>NC_044406.1:61903367-62588260 GCF_006542625.1 Nomascus leucogenys | reverse complement strand
GTGCTGAAATTGGTGTCCAGAGATGGAAGTGATTACTTAAACTACGTATTCACAATTATAGGTTTAAAGAGTGAATTCCAAAAAGGAAGTTTTCTGATTTCCAACATTGTAGTAATTAAAAATATTGCCTATTTTGTCTTTTTCGATTAATTTTACTAATGTCAATAAAGAACTACAAATTGAAGAAATTGAACTGCACTGTATTGTGGTACTGAATCTTAGACAACTTTGGAATATCAGTATGTAGTAGACATTTGCTGCTTTTGGCCATCCATCATTTTATTCATTCCACTTTCCTCTTGATACAGTACCTGAATTTCCACTTAAGTATCTACTTCTCCCTATCAGCCCATGTGGACATTGACATATTGGTGTAGAATAAAGGATTTTAGCTTTCTATTTACAAGCCAACAAAGTAATCAATTTCAAAGGAAAATTTGATAAATTATTTAAATTTTTAGATTTCAAATTTAAAATATAGCTTCTCTTTTCCTACCTATTCGTACTATGTGTTAATGTGCTTATACCGTCGTTCAGTTAATGATAAAATTTTATTACATATCTGGCAGTGGATTTTTTTACACTGCTTCACTCATTTATGTTACATGTTTGGCTTCTGTAGACAGTGTAGGAAGTTGCATTATATAATGGACAATGCTTTTAGTAATTTTATAGCAAGAGCATAAGTATATTTTACACAGTAAATTTTTTTTTTTAAGCAATGAAAGCTAAGCATGCAGAACATTAACTGTTAGAAAGTGAATGAAGTGGCCAGGCATGGTGGCTCACGCCTGTGCTTTCAGCACTTTGAGAGGCTGAGGCGGGTGGATCGCCTGAGGTCAGGAGTTCAAGACCAGCCTGGTCAACATGGTGAAACCCTGTCTCTACTGAAAATACAAAAATGAGCTGGGTGTGGTGGCACATGCCTGTAATCCCAGCTACTCGGGAGGCTGAGGCATGAGAATTGCTTGAACCCAGGAGATGGAGGTTGCAGTGAGCCGAGATCGCACCATTGCACTCCAGCCTGGGAAACAGAGAGAGACTCCATCTCAAAAAAAAAAAAAAAAAAAAAAAGAAAAGAAAGTGAGTGAAGTTCTGTAATGGACTAAGCTAATGTAGTTCAGACCTAGTTTTCTGAAGATCCACCTTGATGCAAGGATAAAATTTTGAATATATAGAATGGAGGGAAATACTATGTCTCTTAAACAATCTTTTTTTTTTTAAATTTCACCTTTTACAGTCAAGCTTCATTAGGAGACAGAGAGCAGACAATTCCAGGTTATATACTTATTAGATCCTAGTAATATCTGGTACTACTTAAGCGAAGAGCATAGGCTTTGGATTCTAGAAAAGCAGGTGAATGGCTTGATACATTTATTGAGTCATTTTTCTGAATTTGTTAGATTATATCTATTTACTCTCTGACATTAACATTTAAGTAAACTTGCGAAAGATAAGATTAATTGGAGGTGGAGCCAAGATGGCCAAATAGGAACAGCTCCAGTCTACAGCTCCCAGCGTGAGCGATGCAGAAGATGAATAATTTCTGCATTTCCAACTGAGGTACCAGGTGCATCTCACTGGGGATTTTTGGAGAGTGGGTGTAGGACAGTGGGTGCAGTGCACTGAGCCTGAGCCGAAGAAGAGCGAGGCATTGCCTCACCCAGGAAGCGCAAGGGGTCAGGGAATTCCCTTTCCTAAGGGTGACAGATGGCACCTGGAAAATCGGTTCACTCCCATCTAAATACCAGGCTTTTCCAACAGTCTCAGCAAACAACACACGAGGAGATTATATCCTGCACCTGGCTCAGAGGGTCCTACGCCCACGGAGCCTCACTCATTGCTATCACAGCAGTCTGAGATCAAACTGTAAGGCACCAGCGAGGCTGGGGGAGGGGCGCCCGAAATTGCCCAGGCTTGAGTAGGTAAACAAAGCAGCCAGGAAGCTCAAACTGGGTGGAGACCACCACAGCTCAAGGAGGCCTGCCTGCCTCTGTAGACTCCACCTCTCGGGGCAGGGCATAGCCAAACAAAGGGCAGCAGAAACCTCTGCAGACTTAACTGTCGCTGTCTGACAGCTTTGAAGAGAGTAGTGGTTCTCCCAGCACTCAGCTGGAGATCTGAGAACTGACAGACTGCCTCCTCAAGTGGGTCTCTGACACCTGAGTAGCCTAACTGGGAGGCACCCCTATGTAGGGGCTGACTGACACCTCAAACGGCCGGGTACTCCTCTGAGACAAAACTTTCAGAGGAATGATCAGGCAGCAACATTTGCTGTTCACCAATATCCACTGTTCTATAGCCTCCACTGCTGATACCCAGGCAAACAGCGTCTGGAGTGGACCTCTTGCAAACTCCAACACACCTGCAGCTGAGTGTCCTGACTGTTAGAAGGAAAACTAACAAACAGAAAGGACATCCACACCAAAACCCCATCTGTTTGTCACCATCATCAAAGACCAGAGATGGGGAAAAAACAGAGCAGAAAAACTGGAAACTCTAAAAATCAGAGCGCCTCTCCTCCTCCAAAGGAACGCAGCTCCTCACCAGCAACAGAACAAAGCTGGACAGAGAATGACTTTGATGAGTTGAGAGAAGAAGGCGTCAGCCGATTAAACTACTCCAACCTAAAGGAGAAAGTTCGAACCGATGGCAAAGAAGTTAAAAACTGTGAAAAAATTTAGATGGATGGCTCACTAGAACAACCAATGCAGAGAAGTCCTTAGAGGACCTGATGGAGCTGAAAACCATGGCACGAGAACTACGTGACGAATGCACAATCCTCAGTAGCCGATTCGATCAACTGGAAGAAAGGGTATCAGGGATGGAAGATCAAATGAATGAAATGAAGCGAGAAGAGAAGTTTAGAGAAAAAAGAGTAAAAAGAAACGAACAAAGCCTCTAAGAAATATGGGACTATGTGAAAAGACCAAATCTATCTTTGATTGGTGTACCTGAAAGTGACGGGGAGAATGGAACCAAGCTGGAAAATACTCTGCAGGATATTATCCAGGAGAACTTCCCCAATCTAGCAAGGCAGGCCAACATTCAAATTCAGGAAATACAGAGAAGGCCACAAAGATACTCCTCGAGAAGAGCAACTCCAAGACACATAATTGTCAGATTCACCAAAGTTGAAATGAAGGAAAAAATGTTAAGGGCAGCCAGAGAGAAAGGTTGGATTACCCACAAAGGGAAGCCCATCAGACTAACAGCTGATCTCTTGGCAGAAACTCTACAAGCCAGAAGAGAGTGGGGGCCAGTATTCAATATTCTTAAAGAAAAGAATTTTCAACCCAGAATTTCATATCCAGCCAAACTAAGCTTCATAAGTGAAGGAGAAATAAAATCCTTTACAGACAAGCAAACGCTGAGAGATTTTGTCACAACCAGGCCTGCCCTAAAAGAGCTCCTGAAGGAAGCACTAAACATGGAAAGGAACAACCGGTACCAGCCACTGCAAAAACATGCCAAATTGTAAAGACCATCGAGGCTAGGAAGCAACTGCATCAACTAATGAGCAAAATACCAGCTAACATCATAATGACAGGATCAAATTCACACATAACAATATTAACCTTAAACTTTAATGGGCTAAATGCCCCAATTAAAAGACGCAGACTGGCAAATTGGATAAAGAGTCAAGACCCATCAGTGTGCTGTATTCAGGAAACCCATCTCATGTGCAGAGACACACATAGACTCAAAATAAAGGGATAGAGGAAGATCTACCAAGCAAATGGAAAACAAAAAAAGGCAGGGGTTGCAATCCTAGTCTCTGATAAAACAGACTTTAAACCAACAAAGATCAAAAGAGACAAGGCCATTACATAATGGTAAAGGGATCAATTCAACAAGAGCTAAGTATCCTAAATATATATGCACCCAATACAGGAGCACCCAGATTCATAAAGCAAGTCCTTAGAGACATACAAAGAGACTTAGCCTCCCACACAGTAATAATGGGAGATTTTAACACCCCACTGTCAACATTAGACAGATCAATGAGACAGAAAGTTAACAAGGATATCCAGGAATTGAACTCAGCTTTGCACCAAGCAGACCGAATAGACATCTACAGAACTCTCCACCCCAAATCAGCAGAATATACATTCTTTTCAGCACCACACCACACCTATTCCAAAATTGACCACATAGTTGGAAGTAAAGCTCTCCTCAGCAAATGTAAAAGAACAGAAATTATAACAAACTGTCTCTCAGACCACAGTGCAATCAAACTAGAACTCAGGATTAAGAAACTCATTCAAAACCGCTCAACTACATGGAAACTGAGCAACCTGCTCCTGAATGACTACTGGGTACATAATGAAATGAAGGCAGAAATAAAGATGTTGTTTGAAACCAACGAGAACAAAGACACAACATACCAGAATCTCTGGGACACATTCAAAGCAGTGTGTAGAGGGAAATTCATAGCACTAAATGCCCACAAGAGAAAGCAGGAAAGATCTAAAACTGACACCCTAATATGACAATTAAAAGAACTAGAGAAGCAAGAGCAAACACATTCAAAAGCTAGCAGAAGGCTAGAAATAACTAAAATCAGAGCAGAACTGAAGGAAATAGAGACACAAAAAACCCTTCAAAAAATCAATGAATCCAGGAACTGGTTTTTTGAAAAGATCAACAAAATTGATAGACCACTAGCAAGACTAATAAAGAAGAAAAGAGAGAAGAATCAAATAGATGCAATAAAAAATGATAAAGGGGATATCACCACCGATCCCACAGAAATACAAACTACCATCAGAGAATACTATAAACACCTCTACTCAACTAAACTAGAAAATCTAGAAAAAATGGATAAATTCCTTGACACATACACCCTCCCAAGACTAAACCAGGAAGAAATTGAATCTCCAAATAGACCAATAACAGGCTCTGAAATTGAGGCAATAATTAATAGCTTACCAACCAAAAAAAGTCCCAGACCAGGTGGATACACAGCTGAATTCTACCAGAGGTACAAGGAGGAGCTGGTACCATTCCTCCTGAAACTATTCCAATCAATAGAAAAAGAGGGAATCCTCTCTAACTCATTTTATGAGGTCAGCATCATCCTGATACCAAAGCCTGGCAGAGACACAACAAAAAAAAGAGAATTTTAGACCAATATCCCTAATGAATATCGATGCAAAAATCGTCAATAAAATACTGGCAAACCGAATCCAGCAGCACGTCAAAAAGCTTATCCACCATGATCAAGTGGGCTTCATCCCTGGGATGCAAGGCTGGTTCAACATACGCAAATCAATAAATGTAATCCAGCATAAAAACAGAACCAAAGACAAAAACCACATGATTCTCTCAATAGACGCAGAAAAGGCCTTTGACAAAATTCAACAGCCCTTCATGCTAAAAACTCTCAATAAATTAGGTATTGATGGGACATATCTCAAAATAATAAGAGCTATCTATGGCAAACCCACAGCCAATATCATACTGAATGGGCAAAAACTGGAAGCATTCCCTTTGAAAACTGGCACAAGACAGGGATGCCCTCTCTCACCACTCCTATTCAACATAGTGTTGGAAGTTCTGGCAGGGCAATCAGGCAGGAGAAGGAAATAAAGGGTATTCAATTAGGAAAAGAGGAAGTCTAATTGTCCCTCTTTGGAGGTGACATGATTGTATATCTAGAAAACCCCATTGTCTCAGCCCAAAATCTCCTTAAGCTGATAAGCAACTTCAGCAAAGTCTCAGGATACAAAATCAATGTACAAAAATTACAAGCACTCTTATACATCAATAACAGACAAACAGAGAGCCAAATCATGAGTGAACTCCCATTCACAGTTGCTTCAAAGAGAATAAAATACCTTGGAATCCAACTTACAAGGGATGTGAAGGACCTCTTCAAGGAGAACTACAAACCACTGCTCAATGAAATAAAAGAGGATACAAACAAATGGAAGAACATTTCATGCTCATGGGTAGGAAGAATCAATATCGTGAAAATGGCCATACTGCCCAAGGTAATTTATAGATTCAGTGCCATCCCCATCAAGCTACCAATGACTTTCTTCACAGAATTGGAAAGAAAACTACTTTAAAGTTCATATGGAACCAAAAAAGGGCCCACATTGCCAAGTCAACCCTA
The DNA here is from genome assembly GCF_006542625.1 of Nomascus leucogenys. NCBI lineage: Eukaryota > Metazoa > Chordata > Mammalia > Primates > Hylobatidae > Nomascus > Nomascus leucogenys. The sequence goes on along the minus strand of NC_044406.1, from coordinate 62,582,139 downwards.
AGCCAAAAGAACAAAGCTGGAGGCATCACACTACCTGACTTCAAACTATACTACAAGGCTACAGTAACCAAAACAGCATGGTACTGGTACCACAACAGAGATATAGACCAATGGAACAAAACAGAGCCCTCAGAAATAATGCCACACATCTACAACCATCTGATCTTTGACAAACCTGACAGAAACAAGCAATGGGGAAAGGAGTCCCTATTTAATAAATGGTGCTGGGAAAACTGGCTAGCCATATGTAGAAAGCTGAAACTGGATCCCTGCCTTACAGCTTATACAAAAATTAATTCAAGATGGACTAAAGACTTAAATGTTAGACCTAAAACCATAAAAACCCTAGAAGAAAACCTAGGCAATACCATTCAGGACTTAGGCATGGGCAAGGACTTCATGTCTAAAACACCAAAAGCAATGGCGACAAAAGCCAAAATTGACAGTGGGATCTAATTAAACTCAAGAGCTTCTGCACAGCAAAAGAAACTATCATCAGAGTGAACAGGCAACCTACAGAATGGGAGAAAATGTTTGCAATCTACTCATCTGACAAACGGCTAATATCCAGAATCTACAACTCAAACAAATTTACAAGAAAAAAACAAACAACCCCATCAAAAAGTGGGCAAAGGATATGAACAGACACTTCTCAAAAGAAGACATTTATGCAGCCAAAAGACACATGAAAAAATGCTCATCATCACTGGCCATCAGAGAAATGCAAATCAAAACCACAATGAGATACCATCTCACACCAGTTAGAATGGCCATCATTAAAAAGTCAGGAAACAACAGGTGCTGGAGAGGATGTGGAGAAATAGGAACACTTTTACACTATTGGAGGGACTGTAAACTAGTTCAACCATTGTGGAAGTCAGTGTGGCGATTCCTCAGGGATCTAGAACTAGAAATACCATTTGACCCAGCCATCCCATTACTGGGTATATGCCCAAAGTACTATAAATCATGCTGGTATAAAGACACATGCACACGTATGTTTTTTGTGGCACTATTCACAATAGCAAAGACTTGGAACCAACCCAAATGTCCAACAATGGTAGACTGGACTAAGAAAATGTGGCATATATACACCATGGAATACTATGCAGCCATAAAAAAGGATGAGTTCATGTCCTTTGTAGGGACATGGATGAAGCTGGAAACCATCATTCTCAGCAAACTATCACAAGGACAAAAAACCAAACACCGCATGTTCTCACTCATAGGTAGGAATTGAACAATGAGAACACATGGACACAGGAAGGGGAACATCACCCATCAGGGCCTGTTGTGGGGTGGGGGAAGCGGGGAGGGATAACAGTAGGCGATATACCTAATGTTAAATGCCAAGTTAATGGATGTAGCACACCAACATGGCACATGTATACATATGTAACAAACCTGCACGTTGTGCACATGTATCCTAAAACTTAAAGTATAATAAAAAAAGTTAATTTGCTATGTCTCAGTGAATCCTTGTTGCTTTATGTTAGTGCTTCTCAAACTTTAATGTGTATATGATTGGCTAGATCAGCTGAAGATCTTGTTAAGATGCAGATTCTGATTTGGTGGGTCTGGAATGGGGCCTGATCTGCATTTCTTACAAGCTCGCAGATGATGTCAATGCTGTTGGTCTGTGGCCCATTCTCAGAGTAGTATGGTTTGGGAATCCACTGCCTCCTAAAAAAAAAAAAATCAGAACTTTTCCTGTCCGCATCTTCATCACCCCTCCAGTTATCCATAATTTCTGAAAGACTTCTTTAATGTGTGAGTCTCATCTACAAATTATCTTAGTCCTAGATGTAAATTTATTTGATCCAGGGGTCCTGAACACTTTTATGGCAACTAAGTTACTGTTACTCCTAACCTTGGACTTTAATCCTCTTTTAAAATTTTGTGTCTATTTAAAAAATTCTACAAACATGTTATGACTGTAATGAAAAATTTAAAACAAAAAAGATCACATCTAATATTATTATCCTAACAATCTGCTTTTAGTTTTTTCTTTCCTTTAATTCCTTATCCGTATTGGTGCATAACTTTTCCTAGTTATAATTTTAGCATTTGTCGTTTATGTTGTTATTGGTGAGAGGCGTCAGGCCCCCCTATTTTTGATGCTGATTAGGTAAGCTTAATCAGTTATTGTTTATTCCAGTGACAAGAATACTAAATCAAGTAAACAAAGGGATTTTGAATTGCAATTAGATTACCAAGATAGAATCAGAAACCTAGAGATAGTGATCTAGGAAAGTCAATGCACCAAATAAAAATACAGAACAAGAATGTAGGAGATCAGATTGACATTGCCAAACTAAAATGAAGAAGAGAAGAGAGCAGCAGCAGGCTTGTGAAGTCAAGATCAGAATCCTTGGAAGTCAGATAAGAGATACAGGGAAGCAATCTGTTCAGGCTCATCAAGTAAAAATAAAGAACAGAAAGCCTTGCATCTTAACCATTTTATTCCCAGCCTTCCTGTTGCATGAAGCCTGATATTGTTTTATTAATATAATAGTTTTTGAACACACTGTTGAATGTTATAATAAAATATTTTAGACCTATCTAGATTCTACACATTAAATGAGTTCCGGAAAACTTCTGTTCAGAGAAAATTTGATATGGTATTATTTTTCCATAAACTTACACTATACAAATAAAATGATTTACCTCCAAAAAATGTTTGGCTCTAAGATATAATAAAATTATACTTAGGAATGTAGCAGAATTTTACAATTATATGTTTAAATGAAATACATTCTTATGATAATGTAATAATAAGTACTTGAGGTGAGTTGCAGAAATGGCATGCTAGCTGAGTAAGATAATATCCTGATAATATAGAAAAAGAGATAGGTACAATATTGAAGACCTCATACTCAATAATAATTCCTTTCTGGGATAGATCTAAAAGGTTATCAGCCACTGAGAAATAAAAGCAAACATCAACTGGCCCTTGAGATTTTAATTAATCATGTTTATTCAGATATTCCCATGTAACAGCCACTATCTGAGCTCAGTATTGGTAATTGTTGTCACCCTAGATCTTTCTTTTCTCCTGTTTCAGGTTGAATATCCCTGTAATGTATTTTGTAGGACATTCGTCTTTTTTGTTGTAATGAACATTACTTATAAGTTTATTTTTAGGAATCATAGTTCCAGTCTGTAGGAAATGAAGGTGGTACAGAATACACATTCAGTTCCTGAATCTTCAGTATAGATAAGTTTTGTTGAAATAGTTAAGTTTGTAGCTTTTTTCCCTAGGGGGATTGGTTTTAGGGTGCTTGAGATGGGAAAAGGAGTCTTTTTTTAAAAATTATTTCAACTTTTATTTTAGATACAAGGGACACATATGCAGGCTTGTTACATGGGTATATTGTACCCTAGTAGTGAGCATAGTACCCAATAGGTAGTTTTTCAACCCACATGCCCTTCACCTCTACCCCTTCTACTAGTCCGTTGTCTATTATTCCCATGTTCATGTCCATGTGTGCTCAATGTTTAGCTCCCATTTATAAGTGAGAACATGCGGTATTTGGTTTTCTGTTCCTGTTTTAATTTGCTTAGGATTATGGCCTCCAGTTCCATCCATGTTGCTGCAAAGGACATGATTTCATTCTTTTTATGGCTTCATAGTATTCCATGGTGTATATGTACCACATCTTCTTTATCCAATCCACCATTGAGGGACACCTATGTTGATTCCTTGTCTTTGCTATTGTGAATAGCACAGTGACGAACATATGAGTGCATGTGAGGTTTTTTTGTATAATGTATTTTCCTTTGGGTATATACCCAGTATACCCAGTAATGGGATTGCTGGGTCTAATGGTAGCTCTGTTTTAAGTCCTTTGAGGAATCTCCAAACTGCTTTCCACAGTGGCTGAACTAATTTACATTTCCAATAGTGTATAAGTGTTCCCTTTTCTTGCAGCCTTTCCAGCATCTGTTGTTTTTTGACTTTTTAATAATAGCCATTCTGACTAGTGTGAGATAGTATCTCATTGTGGTTTTGATTTGCATTTTTCTTGTGATTAGTGCTGATGAGCATTTTTTCATATGTTTGTTGGCAGCTTGTATATCTTCTTTTGAGAAGTGTCTGTTCATGTCCTTTGCCCATTTTTTAATGAGGCTATTTGTTTTTTGCTTGTTGATTTTTTTTTTAAAAATCACCTTTCTGACAAGCTTGTTGATTTTTTTAAAGTTCCTTGTAGGTTCTGGGATATTATACCTTTGTTAGATGCATAGTTTGTGAATATTTTAATATTTTTTGATAGATATTTTTCGGCTGTGCAGAAGCTCTTTAGTGTAATTAAGTCTCACTTGTCAATTTTTGGTTTTGTTGCAATTGCTTTTGGGGACTTAACCAAAAATTATTTGCCAAGGCTAATGTCAAGAAGGATATTTCCTAGGTTTTTAAAGGTTGGTTGCTCCTGGAGAAAGAGTTCAATTTTCCTTACCTCATTGTGTGCACTGACATTCATTTTATCAACAAAAATTGTGCCTAGTGCAACATGTTGTCTGGGGTCTGGTTGTAGATACAAGAAATATAACAAACACACATTTCTCTAGTGAATTGATAGCCTACTATAATAAATTAAGCATATATATGCTTGATCAGTTGAGTAACAATAAAATTCAGAATATGAGAAATGTATAGGCAAAAACAGTATATGAATTTAGAGAGAGTGAAAGATCACTGTTAGCTCTATTAGTCAGAGAATGCTTGATGGAGGAGGTGGGGCCTTAGAAATGGATAAGATTTGCATAGGTGAAGGAGTAGGAATTACTAGCAGGAAGATCAGAGTCAGCACAAGGCAGGTGTGTGGACAATAATTTAGTCCAATAAAATATTTAGTATCGTTTATGCAAAGGGTACCATGTGGAAAACATAGGCGCCACTTGCAGAGAATTTCCAAGTCTTATTAGAAAGAGTATATGTAAAGATAACAATATAAGACAGCACATGGAAAATGGGGATAAGTGATAAATTGGTATAGGAATTCAGAAGAAGCCTAGATCATCATGGACTAGGAACATCAGAAAGTCTTATTTGAAGGTGAGGCTTGAGCTGGGCTTTGATGGTAGAGTAGGATTTAGAATAGCGGAAAGGAAGAGTTAGGACATCTGTGGTAGGGACTATAGCATAAGTAGATATGGGGACAACATGGTCTGTTTAGAATATGATGACTAATGAATCCGAGAGGATTTAGCATAAGTTTTATATAAGGAGTACAATGAAATATAAAGTTAGAGAAGTAAATTGGAGTCATTTATTAAAATCCTTGAATACTGGGTTAAAGGACTGTATGATACAGGCAAATGGGGACCCACTGAAGGTTTCCAAATAGGATAGTGACATGCTAATAGCAATAATATGCAAGAATTTGAGAGATAGGGAGATTAATTGAGTTGTTGCAAGTAGCTCAAATATGAAGTAATAAGAGCCTGAAACTAGGTTGATAGCAGTGGAAATTCATTCTTTCACGTTTGAGTTCCTACAATGTACCAGTCATTTTGTTGCTAGGCACTGAAGATGCAGAGATTAAATAATATGCATGTCCCTGGTGGTCTCAAGGATATCACTACTTAATGGGGAAGATAAGCTCATAATTATGAAACAAATACAATCACAGAATATTTTTATATCATCAAAGTGGGGGTTAGAGGATAATTTATGAAGACAAAACTATTCTACCTCTTGCCTACCTATCTGGCATTAGAATTAATACAGTTTTGACTGACTTGCCAGTCGCACACTATCCTTAGGACTTATCTTTTTTGTATATATACTGTAAGTTCTAGGGTACATGTGCACAACGTGCAGGTTTGTTACATATGTATACATGCGCCATGATGGTGTGCTGCACCCATTAACTCGTTATTTACATTAGGTATATCTCCTAATGCTATCCCTCCCCCCTCCTCCCACCCCACAACAGGCCCCAGTGTGTGATGCTCCCCTTCCTGTGTCCAAGTGTTCTCATCGTTCAATTCCCACCTATGAGTGAGAACATGCAGTGTTTGGTTTTTTGTCCTTGTGATAGTTTGCTGAGAATGATGGTTTCCAGCTTCATCCTTGTCCCTACAAAGAACATGAACCCATCCTTTTTTATGGCTGCATAGTATTCTATGGTGTATATGTGCTACATTTTCTTAATCCAGTCTACCATTGTTGGACATTTGGGTTGGTTCCAAGTCTTTCCTATTGGGAATAGTGCCACAATAAACATACGTGTGCATGTGTCTTTATGGCAGCATGATTTATAATCCTTTGGGCATATACCCAGCAATGGGCTGGCTGGGTCAAATGGTATTTCTAGTTCTAGATCCCTGAGGAATCGCCACACTGACTTCCACAATGGTTGAATTAGTTTACAGTCCCACCAACAGTGTAAAAGTGTTCCTATTTCTCCACATCCTCTCCAGCACCTGTTGTTTCCTGACTTTTTAATGATGGCCATTCTAACTGGTGTGAGATGGTATCTCACTGTGGTTTTGATTTGCATTTCTCTGATGGCCAGTGATGATGAGCATTTTTTCATGTGTCTGTTGGCTGCATAAATGTCTTCTTTTGAGAAGTGTCTGCTCATATACTTCGCCCACTTTTTGATGGGGTTGTTTTTATCTTGTAAATTTGTGTGAGTTCTTTGTAGATTCTGGATATTAGCCCTTTGTCAGATGAGTAGATTGCAAACATTTTCTCCCATTCTGTAGGTTGCCTGTTCACTCTGATGGTAGTTTCTTTTGCTGTGCAGAAGCTCTTTAGTTTAATTAGATCTCATTTGTCAGTTTTGGCTTTTGTTGCCACTGCTTTTGGATAGGAAGAATCAATATCGTGAAAATGGCCATACTGCCCAAGGTGATTTATAGATTCAATGCCATCCCCATCAAGCTACCAATGGCTTTCTTCACAGAATTGGAAAAAACTACTTTAAAGTTCATATGGAACCAAAAAAGGGCCCACATTGCCAAGACAATCCTAAGCCAAAAGAACAAAGCTGGAGGCATCATGCTACCTGACTTCAAACTATACTACAAGGCTATAGTAACCAAAACAGCATGGCACTGGTACCAAAACAGAGATATAGACCAATGGAACAGAACAGAGCCCTCAGAAATAATACCACACATCTACAACCATCTGATCTTTGACAAACCTGACAAAAACAAGCAATGGGGAAAGGATTCCCTATTTAATAAATGGTGCTGGGAAAACTGGCTAGCCATATGTAGAAAGCTGAAACTGGATCCCTTTCTTACACCTTATACAAAATTAATTCAAAATGGATTAAAGACTTAAATGTTAGACCTAAAACCATAAAAACCCTAGAAGAAAACCTAGGCAATACCATTCAGGACATAGGCATGGGCAAGGACTTCATGTCTAAAGGACCTATCTTTTTTTTAAAAAACGTTCCCTAGTAAAGCCATAAACCATACAAATTAGCACTTGTCATAAACGATACAAGTAAGGAATCTTTCTCTCAGATTCCAGAATAGGAAATGGAAAGAAGTGGTGGAAGTGAAAGACATTATGATGGAAGAATCAAAAAGATATGTAACTGGGTACAGGAGGTGGTGAACAGGGAGGCAGAAGAGGACAGATAGATGGCAACAGACACAAGATGATGCAGTGTCCTGGAGGAGCTGGTATAAATAGTATAGAATGTATGTATAGAATGTACTTGAACAGTAAAAAATGAAGATTGAGGAAAAAATAATGATTTTGTATACTGGACTCAGTAGAAACTTCAAACATCTTTATAATAGTTATCATTCACTGAATGCTTACTTTGTACCAGACACTAATCTAAGGGCTTTTAATTTAATATATTATTTAACCTTTCACAAATACACTGTGAGGTAGGTACTATTAGCATCTTCCACATTATACAGATGGAGAGTATATTAGTCCATTCTCTCACTGCTATAAAGAAATACTTGAGGCTGGGTAATTTATAAAGAAAAGAGACTTAATTGGCTCACGGTTCCACAGGCTGTACAGGAAGTGTGGCAGCATCCTTTTCTGGGGAGACCTCAGGGAGCTTTTACTCATGGCAGAAGGCAAAGCAAAAGCAGGCATCTTACATGGCAGAACAGAAGAGAGAGAGAGAGACAGGGAGGGAGGGAGAGAGAGAGAGAGAGAGATACCACACACTTTGAAATGACCAGATCTCGTGAGAACTTCATCATGAGAATAGCACAAAAGGGATGGTGCTAAACCATTCATGAAGGATCCACCTCCATGATTGAGTCACCTCCCACTAGGCCCGACCTCCAACACTGGAGACTAAAATTGAACGTGAGATTTGGTTGGGGACACATGTCCAAACCATATCAGGGAAGTTAAGAAACTTGACCAGGGTCACAGAGCTAGTAAGTAGTGGAGCAAGGATCCAAACCCAGGCTGGCGAGTTTCAGAACCTGTACTCTTAATTGCAGTGCAATACATATGGCCTATCTAAAGGAAATGTAGAACAGACAGGAGAAATGCAAGAGATAAATGAGATGTTAGGAATTAGAAATAGCTGCAGTAGGGAGGCCGAGGCGGGCAGATCATGAGGTCAGGAGATCGAGACCACGGTGAAACGCCGTCTCTACTAAAAATACAAAAAATTAGCTGGGCGTGGTGGCGGGCGCCTGTAGTCCCAGCTACTTGGAGAGGCTGAGGCAGGAGAATGGTGTGAACCCGGGAGACGGAGCTTGCAGTGAGCCGAGATCGCGCCACTGCACTCCAGCCTGGGTGACAGAGTGAGACTCCGTCTCAAAAAAAAAAAAAAAAAAAAAGAAATAGCTGTAGTAGATCACCTATCTGTTTGGAATATTTTGTCAGTAAATTGGAAAGAAAGGATAAAAATGGTAGAGGGACAAATGGGAAAATCCAACCCCACTAACACCAGTATAGGGGAGATTGTGCATGTCCAACACAGAGGAAAAGAATCCTGTATGGAGGGAGGTAGCCAGAGGGCTAAAGAGAAGGTGTAATTGAGAAAGTTCAAGCTCCTAATATAGAATGGAAGTGGTATACTGATAGGGAGAGAGCACTAGCTCTAGGATCAGTAGGCCTGGTTTCAAATCCTAGCAATTCTCTTTACTAGCTGGCAGGTTGCTTGTGCCTTACTTTCCTCATCTGCAGTTTTCTTCTATGTAACATGAGATAACACTTTCTAGGGTTGTTGTCAGATGGCACGAGATCATGTACATAAAACATGTAGAAGTTATAAACTATGATAGGTATTCACTAATTAACTTTTTTGATTATTATTTGTTGAGAGGCAGTATTGTGTAGTGTTCATGAGTATGCTGCTTAGATTTGAATCCTTGTTCCACCATTAACCAGCTGTATGACTTTAGGTAAGTTTTTAACTTCTTTGTGCCTCAGTTTCCTCATTTTAAAAATGGAGATATCAAAGTACCTACTTCATAAGGTTGCTGTGAGGACTAAATGTATTAATATCTGCAAAGTGTTAGAATTGTGCCTGATGCATAATAAGCACTATATAAAGTTTGCCACTATATAAAGTTTGCTACTATCATGATTTGGGGAGCCCTTCATACGTAGTGGACAATAAACCTTGTCTGTTATATGTATTGCAAATATTTTCCCCTTTCTGTCTTTTACCCTACAGAGGTCTTAAAATTTGGTGAGGATGCTGAGTGAAATAAAAGGCCAATCGCAAAAGGTGACATTATATGAATCTATGTAACATTTTTGAAACAACAAAATTATAGAGATGGACAACAGAATAATGGTTGCCAGGAATTAGGGATGGTGGGGAGAAGGAGAGAAGTAGATGTGACTGTAACAGGGTAGCATGAGGGATATCTTTGTGGTGATAAGACAGTTCTTGTTTGCCACGGTAGTTGCCTGAATCTTCATGTGTGACAAAATGACATAGAGCTATATGCAGGCAAACATCTCAGAGATACACATTTGGTTCCAGAACACTGCAATCAAGCAAATATTACAATAAAGTGAGTCACGCAATTTTTTTTGTTTCTCAGTGCATATAAAAGTTAGGTTACTATATACAGTAGTCTATGAAGTATGCAATAGCATAATGTCTTAAAAACCAAATGTGCATAGTTTAATTTTAAAATACGTCATTGCTAAAAAAAAATAATCTGAGCCTTCAATGAATTGTAATCTTTGTGCTAATGAAGGGTCTTGTCTTGATGTTGTTGGCTGCGGACTGATCAGGATGATGGTTGCTGAAGTTGGGGTGGCTATGGCAATTGCTTAAAATAAGTCAACAGTGAAGTTTACCACATTGATTGACTCTTCCTTTAATCAAATATTTCTGTGCAGCATGCTGTGCTGTTTGTTAGCATTTCACCCACATTAGAACTTCTTGCAAAATTGGAGTCAATTCCCTCAAACCCTGCCACTGCTTTATCAACTAAATATTATAATATTCTAAATCCTTTGTTGTCTTTCAACAATGTACACAGCATCTTCACCAGGAGTAGATTCTATCTCAAGAACCACTTTCTTTATTCATCCATAAGAAGCAACTTCTCATTCATTCAAGTCTTATCATGAGATTACAGCAATTCAATCATATCTTCAGGCCCCAGTTCTAATTCTAGTTCTCTTGCTATTTCCGCCACATCTGCAGTTACTTCCCCCACTGAAGTCTTGAACCCCTCCAAGTCATCCTTGATGGTTGGAGTCAACTTCTTCCAAACTCCTGTTAAACGTTGATATTTTGACCTTCTTCCATGAATCACAAGTGTTTCTAATGGCATCTAGAATGGTGAATACTTTCCAGAATGTTTTCAATGTACTTTGTCCAGTTCCATGAGAGGAATAACTATCCATGGCAGCTATAGCCTTGCAAAATGTATTTCTTAAATAACAAGACTTGGAAGTCTAAATTAGTCCTTGATCCATGGATGTTGTATTAGCAGGCATGAAAACAACATTAATCTCCCTCTGCATCTCCCTTAGAACTCTTGGGTGACCAGATGCATTGTCAATGAGCAGTAATCTTTTCTTCTGAGCAGTGGTTCTCAACAGAGGGTTTAAACTATTCAGTGAGCCATGCTGTTAACAGATGTGCTATCATCCAGGCTTTATTGTTCCATTTATAGAGCACAGGCAGAGAAGATTTAGCATAATTCTTAAGGGCCCTGGGATTCTTAGAATGGTAAATAAGCATTGGCTTCAACTTAAAGCCACCAGCTGCATTAGTCTCTAACAAGAGAGTGAGCCTCACCTTTCAAGCTTTGAAGCCAGGTATTGACTTCTCTCTAGCTATGAAAGTTCTAGATGGCATCTTCTTCCACTGTAAGACTGTTCCATCTACATTGAAAATTTATTGTTTAGTGTAGCCACCTTCATCGGTGATCTTAGATCTTCTGGATAACTTGCTGCAGCTTCTTCATCAGAACTTGCTGCTTCGCATTGCACTTTTATGTTATGCAGACAGCTTCTTTCCTTAAACCACAAGAACCAACCTCTGGTAGCTTCAAATTTTGCTTCTGAAGCTTCCTCACCTCTCTAGGCCTTCATAGAATGAAGAGAGTTAGGTTGTCGCTCTGGATTAGGCTTTGGCTCAAGAGCATGCTGTGGCTGGGGTTGATCTTCTGTCTAGACCACTAAAACTTTGTCCATATTAGCAATAAGGCTGTTTTGCTTTCTTATCATTTTTGTGCTCACTGGAGTAGCACTTTTAATTGCCTTCAAGAACTTTTTGTTTGCAGTAGCAATTTGGCTGTTTGGCACAAGAGGCCTAGCTTTCAGCCTATCTTGGCTTTCAACATGCCTTCCTCACCGAGCTTAATCATCACTGGCTTTTGATTTAAAATGAGAGATGTGTGAATATTCCTTTTACTTGAACACTTAGAGGCCATTGTAGGGTTATTAATTGGCCTAGTTTCAGTATTGCTGTGTCTCAGGGAATAGGGGTGCCCAAGGAAAGGGAGAAAGATGGGGAATAACTAGTCAATGAAGCAGTTAGAACACACACATTTTGGCTTAGTTTATGGTACCCCAAAACAATTACAATGTTAACATCAAAGATCACTGGTTACAGTTATAATAATAATGAAAAAATTTGAAATATTACGAGAATTACTTAAATGTGATAGAGAGACACAAATAGAGTACATGCTGTTAGAAAAATGGTACCTGTAGGCCTGACTTGCTTGATTCAGGGTTGCCACACATCTTCAATTTGCAAAACAAACAAACAGAACAGTATGTGGTGGCACGTGCTTATAGTTCTAACTACTCGAGAGGCTGAGACTACTCAGGAGGCTTGAGCCAGGAGATCAAGACCGTAGTGAGCTATGATCACAACACTTCACTCCAGCCTGGGTGACAGAGTGAGACCCTGTCTCAAAAACAAACAAACAAACAAAAAACTAGTAACTGTAAAGTATAATAAAGAGAAGTGCAATAAAATGAAGTATGCCTGTTCACACATCGTACCAACGCTGTTTGCTGCTTTGATATTCTTCTATAGTTATATAAGATTTAACTATAGGAGGAAACTGGGTGAAGGTACATGGGACTTCCTTATACATTTTTTTTTTTGCAATTTCCTGTGGATCTATAATTATTTCAAAGGTAAAAGTTAACAAAGTTTTGATGAAATTAAATTTGTCAGCCTTCTTTTTTTATGACTTGTGGATTTTGTGTCATGCCTAGAAAGGCCTTTTGTAAACCAAGATGATAAAAGATATCTCAAGCAACAATCTATTAGAAAATGAGGATGATGATGATGATGATGATGACGAGGATGATAAACAGATCCAGTGCATGGTGACAAACATTTTAAAGGCTTTTATTGTTTGTTTTCTATATTTACTTTCTTTCCTCATGGGTCACTTTGTTCATTTTGGTGCTTCTCTAAGGTTGTTCATTTTCTTCAAATGTCTAGTTTCTTCAGATGATCTTGATTCTCTTCATATTTTTAAAAGAAAAGATCTACTACCAATAGTTTGTGGTTTGATTCTTTGATATCCCTTGGAATAACTCCCCACATGAGTGTTCTGGCTAGCTGCGGTGTCTCCACTCTGTCATGTAGACAGGTGGGATTTCTTTGGGTCTTTGGGTTATCTATTGTTGTGTAGCAAACCACCCTAAGATTTAGCAGTTTGAATCACTAGTTTATTATTATCTTATGGTTCTGTGGGTTGATTGGGCTCAACTTAGGTGGTTGTTGCCTGGAGTCTTATATGGTTGCAGTCAGATAGTGGCTGGTGTTAGAGTCATCTAAATTTTAGATTTTAAAGGCTTAGATGGGTTGAACACTCTATGTTTTCTTCACTCATGTGTCTGTTGTCCAGGCTGGAAGTCACTGGTACGGCTGGATAATACCCAGACATCTCTGTCTCTTTCTTCATGTGTCTAGGTTAGAATTCCGCCCAGTGTTACATTCTCAGCGTAGTTGGACTTCTTACTGATGATTAGCTTCATCCAAAGTTCCAAGAGACCAGGCAGATACTGCAAGGCTTCTTATGTCTTATTAGAAGTCATGCACTGTTAAAAGCAAGTCACAGAGCCAGTCTAGATTCAAGGGGAGAGGACTACAGAACGGCATGAATACTAGGAAGCATAATTTATTGGGAGTACATCTTTAGAGACTAGCTATTACAGTGGGCTAGAGACACTAGCCCCCACCTCCATCTTGATATGCAAAGTAGGAAATTAGTTCTCTTGCCATATAAGGATTTTCACTACTGTGCTGATTGATTTTCCTCTTTACTCCTTTTCTCATATCTACAGTCTTCCTGTCCCTTATGCTCAAGCTGGGAGGTTCCCATAACTGATCCCTTAAATCATTTAGAAGGTTTGACAGCAGAGCCTGGGGTCAAACATCAATGACCTCTACTCCTTGTATGCACAACAGGGAATTGGAATAGCTTCTGCAGTTCCTCTAGGATCATCACAAATTTTTCCTGTCCCCTACTAATTAATTTCTAATTTTGTGGCGTTTTCTAGGCTGTTTTTTTTTTGTGGGGGGGGGAACCTATGTATTTCTTCAATGGCCTCCTTTTTGGTTTCTGTTGGGTTTCAGGATTCTCACTTCTTGATTTTTCCATCAGTCTGATTACTTTTAATTATAGAAATTCTTTAAAGTTTCTGACCAAAGACAATATATTTTCCTGCTCTCTGGCTCTACTATAGATTTATTCTTACATTCATTCTATTTTTTTGAGGTAAATAAGTGGACTCAATCTGCTGTTTTAAACTGAAGGTTAGATAGATGGAATAAAATCTAGCATTCAGTAGCACAGTAGGGTGACTATAGTTAGTAATAATTTATTGTATATTTCAAAACAACTAAAAGTGAAATTGGGACATTCACAACAAAAAGAAATGACAAATGCTTGAGGTGGTGGGTATCCCAATTACCCTGAATTGATCATTACACACTGTATGCTTGTGTCAAACTATTGCATGTACCCCATAAGTGTGTACATACTATGTACTTATAAAAATGTACATATTATGTACTTATAATGATAAAAAATAAAAATAAAAGGTAAATCTAAACAAGCTTCTTCAGAAATAAATAAATAAATAAAAATTCACTATTCATCCAGTATAGAATAATTTTAAAATGTGGACTTTGGAGTCAGATTACACGTTTTCAAGTTCTTGTTCCTCCACTTTGCAGATGCTTAACCTTATGCAAATTATTTAAACTATATATGCTTCAGTTTACTATTCATGAATAGTACTTACCTGTTGGGGTTTTCTGAAGATTAAATAAGGAATGTAAAATTCCTGGCATATGATAAGGATTCAACACTTTAGCTGTTATCATTTCTGGAAAAGTATTAGAACTAATATAATAAACATAATATTTCATTCCAAGTTGAGCTATATGTCTATGGAATAGAATTCAAATCCATCATTTTACATGAGGTTATTATTCCTGGACATGATCATGCTGCATTTAGCTTCTTTAGCAGTTTTATCAGCACTTGTGAGCTATGTCTAAGAGCAAATTGCAAGACAGTTTTACTAACACTGATCCCATTTACAGGCGTTAAAGTGATGATAGCTTAAACACCATTTAGCATGAGCAGTGAGTATATGTTAGCAAGAGGTGACATGTGGTATATTGGAATGAGTCCTTGCTACTAACTAAATGACCATGGGACCTCAGACAAGTCATTTAGCTTCTCAGGGCCAGTGACAAGCAGAATAATGGCCCCAAAGGGGCTTCCATGCCCTAATCTCTGGTGCTGTGAATATGTTACCTTACTTGGCAAAATTGATTCTGAATATGTAATTAAAGTCACTAACCAGTTGAATTTAAAATAGGGAGATTATCCTGGATTATCTAGGTAGCCCCAATATAACCACACAAGCTCTTAAAAGCAGAAGAGGAATACAGAAAAAGTAGTCAGATAGATTCAAAGCACAAGAAGTATTTAGCACACCATTACTGGCTCTGAAGAGAGAATGAACCATAAGCCAAGGAATACAAGTGGCCTCTAGGAGCTGACACAAATCCCAGCCAACAGCCAGCAAGGAAATGGGACCTCAGCCCTAGAACCTCACAGAACTGAATTTTGCCAGTAGCCTGAATGAGCCTAGAAGTTGATTCTCCCCCAGAGCCTCCATATAAGAGCCCAGGATGGCCAGTATCTTGCCTTTGGCCTTGTGTGAGCCTAAGCCTGAATGGATTTCTGAGCTACAAAATTGGGAAATAATAAGTGAGTATTTTGGGGTTTTTTGGTTTTTTTTGTTGTTTGTTTGTTTGTTTGTTTTTGAGATAGAGTCTTGCTCTGGCACCTAGGCTGGAGTGCAGTGGCATGATCTCTGCTCACTGCAGCCTTGACTTCCTGGGCTCAGGTGCCCCTTCCACCTCAGCCTTCTGAGTAGCTGGGACTGCAGGTGCACACCACCATACCCAGCTATTTATTTATTTATTTTATTTTATTATTATACTTTAGGTTTTAGGGTACATGTTCACAATGCGCAGGTTTGTTACATATGTATCCATGTGCCATGTTGGTTTGCTGCACCCATTAACTCGCCATTTAGCATTAGGTATATCTCCTAATGCTGTCCCTCCCCACTCCCCCCACCCCACAACAGTCCCCGGAGTGTGATGTTCCCCTTCCTGTGTCCATGAGTTCTCATTGTTCAATTCCCACCTATGAGTGAGAACATGCGGTGTTTGGTTTTTTGTCCTTGCGATAGTTTACTGAGAGTGATGGTTTCCAGTTTCATCCATGTCCCTACAAAGGACATGAACTCATCACTTTTTATGGCTGCATAGTATTCCATGGTGTATATGTGCCACATTTTCTTAATCCAGTCTATCGTTGTTGGACATTTGGGTTGGTTCCAAGTCTTTGCTATTGGGAATAGTGCCACAATAAATATACGTGTGCATGTGTCTTTATAGCAGCATGATTTATAGTCTTTTGGGTATATACCCAGTAATGGGATGGCTGGGTCAAATGGTATTTCTAGTTCTAGATCCCTAAGGAATTGCCACACTGACTTCCACAATGGTTGAACTAGTTTACGGTCCCACCAACAGTGTAAAAGTGTTCCTATTTCTCCACATCCTCTCCAGCACCTGTTGTTTCCTGACTTTTTAATGATGGCCATTCTAACTGGTGTGAGATGGTATCTCATTGTGGTTTTGATTTGCATTTCTCTGATGGCCTGTGATGATGAGCATTTTTTCATGTGTTTTTTGGCTGCATAGATGTCTTCTTTTGAGAAGTGTCTGTTCATGCCCTTCACCTACTTTTTGATGGGGTTGTTTGTTTTTTTCTTGTAAATTTGTGTGAGTTCATTGTAGATTCTGGGTATTAGCCCTTTGTCAGATGAGCAGGTTGCAAACATTTTCTCCCATTCTGTAGGTTGCCTGTTCACTCTGATGATAGTTTCTTTTGCTGTGCAGAAGCTCTTTAGTTTTATTAGATCCCATTTGTCAATTTTGGCTTTTGTTGCCATTGCTTTTGGTGTTTTAGACATGAAGTCCTTGCCCACGCCTATGTCCTGAATGGTATTGCCTAGGTTTTCTTCTAGGGTTTTTATGGTTTTAGGTCTAACATGTAAGTCTTTAATCCATTTTGAATTAATTTTTGTATAAGGTGTAAGGAAGGGATCCAGTTTCAGCTTTCTACATATGGCTAGCCAGTTTTCCCAGCACCATTTATTAAATAGGGAATCCTTTCCCCATTGCTTGTTTTTGTCAGGTTTGTCAAAGATCAGATAGTTGTAGATATGCGACATTATTTCTGAGGGCTCTGTTCTGTTCCATTGATCTATGTCTCTGTTGTGGTACCAGTACCATGTTGTTTTGGTTACTGTAGCCTTGTAGTATAGTTTGAAATCAGGTAGTGTGATGCCTTCAGCTTTGTTCTTTTGGCTTAGGATTGACTTGGTGATGTGGGCTCTTTTTTGGTTCCATATGAACTTTAAAGTAGTTTTTTCCAATTCTGTGAAGAAAGTCATTAGTAGCTTGATGCGGATGGCATTGAATCTATAAATTACCTTGGGCAGTATGGCCATTTTCACAATATTGATTCTTCCTATCCATGAGCATGAATGTTCTTCCATTTGTTTGTATCCTCTTTTATTTCATTGAGCAGTGGTTTGTAGTTCTCCTTGAAGAGGTCCTTCACATCCCTTGTAAGTTGGATTCCTAGGTATTTTATTCTCTTTGAAGCAATTGTGAATGGGAGTTCACTCATGATTTGGCTCTCTGTTTGTCTGTGATTGGTGTACAAGAATGCTTGTGATTTTTGTACATTGATTTTGTATCCTGAGACTTTGCTGAAGTTGCTAATCAGCTTAAGGAGATTTTGGACTGAGACAATGGGGTTTTCTAGATATACAATCATGTCATCTGCAAACAGGGACAATTTGACTTCCTTTTTTCCTAATTGAATACCCTTTATTTCCTTCTCCTGCCTGATTGCCCTGGCCAGAACTTCCAGCACTGTGTTGAATAGGAGTGGTGAGAGAGGGCATCTAGTGGTGCAATCGGTTAGCATGCGGTACTTATACCCAGCTATTTAAAATTTTTTTTTGTAGAGACAGGGTCTCACTGTATTGCCCAGGCAGGTCTTGAGCTCCTGGGCTCAAGCGATCCTCCTGTCTGGGCCTCCCAAAGTGTTAGAATTACAGACATGAGCCATCCACCTGCTGAGTTTTGTTTTAAATCACTAAGTTTGTGGCAATGTTTTACAACAGCAATAGAAAACTAATATGAGGCCTTATTTCCTTTTGTAAATGATAGGGTAGGAGGCAGTGTGGAGGAAGTTAGAATAAATAAACTTTAAGGTTCCTACTAGCTCTAAACTCTATGATTGCAAGATTCTTATTCAGCTGCTAGTTTGTGAGCTAAAGTCCAGCAACCATAAGTAGTATGGACACACACACATGTACACACACACATATATACATGAGCACTTTCAAGGATACATATGAATATGGCAAAGCTAAAGTTTTAGGGAATGCCATAGTGGCAGATCAACCAGACAGTTATTGGAGTGGGTTTTGCAACTGCAAAGCAAATAGTTGCAACCAGGGTTAAGGTTTTTCAGGTAGAGCCTGAAACTAAGAATCAATGAAAAAGTGACTTCATATGTGCACAGTTTTCATACCCTGAAATGGAAAAATGATCATTATTATTAAACCGGAAGGTCAGTGATATCTGTATTTGCATTATAACAATTTACAGGTCTTATTCTTTTAAAGAATCAGTTATGTACCCCATATTTCTAATACATAGTGAATTCTCACAATTTGCTATATTTGGCAAACATACTCTTTGTTTTCTATGAAACTAACTCCAAGGAGCTGAGATTCCAGTAAAACCTGAAAATGAATAGTACATTCCTTAGAGATGTAAACCTCTTTAGAGCAATCTCCGGGGTTCTCTATGCAAGTTGACACTAAATTTATGATGATAATTCTAGCTGGCCTTCCCTCCCACGTCTAGCAATTATGCAAAGAAATGCCCAATTTTATGTTATATTGTTGTTTTTTAAAACAGCTTTATGAAGGTGTAATCAACCTACAGTTAAATGCATATATTTGGAATAAGTGTACAATAAGCTTTGATTACACATACATACTTATGAACCCATTATCGCAATCAGGATAATAAACGTATTTACCACCCCCAAAAGGTTCCTTGTGGTCTTTTGTAATTTCTCCCTACCTCTCCTTCATCAGACAGCCATTGATCACTGAATGTCACTATAGCTTCGTTTGTATTTTCTAGATTTTTATATAAATGAAATTGGGTATACTTTTTAGTCTGGCTTCTTTAACTAAGTATGATTCCCTGAGGTCCACCTATGTTGTTGCATATATCTATATAGTTTATACTTTTTTATTGCTGAGTAGTAGTCTGTTGTATGGATAGCCTACAATTTGTTTATCTATTCAGCTGTTCATAGACATTTTGATTGTTTTCAGTTTTAGGACATTACAAATAAAGCTGCTGTGAGCATTCATGTGTGTCTCTTTGTATGGACATTTGCTTTCATTTCTTTTGGTAAATACATAGAAGTGAAAAGTCTGGTTTGGATGGTAGGTAGTGCTATGGTTTGGATATGGTTTGTCCCCAGCAAAATTCATGTTTAAATTTGTTCTCCAATGTGGCAGTGTTAGGACGTGGGAGGTGTTTGGGTCATGGAGGTCCTGAATAACTTGGGGCTGTTCTTGCAGTAGTGAGTGAGTTCTTGTTTCATTCAAGAGGCTGGATGAGTTCTTACAGGGATGAATCAGTTCCAAGGAGAGTGGGTTGTTATAAAGCCAGAATATCACTTGGGTTTTGCCTCTTTGCTCCTATCTGCTTCCCCTTTGAACCTTCCCCACCAAGTTATGATGCAGCACAAAAGCCCTCATTAGAAGCCAGGGCCACGCTGTCATACTAGAACTGTGAGCTAAATAAACTTTTCTTTATAAATTACACAGCCTCAGGTATTCTGTTACAGCAATACAAAATAGACTAATACAGTACTATGTATTTTAATTTTCAAGAAATTGCCAAGCTTTTCCAAAGTAGTTACAACATTCATTTAACATTCCTACCAGCAATGTTTGAGAGTTTCAGTTTCTCCACATCCTGACCCACATTTGGCATAGTCAGCCTTTTAAATAGGTATGATGTCTCATTGTGGCTTTAATTTGCACTTTTATAATGACTAATAATGTTGAGCATTTTTTTCATTTGCTTTTCATGTGTGTATCCCTTTTCGTGAAATGCGTGTTCAAATCTTTTGCCCTGTTTTGTTTGTTTGTTTGTTTTGTTTTGTTGTAAGTATTGAGTTAGAAACTCCTTTCAGGCCAGGCACGGTGGCTCACGCCTGTAATCGCAGCACTTTGGGAGGCCAACGTGGGCAGATCACGAGGTCAAGAGGTTGAGACCATCCTGGCCAACATGGTGAAACCTCGTCTGTACTAAAAATACAAAAATTAGCTGGGCATGATGGTGCACGCCGGTAGTCCCAGCTACTCAGGAGGCTGAGACAGGAGAATCGCTTGAACCCAGGAGGTGGAGGTTGCAGTGAGCCAAGATCACACCACTGCACTCCAGCCTGGCAACAGAGTGACACTCCATCTCACAAAAAAAAAAAAAAAAGAAAAGAAAAATGAAACTCCTTTTAATATTTGGTTTTTTTTTTAACTTTTATTTTAGATTCAGAAGTACATGTGCAGGTTTGTTATACAGGAAAACTTCCTTTCAGTATTTTGTAAACAAGATCCTTTTTCAACTTTATTGAAGTATAATTGAAAAATTGTATATAGTCAAGGTCTCTTAGCAAATTTCAGTACATAATATATTATTGTTAACTATAGTCACCATGCTGTACATTAGGTCACCAGAACCTATTCATCTTGCATAACTGCAAGTTTGTACAGTGCTGGTGGGAATGTAAAATGGTAGAACCCCTGTGGAAAACAGTATGGCAGTTTCTCAAAAAATTGAAGATAGAACTAACATATGATCCAGGAATTCTACTTTTTGGTATATACCCCAAAGAACTGAAAGTAGGATCTGAAAGAGATATCTTCACTCCCATGCTCATTACAGCATTATTCATATACACTAAAATGTGGAAGGCAACCCGAGTGTCTATTAGTGGATGAATGGATAAGCAAAATGTGATACACACACACACACACACACACACACACACACATATAGAGATACATATATATGATGGAATATTATTCAACCTTAAAAAGAAGGAAATCCTACTATTTGTGACAGCATGGATGAACCTGGAGGACATTTTGTTAAGTGAAATAAGCTAGTCACAAGACAAATACTGTGTGGTTCCACTACTGTGAGGTATCTAAAATAGTAAAACTAATAGAAACAGAATAGAATGGTGGTTACTAGGGGCTGGGAGGTGTGGGAGAGGGGGTATTGTTGCTCAATATGTATAAAGTTTCAGTTACACAATATGAAAAAGTTCTAGAGATCTTTACAATGTAGTGCCTGCAGCTAACAATAAAGTATTGTGCACTCAAAATTGTGTTAAGAGGGTAGATATCATGTTAAGAATTCTTTTTTTATATGTATACTTATTATTATTATTATACTTTAAGTTTTAGGGTACATGTGCACAATGTGCAGGTTTCTTACATATGTATCCATTTGCCATGTTGGTGTGCTGCACCATTAACTCATCATTTAGCATTAGGTATATCTCCTAATGCTGTCCCTCCCCCCTCCCCCCACCCCACAACAGTCCCCGGAGTGTGATGTTCCCCTTCCTGTGTCCATGAGTTATCATTGTTCAATTCCCACCTATGAGTGAGAACATGCGGTGTTTGGTTTTTTGTCCTTGTGATAGTTTACTGAGAGTGATGGTTTCCAGTTTCATCCATGTCCCTACAAAGGACATGAACTCATCATTTTTTAAGGCTGCATAGTATTCCATGGTGTATATGTGCCACATTTTCTTAATCCAGTCTATCATTGTTGGACATTTGGGTTGGTTCCAAGTCTTTGCTATTGGGAATAGTGCCGCAGTAAACATATGTGTGCATGTGTCTTTATAGCAGGATGATTTATAGTCCTTTGGGTATATACCCAGTAATGAGATGGCTGGGTCAAATTGTATTTCTAGTTCTAGATCCCTAAGGAATCGCCACACTGCCTTCCATAATGGTTGAACTAGTTTGCAGTCCCACCAACAGTGTAAAAGTGTTCCTATTTCTCCACATCCTCTCCAGCACCTGTTGTTTCCTGACTTTTTAATGATGGCCATTCTAACTGGTGTGAGATGGTATCTCATTGTGGTTTTGATTTGCATTTCTCTGATGGCCAGTGATGATGAGTATTTTTTCATGTGTTTTTGGCTGCATAAATGTCTTCTTTTGAGAAGTGTCTGTTCATGTCCTTTGCCCACTTTTTGATGGGGTTGTTTGTTTTTTTCTTGTAAATTTGTATGAGTTCATTGTAGATTCTGGGTATTAGCCCTTTGTCAGATGAGTAGGTTGTGAAAATTTTCTCCCATTTTGTAGGTTGCCTGTTCACTCTGATGGTAGTTTCTTTTGCTGTGCAGAAGCTCTTTAGTTTTATTAGATCCCATTTGTCAATTTTGGCTTTTGTTGCCATTGCTTTTGGTGTTTTAGACATGAAGTCCTTGCCCATGCCTATGTCCTGAATGGTATTGCCTAGGTTTTCTTCTAGGGTTTTTATGGTTTTAGGTCTAACATGTAAGTCTTTAATCCATCTTGAATTAATTTTTGTATAAGGTGTAAAGAAGGGATCCAGTTTCAGCTTTCTACATATGGCTAGCCAGTTTTCCCAGCACCATTTATTAAATAGGGAATCCTTTCCCCATTGCTTGTTTTTGTCAGGTTTGTCAAAGATCAGATAGTTGTAGATATGCGACATTATTTCTGAGGGCTCTGTTCTGTTCCATTGATCTATGTCTCTGTTGTGGTACCAGTACCATGCTGTTTTGGTTACTGTAACCTTGTAGTATAGTTTGAAATCAGGTAGTGTGATGCCTCCAGCTTTGTTCTTTTGGCTTAGGATTGACTTGGTGATGCGGGCTCTTTTTTGGTTCCATATGAACTTTAAAGTAGTTTTTTCCAATTCTGTGAAGAAAGTCATTGGTAGCTTGATGGGGATGGCATTGAATCTATAAATTACCTTGGGCAATATGGCCATTTTCACGATATTGATTCTTTCAACCCATGAGCATGGAATGTTCTTCCATTTGTGTGTATCCTCTTTTATTTCATTGAGCAGTGGTTTGTAGTTCTCCTTGAAGAGGTCCTTCATGTCCTTTGTAAGTTGGATTCCTAGGTATCTTATTCTCTTTGAAGCAATTGTGAATGGGAGTTCACTCATGATTTGGCTCTCTGTTTGTCTGTTATTGGTGTACAAGAATGCTTGTGATTTTTGTACATTGATTTTGTATCCTGAGACTTTGCTGAAGTTGCTAATCAGCTTAAGGAGATTTTGGGCTGAGACGATGGGGTTTTCTAGATATAGAATCATGTCTGCAAACTGGGACAATTTGACTTCTGCAAACTGGGACAATTTGACTTCCTCTTTTCCTAGTTCAATACCCTTTATTTCCTTCTCCTGCCTGATTGCCCTGGCCAGAACTTCCAACACTATGTTGAATAGGAGTGGCGAGAGAGGGCATCCCTGTCTTGTGCAAGTTTTCAAGGGGA
Organism: Nomascus leucogenys; assembly: GCF_006542625.1. Lineage (NCBI taxonomy): Eukaryota > Metazoa > Chordata > Mammalia > Primates > Hylobatidae > Nomascus > Nomascus leucogenys. The sequence goes on along the minus strand of NC_044406.1, from coordinate 62,558,495 downwards.
ATGCTTCCAGTTTTTGCCCATTCAGTATGATATTGGCTGTGGGTTTGTCATAGATAGCTCTCATTATTTGGAGCTACGTCCCATCAATACCTAATTTATTGAGAGTTTTTAGCACGAAGGCCTGTTGAATTTTGTCAAAGGCCTTTTCTGCGCCTATTGAGATAATCATGTGGTTTTTGTCTTTGGTTCTGTTTATACGCTGGATTACATTTATTGATTTGCGTATGTTGAACCAGCCTTGCATCCCAGGGATGAAGCCCACTTGATCATGGTGGATAAGCTTTTTGATGTGCTGCTGGATTCGGTTTGCCAGTATTTTACTGAGGATTTTTCCATCAATGTTCATCAAGGATATTGGTCTGAAATTCTTTTTTTGGTTGTGTCTCTGGCAGGCTTTGGTATCAGGATGATGCTGGTCTCAAAAAATGAGTTAGGGACGATTCCCTCTTTTTCTATTGATTGGAATAGTTTCAGAAGGAATGGTACCAGTTCCTCCTTGTACCTCTGGTAGAATTCAACTGTGACTCCATCAGGTCCTGGGCTCTTTTTGGTTGGTAAGCTATTGATTATTGCCACAATTTCAGAGCCTGTTATTGGTCTATTCAGAGATTCAACTTCTTCCTGGTTTAGTCTTGGGAGGGTGTATTTGTGGAGGAATTTATCCATTTCTTCTAGATTTTCTAGTTTATTTGCGTAGAGGTGTTTGTAGTATTCTCTGATGGTAGATTGTATTTCTGTGGGATCGGTGGTGCTATCCCCTTTATCATTTTGTATTGCGTCTGTTTGATTCTTCTCTCTTTTCTTCTTTATTAGTCTTGCTAGCAGTCTATCAATTTTGTTGATCTTTTCAAAAAGCCAGCTCCTGGATTCATTAATTTTTTGAAGGGTTTTTTGTGTCTCTATTTCCTTCAGTTCTGCTCTGATTTTAGTTATTTCTAGCCTTCTGCTAGCTTTTCAATGTATTTGCACTTGCTTTTCTAGTTCTTTTAATTGTGATGTTAGGGTGTCAATTTTGGATCTTTCCTGCTTTCTCTTGTGGGCATTTAGTGCTATAAATTTCCCTCTACACACTGCTTTGAACGTGTCCCAGAGATTCTGGTATGTTGTGTCTTTGTTCTCGTTGGTTTCAAAGAACATCTTTATTTCTGCCTTCATTTCGTTATGTACCCAGTAGTCATTCAGGAGCAGATTGTTCAGTTTCCATGTAGTTGAGTGGTTTTGAGTGAGTTTCTTAATCCTGAGTTCTAGTTTGATTGCACCGTGGTCTGAGAGACAGTTTGTTATAATTTCTGTTCTTTTACATTTGCTGAGGAGAGCTTTACTTCCAACTATGTGGTCAATTTTGGAATAGGTGTGGTGTGGTGCTGAAAAAAATGTATATTCTGTTGATTTGGGGTGGAGAGTTCTGTAGATGTCTATTAGGTCCACTTGGTGCAGAGCTGAGTTGAATTCCTGGGTATCCTTGTTAACTTTCTGTCTGGTTGATCTGTCTAATGTTGACAGTGGGGTGTTAAAATCTCCCATTATTATTGTGTGGGAGTCTAAGTCTCTTTGTAGGTCACTCAGGACTTGCTTTATGAATCTGGGTGCTCCTGTATCGGGTGCATATATATTTAGGATAATTCGCTCTTCTTGTTGAATTGATCCCTTTACCATTATGTAATGGCCTTCTTTTGTCTCTTTTGATCTTTGTTGGTTTAAAGTCTATTTTATCAGAGACTAGGATTGCAACCCCTGCCTTTTTTTGTTTTCCATTTGCTTGGTAGATCTTCCTCTATCCCTTTATTTTGAGTCTATTTGTGTCTCTGCATGTGAGATGGGTTTCCTGAATACAGCACACTGATGGGTCTTGACTCACCCAATTTGCCTGTCTGTGTCTTATAATGGGAGCATTTAGTCCATTTACATTTAAAGTTAATATTGTTATGTGTGAATTTGATCCTGTCATTATGATGTTAGTTGGTTATTTTGCTCGTTAGTTGATGCAGTTTCTTCCTAGCCTCGATGGTCTTTACAATTTGGCATGTTTTTGCAGTGGCTGGTACCGGTTGTTCCTTTCCTAAGTGTTTAGTGCTTCCTTCAGGAGCTCTTTTAGGGCAGGCCTGGTGGTGACAAAATCTCTCAGCATTTGCTTGTCTGTAAAGGATTTTATTTCTCCTTCACTTATGAAGCTTAGTTTGGCTGGATATGAAATTCTGGGTTGAAAATTCTTTTCTTTAAGAATGTTGAATATTGGTCCTCACTCTCTTCTGGCTTACAGGGTTTCTGCCGAGAGATCAGCTGTTAGTCTGATGAGCTTCCCTTTGTGGGTGACCCGAGCTTTCTCTCTGGCCGCCCTTAACATTTTTTCCTTCATTTCAACTTTGGTGAATCTGACAATTATGTGTCTTGGAGTTGCTCTTCTCGAGGAGTATCTTTGTGGCGTTCTCTGTATTTCCTGAATCTGAATGTTGGCCTGCCTTGCTAGATTGGGGAAGCTCTGGATAATATCCTGCAGATTGTTTTCCAACTTGGTTCCATTCTCCCTGTCACTTTCAGGTACACCAATCAGATGTAAGTGTGGTCTTTTCACATAGTCCCATATTTCTTGGAGGCTTTGTTCGTTTCTTTTTATTCTTTTTTCTCTAAACTTCCCTTCTCGCTTCATTTCATTCATTTCATCTTCCATCACTGATACCCTTTCTTCCAGTTCATCGCATTGGCTACTGAGGCTTCTGCATTCTTCACGTAGTTCTCGAAACTTGGCTTTCAGCTCCATCAGCTCCTTCAAGCACTTCTCTGCATTGGTTATTTTAGTTATACATTCGTCTAATTTTTTTTCAAAGTTTTTAACTTCTTTGCCATTGGTTTGAATTTCCTACTGTAGCTCAGAGTAGTTTGATTGTCTGAAGCCTTCGTCTCTCAACTCGTCAAAGTCATTCTCCATCCGGCTTTGTTCCATTGCTGGTGAGGAACTGCATTCCTTTGGAGGAGGAGGGGCGCTCTGCTTTTTAGAGTTTCCAGTTTTTCTGCTCTGTTTTCTCCCCATCTTTGTAGTTTTTTCTACTTTTGGTCTTTGATGATGATGATGTACAGATCGGTTTTTGGTGTGGGTGTCCTTTCTGTTTGTTAGTTTTCCTTCTACCAGACAGGACCCTCAGCTGCAGGTCTGTTGGAGTTTGCTAGAGGTCCACTCCAGATGCTGTTTGGCTGGGTGTCAGCAGTGGTGGCTGCAGAACAGCGGATTTTCATGGGACCACAAATTCAGCTGTCTGATAGTTCCTCTGGAAGTTTTGTCTCAGAGAAGTACCCGGCTGAGTGAGGTGTCCGTCTGTCCCTACTGGGGGGTGCCTCTCAGTTAGGCTGCTCGGGGGTCAGGGACCCACTTGAGGAGGCAGTCTGCCCATTCTCAGATATCCAGCTGCATGCTGGGAGAACCACTACTCTCTTCAAAGCTGTCAGCCAGGGACATTTAAGTCTGCAGAGGTTACTGCTGAATTTTTGTTTGTCTGTGCCCTGCCCCCAGAGGTGGAGCCTACAGAGGCAGGCAGGCCTCCTTGAGCTGTGGTGGGCTCCACCCAGTTCGAGCTTCCTGGCTGCTTTGTTTACCTAAGCAAGCCTGAGCAATGGCGGGCACCCCTCCCCCAGCCTCGCTGCCACCTTGCAGTTTGATCTCAGACTGCTGTGCTACCAATCAGTGAGACTGTGAGCGTGGTACGCTCTGAGCCAGGTGCAGGACACAATCTTCTGGTGTGCCGTTTTCCAAGCCCATTGGAAAAGTGCAGTATTAGGGTGGGAGTGACCCGATTTTCCAGGTGCCATCTGTCACCCCTTTCTTTGAGTAGGAAAGGGAACTCCCTGACCCCTTGCACTTCCCGAGTGAGGCAATGCCTCGCCCTGCTTCAGCTGGCGCATGGTGCACTGCACCGACTGTCCTGCACCCAGTGTTTGGCACTCCCTAGTGAGATGAACCCGGTACCTCAGATGGAAATGCAGAAATCATCCGTCTTCTGTGTCACTCATGCTGGGAGCTGTAGACCGGAGCTAAGAATTCTTACACCAAAAAACAGAACAAAAAAAGCAGAAGGAGACCCAAGGGAGCTTTTGGAGGTGTCGGATATATCTATTACATTGATTGTGGTGATATTTTGAGTTTGCACATATGTCAAACTCATCAAATTGTATACATTAAACATGTGCAGTATTTATTGTATATCAACTATGCCACAATAAAAATAAAAATTATAGCCACTCCTACTTTTGATTAATGGTTTCATGGTATATTTTTTTCCAAACTTTTATTTTCAACCCTCTTATACCAGTTTTTTTGAAGTAAGTTTCTTGTACACACTCTACAGTTAGGACATGTTTGGGACTTTACCCTACCTTTTTGAGATATAATTGACAATTAAAAATTGTGTATATTTAATGTGATGTTTTGATATATCTACATATTGTGAGATGATTACCACAACCAAGCTAATTAACATATCCATCACTTCATAGTTACCTTTTTTTGTAGAGAGGATAATTGAGACCTGTTCTTAGCAAATTTCAAGTATATAATACATTATTATTAACTATAGTCGCTATGCTACATTAAGTCTGCAGAACTTAATCAATTTTTAACTTAAAGTGTATATCCTTTGACCAGCATCTCCCCAATTCCCCCACCCACGAAACTCTGGTAACCACCATTCTATTGTCTGTTACTATGAGTTTAAACTTTTTTTTAGCCTTCACATATTAGTGAGATCGTGTAGTATTTGTTTTTCCGTGTCTGACATATTTCACTTAGCATAGTGTCCTCCACGTTTATTCACTTTGTTGCACATCACAGGCTTCTCTCATTTGAAGGCTGAATAATATTCCATTGTATGTATATGCACCACATTTTACTTATCCATTCATCTGTCAACGGACACAGGTTACTTCCACATTTTAGCACATGTGAATAAAGCTATGAATATGAGTGTACAAATATCTGTTCTAGACCCGCTTTCAATTATTTTGGATATGTACCCAGAAGTGAAATTGCTGTGTCATATGGTAGTTCTATTTTTAATTTTTTTTGAGAAACTGCCATATTATTTTCCATAGTGGCTGTACCATTTTACATTCCCACCAATAGTGCACAAGAGTTCCAATTTCTTCACATCCTCACCAACACTTATCTTTTGACTTTTTCACAATAGCCATCCTAACAGGTGGTTTTCATTTGCATCTCTCTGATGGTTGGTGATTTTTAGCATCTTTTTAATATCTTTTGGCTATTTGTATGTTTTCTTTGGGAAAATGTCTTTACAAGTTCTTTGCAGATTTTTAAATCAGGTTGTTTGATTTTTTTTCCCCTTGAGTTAAATGAGTTCCTTATATATTTTAGATATTAGCCTCTTATTGGATATATGGTTTGCAAATATTTTCTTCCATTCTGTAAGTTGCCTTTTCATTTTGCTGATTGTTTTCTTGGTGTATTTTTTTAGTCTATGCTGCCAATTTCTTTCTTTTAATTGGCATATTTAGACCATTTACATTATTTGTAATTACTGATGTGTTACAGCTTAAGCTTGCCACTTAAATTTTTATTTTCTGATCTATATACACTTTTAAAACCTTTCTTAAAATATTTATTTATTAGAGACAGGGCCTCACTCTTAGCACCCAGGCTGGAGTGCAATTATAGTTCACTGTAACCTCAGACTCCTGGACTCAAGTGATCTTCCTGCCTCAGCCTCCTGAGTAGCCAGGACTATAGGCACACACCACCACATTCAGCTAATTTTCTTTTTCTTTTTAATTTTTTTGTAGAAACAGGGTGTCTTACTATGTTGCCCAGTCTCGTCCTGAACTCCTGGCCTCAATTGATCCTCCTGTCTTGGCCTCTCAAGGCACTGAAATTACAGGCGTGAACCATTGTACCTAACCTCTGCTTTATATTTTAGTTTACTTTTAGTTTTACAGAAAAATTGAGAAGATAGTACAAAGAGTTGCCATATACGCTGTACACAGTTTCCCCTAGTATTGCCATCTTATATTACTGTAGTACCTTTGTCATAAGTAATGGACCAATATGGATACATCATTATTATTAACCTAAAATCAATCGTTAATTCCAATTTCCTCTGTTGTTACCTAATATCCTTTTTCTATTCCAGAATCTTACCTGTGATATCACATTACATTTAGTTGTCATATCTCCTTGGACTTCATTTGGCCATAGTAGTTTCTTAGATATATTTTTCTTTTTGATGATTTTGACAGTCTTGAGACTACCCATCAAGTATTTTGTAGGATACCTATTTATTAGAATTTTTCTGATGTTTTTCTCATGATTAGACTGGGGTTATGGGTTTGGGGAGGAAGATCACTCAGGTAAAGTACCATTTTCATTACATCGTTATCAAGGGTATATACTGTCAATATGATTTATGTATGTTGATATTAACCTTGATTAGTTGGCTGAGTATTCATCAAGTGTTTACACCTTGAAGTTATCTGTTTTTCCTCTTTACATACTATATTCTTTGCAGTTGTGGAGTTATGCTCCCCTGCTTAAAGGCATAGTTATCTAGATAAATTATTTCGAATTCTTCTACATGGGAAATTTGTCTCTTCTCCCTAATTCATTAATTTGTTCAGTCGTTTTTATATCAATATGGACTTGGGAATATGTATTTTATTCTTTAGGTTATAATCCAATACTACATTTTTGTTGTTCGGATTGTTTTAGCTTTGGCCATTGGGAGCTCTTTTAGTTGACTCCTTCACCCTTTTGACATACCCCAATCAATGTGGGTGGTTTTGTTTCTTTTAAGCAATTCCTTTCTTTCTGACAATACAGAATGTTCTAGGTTCATCTTGTACATTTCTTGCCCCAATCCCTTAATCAACCATTTCTCCTAGGAGGTCTAGTTCCTCTCACTGGCAAAGTATATTAGTAACCAAGATCTGAATGTTAGTTGTGCTTGTTGCTACTGGGGTGTCATTTCTTCTAGGCCTTATTAGTTGACAGAGCAAAGAAAATATATGTGTGTATACTAATCTGAGTATATAGACATATATATATAAATATTTTGGCATGTAAACATCTGTATCTATATTAAGTTAAACATAAGTTATTACTGATATTTCCTATTCTAATTCATTACCACTTAGATCATTCTAGCCTTGCTTGCAGATTACCCTTGCTTATCTGTGCCCAATCCAACAGTGGGAAACCTGGCTCTTACCATCCATCATTCATTTACTTAATTTTTTAATTGTTCAATTTTAGTATACATGTATAGCAGTATCAGAATTGTTCACCTGTACCCTTATGAGAAACAACTTTGTCAACTAGAGTACAGTCCTTATGTGCGGTTCTTTTTGCCTTTATTCTTACAGATTCTACTTATTTCCAGAGTTACTTAGGTCAGTATCTAGTCCTCCTATTTCCTTTAGTGAAGTTGTTCCACACATTTGTTAGAGTCTCTTGTCACAGTCTGTATTATATCTGAGGATTCCCCCAACCTCCCAAATTATATATATATAAAATATCAAATTATATATAATTATATATAATACCTAGTTATATATAATTATATATATAATTTGTATGCATTGAGATTGACTTGTTGTGTGGTAAAGTCCTGTGGATTTTGACATGCATAATGACACGTATCTGCTATTATAGTATCACACATAGTATTTTCACCATCCTAAAAATCCTCTGTGCCTCACCTCTTCATCTTCCTGAGATGCTGGCCACCGCATCTTTTCACTCTCTATTTTTCTTACTGGCTCTTCTTTTTGCTTTTGTGCCATTTCTGCAATGTCACATAATTGGAATCATTCAGTATGTAGTCTTTTTAGATTGGCTTCTTCCACTTAGCAATATAAACTTCAGGTTCCTCTATGTCTTTTTTTGTGACTGATAGCTCATCTCTTTATCTATTTACCTATCGGAGGACATCTTGGTTGCTTCCTGTGTTTGGTGATTATCAATAAAGTTGCTGTAAACATTCACGTGAAGATTTTTGAGTAGATCTAAGTTTTCAAATCAAGTGGGTAAATTCTTAGCAGTGAAATGGCTCTTGTAGGTAAGGTATCATTTCTCTTTCTGTGCATTCAAGATTTTTTTCTTTGTCTTAGGATGGAATTTGACTATGACATGTCTTAGGATGGAATTTCTTTGGATTTATCATGTTTGGAGTTTGCACCGCTCTTTGAATCTCTAGGTTTATGTTTTTTCCCAAATATTTGAGACATTATTTCTTTGAATATTTATTTGTTAGGCCCAAACTTTCTTCTCCTCTTCCAGGATTCTGATGACATAATTTACATTTTTTGTTGTCTTACAGGTCGCTGAGGCTCCATGCAGTTTTTTTTTTTTTCAGTCTGTTTTCTCTCTGTTGTTCAGATTAGGTAATTTCTACTTTTTTATTTTTCCTTCTCCTTCCTTCCTTCCTACCTTCCTTCCTTCCTTTTCTTTCTTTTCCTTCCTTTCTTGCCTTTCTTTCTTTCTTTTCTTTGAAACAAGGTCTCGCTCTGTTGCCCAGGCTGGAGTGCAGTGGCATAATCATAGCTCACTGCAGCCTCAAACACATGGACTCAAGCAGTCCTCCCACTTCAGCCTGCCAAGTAGCTGGGATTACAGGCACCAACCACTGCACCTAGCTCTACTTTATTTCAAATTCACTTATTCTTTCCTTTGTCCTCTCCATTCTGCTGTAAGCTCATCTGTTGAGTTATTTTTAAGATTTTGGTTATTGTATATATTAGTTTTCTGAGTATTGTAACAAATTACCACAAATGGGATGACTTAAAACAACAGAAATTTATTCTCTCACAATTTTGGAGGCCAGAAGTTCAAAATCAAGGTATTTGCTGGCTTTTTTTTTTTAGATTAAAAAGATTTAGATATTTTAATCAATTGAAATGTATGAATCTTATTCAGATCCTGAGTCAAACACTTAAAATCAATAATGTATGAGACAGTTACATAAATGTGAACAGTAATTAAATACTTAAGAATATTGAGGATATCTTCTTAAGTTTTAAACTGTAATGATAGTATTATGTTTATGATTTTTACAAAAAATAGTTTCTATCTTTAAGAGATAGATAATTAAAATACTTGGAAGTGGATTAATAGGATGTCTTGAATTTACTTCAAAAGCATGAGTGTGTGTGTGTGTGTGTGTGTCTGTGTGTGTGAATGAGGTGGAAAGATGGGTTAAATAAGATTGGCTTTGATGTTGTTACAGCCTGATAATAATGATGTGTAGGTTCATTGCATTATTTTCTCCACTTTGGTATATATTTGAAATTTGTGTAGCAGAGAGTTAAGGAAATACTTATTGATTCAAAGTAAACCGATCTAATCATAACCCTCGTAAATGGATGTCTACCTATGTGTAAATAAGGTACTTCTTTTTTTTTAACTATGGGTCTCTTTTTATTAAGGCGAGATCTCTTGTAACCGGTGTTTCACGAATAGAGTTGCCAGATAAAATACAAGACTCGGTTAATTTGAAATTTCAGATAAACAATGTCTAGTATTTTAGAATAAGTACATCCCAACTATTGCACTGGACACACTAATACTAAAAAAAAAATTTTGTTTGTCTGAAATTCTAATTTTACTGGGGCATTCTGTATTTTTTTATTGTACTTTAAGTTCTGGATACATGTGCAGAACGTGCAGGTTTGTTACATAGGTTTATGTGTGCCATGGTGGTTTGCTGCACCTATCAACCTGTCACCTAGGTTTTAAGCCCCACATGCATTAGCTATTTGTCCTGATGCTCTCCTTCCCCACACCCTCACCTCCCGACAGGCTCCAGAGTGTGTTGTTCCTTTACCTGTCTCCATATGTTCTCATTGTTCAACTCCCACTTATGAGTGAGAACATGTGGTGTTTGGTTTTCTGTTCCTGTGTTAGTTTGCTGAGATGATGGCTTGCAGCTTAATCCATGTCCTTGCAAAAGACATGATCTCATTCCTTTTTATGGCTGTGTAGCATTCCATGGTGTATATGTACCACATTTTCTTTATCCAGTCTATCATTGATGGGCATTTGGGTTGGTTCCATATCTTTGCTGTTGTGAATAGTGCTGCAATAAACATACATGTGCATATATCTTTATAATAGAATGATTTATATTCCTTTGGGTATATACCCAGTAATGGGATTGCTGGGTCAAATGGCATTTCTGATTTTAGATCCTTGAAGAATCACCACACTGTCTTCCACAATGGTTGAACAAAAGCTGAAATTGACAAATGGGGTATAATTAAACTGAAGAGCTTCTGCACAGCAAAAGAAACTATCATCAGAGTGAGCAGGCAACCTACAAAATGAGAAAACATTTTTGCAATCTACCCATCTGACAAAGGTCTAATATCCAGAATTTACGAAGAACTTAAATTTACAAGAAAAAAAAAAACAACCTAGTCAAAAAGTGGGCAACGAATATGAACAGACACTTCTCAAAAGAAGACATTTATGTGGTCAACAAACATATGGAAAAAAGCTCAACATTACTGATCATTAGAGAAATGCAAATCAAAACCACAATTAGACACCATCTCACACCAGTCAGAATGGCAATTATTAAAAAGTCAAAAAACAACAGATGCTGGCGAGGCTATGGAGAAATAGGAACACTTACACTGTTGATGGGAATGTTAATTAGTTTGACTTTTCATTTTACTGAAGTTTTCTTTGCAGTGCAGAAGCTTTTTAGTTTGACATAGTCCCATTTGTTTGTTTTTGCTTTAAAATTTTTTTTTGCCTTTGCTTTTGGTGTTCTATACAAAAAATCCTTGCCAAGGCCAATTTCAAAGAGCTTCTTCCCTATTTTTTTCTTCTAGTAGTTCTACAGTTTCAAGTCTTACATTTAAGTTTTTAATGCATTTTCTGTTGATTTGTGTGTGTGCCGTAGGATGTGTTCAATTTATTCTTTTGCAGGTGGATGTCCAGTTGTCCAAACACATTTTTTTTTTGAGACAGAGTCTCACTCCATCACCTAAGCTAGAGTGCGGTGGCATGATCTTGGCTCACTGCAACCTGTGCCTCCTGGGTTCAAGTGATTCTTGTGCCTCAGCCCTCCCCACGTAGCTGGAATTACAGGCATGTGCCACCACATCCAGCTAATTTTTGTATTTTTAGTAGAGATGGGGTTTTGCCACATTGGCCAGGCTGGTCTCAAACTCTTGGCCTCAAGTGATCCACCAATCTTGGCCTTCTGAAGTGCTGGGATTACAGGAGTGAGCCACTGCACCCAGCCCAAGCACAAAAGAAACTGTGCTTTTTCCATTGTGTAATCTGGGCACCTTTGTCAAATACTAGTTGGCTATATATACTTGCTTTTTTTGTTTTTTTTTCTGGGATCTTGATTGTGTTCCATTGGTCTATGTGTCTGTTTTTATGCCAGTGCCATACTGCTTTGATTACTATAGCTTTGTAGTATAATTTGAAATCAGAAAGCATGATGTCTCCAATTTTGTTTTTGTTTTTAAGGTTGCTTTGGCACAGAGTCTTTTGTGGTTTCATACAAATTTTAATATTAGTTTTTCTATTTCTGTGAAAAATGCCATTGGACTTAAGATAGGGATTTCCTTGCATTTGTAGATCACTTTGAGTAGTGTGGACATTTTAATAATACTAATTCTTTCAATCAATGAACATAGGATATCTTTCCATTTTATTTTTGTTTTCTTCAATTTCATCAATGTTTTATAGTTTTCAGTGTACAGACGTTTTACCTACTTGGTTACTTTTATTCATATACATATATATTTGAGATGGAGTCTCACTCACTCTGTCACCCAGGCTGGAGATCTCAGCTCACTGCAACCTCCACCTCCTGGGTTCAAGTGATTCTCCTGCCTCAGCCTCCTGAGTAGCTGAGATTACAGGCACGTGCCACCATGCCCAGCTAATTTTTGCATTTTTAGCAGAGACAGGGTTTCACCATGTTGGCCAGTCTGTTCTCGAACTCCTGACCTCAAGTGATCCACCCTCCTCAGCCTCTCAAAGTGCTGGAATTACAGGCATGAGCCACTGTGCCTGTAATTTTTGATGCTATTGTAAATAGGATTTTGTATATTTTTGATGCTATTGTAAATAGGATTGTTTTCTTGGTTTCCTTTTTGGATATTTTATTGTTGGCATAAAGAAACGCTTCTGGGTTTTGTATGTTGATTTTGTAGCCTGCAACTTTACTGAAGTACTTTATTAGTTCTTAGAGTTCTTTGGTGGATTCTTTAGAGTCTTCTATATGTAGGATCACTTGGTCCCATGGAAACAGTTTTTTAGCTCTTACATTTGGGTCTTTGATCCATTTTGAATTAATTTTTGTATATAATATAAGATAAGAATCCAATTTCATTCATTTGCATGTGTAAATCCCGTTTTCCTAGCACCATTTGCTGAAAGGACTGTCCTATCACCATTACATGGTCCTGGCACCTTTGTCACAAATAATTTGATGAGATATGACAAGATTTATTTCTGCGTTCTCTATTCCTTTCCATTGGTCTATATGTCTATCTTTATGCCAGTTCCACACATTTTCATTACTATGGCTTTGTAATAAGTTTTGAAATCAGAAAGTACAAATCATCTAATTTTGCTCTTTGTTTTCAAGTTTGTTTAGGGCTTTTGGGGTCCCTTGAGCAAAGTCCATATTAATTTTAGGATGGATTTTTTCCATTTCTGCAAAATATCTCATTGGGATTTTGGGGTTTTTTTGAGACAGGGTCTCAGTCTGTCACCCAGGCTGGAGTGCAGTAGCCTGATCACAGCTCACTGCAGCCTTGACCTCCCAGGGTCAGGCAGTCCTCCCACTTCAGCCTTGCTAGTAGCTGAGACTACAAGCATGTGCCATCACGGCTGCCAATTTTTTGTAGAGACAGGGTTTTGCCATCTTGCCCAAGCTAGTCTCAAACTCCTAGGCTCAAGCAGTCTGCCCACCTCAGCCTCTTAAAGTGCTGGGATTACAGGCGTGAGCCACCACACCTGGCCTGGGATTTTAATAGGGATAAATATCTGTAAATCTGTAGATCACTTTGGGAATATCAACATGTTAACAATATTTAGTCTTCCAACCCGTGAACTGTTTACATTTTTAAATAGAAGATACTAGTGTATTATTTGTGTAATCAAACATAAACAAGTTTTTAGAAAGAGGTTTTGGCCGAGGAACTAGTAAATTTCTCATGTCTTTTCATGTAACTTCACTGGATCTCAGTAACCAATTTTTAAAGCTTGCAATCAGTTCTGGGAAAAACATAAAGTAGGTATTAGGAGAGAAATGATTATCTGACTATAGGTGTTAATAGAAAATGTTTATGGCTTAACGAACTGAAATTAAATTAAATCATGTAATATTGACAAATTAAGCTTATTTAGACATTTAATAACATTACCTGAGTTCAGATATGCTTTTATCTGGCTTATTTTGCTCACACTGAAATACATTTTAGTCCCATTGATCAATAACCAGTTTTTCTATTCACATTGCTTAAAATTGTGTCTCATTGTACAGAGAATCTGTTGGGTTTCATTTCCTGACGATTATTCATGAACGTTTTAAGTCATCAGAAAATAGTGGAAAAGTTCTGATGCTCTATATTGACATGCTTTTACAAAGGAAGGAAGAACTGCTTGCCAAGGAGAAGATTGAAGAAATCTTTTTAGGTCAGTGGGATTTTCGCAAGTGTTTTAGAAACATATTAATTTGTGTATAATTCTTAGATGTCAGAATAATAGCAAAATCCTCAAGTCAGTGGATTTCTTCCACTTCCTTTTTTCCTTCCTCCCTAATGGTCTTTTAACAGTAACACCTCACCTGTCCACATCCCACAAATTGGGCAAGTGGAATGAGAAACTAAGCAAAAATAAGAAAACATCATCGAAAACAGACAAACTTCTGAGCTTAAAGCTCACATGTGGTGGAATATTGTGAGGTTACAAGCCTAAATTAGTATCTCTAGTTTGATCTCAGTTTAACTGTGTACCTTTGAACAAGTCAATTTCTCTGGACCTTGATTTTTTTTCAACTATAAAATGATGATTGTGAACTAAACTCCTGGTTTCTAACTTCTTTTCAGCAGCAGCATCCTTTTGTGATGCAATCTTATATGAACCCCACCCTGAATGAAATAGATTAGAGTTTTTCTGGTTAAAGCAGAGATGTAGAGCCAAATCTGCTCAGCATTCCCCTAATCCTCTGCCTCCCTGCAGAACTTCTGTACCCTGAAGAACACAGATAGCATGATCCCTTTCTTAGAAAATTCTCTTCACCACCTTGTCCTTCCAACTAAGTGCATGTAGAGATATAATTGGAGTGATAGTCACTAAATGTTAACTCGGGTTTATTCTGAATGGTGGCATTTTAGGTCATGTGTTGCTTTCTTCTAAATACTCTACCATATTGTTTGAATTTTTATAAGCACAAATCATGTTTCTATAAAAACAGTCATTAATTTTTTAAAGGAAGTCATCTGACTAGATGATCTCTAAGAACCATATTTTACTGATAACACCCTCCCTCCAGGCATTTACCAATTATTTTTAGACCCAGTTTTGATAAACTTGGTTATCCGGTTTTCCTACTCTTAGCATTTTAATGGTAGCACTTTGCAAACAGAGAAAAGGTTTAAAGGGAAGTATACAGATAGCCTGACCACAGGGAAGAAAAAAACTCTACCAATTTTATAAAACAACTTCAAATTTTTTAATACAACAATCTGTACTGTATAACAACTCCCAAAAGCATCACTGTGATATATTAATAGTACAATAAAATAAAATAGTTGTTAATGTTGACCTCAAATGGTCAAGAAAAAGTTGAATTATGCTTAAGAAAACTAGGAAGTTTGTTTACTTTTTAGAAAATTTAAGAACTTTCATGAAAATATTCAGACTTTTTAAATTCAGAAGTGATTTTTATTTAAAGAAACTGCCAGTTAACCAGAAAACTTGATTATACAGAATAACTCATTTTCCTAAAATTCCACTTAGACTGTTGTATTGTGACATCTAAGTTACACTTACACTCTCAAAGTATTATAATATTTCAAGCAGATACATTTAGTAGCTGTTTACTCTCATGTGAGTATTTTTAAGTAAGTCATGGAACAAACTACATTTGCTGACTGGGCTAGAGGGTCAGAGATTCCTAATGTTCTAGTCAAGACTTTTGTGGAAATTGATAGTTTATGCCAAAGGGCAGAAGAGGAGGTGCAGAATTCTATTATAGTTTAAACTTTACCTTAATGTGCTAATGTATTTGAACTCTGTAAATGTCTAGACCAGAAACAATCAAAGCAAGTTAAGATTTAAAGTAATAAAGTTTATGTGTAAGCATGGTCTTAAAGTATTTTACAAAGGCTTTAAGGCATAATTGGCCTTTCTTGTGAACTTGATCTGATCTATTTAGTACGTAATAGTATAAGCACTTCTTATTAATGATTTCTGGCATTGCTGTCTGCTCATTCACAATAACCTTATTAAGGCACCAGATGATGATCTAATTTGGAATGTGGAAAATCAGTTAAAAAGAGAGTAGGCTGGAAAACTATCACAGATTGATGGGAGAATTACTGTGATTCTAGCAAACTCTGATTGCATTATATTATCAATTATGGTAGTAAACCTAAAATTGATGATGAAAACCTGTCTGAATTTTTTTGTGTGTAGCCATTACTTAAAGATTATAGGTTCCGAGTATAGTTAGCACTCTACTTAATGTAATAGACCTAGATTCTTATTTTCAGAGCTTTTTTTTTTTTTCAGCTCACCAAACAGGAAGACAACTGACAGCAGAATTAATGAACTGGTTACACAACATTCTGTGGAGAACAGCTGCCAGTAGTTTTGAGGTTTGAGAATAATCTCTTTTTCATTCTTTATATTATTTCTCCACTGCAACAAAAAATAGTGCATTCACTATAAAAATAAAAGAGCATCAAATACTTTAATAATCTTTGTTTGTTTAGATACCATATATTTATTAAATATTCACAATATAGAGTGTTAATGAGCATTGTGCAAGAGTTTATTAAAAATAATAAGACATGATTCCTCTCCATTGAGAGCTTACAGTGTAGGGAAATGTCATCGCTGATATTAAGATATAAGAATGTAATTTTTTTAACATGAGGGCTGAGAAAGAGTTTTATTCCCTTTAAAAACTTACGGTGTAATAAAAAAATGGAAAAAAAAAAACCTGTACAAGACAACTCAGGTTTCCTGTAAACCTAAAGATAATTTTTTTTAAAGCAAAGAACAATCATTTATAATTTTGGTATATTTCCTTCTAATCTTTGTGTATTATACATTTGTGTCCCTGTGTATATAAATCAAATGGGACGTACCATTAAAAAAAAGTTGTGTTTGCTTCCACTTGCAATTAATATGTAGTAACAGGGACTGTTTTATGTCCCTTCTTGAACAACAAGTCCCTCTCCACAAAGGACAAGACAAAATAGACGAAAAGAAAAAGAAAATGGCTTTTATGACCCTGAACGTCAGGCAATGAAGGAGAATGGTCCCTGGGAGACAAGAAATAAAGTGAGCATTGGCCAGGCGCGGTGGCTCACGCCTGTAATCCCAGCAATTTGGGAGGCTGAGGCAGGCAGATCACAAGGTCAGGAGATTGAGAACATCCTGGCTAACATGGTGAAAGCCCATCTCTACTAAAATACAAAAAATTAGCCGGGTGTGGTGGCACACGCCTGTAGTGTCAGCTACTCAGGAGGCTGAGGCAGGAGAATCGCTTGAACCTGGGAGGCAGAGGTTGCAGTGAGCCGAGATGGTGCCACTGCACTCCAGCCTGGCCACAGAGCAAGACTCCATCTCAAAAAAAAAAAGAAAAAAAAAGGAAAGAAAAGAAAGAAAGAAAGTGAGCATTACAATTGTGCAGCTTACTGCTTTGAGTTTCCAGGGTATAGCACAAGAAGGGGATCTGAAGCAGAGCCTGGCAAGCGTCCTGATTTGAGATGCAGTTGAGTCTGAGAAGACCAAGGCAGCCAGAATTTATAAGACAAAGTACTGAAGAGGACCACATAGCATAGATTAGGCATTGTAAAAGAAAAGATTGATAAACTTGAAGTCAGAGCAAAGAAGCTATTCAAAATTAAACACACTGAATAAAAGACTTTATAGAGCTTCAGTGAGATGAGGGTCCTCTTCCAATGTTTAGCAGAGTTCTGATCAGGACATACATGAAGCAAGATTACCTGAAGCTAGGAGAATAACCATCTAAAAATATTAGAGGGAACAGTGCCTACCACTCACATGGGGTTGAGAATAAGGCCTATTCTTATCACCCAGTCTGGAAAACCTCTAATTCATGGGACATTGGGTAGAAAACTTAGAAGGGTCTTGTCTCAGAAGAGGGGAATAATTAGTCCTACACTAAGTCCTGCTCCAGAACTACCTTAAAAATTATAAAAGTATGGTGTGAAAGGATCAAATTGATCCCAAGGAACTTAATTGCTTCCCAGAGCAGAGTTCAAGAATATTTATAGGAATATAAAACTGTACAGCACCCAACAGGATAAAGTTTACAATGGCATCCAGCAAAAAAATTACTGAGCATGTGAAGAGGCATGAAAATGCAACCTATAATGAGGAGAATAAGCAATCAATCGATACTGACCCAGAACTGACATAGAAGTTAGCATTAACAGAGGACATATCTTATAATTGTATTTCATGCATTCAGAAAGTTAAGTGGAGGCATGGAAGATATATAAAGACCCAAATCAAACTTCTAAAGATGAAAACTATGTCTAGGATGAGAAGCACATTGGATAGTATTAACATCATATTAGACATCGTAGAAGAAAAGACTGATGAACTTGAAGTTATAGCAAAGAAGCTATTGAAAATGAAATACACAGGGAAAAAACCCTTAAAAAAATTAAAAGAGTTCAGTGAGGTTAGGGACAATTTTAGGTAGCTTAATATACGGGTAACTGGGATTCCCAAATGAGGATGGAGGTAATAAATATTTGAAGAAATAAAACTTTCAAAACTTAATGAAAACTCTAAATGCACAGATAGAAAAATCTTAACAAACCGCAAACACAAGAAACACAAAATGACACCAATGCACATAGTCAAAATGCTCAAAACCAGTGATAAAGAGAATGTCCTAAAAGCAGCCAAATAAAAGTGACACTTTATATACAGAGGAATAAATTAAAGAGAACGTCAGATTTCTTGTTGGAAGCAATGCAAGCAAGAACTCAGTGGAGCAGCATCTTTAAAATAATGAAAGAAAATAAAAACCTGTCAGCCTAAATTTCTGTATCCAGCACAAGTATTGTTTAAAATGAAAGTAGTTGGCACAAACGAAAAATGGTGTAGCCACTATGGAAAACAGTATGGCAGCTCCTCAAACAATTTAAAATATTATTACCATATGATGCAGCATTTTCACTTTTGCTTGTATATCCAAAAGAATTAAAAGCAGGATATTTGCACACCCATGTTTATAGCAGCCAAAGGGTGGAAGCAACCCAAGTTCCATCAACAAATGAGTGGATAAATAAAATGGGGTATACTCAAACAATGGAATATTACTTAGCCTTAAAAAGCAAGGACTTCTGATACATGCTATAACATGGATGAGCCTTGAGGACATTATGCTAAGTGACATAAGCCTGTCACAAAAAACAATACTGTATGGTTCCACTTACATGAGGTACCTAGAGTAGTCAAATCCGTGGAGAAAGAAAGTAGAATGGGCCGGACCCAGTGGCTCACACCTGTAATCCTAGCACTTTGGGAGGCCAAGGAGGGCAGATCACTTGAGGTCAGGAGTTCAAGACCAGCCTGGCCAACATGGTGAAACACTGTCTCTACTAAAAGTACAAAAATTAGTCAAGTATGGTGGTGCATGCATGTAGTACCAGCTACTCAGGAGGCTGAGGCAGGAGAATCACTTGAACCCAGGAGGCAGATGTTGCAATGAGCCAAGTTTATGTCACTGCACTCCAGCCTGGGCAACAGAGTGAGACTCTGAGAAAAAGAAAAGAAACAGAAAGGAAGAGGGGAAGAGAAGAGAAGAGAAAAGAGAAGAGAAAGAAAAGAGAGAGAGGAAAAGAAAGGAAAATAAAGGAAAAAGAAAAAGAAAAGAAAGAAAGGTGGTTTCCAGGGGCTGGGAGGAGGGGAAAATGTGGAGCTGTTTAATGAGTATAGAGTTTCAGTTTTACTAGATGAAAAAGTTCTGGAGATTGGTTGCAGATTAGTCAATTTTATGTTATGTGTTTTTCACCATAATAAAAATATGTTTTTTAAAAATGAAAGCAAAATAGTCTTCCAGACATTTAAAAGCTGAAATAACTAATCACTCAAAGATCTACATTACAAGGAAGTCCTCCGAGCAGAAGGAAACTTACACCAGATGGAAATATGAATCTATACAAATGAATAAAGAATACCAGAAATGGTAATTATATGAGTAATTGATAAGATTTTTTCTTATTATTACAATCTCTTTAAAAGATAGTTTATTGCTTAAACAAAAATAATAACATTGTATTCTGCAGTTTATAACCTGTAAAAGTAAGATGCATGACAAGAACATATAGGCCAACAAGAGAGAAATGGATGTATACCATAAGTGAGGTGGTATAACATCACTTGAAGATAGACTATGATAAGTTAAACATATATACTATGTACCCTAAAACAACCATTAAAATAGCAAAACAAAGAGTTTTTTTTAAAAAAAAAGAGATAAAATCAAATCATAAAAATATTCAAATAATCTAAAATAAGGCAGAAAAAGGAAAGACAGATCAAAAAAGATGGCACAAATAGAAGACAAATAGCAAGATGATAGATTTACATCTAAGCATATGAAAAAAATCACATTAAGTGAAAATGACCTCAAGACCCCAGTGAAAAGGCAGAGATTGTCAAACTGGATAAAAGTGCAAGACCCAAGTTTATGTACTGCTTAAAAGAAATGTACTTTAAACATAAAGATACAAATTGGTTATAAACAAAAGCATCAGAAAAATATGAGACAAGATTGTTCTAAAATTTATATATAAAACAATGGAATGAAAAAGCCAAGATATATTATTAAAAAGTCAAAAAATAATAGATGCTGGCAAGGTTGTAGAGAAAAAGGAACACTTATACATGGTTGGTGGGAGTGTAAATTAGTTCAACCACTGTGGAAAGTAGTATGGCTATTTCTCAAAAAACTAAAAGCAGAACACCAATCGGCCCAGCAATCGCATTACTGGATATATACCCAGAGGAATAAAAAGCATTCTATCATAAAGACACATACATGCAAATGTTCATTGCAGCACTATTCACAATAGGAAAGACATGGACTCAACCTAAATGCCCATCAATGACAGACTGAATAAAGAAAATGTGGTACATATACACCATAGAATATTATGCAGCCATAAAAAGGAAAAGATCATGTCTTTTGCGGGAACATTGATGGAGCTGAAAGCTATCGTCCTGAGAAAACTAACACAGGATCAGAAAGCCAAATAATGCATATTTTCACTTATAAGTGGGAGCTAAATGATAAGAACTTATGAACACAAAGAAGGAAACAACAGACACTGGTGTCTACTTGAGGGTGGAGGATGGGAGGAGGGAGAGGAGCAGAAAAGATAACCATTGGGTACTGGGCTTAGTATCTGGGTGATGCAATAATATGTACAACAACCCCCTGTGACATGTGTTTACCTATGTAACAAACCTTCACATGTACCCCTAAACCTAAAATAAAAATTATAAAAAGAAAATAGCCAAAACAATCCTGAGAGAGAATAGAACAGAAAGAATTACCCTATTCAATTTCAACACTTTTTATATAGCTACAGTAATCTAGACTGTGTGGTATCATTAGAGAGATAGAACCATAGATCAATGGAACAGAATGGAAAACCAAAAAATAATCCCACACAAATATGTTCAACTGATTTTTGAGAAAGCACAAAAGTAATTCAATGGAAAAAGATGGTGTTTTCAACTAATGGTGCTGGAGAAATTGGACATCCATAGAAAAAAAAAAACCCATGACCTTAACTTCACACTTTATACAAAAATTAAATAGATTATAAAATTAGATGTAAAATGTGCAACTATAAAACTTTTATAAAAATACATAGGAGAAAATCTTTAGGATCTAGGCCAGGCCATGTGCAGCCTATTCCCTGCATGAACTGCATCTGATATGTGACTAAAGACAAGCATGTTAAGAAGTTTATCATTCAAAATATAGTAGAAAGCCAAGTGTGGTGGCTCATGCCTGTAATCCCAGTGCTTTGAGAGGCTGAGGCGGGAGGATTGCTCTAGCCTGGGAGCTTGGGACCAACCAGCCTGGGCAATATAGAGGAGCACCATCTCTACAAAAATAAAAAATTTAGCCTGGTGTGGTAGCATGCACCTGTAGTCCCAGCTACTCAGGAGGCTGAGGCAGGAGGATCTTTTGAGCCCAGGAGTTTAAGGCTGCAGTGAGCTGTGATCATGCCACTTCACTCCAGCCTGGGTCACAGAGCAAGATCCTGTCTCTAAAACTAAAAACAAAGAAAACAACAAAACATAGTAGAGGCCACAGCTATCAGGGACATATCTGAAGCCAGCGTCTTTGATGTCTATGTGCTTCTCAAGCTGTTTGTGAAGCTACATTACTGCATGAGTTGCACCATTCACAGCAAGGTAGTCCAGAATCAATCTCGTGAAGCCAGTAAGAACCAAACACCCCAACCCTGATTTAGACCTGTGGGTGCTGCCCACCAACCTCCACCAAAGGCTACATATGGAGCTGAGTCCTTAAGGACTGAAAAAAAAGCTATCCTCTGAAGAAAATAAAGCGAAAATTATACTTAAAAAAAAAAGAGATCCTGTTTAATGGATGAAAAATGCTAGAGACTGGGAGAAAAATTTTCAAACCATGTATACAATGATGGGCTAGTAGCTAAAACATAAAAAGAACTCTCTAAACTCAACGTACAAAGAAAAACAATTCAAAAATTAGCAAAGGATATGAACAGACATTTCACCAAAAAGGGATATATGCATGACAATAAGCACACAAAAAAAGATGACTTATGAGTCATTAGGGAAATGCAAATGAAAACCCCAAGGAGATACCAATACATAATTCTTAGAATAGCCAAAATGGAAAAGATTAACCATACCAAACGCTGATGAAGATGTTGAGGACCTGGAACTTCATGGTGGAAATATAAGATAGTACAAACGGTTTGGAAAATAGCTTGGCAGTTTTCTAAAATGTTAAACTTGCCCCTACCATGTGATCCAGCCATTTCAATCCTATGCATGTACTCAAGAGAAAAGGAATTATTTATCCATACAAAAACTTGCATGTAAAAGCTGATAGCAGCTTTATTTGTAATAGTTAAAAACTGGAAACAGCCAAATGTCCATCAACAAGTGAGTGGATAAACAAACTGGTATATCCTTCAATGAAATACTACTCAGCAATGAAAAGGAATGAACTATTGATAGATGCAATAATGGGGATAAATCTAGAAACTGTTTTGCTGAGTGAAAGGGGCCAGGCAAAAAAGTATTAATACATATTAGATGATTCAATTGTATAAAAGCCTATAAAATAAAAATTAATAGTTATAGAAAGTTATAGAAAGCACATCCATAACTGCTTGGGGGATGAGAGACCAGAATGAGCTGGATTGAGGGATTACAAAGAAAAATTGGTTGTGATGGATGTGTTCACTCCCTTGACTGTGTTGATGGTTTTAGCTATGTGTGTATATATGTGTGTATATGTATATATATACATATATGTGTATATATGTGTATATATGTATATATACACACATATATGTGTATATACGTGTATATATGTATATATACACACATATATGTGTATATATGTGTACATATATGTATATATATCAAAACAATTGTACAGTTTAAATATGCATAGTGTTTTGTATGTCATTTGTACCTCAATAAAACTGTTTTCCAAAAAATGTTATGGTAGGTTTTATAGGAAAAAGACATGAAGAGAAAAAAGGGAACAAAGTCTGAGAAACAAAGAATTAGACCCAAGAGAAGGAAAGAGAATCCCTTATAGGAGCATGTAGAAACCTAGGTCTTATGGTTAGGTACCAAAAGATGGAATGATATTCGTATTCTCTTTTAGAAGGCCTTTATTTATTTTTTTACTGAATAGGTGAAGAACTACTTCAGAATTCCCATTCTTCTATTGATTCTTTTTCTTTCCTCTAATTTTCCAGTCTTGCTGAATAATTTTCTTAAAACATCCACTTCCAACACTGGAGAGGAATGTAATCTTGTTTCTAATTGACTATTTCTAATATGACATATTTCTAATCTACTATGACTAATGTAATAGTCAAAGGCAGTGTTTTACCTATTCAGCACAATTGTTTCTACTTGAAGAGGGTGTTTTATTCCTTGAAGGTCCTAATGGCTCCTATTCTTAATTGAAAAATATGAAGCTTCTTGATAGGGTACGAGGGAGTCATTTACCTTACCTTGGTTTATAAGCAGTCTCAGTTTTCTTAGATTAAGATCCAGGTTATTTCTATAAGATTTTCCCTAGCTAGCTTCTTACCATTGAAAATTTTAAATTTACTGAAGAGAAAAATGTATTTTTGTATACAAATACAGCAGCATCAATTACAATAGTAAAAACCCTGCAAATTCACTAAATAGCTAACATTAAGAAAATCATTATATACTTGATTAAATGTTATGTATCTCTTAAAATTGATTACTGTGAAGACTACATAGCAACATAGATTAATATGTACAAAACAAAATTAAATTGAAAGAATAGAACATGAAATTCTATATAAGCTATGATTACAACTAGGTAAATATACAAAAGAATAAAGTTAAAATTGAACATAGATAAATGAAAATAGCTGCATTAGCATGGTGAATTATGGGTGTTCTCTTTTAAAATTTTTATCGTTGTTGTTTTAATAACTTCTAAAATAGATTTTAAGTTTTCTGGGGTGGTTTACTTCACTCTTAGACTCTTCATCCTATTTGTGAAATTTCTAATGTGTAGGAAAAAGAAAGAATACTGATTGCCACTTTATCTAAAACTTATGTTGACCAAGACTAATAATAAAATGCACTTAGAACCCAATATAAAGGATATTGTGTTTTGGTTGCCTAAAAAATAAACCAACAGCATCTTTTATTTGTTTCTAGAGGTGACTTGGGAAAGATAGGGTAGCGACATTGCTGTGATTTTGTTGTTTCTTTTTAAACTTTAGGTACAAAATTACACTGATGCCCTACAATGGTACTATTATTCTCTGAGGTTTTATTCACCTGTTGAAATGGATCTGGACTTCGCCAAGCTGCAGAGGAACATGGCTTGCTGTTACCTGAATTTGCAACAATTTGATAAGGTCCTTTGATTTATCTATTTTCAGAGGTAGCAAATGTTCTTATGTGCAGTGGCAGAGAGATAGATGCCATGCTGTGACTTCTTGGCTGTTAGTTTAGGATGTCTGAGAGTTCCCTCATATAGAACAAGGTCAAATGGACATTTTCTTGATTTGCACACTGTAAACATTGAGTGAAACTTCCCAAAGAAAGAGAGAATTTGGAATACCATTAATTCTATTACTTACCCTTTATTTTTCACACCTATTCTGAAAGGTAATATATCATTGGAACTGCTGAACAAAGTTATCTGCTACTAACCATCTGTAATATTGTCCTTCGCAGCAAACTAAATTTTGAAGTACACACTTTTGTCAAGCATTCATTGAGACCAAATACTTGAATGAAGTGGCCATTCTTTCACTTTCTAGGTTGTTATCTCTTGCCTTTCCAACCACCCTAGAAAATGTTCTTTAACTGATTTCTTATCAGGACAAAATTCTAGAAGGTAAAGAAGATAAAAGCTTGTTTAAAGATAGAACGGAAATACTTTCCAAAGCAATTAGGACATTTCTTCCTTTGGGTATCATATGGTATGCACATAATGAGGGGTATTCGCTCTTAGAAGGACAAAGAACTAGAAGGGCAAGTGTGGACCCAAATGAAATATGAAGGTTTTTGTTGCCTTTCAAGTTTTAATGACAGGTCTAACCTTTGTTCACCTAGGTGATTAAGGGTAGTGATTCCAGATGTTTTCTTTGAAGGTTTATTTTTGAAGAATTGTTTATCTGACTTAAGTACTTTAGATTTTCTTTCAAGAAAATATTTGCTATTTAGTTTATATGTTATAAATTCGCAGCCCTGGAAGAGAACTTGAAATGTTACTTAATTCATCATAGTGTTGCACAGGCTAGCATTTAACTGTTTCAGAAAATAGTTACCTACAGTTTAAGATCTAAAAGGAAGATGATCATGTAGATTTTGTTACCTAATTCTGCACAGGACAGCACTATTTCAGAAAGGTAGTTGCCTACTGTTTACTTAAAGACCAATAAAGGAGGCAATCACAGAGCTTTTATAACTTCCTTGATTTATGACACAGTGAGCCAGGCAGCTTGGGAAGGACCTCTGTCTGGATGTAGACATGCTAGTTGGGGAATGGGTGCATTTGCAGGCCAAGGGAGGATATCTAATCAGCCAGTCAGGAAAGAAAGAAAAAACACAGTACCAGACATTATGCTAGGCTCTGAGGTTACAGAGATGAACAAAGTATAGTTGCCTTCAACTCACCCAAGCAGCTGACATCATGGTATCCTAATGGGCAGATAAGCAGAGCATGGCAATGAGAGAAATCTAAATGTTGGAAATAGTCTGTAAGTCAGGCACACAGGTGGTTGGCATCACACAAACATAACAGCAGGGAACAGGGTTTCAATCACAGATATTTGGACTCTGAGACAGTACACAAATCTTTGAGGAATAGGAGTATGTGCAGACATACTAGAAAGAGCAAAGTAGATCTCCAAACCTAAAGGGACCAGGATATGAGGCTGTTTTTAAGAGCAGAGCCCCTGCATAGGGAGCCAAACTGGGAAGCAATGACCAGAAGAGGAATACAAGTTGACTAGATACAGTTTTCTGAGACTTAAGCAATGCTACTTACATCTCTTCTAATGTCAAGTTTGGTCCTAGAGCCTAGTATAGCACTGAGTTTATAATTGGAAATTCAAATGGTATTAATAGTGAGGTTAGGAAGAATAGGAGAACAGTAAACCAGGTGTATTTTAATGGTGTGTACTCAATATGTAACTGTATCATTTGTGGCCAGATTAGTGGTGAAGCCAAAGGATATTTTGAATATATTCAAGGTAACTTTGTTGATTACTGTTAGTGTATTTCTCCATTTCATCCTTCTTGTCTTGAATTTAGCAGACATTGATTGGATACCCTCCATATGCAATGAATATCCTCTTATGCACTAGGACAGACAGAAAGGTGAAAAAAATACACAATCCATCATATTTTAATAATCCCACCTTGCCAGTGTCTAACCTTTGTTAACTTTCATTGTCTTTCTTCACTCCTTCCTTTGAGCTGCTTGAGCATTGTTGGGAAAATTTATGAAACCATGTTTATTGGATTTGCTAAAATTTCATGGTTTTTCAGCAAGGTAGTCAATAATACTGACTCTTGTTGAGTTTTTATCACATTCCCCATAGTGATAATTCCAAAACATTTTTTTCTGTCCTTAAGCACCCATGCTTTCTCCTTTGTTGTAGCAAAAGACCTTATCGTGTGATTTGCTGAGCTTGTAGCCACTGACATGAACTTCATCAATTTCTCACCTCTTCACCCATCCTTTCTTTTCTCTTACCTATGAGAAAGAAGTAACTTTGTCTGGGGACCTTACTCTACAGATCTCAACCCTAGCTGTTTAATCATTCTCTACTGTTTCTTTTTTCTTTTTTCTTTTTTTGAGACAGAGTCTCACTCTTGTCGCCCAGGCTGGAGTGCAATGGTGCTATCTCAGCTCACTGCAACCTCTGCCTCCTGAGCTCAAGCAATTCTCCTGTCTCAGCCTCCTAAGTAGCTTGGGATTACAGGCATGGGCCACCAAGCCTGGGTAATTTTTTATATTTTTAGTAGAGACAGGGTTTCACCTTTTTGGCCAGGCTGGTCTCGAACTCTGACCTCATGATCTGCCTGCCTTGGCCTCCCAAAGTGCTGGGATTACAGGGATGAGCCACCGCGCCCGGCCTACTGTTTCTTTCTCCTGTCACTATAATTACCTTGAAGTCTTCTTTATCCAAAAACCTTCCTTCACCTTTGTAATCCTCCTCAAACTTCAGTTCTGTGTCCTTCTTTTTGTTGCCAAACTTTCTAATCCAATTTTTTAGTGTTCATTCATTCAAAAATATTTATTTATTGTCTCCTATGTGTTAAGTACTGTTCTAGGCATTGGGGATATAGTAATGAATAAAATATATAAAAACCTTTATCCACATGGACAAATACTGCTGTCCCCATTATTTTCCACTAGGAGAAGCAAACAATAAAAAGATAAATAAGTATTATGTTATATTATAGGGGTCAACAAACTTTCTGTAAAGAACCACAGTAAATATTTTAGGTTTTGCAGGCCATACAGTCTGTGCTGAAACTAATCAACTCTGTTGTTGTGCCTTGAAAATAGCCATAAACAGTATGTAATCAAATTGGTGTGGCTGTGTTCCAATAAAACTATGTTTTGGAATACTGAAATTTGAATTTCATGTAATTTTCATGTGTCATAAAATATCATTCTTTTGATTTATTTCAGTCACTTAAAATGTAAAATTGTTCTAACTTATGAACTGTACAAAAAATATGGTGGGCCAGATTTTGCCCAAAGGCTATAGTTTGTTGACTCCTGGTATATTAAATATTGATAAGTGCTAAGGAGAAAACTAAGCAGGAAAGGGTGAATATTAAATGTTTCGGAGGAGGGTGAACGGTTGAACTTTTAGATAGGGTGGTCAGGGAAGTCCTCACTGAGAAGATTGTTTTTAAGTAGAGACCTGAGGAAAAAGAGCATTCCAGATGGAGGGAATAACAACTGCAAAGGCCCTAGGGTATTTAAAGAATGGCAAAGAGACCTTTGTGGCTGGAGCCGAGGGAACATTAGGGGAATTAGGAGATGTGATCAGGGAAGTAGTGGTGTCTTAGTCTGTTTCGTGTTGGTATAACAGAATACCTAAGACTGAGTAATTTATAAAGAAAATAGGTTTATTTAAGCTCATGATTCTGCAGGCTGGGAAGTTCAAGGGCCATGGTGCTGGCATTTGCTTGGCTTCTGGTGAGGGCTTTTGTGCTGGATCAAAACATAGCAGAAAGTCAAAGCAAAGTAGACTCATGCCAGGAGACATAATCCAAGGGGCTTCCTGGCTTTATAACAACCTACTTTCATGGAAACGGTTTCTGTTTTATTTCCTTGTATACTATGTTTGTCCCCAACTGGAGTACTTGCTGCTTCCTAGCCATGATCTATGTTTTCTACCTCAGT
This sequence comes from Nomascus leucogenys, assembly GCF_006542625.1. Lineage (NCBI taxonomy): Eukaryota > Metazoa > Chordata > Mammalia > Primates > Hylobatidae > Nomascus > Nomascus leucogenys. Next base: position 62,530,083 of record NC_044406.1, on the reverse strand, counting down.
ATCTTTTTTCATGCTTCTTCATTGCAAATTACCTCTTTCCTGCATCCCTAAAATTCCCTTTTCAAAGCCTGGCTTAAAATTCCCTTTTTCAAAGCCTAACTCTTAATGACATTCTTAGCTTCCTGAGGAAATTTCCTTGTCTTGCCTTTCCTCCAAGACTTTGTAACAGTTCTGTTTATCCCTAGATACTTGTTTTCTCATTATATTTTAGTTATTTCTATACCTGCCTTAGTCATCTATTGGACTGTCAGTGACCTCCTTGAGGACAGAGACCATATCTTATCTTTATTTGCCCTTGTACCCAGCATAGTGCCTAATGCATAGTAGATGGTCATTACATTAAAAATAGTTATAAAGACTCAATAAATACCTGTCAATCAACTTCCTCTGATATAGGAATTCCATTTCCTCATGCTATTTCTGTCCTTGCTACTATGCATAATTTGGAAATTAATAGTGATTAAGGTCTGTGAGTGCTCTTTGATTATCAGAGCTGAATGAGATTATATTATTAAAAATGATCCCACTATAACTTTCTCCAGCTCAGCTCTTTTCTCTTTTGAGGGTGAGAACACATTTTATTTTTATTTAAAATGAAATATTGAATCATAGGTCAGAAGTTAATTTGGGCAGGCCAAAGGAGTTAAGAAATAGATTCCCCTGAACTTTTAGTAGATTAGGTTACAGATTCATTAGCTCGCACACTTGGCAACATCTTTTTGAGATAACAATGCCAATTATAGATCATTTCTTTGGTTAGTTTTCTAAATTGTATAAATACAAATTTTTAAATTGCTATTATCCATTCAGATATCTTCAGTACTTTGCATGAGACAATATTAAACAATGTCGTTTCATAGATATCAACTCTGCCTTTGAGGTGTTTGTAGTGCCTTAAGCCCTGTATCCTGATTTTGCTATATTATTTTTGAGGATTTAAAAATGTTTGGTTTGTGCAAGTCATAGGCTTGAATGGATTCAGGATGAAGGAAATGAGCTTGGGTTCTAAATACAGAAGCAATTTATCACACCTTGATATAATGGGATTTTGCTGCAAACCATAATAAAACCTTAATGTTAGTTGACAGATGGATAATGACTTGTTTTGGTGATAGTCTGTGTAAGTTAATGGGAATGCACAATTGGGTACTCTTTAACTCAGTACAGAAGTCCCATCCTCAGCTTGCAACTGCAGTTTAGGTACATGAATGTCATTAGTACTACTATAGTTTGATAAAACTGAACCACACTCTCAAATCACAGAATGGCCGTAAGACTTACAACAGCCACAAAGATGAGACTATTCATAGAATATTTATGTGACCTAAAGTGAAGACAGTTATGTCTCATGTGCTGGTTATATATTGTTTCTCTTTACCATATAAAGTTCAAAAAATCATGCCCTTCTATTATAGGACCAAAAATGAGCTTGGGACCAGCAGACATAAACTAGTGATATTCACTAGATGGCACTGTGGCCTCTGTACTTCATCAGCTTGTGCTTGACTGATTCTGAGGGGTTTTTTTTGTAATTCTTAGGTAGATGTACCTTTCCCACAAACGCATCTATATGGATGTAAAAAAAAAAAAAAACCACTAAAGAAACATAAGATGAAGGTCAGCTGTGACTCATTTGATACAGCTATGCTGTAAAATACCCTGATTGAGATTCCAAGTCAACAAATATTAAATGCCTAATCTGTGCCAAGCACTATAGAATAAGTAGAAGACATGATCTATTTTGTAAGTGAACCTAAAATATTAATGTGGAAACAATATTTACAAATATAAAATAATTAGAAAATAATAAAAGACTGTTCAATCACACATCATTGTGTGGTATAGACCACATGAACTTAGAATAGGAATATATAGATGAGGACATTTGTGAATATTGATTGAATGTACATATGATGTGAAGCTGAAAAGAGTAATTGATTTGTTAGAAGATAGAGTCAGATCTGAAGGGACCTTAATAGGTTGAAATGATGAGCCTATTCTAGCAAGACGAAGACAAACAGGAAACAACAAAACATCCTATAATTGGATCCCCAAAACCAATTGTACAAGAACAAAATAGATAAAATATGGCTTTAACAGCAGCATATGTGAGTCACTTGGTACATTTTATTGACTATAAGCACTGCATAAGACAAAAATACTAAGAAAGTTTGCTCAAATTAGGTTGAATCAATAGAGATTTAATGTATAGAAGGAGAAAAAGTGGCAATCACCCTCTATTCTGCTCTGGTTAGAATATATCTGATGTACAGATTCAATCAAACACAGACTGAAAATATTCAGAAAAAAACAATTTAGAAAATAGCAATACAACATAGAAAATAATGCAAATATAAAACAATACAGTGTAACTACTATTTACAGAACATTTACGTTGCATTAGGTGTAAGTAATCTAGAGATTATTTAAAGTGTACAAGAGGATGTGTGTAGGTTATATGCACCTACTATAAGGAACTTGAGCATCTGCAGATTGTGATATCCGAGGGTGTCCTGGAACCAATCCTCTACAGATACAAGGGAACAACAGTATAGACAGCCCTTGACTTACAAGGGTTCGATTTAGGATTTATCAGTCTTATGATAGTACGAAAGCAATACTCATTCAATAAGCTCCTCAAGTTACCATGGGGTTATGTCTGGATAAATCCATCATAAGTTGAAAATGCACTTTCTACTTAGGATATTTTCAGTTTACCATGGGTTTATCAGGATGTAACCCCATCATTAGTTGAGGAGCATCTGTATTGTATTGGATTGAGGGGCACCACTTATGAAGGAGGATATTGACAAACCCAAGTGTGCCAAGAGGAAGGCACTGAGGATGGTGAGAGCACTAAAAACCATCTTATTTGAAGAATAAACGAAGTGTGGATGTTAAACTTGGGAAATGGAAGATTTACGAGAAACACAATAGCTTTCTTCCAATATTTGAATGGCTGTCAGGGAGTAAAGAAATTAAATTTATTTCATGAGTGCTTCCATGGGTGAGACCTACAAGGAGTGAGATTTTGGATTATCATAAGGAAATCCTTTCTTAATGATTTGACGTACCAAAACACTGAAATGGATTTTCTTAAAATAGAGTGAATTCTCTCATCTTGAATATATTTAAGTAAAGACTGAATGACTTGGTATAAATGTTATAGAGGAGATTCAAGCATCAGAAGAATTTTTTGACTAAGAGAACTTTGAGGTATCTTCTGCCTGCATTTTTCTAAAATATCAGTATAACCTGATAAAATGTATTATAGTCAAAGAGGATTTTGTGGGGGACTAGGCTCATTAATCACTGAATTTTAAAACTAAAGGAACCCTTACAAGTCTTTACTAATTTATTTTAAAATGAATTTATAAAAATATAATTTACATACAAAAATGCATTCATTTTAGGTATAGTTTGATAATTTTGACAACTTTACACCCCAAATTTACCGACTACCATGGTCTAGATATAGAAGACTTCCATTATCCCTAGAGATTTCCTTGTGTTCCTTCCCAGTCAATCCTCACCTCCATTCCCAGCGCCAGGCAGTGACTGGTATGCTTTCTATCACTATAGGTTAGATTTATCTTTCCTAGAGTTTCATATAAATGGAATTACATGGTATGTACTTTACCTTTTTTTTAAATCTGGCTTTCACTCAATTTTAGAATTTTAGAATTTTAGAGAATCACCCTTGTTGTTGAATATATCAATAGTTTCTTTTTATTGCTGAATAGTAGTCAATTGTGCGGATATACCACAATTTGTTTATCCGTTCATCTGCTAATGGATATTTTGGTTGTTTTCAGTTTGAGGCTATTATGAATAAAGCTACTATGAACATTGAAGTACAGGTCTTTGTGTGGGTATTTGTTTTGGTTTCTCTTTGGTGAAACCAAAGTTTCTAGAAATGAAATTGCTGGGTCATATGATAAGTGTATTTTTAAGTTTATGAGAAACTGTCAAGCTGTTTTCCAAAGCAGCTGTACCATTATACATACATGCCAGCATACCAGCAATGAATGAGAATGCCAGTTCATCCACAGCCTTGTCAACATATGGCATTTCCAATCTTAAGTTTTAACTATTCTACTAGGTGTGTTATGGGTTTTAATTTAATGAAATCAAATTTACTATATTTTTCTTTTATGGTTTATGTCTTATTGTGTCTTATTTAAGAAATCTCTGCCTACATCAAAATGGCAAAAAAAAATTCTCCTATGCATCCTTTTAAAAATTTTATACTTTTAGCTTTTTTAGCTTTTGTGTTTAGGTCTGTGATCTATCTTGAATTAAGTAAGTGTGTGTGTGTGTGTGTGTGTGTGTGTGTGTGAAATAGATCGTTTCATTTTTTTTTCCATATAGATATCATGTTGTTCAAGCACCAGTACTGAAAGACTATCCTCTCTCCATTGAATTGCCTTGGCACTTTTGTCAAAAATCAATTGGTCATAAGTGTTTGAATGTTTCTGGACTGTATTATATTTCATTGGTTCTAGATATCTATTCTTATGCTAATACCGCATTCTCTTGATCATTGTAGTTTTATAGTAAGTAGAAAACTTAAGCTGTGTAGATCCTTAACTTTGTTCCTTTTTGGAATCATTTTGACTATTCTAGGTTATCTATATTTTCATTTAAATGTTAAAATTAGCTTGTCAACTTCTACAAAAATGCCTGCTGAAATTTTGATAGAGATTGCATTGAATTTATAGATCAATTTGGAGAGAGTTAACATCTTAACAGTATTAATAAGTATTCCAATCCATTAATACAGCATAGATCTCTACTTATTTAGGTCTTCTTTAATTTCTCTCATCAATATTTTGTAGTTTTCAAGCATAAAAATCTTGTATATATTTTGTTAACATTATCCTAAAGAATTTATGTTGTTGATGATATTGCAAATGATCTTGGTCTATTAATTTCAATTTCTATTAAATTCAATTTCCAATTGTTCATTGCTAACATACAGAAATTCAATTGATTTTTTTCGATTGTGGTAAAATATATATAACATAAAATTTACCGTTGAAAGTGATTTACAGTTAACCATTTTAGTATACAGTTCAGTGGCATTAAGTACAGACACATTGTTGTAAATTCTTTTCTTTAAGAATGTTGAATATCGGCCCCCACTCTCTTCTGGCTTGTAGAGTTTCTGCCGAGAGATCAGCTGTTAGTCTGATGGGCTTCCCTTTGTGGGTAACCCGACCTTTCTCTCTGGCTGCCCTTAACATTTTTTCCTTCATTTCAACTTTGGCAAATCTGACAATTATGTGTCTTGGAGTTGCTCTTCTCGAGGAGTATCTTTGTGGCGTTCTCTGTATTTCCTGAATCTGAATGTTGGCCTGCCTTGCAAGATTGGGGAAGTTCTGGATAATATCCTGCAGAGTGTTTTCCAACTTGGTTCCATTCTCCCCGACACTTTCAGGTACACCAATCAGACATAGATTTGGTCTTTTCACATAGTCCCATATTTCTTGGAGGCTTTGTTCATTTCTTTTTACTCTTTTTTCTCTAAACTTCTCGCTTCATTTCGTTCATTTGATCTTCCATCACTGATACGCTTTCTTCCAGTTGATCGAATCAGCTACTGAGGCTTGTGCATTCGTCATGTAGTTCTCGTGGCATGGTTTTCAGCCCCATCAGGTCCTTTAAGGACTTCTCTGCATTGGTTATTCTAGTTAGCCATTTGTCTAATCTTTTTTCAAGGTTTTTAACTTCTTTGCCATGGATTTGAACATCCTCCTTTAGCTCAGGGTAGTTTGATTGTCTGAAGCCTTCTCTCAACTCGTCAAAGTCATTCTCTGTCCAGCTTTGTTCCATTGCTGATGAGGAGCTGCGTTCCTTTGGAGGAGGAGAGGCACTCTGATTTTTAGAATTTTCAGTTTTTCTGCTCTGTTTTTTCCCCATCTTCGTGGTTTTATCTACCTTTGGTCTTTGATAATGGTGACGTACAGATGAGGTTTTGCTGTGGATGTCCTTTCTGTTTGTTAGTTTTCCTTCTAACAGTCAGGACCCTCAGCTGCAGGTCTGCTGGAGTTTGCCAGAGGTCCACTCCAGACCGTGTTTGCCTGGGTATCAGCAGCGGAGGCTGCAGAACAGTGGATATTGGTGAACAGCAAATGTTGCTGCCTGATTGTTCCTCTGGAAGTTTTGTCTCAGAGGAGTACCCAGCCGTGTGAGGTGTCAGTCTGCCCCTACTGGGGGGGTGCCTCCCAGTTAGGCTACTTAGGGGTCAGGGACCCACTTGAGGAGGCAGTCTGTCTATTCTCAGATCACCAGCTGTGTGCTGGGAGAACCACTACTCTCTTCAAAGCTGTCAGACAGGGACATTTAAGTCTGCAGAGGTTTCTGCTGCCTTTTGTTTGGCTATGCCCTGCCCCCAGAGGTGCAGTCTACAGAGGCAGGCAGGCCTCCTTGAGCTGCTGTGGGCTCCACCCAGTTCGAGCTTCCTGGCCGCTTTGTTTACCTACTCAAGCCTGGGCAATGGCGGGCACCCCTCCCCCAGCCTTGCTGCCACCTTGCAGTTTGATCTCAGACTGCTGTGCTAGCAATGAGCGAGGCTCCGTGGGCATAGGACCCTCCGAGCCAGGCATGGGATACAATCTCCTGGTGTGCCATTTGCTAAGACCCTTGGAAAAGCACAGTATTAGGGTGGGAGTGACCCGATTTTCCAGGTGCCGTCTGTTACCCCTTTCCTTGGCTAGGAAAGGGAATTCCCTGACCCCTTGTGCTTCCTGGGTGAGGCAATGCCTTGCCCTGCTTTGGCTCATGCTCGGTGCCCTGCACCCACTGTCCTGCACCCACTGTCTGACAATCCCCAGTGAGATGAACCCAGTACCTCAGTTGGAAATGCAGAAATCATTCGTCTTCTCTGTTGCTCACACTGGGAGCTGTAGACTGGAGCTGATCCTATTTGGCCATCTTGGCTCCATCCCTAATTTTTGTATTTTTAATAGAGATGGGATTTTACCATGTTGGCCAGGCTGGTCTTGAACTCCTGACCTCAGATGATCCGCCCACCTTGGCCTCCCAAAATGTTGAGATTGCAGGCGTGAGCCACCACGCCCAGCCTTTTATTGCTATTTTAGAGTATATAAAACAAAATTATAAAACAAAATTAACTGTAAAACAGCCTCAGACAAGTCCTTCAGGAAGTGTTCCAGAAGAAGGCATTATCATAGTAAGTGACAGTTCCATGCATGTTATTGTCCCTGAGGACTTTCCAGTGGGACAAGATGTGGAGGTGGAAGACAGTGATACTGATGATGATCCTGAGCCTGTGTAGGTCTAGGCTAATGTGTTTTTTCATGTCTAAGTTTTTAACAAAAAGTTTGAAAAGTCAAAAAAGATTTTAAAATGTTAAAAATCAAAAATCTTGTAGAATAAGGATATAAAAAGGAAATTTTTGTACAACTGTACAATGTTTGTATTTTAAGCTCGGTGTTATTACAAAATACTCAAAAAGTTTTTTAAATATTAAAAAGTTTATAAAGTTAAAAAATTACAGTAAACTCCATTATTGAAGAAAGAAAAATATCCTTTTATAAACTGAGTGTAGCCTAAGTATACAGTGTTTATAAAGCCTACAGTAGTATACAGTAATATCCTAGGCCTTCACATTCACTCACCACTCACTGACTTACCCAGAGCAACTTCCAGTCCTACAAGCTCCATTCATGTAAGTACCCTATACAGGTGTACCGTTTTTTATCTTTTATACCCTATATTTACTGTATTTTTTCTAGGTTTAGATATGTTTAGATATACAAATACTTACCATTAAAATTGCCTACAGTATTCAGTACAGTCACATGCTGTAGAGATTTGTAGCCTAGGAGCAATGGGCTATACCATATAGTCGTGTATAGTAGGCTGTACCATCTAAGTTTGTGTAAGTACACTATGGTGTTTACACAAAGATGAAATTGCCTAATGGCACATTTCTCGGAATGTACCCCTGTTGTTAAGTGACACATGACTGTACCACATTTTGTTTATCCTTTCATCTATTCATTGGACACTTGGGTTGCTTTGACATTTTGGCTATTATGAATAAATACTTCTATGAATATAGATATTACAAGTATCTTTTTTAGTTCCTGCTTTCAGTTTTTTTGAGTATTTACCTAATAATATAATCATTGGATCATATTGTAATTCTGTGTTTAACATTTTGAGCAATCATCATACTTTTTTCCACAATGGTTGTACCATTTTACATTCCCACCAGTAATGCACAAGTGTTCCAATTTCTCCACATCCTGGTCAACACTTACTATTTTTAAGTTTTTTGATAAAAGCCATCCTAATGGGTTTGAAGTGTTCTCTTATTGTGTTTTTGATTTGCATTTCCCTAATGACCAGTGATGTTGAACATATTTTCATGTGCTTATTGGCCATTTGTGTATCTTCTTTGGAGAAACATCTATTGAAGTCCTTTGCCCATGTTTAATAGGGGTTTGTATTTTATAGTGGTTGAATTGTAGGAATTATTTATATATTTCAGATATTAACCCCTTACCAAAATATGATTAGCAAATATGTTTTCCCATTCTGTGGCTTGTCTTTTTCTTAGTGTCTTTTGAAGAACAGTAGATTTTTAAAAATTTTTGATGAGGCCCATTTATCTGATTTTTCTTTTGTTGACTGTGCTTTGGGTGTCATATCCAAGAAGTCATTTCCAAATCCAATGTCATGAAGATTTTCGCATGTGTTTTCTTCTAAGACTTGTATAGTTTTAGCTCTTATGTTTACACCTTTAATCCATGTTGAGTTAATTTTTATGTGTGATATAAGTTAAAGATCCAGCTTCTTTCTTTTGCATGTGGATATCCTGGTTTCCCAGCACCATTTGTTGAAAAGACTGTCCTTTTCCCATTGAATAGTTTGGGAAACCTTGTCAAAAACCATTTCACCATATATGTGAGGGTTTATTTCTGGGCTCTCTATTATATTCCATTGGTCTATATGTCAGTCCTTATCTCAGTACTATACTGTTTTGATTACTATATCTTCATAGCTAAGTCTTGAAATCAGGATCCCTTGAAACTTCATATGAATTTTAGGATGGGTTTTTGTATTTATGAAAAAAAAATGCCCTTGGAATTGTCATGGGGATTACATTGAACCTGTACATTGAACCTGTACATTGAACACTTTGGGTATCTTCATTTTTCAGTGTTTATCTTTTACTGTGGTAAAATATACATTATCTTCATTCCTTCTTCAAATTTTTTCTTCTTTTTGACTTTCAGTCTCTTTTGGCATTATTGGCTGTATTTATTTACTTTTGACTTTCTTCTTGTTAGTCTTCATTTCTGAAATGACTTCTTTTACTTCTAATATTTTCCTTAGCTCTACCACCTCATTTCTGAGTTTTTCTAATTATTACTATGGGTTTTTTTGTTTGTTTGTTTATTTGTTTATTTTGAGACTGAGTCGCACTCTGTCGCCCAGGCTGGAGAGCAGTGGTGCTATCTCGGTTCACTGCAACCTCCGCCTCCCAGGTTCAAGCAATTCGCCTCCCTCAGCCTCCCGAGTAGCTGGGATTACAGGCACCCGCCATCATGCCCTGCTAATTTTTGTATTTTTGTAGAGACGAGGTTTCACCATGTTGGCCAGGCTGGCCAGGCGGAACTCCTGACCTCAGGTGATCCGCCCTCCTCAGCCTCCCAAAGTGCTGGGATTGCAGATGTGAGTCACGGCGCCCCGCCTCTAATTCTTATCTATGTTGATCTTTCATACCTTGTATCATTTTTAAATGTGTTTAGCTCATTTTGAAATAGTTGGTTATGATTTTGACCTGTTTTTTGAGCACATTTTTCTGACATGCTTTCATTTTCTGTGGGGATACTTTGCTGCTGCTGATGCTGCTGCTGCTCCTTTTTTTAAATTTTTTTTTTACAACTTTTTAGGGTATTTACCTTAAAGCTTTACTGTTTCTCATTTTGATGTGAAATTAGTTTTCCTTAACTTATAAAAAGGTAGACATTTAGAAAGTATTACTACTTCGCAGAGCTCCCTTTTTTGTTTTTGGTTTGGTTTGGTTTGTTAGTGTTTAAAAATAAGGCAACTTTTATTCTGAGATTTCCTGGCTCTGCTTCTCTCTGTCTTTTGGTGTACACCCACACTGTCCAATATGATAGCAATGAGGCATGTGTGGCTATGTACATTTAAGTTTAAATTAATTAAAATTAAATAAAGTTATAAAAATTTATTTCTTCAGTTGCAGTAGCCACATTTCAAGTGCTAAATAGCCATGTGTGGCTAATGACTACTCTATTGAATAGCACAAATATAGAACATTTCCACCATCACAGAATTCTATTGGACAACACTGATCTATACTTTTTCTTTCATCTTTGTTGTCACTGTCCTGTTCAGTTTTTTATTGTACTCTCAGCAGTTTCTCCTTAGTGTGGAGCCTCTCAGAGGGGAGCTCTAGTGGGTAAGCTTTAAGGGTTCATAGGGCCTAGACTGCTATCGCTTCTTTAGTACATCTTTGATATGAGGTCCTTGCACTCACTCAATAATGGAGAAAGCAAATTATCTCCCAATTTCAACTGCTATTCTCCGGTTTCCCCATCATGCTATTCAGTTGATTTCTACAAGCCAGTTTTGGGGTCCTCCTTTTCTATATAGTCCATTAGACGCTTCCCTGTTACTTCCTTTTTTTTCTTCATCCTGTACAGATGCTGACATAATGCAGGTCTTGTAGCTGTTGTTGCTTTTTCTCCACCCACTTGGGTTTCTTAATGCCTGGGGATACTTTGTCACTCAGTTTAGTTATAAACGCTGTCTGTGGTTTTTGGGTTTTGCCATCTGCATGCTCAGTTGTTTTTCATGAGAATTCAGAGACATGTTACCTCTACCACATATTTCCAGAATCATTTTATACAGTTTTTTTTTCTTCCTACCTACATACCGACAGGGTCTCACTTTGTCACCGAGGCTGGAGTGCAGTGGTGTGAACACAGCTCACAGCATCCTCAACTTCCTGGGCTCAAGTAATCCTCCTATCTTAACCTCCTGAGTAGCTAGGACCACAGGCATGCACCATCATGCCTGGCTAATTTAAAAAAATTTTTTTGTTGAGACGGGCGTCTTACTATGTTGCCCAAGCTGGTCTCAAACTCCTGGACTCAGATAATCCTCTCGCCTCAGCCTCCCAAAGTGCTGGGATCACAGGCATGATCCGCCATGCCCAGCCTCATATGGCATATATATATACACAGCTACCTTTGCTAAAGTCTCTTAATAATTGTAGTAATTTGCTTATAAATTCTTCTGGGTTGTCTACATATTCAATTATACAAATTGACAATTGTGTTTCTTCTTTTTCAATATGCTTTATGTATTTCTTGTCTTATTTTGTCTAATAATTCAACTACTATGTTGAATTAAAGTGGTGTTTTGGATTTAAAAGGGAAAGCTACCATAAATTGCCATTAAGTATGATGTTTGCTTTAGGGTTTTTTTGTGTTGTTGTTGTATAGATACAGTATTAGTTTCCTAGGGATGCTATAACAAAGCACTACAAACTGGGTGGCTTAAAACAACAGAAATGTATACACATAGTTCTGGAAGCTGGAAGTCCAAAATCAAGGTGTCGATAAAGCTATGCTCTCTCTGAAGACTTTAGCAGAGGATTCTTCCTAGACTAGATTTGCTTAATGGTTAGGTAAATGGTCACTTTTGTAAATACTCTGTGTGTGCTTGAAAGAAATGTGTTTTCTGCAGTTTTTAGGCACTGTGTATGTACATATATGTACAGATGTTCCTTGACTTACGATGGGGTTATATCCCAATAAATTTATCATAAGTTGAAAATATCATAAGGTGAAAATGCAGTTAATGCTGGCAAAATGGCAGGCATCTACAACTTATGGTGGTTTGACTTAATGATATTTTGATTTTATAATGATGTAAAGGCAATATACAGTTAGTAGAAACCATAACCCCATCATAAGTTGTAAGGAGCTCCCAGACTTAGATGTGGTTACATCCTGATAAACCCGTGGTAAAGTCAAAAAATCATAAGACAGAGACCACCTGTATACACACATGCATAAATTTAGATTAAGTTTGTTCATTTTGTTTGAATCTTCTGTATCAAAACTCATATTTTGTGTACTTACTCTATCGCTTACTGAGATGAGGCCCTGGAATTTCCCTTTATGGTTTGAATTGGTCTGTTTCTTTATTTAATTTTATCATTTTTGCTTTATATATTTTAGGCCATACTACTTATACATACAAAATTAGTACTGTAATATATTTGTTTGTTGAAGTTTTATTGTTATGCAGTGATCTTCTTTATATCTAGTATTATTTTCTGCCTTAAAGTCATTTTTGTCTGATATTAATATATCCACACTTTGGTTAATATTTTCCAGATAGATCTTCTCTAATCCCTTTACTTTGAACTTTTAATACATTTATATTTTAGGTGTGCCACTTCTAAAGAACATGTAGTGACATATTTTTAATCCAGTCTGACCATTTTTGCTTTTTAACTAGGGCATTTCGTGTTTATACATTTAATACAGTATTGGTATATCTGAGTTTAAATCTATAACTTACTTTATGCTTTCTATTTGTCATTTCTTTTTTTTTTTTTTTCTTTTTTTTTTTCTTTTTTTTTTTGTTGAGACAGAGTCTCACTCTATGCCCAGGCTGGAGTGCAGTGGTACAATCTCTGCTCACTGCAACCTCTGCCTCCCATGTTCAAGTGATTCCCATGCCTCAGCCTCCCAAGTAGCTGGGATCACAGATGTGTGCCACCACACTCAGCTAATTTTTATATTTTTAGTAGAGATGGGGTTTCACCATGTTGGCCAGGCTGGTCTCAAACTCCTGATCTCAGGGGATCCGCCTGCCTGAGCCTCCCAAAGTGTTGGGATTACAGGCGTGAGCCACCGTGCCTGGGTTCTATTTGTCATTTCTATCCCGTTTCTTTTTCTCTTCTCACTTGCCTTCTTTGGGATCAATGTTTCTAAATAATAGACTTTACCCGTTACAGCAGTTTTAGGTTTACAGAAAAATTGAGTAGGAAATATAGAGTGTTTTCATATACCCCCTCACCATTCTTCACATACTCAGTTTCCCCTGTCATTAACATCTCACATTAGTGTGCTATATATGTTACAATTGATAAGCCAATATTGATATGTCATTTTTAACTAAAGTCTGTAGTTTATATTAGGGTTTAATCTTTGTGTTGTACATCATATGTGGTTTGATGAATGTATAAAAACGTGTCTACCATTATAATACCATACAGAATAGTTCAACCCCCTGTGGTTCACCTATTCATCCCTTCCTCCCTCTCACTGAACTAGTGTCAACCACTGATCTTTTTACTGTCTGCATAGTTTTGCCTTTTCCAGAATGTCACATAATTGGAATCGTGCAGTATGTAGCCTTTTCAAATAGGTTTCTTTCACTTAGCAATATGCATTTAAGATTCCTTCATGTCCTTTTATGGGTTGGTAGTTCATTTTTTTTAGTGCTGAATAATACTCCACTATCTGGATATATTAGTTTATACACTCACCTATGGAAGAACATCTTGGTTGCTTCCAAATTTTGGCAGTTATGAATAAAGCTACTATAAATATCTTTATGTAGATTTTTGTGTCGACATAAAGTTTTGACACATTTGAATAAATACCAAAGGTGCAACTGCTGGATTGTATGGCAAGAGTATGTTTAGTTTTGTAGGAAACTGCCAAACTGTCTTCCAAGTTGGCTATACCATTTTTCATTCCCACCAGTGATGAATGAGAGTTCCTGTTGCACCGCATCCTTGCCAGCATTATATGTTGTTAAAGTGTTTTGAATTTTAGTTATTCTAATAGATGTGTAGTGGTATCTCATTGCTGTTTTAATTTGCAAAACCCTAATGACATAAGATGTTAAGCAGCTTTTCATATACTTATTTGCCATCTGTCTATTTTATTTAGTGAAGTGTTTCTTCAGGTCTTTTGTGCATTTTATACTTGGGTTGTTTATTTTCTTATTGTTGAGTTTGAAGAATTCTTCATACATGTTGAATACCAGTCCTTCATTAGATATGTGTTTTGCAAATATTTTTTCCCAATATGTGGCTTTTATCATTATTCTCTTAATGATGTCTTTCACAGAGCAGTTTTTAATTTTAATGAAGTTTAACTTACCAGTTTTTTCTTTCATAGATATGGTTTTGGTGTTGTGCTAAAAAGTCATTGCCGAAGTTCACCTAAAATTTCTCCTATGTTATCTTCTAAAAGTTTTATGGTTTGGGGTTTTATATTTAGGTTATAATCCATTTTCAGTTAATTTTTGTGAGAGGTTTATGGTCCGTGTCTAGCTCTACTTTTTTACATGTGGATGTCTAGTTGTTCCAGCATCATTTGTTAAAAATACTGTTTTCATTTTTTTTTCATTCCAGTCTTCGCCTCCTACTAGTGTGAAAATTATTTACTGCTTCTGATCTTTTAGTGGCTATCCTGGAAAGTATACAATCCTTTTTTAACTGTCTTCCATGTTTGTAATCGCTCTGTGCTGCACTTTGGCTATTTTATTCTTTCAGCCCACTAATTTTCTCTTCACCTGTTTCTAATCTGCTATTAAACCTGTTTATTATGTTTTAATTTGGGTAATTGGGTTTTTCATTTCAAAAAGCTTCTTTGTTTCAGATCCCCAAGGTCACATTTTATGGTCTCTGTTTCCTACTAACTTCACTGATATGCAAAGTATTTAATAACTGGTATGGCACAGGTAATAATGAGATAGAATGGATACCATCTAGAAATAACCACTATAACTGTATTAATTTGTACCACTGTATCAACCCACATACATATATTTTGAACATACATTGTATTTCTTTAGACTTTGAAAACATAGGTGTTTTATAACCAGTTTTTCATAATTCTAGTATCTGCATCTTGAGGGTCTGCTTCTGCTATCTCTTGTTTCTGCTGTTTATGGTACCTTGTTTCCGAGTGTGCTTTATTTTTGTAATGTGAACAATTCATGGTTCTTGAAAAATTATTTATGGAAATATTTCAAAGGCTGAGATAAGGTGCTTTCCCCCAGAGAAAATTTACATTTGCTTCTGTAGATGCTTGGGAGCTATCTAAACTAAATTCTCAGCTTTAGGTCTTTTAGCTTCCTGTGTAACGTAGTTTGGGTCAGTAAATACATGCGTCTCCTGGTATTACACCTCATAGATTGTTTCCCTCCACCCCATTGTGCTGCCTTCTATTCAGCACTAAGGTAACTTTATTTGCAGTTTTCCGGGGATGTGGGTAGGAGTGGGTTTACTTTTGGCTTGTCCCTAGTCTAGGAGTGTGATCCGTTGGAACTTGATGTCTGTTCCCCTGACCTAGTGATGTCCCTCAAAACTAAAGTTAACATTTGCTTGCATTTGCAAATGCTTACCAGATAAAAGCGACTTTACTTTTCTGTTTACCTCTCTGAGACCTCAGCTTTCCTTAGATTTTGCCTTGGTAATTCTTTTACTATCTTGTCAGTTGCTCTTTTGTTCTTTCTGGAAAAAAATTAATATATCATCCAACATTTTTGGTTGTTTTCAGCAGGAGGGTTGGTCTGACATATCTAACTTACTCTATTTCCAGAAGTATAACTCACTGTTACGTTAGCATTCTAGAAGAGCACTTCTGCAAATATTTTTCTTAGATTCATATATTTTCATTGTGAGTATCCCTCAGCCATTTTGACTACCTTAATGATATTAGTAAAATATGGTAAGTCCTTCCTTGTAGATTTTATTAAAAGGAACCAATGTTTTTCTTTCCAGGCCAAAGAGGCAGTGGCGGAAGCTGAACGACATGACCCTAGAAATGTTTTCACTCAATTTTATATATTCAAGATTGCAGTCATAGAGGGCAACTCTGAAAGAGGTATAAATTTTATTTGTCACTTATATTTGACTATTAACACAAAGAATAAATAATCCTCTTCAACCACAATGGGAAAAAACATTGTTTTTAAGACAGTAGAATTGAATATATGTTCTGTCTTTCCTATGTAAAGATGATACAACAATGCAAAAAGAAACCGTGGAAGTTTATATAAAAGTAAAAGAACAGTGGTTACCTATTGAGGGAATAGGAACTGGGCAAATGCGGGACAAGAATTAGGAGAAAGTCTTATCACTATGTACTTTTTTATACTTTTATTTAAACCAACCTATTCAAAAATTAAATTTAAAAAGCTGTGTGTGGGTGAGATTATACTAAAAACCCATATCAGTTAAGAATTGTCTTCAAAAAATGAAAGTTGGGGTACCTTTTGATTATTTTCACTTATTTGGGAGGTGATTGGTGAGAGATTTGGCCTTGAAATGGAGTTTCTCTCCACAGAGTGGACAGTCTTGGAATTTCACACATGACCCTCATCCCATTAATGTTGAGGCCTTTCCATTAAGTTAAGCATAGTTTCCTAGCTGGTGTGTCTGCATAGGCACATATATGTTGAATTGGTTATAGATATGCCTTTGCTCAGATATTAATGCCTTCAGCCCTCAGGTAGCGAATTAATCCTGAAGGAGTCTGAGCTCCAGACTGGTTGCCATTTGTTTGGCAGAAGTTAAGAAACTTAAATTAATGGATCCAAACAAAATGTATATGAATCCAATTAAACAACTGTTTATGGACACCTACTAGGTACAGGGGACTCTATTATTCACTCCATAAGAAAAAAGATCATTTATTTTACATTAAAAAAGAAATGTTCCAGAATAGTAAAGTATACCTGTATAATAATTAAGGAATAGTAAATTAGGGGTTAATATTGCTGTCATGTTCATCATCAAAGTTTTCATTAGAGACTTTTAGGCATTTGTTTTACTTGAAATACTGTGTTTAAGGGTAAAATAACTTGAAGCTTTTTTGCCAGTAAAAATGGCAAAAATATTAGTAAATTTCATTTAAATCTTTTGTTTTAACATTATTTTTTAAAAATTATTTTACTTTTTAGATACAACATCAGATCAACCCTTTTATTTCTTCTCCAGTTGTCTGTGACCATTTTTTAAAAGTCATGTATACTGAAGATACGTATAATAAATTTACTCTTGCTAGTGTATGGTCCTATGAGGTTTATATATGTTAAAAATTCTGAGTTTTGATAAGTGCATACAGTCATATAACTACCACCACAATGTAGAAAAAAAATACCTCAGGGCCCTTTACTGTTACTGCTTCTCACCACTTTCAGCCCTGGAAATCAGTGATCTCTTCTATCTCTATAGTTTTGTCTTTTCCAGAATGTCATATAAATGAAATCATATAGTATGAATCTTTTTGAGCTTCTTTCACTTAATGCATTTGAAACTCACCCATATTGTGTTTATCCACAGTTTGTTCTTTTTTATTGCTATGTGGCATTCCACAGCATGGAAATACCACAGTATGGAAAAATTCATTCACCAGTTGAAGGATATTTGAATGGTTTTCAGGGTTTTTTTTCACCTCTGAGACAAGTTCAAAGTTTTCAGTTTTGACAATTGTGAATAAATGTGCTGTAAAACATCTCTTTACATATATTCTGTGATAATAACATTGTTTTTTTGAGGTGGAGTCTCGCTCTGTCACCCAGGCTGGAGTGCAGTGGCATGATCTAAGCTCACTGCAATCTCCACCTCCCAGGTTCAAGCGATTCTCCTGCCTCAGCCTCCTGAGTAGCTGGGACTACAGGTGTGCACCACCACGCCCAGTTAATTTGATGATAATATTTTACTCCTGTAGGGTAAATATCTAGGAGTGGGATTGTGGACTTATATGGTAAATACATGTTTAACTTTATTAGAAACTGCAAAATTGTCTTCTAAAGCGACTATACAATTTCACCTGTGAACCAGCTGTGTTTAAGAGTTCTAGCTGATCTACATCCTCATCAGCACTTGAAATTGTCCACTTAAAAAAATTTAGCCATTCTGGGAGATTATTAAAAAGTCAAGAAACAACAGATGCTGGTGAGGCTGTAGAGAAATAGGAATGCTTTTACACTGTTGGTGGGAATGTAAATTAGTTCAATCATACCGGAAGACAGCGTGGTGATTCTTCAAGGATCTAGAACTGGAAATACTATTTGACCCAGCAATCCCATTACTGGGTATATACTCAAAGGAATATAAATCATTCTATTATAAAGATATATGCACACATATGTTCATTGCAGCACTATTCACAATAGCAAAGACATGGAACCAACCCAAATGCCCATCAATGATTGACTGGATAAAGAAAATGTGGTACATATACACCATGGAATACTATGCAGCCATAAAAAGGAATAAGATCATATCTTTTGCAGGGACATGGATGAAGCTGGAAGCCATCAACCTCAGAAAACTAATGCAGGAACCAAAAACCAAACACCACATGTTCTCACTCGTAAGTGGGAGATGAACAATGAGAACACGTGGACACAGGAAGGGGAACAACACACACTGGGGCCTGTTGGGGGCGGGGAGGGGAGGGACAACATCAGGACAAATAGCTAATGCATGTGAGGCTTAAAACCTAGGTGATGGGTTGATAGGTGCATCAAACCACCATGACACACGTATGCCTATGTAATAAAACTGCACTTTCTGCACATGTGTCCTAGAACTTAAAGTTAAAACAAATAAAAAAGAACAAAAATTTAGCTATTCTGATAGTGGGTAGTAGTGTTTTACTGTGGCATTAACATTTCCCTAATGTTTAATATTTTATATCCATGTATCTTTTTTGGTTGAGTGTTTGTACAAATCTTTTTCCCAGTTTCAGATAGGGTACTTTGTTTTATTATTACTGATTTTTGACAGTTCTTTATATATTCTGGATACAAGTTGTCTTTTTTAAAAACTTATTTTTTTAATTGGCAAATAAAAATTATGTATATATTGATCATGAACAACATGGTGGGTTTGCTTTATTTATTTATTTATTATTATACTTTCAGTTTTGGTGTACATGTGCACAACGTGCAGGTTTGTTACATATGTATACATGTGCCATGTTGATGTGCTGCACCCATTAACTCGTCATTTACATTAGGTATATCTCCTAATGCTATTCCTCCCCAGTCCCCCATTCCACAACAGGCCCTGGGATGTGATGTTCCCCTTCCTGTGTCCAGGTGTTCTCATTGTTCAATTCCCACCTATGAGTGAGAACATGCGGTGTTTGGTTTTTTGTCCTTACGATAGTTTGATGAGAATGATGGTTTCCAGCTTCATCCATGTCCCTACAAAGGACATGAGCTCATCATTTTTTATGGCTGCATAGTATTCCATGGTGTATATGTGCCACATTTTCTTAATCCAGTCTATCATTGATGGACATTTGGGTTGGTTCCAAGTCTTTACTATTGTGAATAGTGCCGCAATAAGCATACGTGTGCATGTGTCTTTATAGCAGCATGATTTGTACTTCTTTGGGTATATACCCAGTAATGGGATGGCTGGGTCAAATGGTATTTCTAGTTCTAGATCCCTGAGTAATTGCCACACTGACTTCCCCAATGGTTGAACTAGTTTACAGTCCCACCAACAGTGTAAAAGTGTTCCTATTTCTCCACATCCTCTCCAGCAACAACATGGTGGTTTAAAGATATGTATACATTGTGGAATGGCTAAATCAAGCTAATTAACATATACATTACCTCTCATCCTTTTTTTTTTTTCTTTTTTTCTGTTTTTTTGAAGCAAGGTCTTACTCTGTCACCCAAGTGGAAGTGCAGTGGAATGATCACGGCTCATTGCAGCCTTGACTTCCCAGGCTCAAGTGATCCTCCACCTCCATCTGTAGAGATGGAGTCTCACTATGTTGCCCAGGCTGGCCTCAAACTCCTGGGCTCAAGCAATCCTCCTGCTTCAGCCTCCCAAAGTGCTAGGATTACAGGCCTGAGCCATCACACCCAACCCTACCTCACATACTTAGCATTTTTTGTGGTGAGAACACTTAAACTCTCAGTGATTTTTAAGAATAGAATACATTGTTATGATCTATAGTCACCATGTTGTATAATAGATCTCTTGAACTTGTTCCTTCTACTCAACTGAAATTCTGTATTCTTTCACCATCTCCCTAATCTCCCCGACTCCTTAATCCCTGGTAACCACCATTCTACTTTGCTTCTATGAACATTCTATTCTGCTTCTATGAGGTCAACTTCTTTAGATTTCACATATGAGATCATGTGGTATTTATTTTTTGTGCCTGGCTTATTTCATTTAATATAATGTCTTCGAGGTTCATACTTTTTTTCATAAATGACAGGATTTTCTCCTTTTATTGAGGCTGAATAGTATTCCATTGTCTATATATACACCACATTTTCTTTATCCACTTATCCACTGATGAACAGTTAAGTTGATTCCATACCGTGGCTATTGTGAATAATGCTGCAGTGAATATGGGAGTGCAGACATCTCTTTGACATATTGATTTCACTTTTATTTGATATTCTACCATGTAGTGGGACTGCTGGATCATATGGTAGTTCTACTTTAATTTTTTGAGGAACCTCCGTACTGCTTTCCATAATGGCTATACTAATTTACATTCCCACCTACAATATGCAAGGGTTCCCTATTCTCCACATCCTTGCCAGCACTTGTTATCTTTTGTCTTTTTTATAATAGCCATTCTAGCAGATGTGGGGTGATGTTATCATTGTGGTTTTAATTTGCATTTCTCTGATGAGTAGTGATGTTAGACATTTTTTCATATACTTGTGGACCACTTGCTCACCTCCTTTTGAGAAATGTCTTTTCAGGTCATTTGCCCATTTTAAAATCAGGTTACTTGTTTCCTTCCTATTGAATTGTTTGAGTTTCTTATATATTTTGGATGTTAACCCCTTCTCAAATGCCTGGTTTGTAAATATATTCTCCCATTCCATACATTATGTCTTCACTCTGTTGACGGTTTCTTTTGCTGTGTAGAAGCTTTTTAGTTTGATGTAATCCCATGTGTCTACTTTTGCGTTTACCAATGTCATGGAGCTTTTCCTCTATGTTTTCTTTTAGTAGTTCTACAGTTTCCTGTCATATGTTTAAATCTTTAATCTATTTTGAATAGCTTTTTATATATTGTGAGAAAAGGGTCAAATTTTATTCTTCTGCATGTGGGTATCCAGTTTTACCAACACTATTTGTTAAAGAAACTGTCCTTTTCTCATTGTGTGTTCTTGACACCTTTATTGAAAACCAATTGACTGTAAATGTGTGGATTTATTTCTGGGCTCTCTATTTCCTTCCATTGGCCTATGTATCTGTTTTTCTGCCAATACCATGCTGTTTTGGTTAGTATGGCTTTGTAGTTTATTTTGACTTCAGGTAGTATGGTGCCTTCAGCTTTGTTATTTTTGCTCAAGATTGCTGTAGCTAGTCAGGGTCTTTTTGCTTCCATGGAAACTTCAGTATTTTTTTTTTATTTCTGGGAAAAAATGTCATTGGAATTTTAATAGGGATTGCATTGAATCTGTAGATTGCCTTGGGTAGTATGGACATTTAACAATATTTTTCCAATCCGTGAACATGGGATATCTTTCCATTTCTTTGTGTTTTCTTCACTTTCTTTCATCAGTGTTTTATAGTTTTTAGTGTACATGTCTTTCACTTCAACATTAAATTTGCTCCCAAATATTTTTGTAGCTATTGTAAATGGAATCATGTTCTTGATATTTTTTTTCAGATAGTTTATTGTTAGTATGTAGAAATGCTACTACTTTGTGTATGTTGATTTTGTATCTTGCTACTTCATTGAATTCACTTATTGGTTCTAATTTTTTTTTCATTGCATCTGTAAGATTTTCTATATATAAGATCATGTTATTTACAAGCAGAAAATTTAACTTCTTCCTTTCCAACTTAGATTTTTCTCATGCCTAATTACTCTGACTAGGACTTCCCGTTGTATGTTGAATAGAAGTAGTGAGAGTGGGCATCCATGTCTTCTTCCTTATTTTAGAGGAAACGCTCCCAACTTTTCACCATTGAGTGTGATGTTATTTGTCCATTGGTCATATATGGCCTTTATTGTGTTTTTTTTTTAAAATCATGAAATGATGTTGAATTTTGTGAAATGATTTCCATTTTTTGGAAGAATTTGAGAAGGATTGGTATTAGTTCTTTAAACGTTTGGTAGGAGCAGTGACGTCATCAGATCCTGAGCTTTTCTTAGATGGAAGGTTTTTTGTTATTCATTTAATCTCCTTATTCATTATTTGTTCACATTTTCTATTTCATTATGATTCAGTCTGGGTTTTATATGTCTAGGACTTTATCTTTCTTCTAGATTATCTAATTTCTTGGTGTATAATTGTTCATAGTAGTCTTATGATTTTTTATGTTTCTGTGGTATCAGCGGTAATGTCTTCTCTTTCGTTTCTTGTTTTATTTATTTGAGCCTTATCTTTTTTCTTAGTCTAAATAAAAGTTTGTCAATTTTGTTTATCTTTTTTTTTTTTTTGAGACAGTTGCTCTGTTTCCCAGGCTGGAATGCAGTGGCACCATCTCGGCTCACTGCAACCTCCACCTCCCAGGTTCAAGCAGTTCTTCTGCCTTAGCCTCCTGAGTAGCTGGGACTACAGGCCCATGCCACCATGCCCAGATAATTTTTTGCATTTTTAGCAGAGATGGAGTTTCACTACATTGGCCAGGCTGGTCTCAAAATTCTGACCTCAAGTGATCCACCCACCTTAGCCTCCCAAAGTGCTGGGATTACAGGTGTGAGCCACCATACCTGGTGGTTTTGTTTATCTTTTCAAAAAAACTAACTGTTACTTTCTAGTAAGACAAGTCTGGGTGGCAATGAACTCCCTCAGCTTTTGTTTGTCTGGTAAAGTCTTTATCTCTCCTTCATTTCTGAAGGATAGCTTTACTGGGTAAAGTATTAATTGGCAGGATTTTTTCTCTTCGGCACTTTGAATATATCTTCCCACTCTTTCGTGGCTTATGTTTGTGAAGAGCACTGCTATCTTTATTGGAACTCCTTTATATGTGATATGCTGCTTTTCTATTGCTACTTTCAGGATCCTCTCTTTTATGTTGATTTTTGACAGTTTGATTATAATATGTCTTGGTGTTGTCTTGTTTGGATTGTATCTTATTGGAGACCGATGACCTTCCTGTACCTGTATATTTATCTTTCCCCAGGTTTGGAAAGTTTTCTGTTGCTATTGATTGAAATGTGTTTTCCAGACCTTCATATCTCTTTTCTTCTTCTTGAACTCCTATAATTCAGATATTTGCCCTTTTGTTGCTGTCCCATAAGTCCCTAAGCTCTTTTTTTAATGAGGAAGATCTTTTTTTAATGTTATTATTTTTTTATTTCCAGCTTGTAAGTTCAGGGGTACATGTGCAGGATGTGCAAGTTTGTTACATAGGTAAACGTGTGCCATGGTGGTTTGCTGCATAAATCTTCCCATCACCTAGGTTTTAAGTCCAGCATCCACTAGCTGTTCTTCCTGATGCTCTCCCTCCTCCCAGCCCCCACCCTCCAGCAGGCCCCAGTATGTATTGCTAACCCCCATGTGTCCATGTGTTCTCATCATTCAGCTTCCACTTATAAGTGAGAACATGCAGTGTTTGGTTTTCTGTTCCTGCAATAGTTTGCTGAGGATAATGGCTTCCAGCTCCATCTATGTCCCTGCAAAGGACGTGGTCTCGTTCCTTTGTATGGCTGCATAGTATTCCATGGTGTATATGTACCACATTTTCTTTATTCAGTCTATCATTGATGGGCATAAGTTGATTATATGTCTTTGCTATTGTGAATAGTGCTACAATGAACATACGTGTGCATTATCTTTATAACAGAATGATTTATATTCCTTTGGGTATATACCCAGTAATGGGATTGCCAGGTCATATGGTATTTCTGCCTGTAGGTCTTCAAGGAATCACCATACTGTCTTCCACAATGATTGAACTACTAATTTACATTCCCACCAACAGTGTAAAAGCATTCCTTTTTCTCTACACGCAACCTTGCCAGCATCTGTTGTTTTTTGACTTTTTAATAATAGTCATTCTGACTGGTGTGAGATGGTATCTCATTGTGGTTTTGATTTGCATTTCCCTAATGATCAGTGATGTTGAGCTATTTTTCATATGTTTGTTGGCCATGTGTATGTCTTCTTTTGAGAATTGTCTGTTCATGTCCTTTGCCCACTTTTTAGTGGGTTTTCTTTTTTTTAAAATTTGCTGAAGTTCCTTGTAGATGCTGGATATTAGGCCTTTGTCAGATGGATAGATTGTAAAATTTTTCTCCCATTCTATAATTTATTTGTTCATTCTGATGATGGTTTCTTCTGCTGTGCAGCAGCTCTTTAGTCTGGGAAGGCACTTTATTGGCCTATCAAGGAACTATGGGTAGGCTGTTTTGCATGGTTCACATGTGGGCTGACTCCTGGAGTCCTTTGGCAGCCTGGCCTTTTTCCAGGATTAGCAGCTGGGTGGGCCTGGATGCCTAGGTCCATGGGGTTGGATCTGGAGCCTATATCCACTGAGGTGGACTTCTTGATTGGGTCTGAAGGATTGGGCTTGGAGCCTGTATCCAATGGGGCTGGCCTGAAGTTTAGGTCCCCATTGGCTGACCAAACACTAAAGTGGGCCTTGAGTCTGAATCTGCAATAGCCAGCCAGGTGGGAATGGGCCTTGTGCCTGGATCCCCTGGGATAGGCCTGGAGCCTGAGTCTGTAGGGGTTGGCCTGGCACTGGGGTGGGCCTCAAGCCTGAGGACTAGGGCAGGCCTCAGTCCTAGGTCAATGGGTGCTGGCCTGGAACCTCAGTTTGTAGGGGTGGTTTTGGAGCCTCAGTCCATGGGGGCTAGCCTGGCAGCTGGGTCTACTGGGATGGTACTAGACCCTTGGCCTGCTGCAGCAGGCCTGGACCCTGGGTCTACTGGAGCTTGGGGCCACTGAGACAGTCCTAGAGCCTGGAGCTGGCCTGGAGTTGGGGCAGATGTGGAGCCTCAGGCCACAAGGACTGGCCTGAAGCCTGGGATTGTGGGTACTAAATTGCTATTTGGAGACACACTGGCTGGCCTAGAGTATGGGGCTGTGGGGACCTGCCTGGGGCCTGGGTCTGTGGGGGCCAGCCTAGAGGATGGGTGTGTGTGTGCTAGCCTGGAGGCTAGGTCTGTGAGATCTGACCTGGGTCCTGGAGCTGCGGGAGCTGTCCTGGAACCTGGCTGCATAGGGGAAGTGCTGAGGCCTTGATCCATGGGGGCCAGCCCATCCCTAGGGTTTATTTAAATTGTCTTGGACCCTTGGTCTGCTGGAGCAGACTTGGACCCTGGCTCCACTGGAGTGTGGAGTGACATAAGCAGGCATGAAGGCTGTGTTCATGAGTGCCAGCCTCGTACCTATGGCCAGGGGTACAGATCTGGTATTGGGGCAGGCCTGTAGCCTGGGGCTTTGTGGGCTGACCTAGCTCTGAGGTGGTCTGAAAACCTGGGGTATGCCTGGATCCTGGGGCTGCAGGGGCTGGCCTGGCACTGAGTAGGCACGGATCCTATATCTACAAGGAGCAGCCTAGAGGCTGGGTCCATGGGTGCTGACCTGATGACTAGGGCTGTGGGGCTGGTCTAGTGCTGAGGCAGACCTGAAGCCTGGGGCTACGGGGGATCCAGCTTCATATTGGCAGCAGTCTGGTGCCTGGAAATACTGATGTCAGCCTCGTCCTGGTGATGGAGCCTGCATCTAAAGTCTGAGTCTGTTAGGACTGCTATGAGACAGGCCCAAAGCCTGGGACTAATGGGTCTGGTCCAGCACTGGAGCCAGTCTGGAGCCTGAATCCACTGGGGTTGGCCTGGTGATGTGGCAGTCCTAGAGACCAAGTCCTTCGGGCAGGTCTGGAGCCTGGGTCTGCAGGATATGACCTGGAGTCGGGGGCCATGGGGGCCTGCCCAGTGATGAGTTTTACTGCCGCCAGCCCATTGTTGTGGTATGAGGTAAATTCCAGTACTCACTTTCCTCTTCTTCCCCTAAGTGGAGGATATCTGTCTTCATGCTCTATGGCCTGGGGTTGGGGGAGGGGTGACATGGGTATTAAAAAGTTGTTGTTCCTACACTCTTCAATGCATCTTTTCTATTTCTGTGCTACAGCCAAGTGCTGCAATCTCTCACCTAGTTTTCTTAGCTTTTGTGGAGGTATTCCATGTGTGGATAGTTGTTCAAATTGATGTTCTTGTGGGGAATGAGCGCTGGAAAGTCCTATTCCACCATCTTGTTGATGTTCAGTGGACACAAGCTCTTTATCAGACATGTATTTTGCAAATTTTTTCTTTTTATTAACACTGTCTTTCATGAACAGAAGTTTTAAATTTCGACATAGTCCTATTTATTTTTCTTCTTTTATGGATTGTGCTTTTGGCATTGTAGTTGAAGAATCTTTGCCTAGTTCAAGGTGACAGAAAATGTCTCATGTTTTCTTCAAGAAATTTTAGTTTTAGGTTTACATTTATGTCTATGAACCATTTTTAGTTAATTTTTGCATTTGGTTCAAGGTATGGATTGAAATTTTTTCTTTTTGCACATGGCTATCCAATTGTTCCAGCATCATTTGTTTAACAAACTATTCTTTCTCTATTGAATGCCTTTGTGCCTTTATCAGAAATTAGTTGTCATATATGTGTGGATCTCTTTCTGGACTCTATTACATTCCATTCTTCTATTCATCCATCCTTACACTAATCCCATACTGTCTTTCTCAGTGTAGCTATGTAATAAATTTGAAGTCAATTTTATTATTATTTTCTATAATAATAATAATAATTATTACACTTTAAGTTTTAGGGTACATGTGCGCAATGTGCAGGTTTGTTACATATGTATCCTTGTGCCATGTTGGTTTGCTGCACCCATTAACTCGCCATTTAGCATTAGGTATATCTCCTAATGATGTCCCTCCCCCCTCCCCCCACCCCACAACAGTCCCTGGAGTGTGATGTTCCCCTTCCTGTGTCCATGAGTTCTCATTGTTCAATTCCCACCTATGAGTGAGAACATGCAGTGTTTGGTTTTTTGTCCTTGTGATAGTTTACTAAGAGTGATGGTTTCCAGTTTCATCCATGTCCCTACAAAGGACATGAACTCATTATTTTTTATGGCTGCATAGTATTCCACGGTATATATGTGCCACATTTTCTTAATCCAGTCTATCGTTGTTGGACATTTGGATTGCTTCCAAGACTTTGCTATTGGGAATAGTGCCACAACAAACATACGTGTCTTTATAGCAGCATGATTTATAGTCCTTTGGGTATATACCCAGTAATGGGATGGCTGGGTCAAATGGTAATTCTAGTTCTAGATCCCTAAGGAATCGCCACACTGACTTCCACAATGGTTGAACTAGTTTACAGTCCCACCAACAGTGTAAAAGTGTTCCTATTTCTCCACATCCTCTCCAGCACCTGTTGTTTCCTGACTTTTTAATGATGGCCTTCTAACTGGTGTGAGATGGTATCTCATTGTGGTTTTGATTTGCATTTCTCTGATGGCCAGTGATGATGAGCATTTCTTCATGTGTTTTTTGGCTGCATAAATGTCTTCTTTTGAGAAGTGTCTGTTCATGTCCTTTGCCCACTTTTTGATGGGGTTGTTTGTTTTTTTCTTGTAAATTTGTATGAGTTCATTGTAGATTCTGGATATTAGCCCTTTGTCAGATGAGTAGGTTACAAAAATTTTCTCCCATTCTGTAGGTTGCCTGTAAACTCTGATGGTAGTTTCTTTTACTGTGCAGAAGCTCTTTAGTTTAATTAGATCCCATTTGTCAATTCTGGCTTTTGTTGCCATTGTTTTTGGTGTTTTAGACATGAAGTCCTTGCCCACGGCTACATCCTTAATGGTATTGCCTAGGTTTTCTTCTAGGGTTTTTATGGTTTTAGGTCTAACATGTAAGTCCTTAATCCATCTTGAATTAATTTTTGTATAAGGTGTAAGGAAGGGATCCAGTTTAAGCTTTCTACATATGGCTAGCCGGTTTTCCCAGCACCATTTATTAAATAGGGAATCCTTTCTCCATTGCTTGTTTTTGCCAGGTTTGTCAAAGATCAGATAGTTGTAGATATGCGACATTATTTCTGAGGGCTCTGTTCTGTTCCATTGATCTATGTCTCTGTTGTGGTACCAGTACCATGCTGTTTTGGTTACTGTAGCCTTGTAGTATAGTTTGAAGTCAGGTAGCGTGATGCCTCCAGCTTTCTTCTTTTGGCTTAGGATTGACTTGGCGATGCAGGTTCTTTTTTGGTTCCATATGAACTTTAAAGTAGTTTTTTCCAATTCTATGAAGAAAGTCATTGGTAGCTTGATGGGGATGGCATTGAATCTATAAATTACCTTGGGCAGTATGGCCATTTTCACGATATTGATTCTTCCAACCCATGAGCATGGAATGTTCTTCCATTTGTTTGTATCCTCTTTTATTTCATTGAGCAGTGGTTTGTAGTTCTCCTTGAAGAGGTCCTTCGCATCCCTTGTAAGTGGGATTCCTAGGTATTTTATTCTCTTTGAAGCAATTGTGAATGGGAGTTCACTCATGATTTGGCTCTCTGTTTGTCTGTGATTGGTGTACAAGAATGCTTGTGATTTTTGTACATTGACTTTGTATCCTGAGACTTTGCTGAAGTTGCTAATCAGCTTAAGGAGATTTTGGGCTGAGACAATGGGGTTTTCTAGATATACAATCATGTCATCTGCAAACAGGGACAGTTTGACTTCCGCTTTTCCTAATTGAATACCCTTTATTTCCTTCTCCTGCCTGATTGCCCTGGCCAGAACTTCCAGCACTATGTTGAATAGGAGTGGTGAGAGAGGGCATCCCTCTCTTGTGCCAGTTTTCAAAGGGAATGCTTCCAGTTTTTGCCCATTCAGTATGATATTGGCTGTGGTTTTGTCATAGATAGCTCTTATTATTTTGAGATACATCCCATCAATACCTAATTTATTGAGAGTTTTTAGCATGAAGCGTTGTTGAATTTTGTCAAAGGCCTTTTCTGCATCTATTGAGATAATCATGTGGTTTTTGTCTTTGGTTCTGTTTATATGCTGGATTACATTTATTGATTTGCGTATGTTGAACCAGCCTTGCATCCCAGGGATGAAGCCCACTTGATCATGGTGGATAAGCTTTTTGATGTGCTGCTGGATTTGGTTTGCCAGTATTTTATTGAGGATTTTTGCATCAATGTTCATCAAGGATATTGGTCTGAAATTCTCTTTTTTGATTATGTCTCTGCCAGGCTTTGGTATCAGGACGATGCTGGCCTCATAAAATGTGTTAGGGAGGATTCCCTCTTTTTCTATCAATTGGAATAGTTTCAGAAAGAATGGTACCAGTTCCTCCTTGTACCTCTGGTAGAATTCGGCTGTGAATCCATCAGGTCCTGGACTCTTTTTGGTTGGTAAGCTATTGATTATTGCCACAATTTCAGAGCCTGTTATTGGTCTATTCAGAGATTCAACTTCTTCCTGGTTTAGTCTTGGGAGGGTGTATTTGTCGAGGAATTTAACCACTTCTTCTAGATTTTCTAGTTTATTTGCGTAGAGGTGTTTGTAGTATTCTCTGATGGTAGATTGTATTTCTGTGGGATCAGTGGTGATATCCCCTTTTTCATTTTTTATTGCATCTATTTGATTCTTCTCTCTTTTCTTCTTTATTAGTCTTGCTAGCGGTCTATCAATTTTGTTGATCTTTTCAAAAAACCACCTCCTGGATTCATTAATTTTTTGAAGGGTTTTTTGTGTCTCTATTTCCTTCAGTTCTACTCTGATTTTAGTTATTTCTAGCCTTCTGCTAGCTTTCGAATGTGTTTGCTCTTGCTTTTCTAGTTCTTTTAATTGTGATATTAGGGTGTCAACTTTGGATTTTTCCTGCTTTCTCTTGTGGGCATTTAGTGCTATAAATTTCCTTCTACACACTGCTTTGAATGTGTCCCAGAGATTCTGGTATGTTGTGTCTTTGTTCTCATTGGTTTCAAAGAACATTTTTATTTCTGCCTCCATTTCATTATGTATCCAGTAGTCATTCAGGAGCAGGTTGTTCAGTTTCCATGTAGTTGAGCGGTTTTGACTGAGTTTCTTAATCCTGAGTTGTAGTTTGATTGCACTGTGGTCTGAGAGACAGTTTGTTATAATTTCTGTTCTTTTACATTTGCTGAGGAGAGCTTTACTTCCAACTATGTGGTCAATTTTGGAATAGGTGTGGTGTGGTGCTGAAAAAAATGTATATTCTGTTGATTTGGGGTGGAGAGCTCTGTAGATATCTATTAGGTCCACTTTGTGCAGAGCTGAGTTCAATTCCTGGATATCCTTGTTAACTTTCTGTCTCGTTGATCTGTCTAATGTTGACAGTGGGGTGTTAAAATCTCCCATTATTATTGTGTGGGAGTTTAAGTCCGTTTTTAGGTCACTCAGGACTTGCTTTATGAATCTGGGTACTCCTGTGTTGGGTGCATATATATTTAGGATAGTTAGCTCTTCTTGTTGAATTGATCCCTTTACCATTATGTAATGGCCTTCTTTGTCTCTTTTGATCTTTGTTGGTTTAAAGTCTATTTTATCAGAGACTAGGATTGCAACCCCTGCCTTTTTTTGTTTTCCATTTGCTTGATAGATCTTCCTCTATCCCTTTATTTTGAGTCTGTGTGTCTCTGCACGTGAGGTGGGTTTCCTGAATACAGCACACTGATGGGTCTTGACTCCTTATCCATTTTGCCAGTCTGTGTCTTTTAATTGGAGCATTTAGCCCATTTACATTTAAAGTTAATATTGCTTGTGTGTGTTTGATCCTGTCATTATGATGTTAGTTGGTTATTTTGCTCGTTAGTTGATGCAGTTTCTTCCTAGCCTCGATGGTCTTTGCAATTTGGCATGTTTTTGCAGTGGCTGGTACCAGTTGTTCCTTTCCATGTTTAGTGCTTCCTTCAGGAGCTCTTTTAGGGCAGGCCTGGTGGTGACAAAATCTCTCAGCATTTGCTTGTTTGTAAAGTATTTTATTTCTCCTTCACTTATGAAGCTTAGTTTGGCTGGATATGAAATTCTGGGTTGAAAATTCTTTTCTTTAAGAATGTTGAATATCGGCCCCCACTCTCTTCTGGCTTGTAGAGTTTCTGCTGAGAGATCAGCTGTTAGTCTGATGGGCTTCCCTTTGTGGGTAACCCGACCTTTCTCTCTGGCCGTACTTAACATTTTTTCCTTCATTTCAACTTTGGTGAATCTGACAATTTTGTGTCTTGGAGTTGCTCTTCTCGAGGAGTATCTTTGTGGTGTTCTCTGTATTTCCTGAATCTGAATGTTGGCCTGCCTTGCTAGATTGGGGAAGTTCTCCTGGATAATATCTTGTAGAGTGTTTTCCAACTTGCTTCCATTCTCCCCGTCATTTTCAGGTACAGCAATCAGACGTAGGTTTGGTCTTTTCACATAGTCCCAAATTTCTTGGAGGCTTTGTTTTTTTCTTTTTATTCTTTTTTCTCTAAACTTCCCTTCTCACTTCATTTCATTCATTTCATCTTCCATCACTGATACCCTTTCTTCCAGTTGATCGCATTGGCTCCCGAGGCTTCTGCAATCTTCGCATGGTTCTCAAAACTTGGCTTTCAGCTCCATCAGCTCCTTTAAGCCCTTCTCTTCATTGGTTATTCTAGTTATCCATTCGTCTAATTTTTTTTCAAAGTTTTTAACTTCTTTGCTATTGTTTTGAATTTCCTCCCATAGCTTGGAGTAGTTTGATCGTCTGAAGCCTTCTTCTCTCAACTCGTCAAAGTCATTCTCTGTCGAGCTTTGTTCCATTGCTGGTGAGGAACTGTGTTCCTTTGGAGGAGGAGAGGTGCTCTGCTTTTTAGAGTTTCCAGTTTTTCTGCTCTGTTTTTTCCCCATCTTTGTGGTTTTATCTACTTTTGGTCTTTGATGATGGTGATGTACAGATGGGGTTTTGGTGTGGATGTCCTTTCTGTTTGTTAGTTTTCCTTCTACCAGACAGGACCCTCAGCTGCAGGTCTGTTGGAGTTTGCTAGAGGTCCACTCCAGACCCTGTTTGGCTGGGTGTCAGCAGCGATGGCTGCAGAACAGGGGATTTTCGTGAGACCACAAATTCAGCTGTCTGATAGTTCCTCTGGAAGTTTTGTCTCAGAGGAGTACCCGGCTGAGTGAGGTGTCAGTCTGTCCCTACTGGGGGGTGCCTCCCAGTTATGGTGCTCAGAGGTCAGGGACCCACTTTAGGAGGCAGTCTGTCCGTTCTCAGATCTCCAGCTGCAGGCTGGGAGAACCACTACTCTCTTCAAAGCTGTCAGCCAGGGACATTTAAGTCTGCAGAGGTTCCTGGTGACTTTTTGTTTGTCTGTGCCCTGCCCCCAGAGGTGGAGCCTACAGAGGCAGGCAGGCCTCCTTGAGCTGTTGTGGGCTCCACCCAGTTCGAGCTTCCTGGCTTCTTTGTTTACCTAAGCAAGCCTGGGCAATGGCGGATGCCCCTCCCCCAGCCTCGATGCCGCTTTGCAGTTTGATCTCAGACTGCTGTGCTAGCAATCAGCGAGACTCCGTGGGCATAGGACCCTCCGAGCCAGGTGCAGGACACAATCTCCTGGTGTGCCATTTTCCAAGCCCATTGGAAAAGCACAGTATTAGGGTGAGACTGACCCGATTTTCCAGGTGCCGTCTGTTACCTGTTTCTTTGACTAGGAAAGGGACCTCCCTGACCCCTTGCACTTCCCGAGTGAGGGAATGCCTCACCCTGCTTCGGCTCTCGCACAGTGTGCTGCACCAACTGTCCTGCACCCACTGTTTGGCACTCCCTAGTGAGATGAACCCGGTACCTCAAACGGAAATGCAGAAATCACCCATTTTCTGTGTCGCTCATGCTGGGAGCTGTAGATCAGAGCTGCTCCTATTCGGCCATCTTGGCTCCACCCCAGTATTCAGCCGTTTTTCCTTTTTTCTGCTTTATTTTGGATTAATTGAATTTTTATGATTACATTTATCTCCCTTTTTGCTTGTTAGTTTGAATGAATATTTATTTGTTGCTTAAAGTCTATAGTACAAATATTTAACTTGTCATATTCCACCTTTAAGAATATAATGGGATATAACACACAGCTACTCAACTTTTTATTTTATTCTGTGTTGTATTTCAAATTATGGATGTACCAAATCATGTTTTGCCCATTCATTATGATGGAATTTAGGCTGATTTCATATTTTACTCTTTTTTTTTTTTTTTGAGACAGAGTTTTGCTCTGTCGCCCAGGCTAGAGTGCAGTGGTGCGATCTCAGCTCGCTGCAAGCTCCGCCTCCTGGGTTCACGCCATTCTCCTGCCTCAGCCTCCCGAGTAGCTGGGACTACAGACGTCCACAACTGCACTTGGCTAATTTTTTGTATTTTTAGTAGAGACGGGGTTTCACCGTGTTAGCCAGGATGGTCTGGATCTCCTGACCTCACGATCCACCCTCCTCCGCCTCCCAGAGTGCTGGGATTACATGCGTGAGCTACCGCGCCTGGCCCATATTTTACTCTTACAAACAATGCTGGATGAACATCCTTATATGTATTTGTTTACTTTTGCAAATATACCCGTAAGATAAATTCACAGAAGTGCAGTTGCTCAGTTGGGCATTTTTCTGGTGTTCAAATCCTCCTTGAAAGCTTAGCAACTCACATTACTTTATGAATACTAATATTTTAAAAATGTTCTTAAAATAAGTTCCAAATTCATTGTGGCATAATTAACCATAGATTGTAATTTCTTTGATTAGAGTATATCATTTTTGAATTTTTTTCTTGTTTTTCAGCTTTGCAGGCAATAATTACTTTAGAGAATATATTAGCAGATGAAGAGTCGGAAGATAATGATCTAATTGCAGAGAGAGGTTCATCTACCATGCTTCTAAGTTCAGCTGCCCAGTTTGCTCTAGAGGTAATTCATATGTATTCGTCTACTAGATTTTTATCCCTTTTCCTTTTTGAAAGACAATTAATAGAATCATTATCAGTTAGACACAGAAGAGACCTTTACTGTTTGTTTTGCCTCATATTTTCATGCCAAACTTGGTTGCAGAACTGCTTTATTTCTTCTCATTTCACTATAATGCAGACTAAAGTAAATGAAACAGTGAGGTAACAGAGTTGTGCTCAAAACAACAACAAAAAAACATAGCAAAACATTAATTTTTAAAAGAAACTCCAAATTCAAAATGCCATACTATGTCAATAAATGGCTATCTATATAGAAACTTATCTTTCTCATCAATTTGAACAAAATGGTTTAAATTTCTGGAGATCCTTTGAGTTCATAACCACAAAATAGTGTTAGTTTAGAAGTAATAAATAATTGTACCCCTGTTTGTTACTTACAGAATTCTGGTTTTATTAATATATTGAATTAAGAAAAGCATAGTAGCATCTGTGGAGCTCTTAGACTAGGTTTGAATACTGGCTTTGCCATTTAATATGTGCTTAACTTCTTCAAATCTTAATTTCATCCTTTGCAAAATAAAGATAATACCTACCTCCAGGATTGTTACGAAAATTGATTAAGATGGCTGAAAATGTGCTTTTTTTTTTTTTTATTTAATTTTTTTTGTTTTAATTATACTTTAGGGTTTTAGGGTACATGTGCACAATGTGCAGGTTTGTTACATATGTATCCATGTGCCATGTTGATTTCCTGCACCCATTAACTCGTCATTTAGCATTAGGTGTATCTCCTAATGCTGTTCCTCCCCCCTCCCCCCACCCCACAACAGTCCCCGGAGTGTGATGTTCCCCTTCCTGTGTCCATGAGTTCTCATTGTTCAATTCCCACCTATGAGAGAGAACATGCGGTGTTTGGTTTTTTGTCCTTGCGATAGTTTACTGAGAATGATGTTTTCCAGTTTCATCCATGTCCCTACAAAGGACACGAACTCATCATTTTTTATGGCTGCATAGTATTCCATGGTGTATATGTGCCACATTTTCTTAATCCAGTCTATCGTTGTTGGACATTTGGGTTGGTTCCAACTCTTTGCTATTGTGAATAGTGCCGCAATAAACATACGTGTGCATGTGTCTTTATAGCAGCATGATTTATAGTCCTTTGGGTATATACCCAGTAATGGGATGGCTGGGTCAAATGGTATTTCTAGTTCGAGATCCCTGAGGAATCGCCACACTGACTTCCACAATGGTTGAACTAGTTTACAGTCCCACCAACAGTGTAAAAGTGTTCCTATTTCTCCACATCCTCTCCAGCACCTGTTGTTTCCTGATTTTTTAATGATGGCCATTCTAACTGGTGTGAGATGGTATCTCACTGTGGTTTTGATTTGCATTTCTCTGATGGCCAGTGATGATGAGCATTTCTTCATGTGTTTTCTGGCTGCATAAATGTCTTCTTTTGAGAAGTGTCTGTTCATGTCCTCTGCCCACTTTTTGATGGGGTTGTTTGTTTTTTTCTTGTAAATTTGTTTGAGTTCATTGTAGATTCTGGATATTAGCCCTTTGTCAGATGAGTAGGTTGCAAAAATTTTCTCCCATTCTGTAGGTTGCCTGTTCATTCTGATGATAGTTTCTTTTGCTGTGCAGAAGCTCTTTAGTTTAATGAGATCCCATTTGTCGTTTTTGGCTTTTGTTGCCATTGCTTTTGGTGTTTTAGACATGAAGTCCTTGCCCAGCCTATGTCCTGAATGGTATTGCCTAGGTTTTCTTGTAGGATTTTAATGGTTTTAGGTCTAACATATAAGTCTTTAATCCATCTTGAATTAATTTTTGTATAAGGTGTAAGGAAGGGATCCAGTTGCAGCTTTCTACATATGGCTAGCCAGTTTTCCCAGCACCATTTATTAAATAGGGAATCCTTTCTCCATTTCTTGTTTTTGTCAGGTTTGTCAAAGATCAGATAGTTGTAGCTATGCGGCATCATTTCTGAGGGCTCTGTTCTGTTCCATTGATCTATGTCTCTGTTGTGGTACCAGTACCATGCTGTTTTGGTTACTGTAGCCTTGTAGTATAGTTTAAAGTCAGGTAGCGTGATGCCTCCAGCTTTGTTCTTTTGGCTTAGGATTGACTTGGCAATGCGGGCTCTTTTTTGGTTCCATATGAACTTTAAAGTAGTTTTTTCCAATTCTGTGAAGAAAGTCATTGGTAGCTTGATGGGGATGGCATTGAATCTATAAATTACCTTGGGCAGTATGGCCATTTTCACGATATTGATTCTTCCAACCCATGAGCATGGAATGTTCTTCCATTTGTTTGTATCCTCTTTTATTTCATTGAGCAGTGGTTTGTAGTTCTCCTTGAAGAGGTCCTTCACATCCCTTGTAAGTTGGATTCCTAGGTATTTTATTCTCTTTGAAGCAATTGTGAATGGGAGTTCACTCATGATTTGGCTCTCTGTTTGTCTGTTATTGGTGTACAAGAATGCTTGTGATTTTTGTACATTAATTTTGTATCCTGAGACTTCACTGAAGTTGCTAATCAGCTTAAGGAGATTTTGGGCTGAGACAATGGGGTTTTCTAGATATACAATCATGTCATCTGCAAACAGGGACAATTTGACTTCCTCTTTTCCTAATTGAATACCTTTTATTTCCTTCTCCTGCCTGATTGCTCTGGCCAGAACTTCGAGCACTATGTTGAATAGGAGCGGTGAGAGAGGGCATCCCCGTCTTGTGCCAGTTTTCAGAGGGAATGCTTCCAGTTTTTGCCCATTCAGTATGATATTGGCTGTGGGTTTGTCGTAGATAGCTCTTATTATTTTGAGATACGTCCCATCAATACCTAATTTATTGAGAGTTTTTAGCATGAAGCGTTGTTGAATTTTGTCAAAGGCCTTTTCTGCATCTATTGAGATAATCATGTGGTTTTTGTCTTTGGTTCTGTTTATATGCTGGATTACATTTATTGATTTGCGTATGTTGAACCAGCCTTGCATCCCAGGGATGAAGCCCACTTGATCATGGTGGATAAGCTTTTTGATGTGCTGCTGGATTCGGTTTGCCAGTATTTTATTGAGGATTTTTGCATCAATGTTCATCAAGGATATTGGTCTGAAATTCTCTTTTTTGGTTATGTCTCTGCCAGGTTTTGGTATCAGGACGATGCTGGCTTCATAAAATGTGTTAGGGAGGATTCCCTCTTTTTCTATCGATTGGAATAGTTTCAGAAGGAATGGTACCAGTTCCTCCTTGTACCTCTGGTAGAATTCAGCTGTGAATCCATCAGGTCCTGGACTCTTTTTGGTTGGTAAGCTATTGATTATTGCCACAATTTCAGAACCTGTTATTGGTCTATTCAGAGATTCAACTTCTTCCTGGTTTAGTCTTGGGAGGGTGTATTTGTCTAGGAATTTATCCATTTCTTCTAGATTTTCTAGTTTATTTGCATAGAGGTGTTTGTAGTATTCTCTGATGGTAGATTGTATTTCTGTGGGATCGGTGGTGATATCCCCTTTTTCGTTTTTTATTGCATCTATTTGATTCTTCTCTCTTTTCTTCTTTATTAGTCTTGTTAGCGGTCCATCAATTTTGTTGATCTTTTCAAAAAACCAGCTCCTGGATTCATTAATTTTTTGAAGGGTTTTTTGTGTCTCTATTTCCTTCAGTTCTGCTCTGATTTTAGTTATTTCTAGCCTTCTGCTAGCTTTTGAATGTGTTTGCTCTTGCTTTTCTAGTTCTTTTAATTGTGATGTTAGGGAGTCAATTTTGGATCTTTCCTGCTTTCTCTTGTGGGCATTTAGTGCTATAAATTTCCCTCTACACACTGCTTTGAATGTGTCCCAGAGATTCTGGTATGTTGTGTCTTTGTTCTCATTGGTTTCAAAGAACGTCTTTATTTCTGCCTTCATTTCATTATGTACCCAATAGTCATTCAGGAGCAGGTTGTTCAGTTTCCATGTAGTTGAGCGGTTTTGAGTGAGTTTCTTAATCCTGAGTTCTAGTTTGATTGCACTGTGGTCTGAGAGACAGTTTGTTATAATTTCTGTTCTTTTACATTTGCTGAGGAGAGCTTTACTTCCAACTATGTGGTCAATTTTGGAATAGGTGTGGTGTGGTGCTGAAAAAAATGTATATTCTGTTGACTTGGGGTGGAGAGTTCTGTAGATGTCTATTAGGTCCACTTTATGTAGAGCTGAGTTCAATTCCTGGATATCCTTGTTAACTTTCTGTCTCGTTGATCTGTCTAATGCTGACAGTGGGGTGTTAAAATCTCCCATTATTATTGTGTGGGAGTTTAAGTCCCTTTGTAGGTCACTCAGGACTTGCTTTATGAATCTGGGTGCTCCTGTGTTGGGTGCATATATATTTAGGATAGTTAGCTCTTCTTGTTGAATTGATCCCTTTACCATTATGTAATGGCCTTCTTTGTCTCTTTTGATCTTTGTTGGTTTAAAGTCTATTTTATCAGAGACTAGGATTGCAACCCCTGCCTTTTTTTGTTTTCCAGTTGCTTGATAGATCTTCCTCCATCCCTTTATTTTGAGTCTGTGTGTGTCTCTGCACGTGAGATGGGTTTCCTGAATACAGCACACTGATGGGTCCTGACTCCTTATCCAGTTTGCCAGTCTGTGTCTTTTGATTGGAGCATTTAGCCCATTTACATTTAACGTTAATATTGTTATGTGTGAATCTGGTCCTGTCATTATGATGTTAGTTGGTTATTTTGCTCGTTAGTTGCTATAGTTTCTTCCTAGTCTCGATGGTCTTTACAATTTGGCATGTTTTTGCAGTGGCTGTTACCGGTTGCTCCTTTCCATGTTTAGTGCTTCCTTCAGGAGCTCTTTTAGGGCAGGCCTGGTGGTGACAAAATCACTCAGCGTTTGCTTGTCTGTAAAGTGTTTTATTTCTCCTTCACTTATGAAGCTTAGTTTGGGGGATAGGAGATTCTGGGTTGAAAATTCTTTTCTTTAAGAATGTTGAATATCGGCCCCCACTCTCTTCTGGCTTGTAGAGTTTCTGCCGAGAGATCAGCTGTTAGTCTGATGGGCTTCCCTTTGTGGGTAACCCGACCTTTCTCTCTGGCTGCCCTTAACATTTTTTCTTTCATTTCAACTTTGGTGAATCTGACAATAATGTGTCTTGGATTTGC
Source organism: Nomascus leucogenys (assembly GCF_006542625.1). Classification (NCBI taxonomy): domain Eukaryota; kingdom Metazoa; phylum Chordata; class Mammalia; order Primates; family Hylobatidae; genus Nomascus; species Nomascus leucogenys. The sequence continues at coordinate 62,491,004 of NC_044406.1, read as the reverse complement.
CCTTCTCGAGGAGTATCTTTGTGGCGTTCTCTGTATTTCCTGAATCTGAATGCTGGCCTGCCTTGCTAGATTTGGGAAGTTCTCCTGGATAATATCTTGCAGAGTGTTTTCCAACTTGGTTCCATTCTCCCCATCATTTTCAGGTACACCAATCAGACGTAGGTTTGGTCTTTTCACATAGTCCCAAATTTCTTGGAGGCTTTGTTCATTTCTTTTTATCCTTTTTTCTCTAAACTTCCCTTCTCTCTTCATTTCATTCATTTCATCTTCCATCAGCGATACCCTTTCTTCCAGTTGATCGCATCTGCTACTGAGGCTTCTGCAATCTTCGCGTAGTTCTCGAAACTTGGCTTTCACCTCCATCAGCTCCTTGAAGCCCTTCTCTCCATTGGTTATTCTAGTTATCCATTCTTCTAATTTTTTTCCAAGTTTTTAACTTCTTTCCTGTTGTTTTGAATTTCCTCTCGTAGCTCAGAGTAGTTTAATCGTCTGAAGCCTTCTTCTCTCAACTCATCAAAGTCATCCTCCATCCAGCTTTGTTCCGTTGCTGGTGAGGAACTGCGTTCCTTTGGAGGAGGAGAGGTGCTCTGTTTTTTAGAGTTTCCAGTTTTTTTGGTCTGTTTTTTCCCCATCTTTGTGGTTTTATCTACTTTTTGTCTTTGATGGTGGTGATGTACAGATGGGTTTTTGGTGTGGATGTCCTTTCTGTTTGTCAGTTTTCCTTCTACCAGACAGGACCCTCAGCTGCAGGTCTGTTGGAGTTTACTGGAGGTGCACTCCAGACCCTGTTTGGCTGGGTGTCAGCAGCGGTGGCTGCAGAACAGCGGATTTTCGTGAGACCACAAATTCAGCTGTCTGATAGTTCCTCTGAAAGTTTTGTCTCAGAGAAGTACCGGGTTGAATGAGGTGTCAGTCTGTCCCTACTGGGGGGGTGCCTCCCAGTTAGGCTGCTCAGGGGTGAGGGACCCACTTTAGGAGGCAGTCTGACCGTTCTCAGATCTCCAGCTGCATGCTGGGAGAACCACTACTCTCTTCAAAGCTGTCAGTCAGACAGAGACATTTAAGTCTGTGGAAGTTCTTGCAGAGTTTTTGTTTGTCTGTGCCCTGCCCCCAGAGGTGGAGCCTACCAAGGCAGGCAGGCCTCCTTGAGCTGTGGTGGGCTCCACCCAGTTCGAGCTTCCTGGCTGCTTTGTTTACCTAAGCAAGCCTGGGCAATGGCGGGCGCCCCTCCCCCAGCCTCGCTGCCGCCTCGCAGCTTGATCTCAGACTGCTGTGCTAGCAATTAGTGAGACTCCGTGGGCATAGGACCCTCCGAGCCAGGTGGGGACACAATCTCCTAGTGTGCCGTTTTCCAGGCCCGTTGGAAAAGTGCAGTATTAGGATGGGACTGACCCGATATTCCAGGTGCCGTCTGCTTCCCCTTTCTTTGACTAGGAAAGGGAACTCCCTGACCCCTTGCGCTTCCCGAGTGAGGCAATGCCTCGCCCTGCTTCGGCTCGCGCACAGTGCGCTTCACCAACTGTCCTGCACCCACTGTTAGGCACTCCCTAGTGAGATGAAACCGGTACCTCAAGCAGAAATGCAGAAATCACCCGTCTTCTGTGTCGCTGGGGCTGGGAGCTGGAGACCGGAGCTGTTCCTATTCGGCCATCTTGGCTCCACCTTTTTTCGAAAATGTGCTTTATAAACTATTAAGTTTATCTTCTTTTTAAAACTACTTTAAATAGGAAAACCATCTTCCTGATCAGAACTACAGTTCCATATTTCTTCCAGTAGCTCTCTTCGGCTTTCTACATCAAATGTACATTTATAAACCTTCCTTTAAAAAGATAATTGCCTTTGGGTTTCCTCTCTTTCATCTTCTTCCCCATTCTGCACAAATACATTCCATATCTTCATCTGCCAAATACTTTTCTTCCTTCAGGAGTTATATTACCCTACTCACTGACATCAAAATACATATCATTCAAACTGTATTTAGCAACTACTTTGGGCAAGATATTGGGCTAGATGCTAGAAATATGTTCCTCCAGGACCTCACAAGTCAATTTGAACAGACAAGCTATGCATTAGGAAAGTAAGTCTACAGAATATAGAATTCTACGCAAGTATATAGAATAAAGTCCAAATAGCTAATGTATATGTTAAAAATTACCAAAATTCGGAGTAGGAAGAGATCACTGAGAACCAGAATTGATTTGGGAAGTCTCTACAGTGGAAGGAAACCTTAAGTTGGGCTTTGGAAAGGGTAGCATTTACATAAGTAAGAATGCTTTTTAAAGGAAGAGATGGTATAAACAAGACATGGAGAAAGGAATGTGATTGGCTTGAGAGACACAGTGTTTGGTTAAAGTGATGGAGGGCTTATGTTTCCACCATTCCAGATGTTTTGCCTGATGTAATAGTGGCTTTTTTTTTTTTGACAAAGTCTCGCTCTGTCACCCAGGCTGGAGTGCAGTGGCATAATCTCAGCTCACTGTAACCTCTGCCTCTCAGGTTCAAGTGATTCTTGTGCCTCAGCCTCCCAAGTAGCTGGGATTACAGGTGTGCACCAGCCACACCTGACTAATTTTTGTATTTTTAGTAGAGGCGGGGTTTCACCATGTTGGCCAAGCTGGTCTGGAACTCCTGGCCTTAAGTGATCTGTCTACCTCAGCCTCCCAAAGTGCTGGGATTACAGGCATGAGCCACTGCACCGGCCATGACTTTTATTATTATGTTGATGCTATAGGGGAGGAGTATGAGATAAAGTAGAAGAAATAGCTGTGACAAGATTATATATACATTTTATTCTCTAAACAATAAGAAAATATTGATGGTAATTTATGTAAAAGTAGTGCTTTAGGAAAATAATTTGGGTTGTGCATGGGGAAATGAATGGGGAGAAATTATATGTAGGACAGAATGGGAGACTGTGATAATAATCCAGTTTTAAAATAATGAGAGTCTAGACAAGGGTAGTGAGAGTGGGGTATTAAGCAGGCAAAACATTGCTTTCTCTTCTTTTAAAATAAGCTACCTTATCTTTAAATCCCTTTACAAAATTCATTCCCCCACCTCCCAAGAGAAAATGTGGATATTCTAGGTTCTGAAAAGTGAAGCAGTCAGGAAGAGAACTTCCACAGATTCCTACTACCGCCTCTACTCACACACCAGGAATCACACCACATAGTCTGCCTTCTCAACTGCCACGTAGATGAGCTATCATGTTCCTTCCTAAAGCCAGTCTCTAAACTTACACACTTGTTTCTATCACCTCTTGCCTTTTTCTCACTCACTTTGTCAACCTTTTGTTCTCTTACTGGTTTATTCCCATCAGCATATGAACATGCTCATTTTCCCATATCAAACAAACAAAAAGTAAGAAAACCTCTTGACCTTCCTTCTCTCACCAACTACTCCCCAATTTCTCTTCTTCCCTTTGTGGTTAAACTCCTCTAAAGATTTGTCTATATTTACTGTCTCCAATTCTCTCTTGAGCTTACTCCAATCAGGCTTTTGCCCCACCACTCTAACAAAACTGCTTTCGTCAAGGTCACCAATGACCTCTTTATCGTAAATTGCAGTGGTTAATTCTCAGTCCTCATTGTATTTGACCTATCAGCAACATTCAATGCAGTTGATCACTCTTTCCTCCTTGAAACACAGTTGGCTTCCAGGACACCACATTATCCTTATTTTTATCCTACCTCATGAGTCACTCTTTCTTTCTCCTTTGCTAGTTCCTCTTTTCTCCTCAACCATTCTCAGGCTCAAATTATGAGCTCAGAAGAGGAGGTATTAGGGAGTTGAGAAGAAGGGATAAGGTATTAACTATTCATCCAGAAAAGTAAGAAAGTGAATGACTACGGAAGTGTGATATGCTTGCCAGTAGCACTAAGGCCATTTGATGAAGTTTTAAAATAAAACAAGTAGTTGTATGTATTTTTTTCTGGCCACATTCAGCTGAATGGATGTAAGCACCAAAATCAGTAGAAAGTTGGACTTAATCAGAGTTGAGGTTTTGCCAGATGAATACAATAAAGCAAAAGAAGGGCAGGAAAATCAAGGAACAAGGGAGTGGTTATAATTAGTCTCCATGGAATTTAAACTGGGGATGCGGTAGAACATCAAGGGGATAAGGGACAGTGAAAAACTGGTAGCATCAGTGGGTTGGGGGTCTTACTGCAGTTGAAGGATTGCTGGAGTCAGGGTAATAGAGGTATCAAGTTGGAAAGGTAAGAGGCGGTAGACAGAAAGTAGAATATGTGAAAGTAAGAGCTGGGGTGGAGAACTAGGGGGAAGGAGGGAGACACCTAGGGCACAAAACTTAAGGAGGAACTTATTCTCTGGGTGGTACAAGTAAAGGCTTGGTACTTGTACAACACTGAGAGCCTCCTTAAATTTTTCACCCTAGGTGCTTCACTCACCTCACCTGTCCCACCCTACTCCTAGCCCTGACTGAGAGTATGAAATGATTGCAATTGTTAGTAATGACAGAGTCTAGTGAATGACTGTGGGAGTGAACGGCTAAGGTAATTGTCAGAGTAAAATTTCAGGAACCAGGAAACTAGAATATTGGGAGGATCCTCTACCTATATATTGAAAATGCCGAAAATATGCCACGCGCAGTGGCTCACACCTGTAATCCCAGCACTTTGGGAGGCCGAGGCGGGTGGATCACCTGAGGTCAGGAGTTGGAGACCAGCCTGGCCAACATGGTGAAACCCCGTCACTAAAAAAACTACAAAAATTAGCCAGGCATAGTGGTGGGCTCTTATAATCCCAGCTACTCAGGAGGCTGAGGCAGGAGAATCGCTTGAACCCAGGAAGCAGAGGTTGCTCCAGCCTAGGTGACAAGAGCAAGAATCCATCTTAAAAAAAAAAAAAAGAAAAAGAAAAAGAAAATGCCAAAAATTAAGACAGGAGCAGTTTTTGGAAAATATAACTGAGCAATAAGTAAGTCACCAAAAAATGAGAAGAAATGACCTGGGAGCTAGTAGGCCACAACAACAATGAAGAGTAGTGGGTGATATAGTCTGGTTATAGGAAATTCAAAGTTGAGGATTTTAGGGAATAGAATGGGAGAATAATTTTAAAATGGCAATGAAGAGCAAGAAAGACACCTACTCCATCTCCAGGCCTATGGGTAAGCTAGTGAGAGCAAAAACAGCCATCACTTAAGAGGGCTTCGGTGGAAGCAGCATCCTTGGCAGAAACCTAGATTTCCATTAGAGCAAGAATGTGGAGGAAACTTCTAGGGAAAAGGTTGCTGGTAGAGGATATTTTGCTGAGAGTGGACTGAATTTCAGAGAGCATAGTGGAAGGGTTGGAGGAGTCGGGGTGAGATAGAAAAAGAGGACAGAAGAGGGGATATATGGAGACTTCTGGGAATAGAGTGCTGGAAATGAGGGTCACCTGACAATCTGGGGTTCTTTTGTTTGCTGCTAATAAGTGGGGGATAAACAGCACAATAAGATTATTCCTAGTGGACTAAGGGTAGTATTGGCTAGGCTTTGAGTGTTTGTGAATAGGGAGGATTGGGTTTCTGGGGCTAATGCAAATGTGTTCTGTTTTTGTCAGTGAGTTGTATCTTCACTCTACCATCTTGCAGTAGCGTTTTTGAGAATACAAAATGAGTATGTTTAGATATTTGTCTTATCTTTAATGAACAGGAATATAGATAATATTTTGCAGTATCACTTTGAGATGTAATTTAACATATTATATTTGTTCTTTTTAGAATGGACAACAAATTGTGGCAGGAAAAGCTTTGGAATATTTAGCTCAACATTCAGAAGACCAGGAACAAGTTCTTAGAGCTGTAAAGTAAGTAACCTACATCCTGTGGAAGAGAAAGTATTTCCTCTGCTCATCTTGCTCTTAGTCAATAAACTTTGCCAAAATGGTGCTATTGAGATCAAGGAAACTTTTACATAAAATAGCGAAGCAGAGGAGGGTGAGGTTGGGACTTGATAAATACTTAACGGTATGACTGAGAAAATGCCACAGTGAGAAATGAGAAACCAGCAGGATTCTAGAGTGGTTCTCCTGTTGGTCAATTACACTTGAGGCCACATTTCCAAAGGGAAATGGAGTCACATAAATAAAAGAGTCAGAGGAGTCTTGAGATACTTGCATCCCTTCAGTAAGGTAAATATTTAAAAATCATTCAGGACAGATAGTATTTTTTAAAGCTTTTTAGGTTTTAAAACTTTACCAACTACCTTATTTTGTCAGTTTGTCATTATGCTGCCAGATCCCTTCAAAGAATAGTGATCCCAGTTTGAGACTCAAAGGCCAGTTCCAGTTCCTCTACAGAAAGAAAAATATAAAGACTGATTTACCATACCTGATGTTCTAGCAGGTGTTTTTGAGCAATGATATAAACTGTGGAACCATTTAGGAATTTGTTATAAGCAACGCTTTTGTTTTAAAATTCTTTTATTAAATTCCTCTCTCAAAATTATAAAATTGGTATGTTTTCATTGCAACTGTTAAAACAATAAAATATATATAAATAAAATAAGATTAATCTCCCCTTTACCCTCTCTTTTCTCACTTCTCCCTCCCAGAGTAATCAAGGTTAGTAACTTGGTATGTATTCATTCACACATGTTTCTTCCTAACCTAAGAATCACTTTCCATATTACTTTGTCATACAGGTGTTTGCTTTGTCTTCTTCTTCCAAAAATTGCTGAAATGCCGGAATCTGAAGATAAGTGAGTTATTTCAACAAAAATGATGTATTCCCCGTTAGACAAATTATAGTAACTTACAATATAAATCGTATATTAAGAGATACTTAGTGTAGTGGGTAAGATCAATACAGGTTTTAGGGCCAGTCTTCCTGGGTTCATATCCTGGCTCTGCTACTTACCAGATGTGTAACCTTGAGCAAGTTTCTTAACGTCTCTTGGCTTCAGTTTCCCCATCTGTAAAGTGGGAAGAATAATAATACCTACATCATTGGGTTGCTGTGATGACTCAATGAGTTAAAACATCAAAAAGGCAAAAGACATGTGATCTGCAGAGAAACGAGAGTATAAGTTAATACATGTGAAACATTTAGAAGTGTCAGGAACTTAATAAGCCCTCAATAACGTTATCTATGATAGAATTATGATATTGCATCTGTTCTCCCTTTCTTAACAGATGACTCAAATATAGACATATCTCTTACTTTCCCACAGAACATATAACCTGGATGGCTTGTTGGTTATGATTCTGTATCAGGTCAGCTGAGAGTATTCAAATATATTTCTGTGCACAATATCTTTGGGATAAGATATTAAAACTTAACAATTCGTTGAAGACTTTGGTCACCAATTTTTCGTTCACAAACCTCACTACCTCCTGATTATTTGAAAGAAAACTCTACTCAGGGTGTTGATTAGGGATAACTTTCAGAGAAATATCACCCATCTGCATTCTCTGCTTAGACAAGAACTCTGTAATAGTTCCCTCTACTTCACTTTTGCAGCTGGAGGCAATATATTTTTTCAAACAAATTCTTTTGGAAATATCTTTGACTGAGGTAACATAGGACAGATGACTTATAACTGTCATTTTCATAATGCAAATTTTACCCAATTGCATATTACAAGTTTTGCCTTTTCTTTATAGGCTTCATAAATCTATTAGAAGGGAATTCAAACAAACTTAAACAAAACAAAAGATGAAGCAATTGGAATTTTGAATAACGACCAAATATTTGCTGATACTAAGAAATTATTAACTTTTAGACATGATAATTGTAGTGTGGTTGGTTTTTTAAAAGATTGCTGATCTCTTACAGACACATCTTGAAATATGTATGGATGAAATAATGTGATGTCTGGAATTTGCTTCAAAATAATATGGGAGAGGAAGAAGTGGGTGGAGGTATCAAGGAGATAAGATTAATGATGAGTTAATAATTATTGAAGCTGTGTGATAGGTACATGAGGATTCATTATGCTTGTCTGTTAACATTTGGACATCTTTGAAGGTTTCAACAATAAGAAGCTTTTTTAAAAAAGGACTAAACCATGATAGCTACTAGATTGCAAGAGTGCCTTGAGGGTTAGGACTATATTTGTATTTATCTTTGTATCACTGAAACCTAGGGCAGTATCTGACACATAATTGCCACTCAATTTATTTAAATGACTGAATATTAGTTATTTATAATATTTCCAGCACTGGACTTAAAGGTGCTTCATATTTCTCATAATTGTGGCATACAGTCAAACCACACACATTAAAACCAATTGGGAAATGGGGTAAGGGAGGGAATCCTGTTTGAATTAACGAGAAATTACAAAACACTTTTTAAAATATACCTTCATTGTTTTCAAGTAAATGTAGTGATCGAGAACATCCTCTAGCAATGTTTTCAGGTAGAGATTAGAACCTGATTTAACAAATGGATTAGACTAACTTGTAAAAAAAGAATTTTAAGCGCGTAATTCAATGAGAGGGCTCAAGAGAATTGAATTGTAGGTTCAGCTATGTCAATAACTTTTGGTTTACTGTAGGCAATGGCAACTTCTTTAACTTCTCTAAGCTTTATTTTCCTCATCTGTAAAATTTTAAAAGCTGGACTGGATAATTTTTATAGGCCTTTTCTGTTCCAAAATTCCTGTGGTTATAAATGAGCAGTATCTACCTGAGTACTAACAACTCATATGCTAAATTTTTTAAAAGCAGTTTTTCTCTTAAATAGATTATACATTCCTTTGTATGTCTTCATTCTTATTTGTACTGTATATTTTTATTAATGGACCCTTCCTAGATTATTTGATATGGAGTCACTGAATTAAATAGTGAAGAAATCAACTTTAGCTTGGCTGAAATTCAAATTAATAAAATTTACTGTAAGAAGTTACTTTATATAAACCAGACTTCTAAGATTTATCCCTGAAAAATCTGCTACTTTTCCTGACCACAGTCTTTATATGTTAAACCTCTACTGATAAGGCCAGTCTTTACCCTTCTTCCTGTAAACTTCCTTAGTTGAGTGTACCAGTACTTCCATATTCATTCCTTTGTTTGCTTTAAGTTTTTATTTCACTTTATTTTTTAAGTTTAATATTTTATTTTTATTTATTTATTTATTTATTTATTTTTTATTTTGAGACGGAGTTTCGCTCTTTCGCCCAGGCTGCAGTGCAGTGGCGTGATCTCAGCTCACTGCAAACTCCACCTTCTGGTTTCAAGTGATTCTTCTGCCTCAGCCTCTTGAGTAGCTGGGACTACAGGCATCCGCCACCACACCTGGCTAATTTTTGTATTTTTATTAGAGACGGGGTTTCACTATGTTGGCCAGGCTAGTCTCAAACTCCTGACCTCATGATCCTCCCACCTCGGCCTCCCAAAGTGCTGGGATTACAGGTGTGAGCCACCGTGCCTGACCCTAATATTTTATTTTTTTAGTTAAATTTTAGGTTCACAGAAAAGCTAACAGGAAGGCACAGAGATTCCCATATATCCCCTCTCCCCACCACATGCATAGCCTCCTCCATTCCCCACCAGAGTGGCACAGTTATTACAATTGATGAAGCTAAATTGACATATCATAATCACTTGAAGTCCATAATTTATATTAGGGTTCACTCTTGATGTTGTACATTCTATGGGTTTGGACAAAGGTATAATGGCATGTATGTATCATTACAATATCATACAGAGTATTTTCACTGCCCTAAAAATTCTCTGTGCTCCACCTATTCATTCCTCCTTCATCAACCCCTTACTGTCTCCATAGTTTTGTCTTTTCCAGAATGTCATACACTTGGAATCATACAATATGTAGCCTTTTCACATTGGCTTCTTTCACTTAGTAATATACATTTAAGGTTCCTCCATGTATTTTTGTGTTCTGATCGCACTGAATGATATTGTATTGTATGAACGTATCACATTTTATTTATCCATTCACCCACTGAAGGGCATCTTGATTTCTTCCAAGTTTTGGCAATTGTGAATAAAGTTTCTGTAAACATTCATGTGCAGGTAACTTTTTCGCTCCTTTGGTAAATATTAATACCAAGGAGTATGATTGCTGGGTCATATGGTAAGACTATGTATGTTTGGTTTGTGAGAAACCGGTAGACTGTCTTCCAAAGTGGCTGTACCCTTTTGCATTCCTTCCTGCCAGCAATGAATAAGAGTCTCTGTTGCTGTGTGTCCTCACCAGCATTTGGTGTTGTCAGTGTTTGCGATTTTGACCATTCTGATAGGTATGCAGTGGTAACTCATTGTTTTATTTTGCATTTTTTTGATGATGTATGATTTGGAGCATCTTTTTATGTGTGTGTTTGTCATCGTATATCTTCTTTGGTAAGGTTTCTGCTAAGGTCTTTGGCCCATTCTTTTCTCCCAAGGATTTTAGGACCCTTGCCAGCAATCTCAGACCAAATACACTTCTAATTATACCACAGTATAATACCACAGTGTAAAGATCCCTGGCGTTTGACCACAGATCCCAAATATAACAAAAGGATCATAACAGTTAAAAGGTACTGGCACATGGCCGGGCGCTGTGGCTCACGACTGTAATCCCAGCACTTTGGGAGGCCGAGGCAGGCAGATCACAAGGTCAGGAGATTGAGACCATCCTAGCTAATACAGTGAAACCCCATCTCTACTAAAAATACAAAAAATTAGCTGGGTGTGGTGGCAGGCGCCTGTAGTCCCAGCTACTTGGGAGGCTGAGGCAGGAGAATGGCATGAACCCAGGAGGCAGAGCTTGCAGTGAGCTGAGATTGTGCCACTGCACTCCAGCCTGGGCGACAGAGCGAGACTCCATCTCAAAAAAAAAAAAAAAAAAGATACTGGCACATTACTGGAGTCCCATTCAGTCATTAATAATTTGTCCAGTCCATCATTATACCATGAAATTGTCTCCCAGTTCCCAGGGCAAGGCTACTGAAGTTTCCAGGCTTCTGTTTGGTCAGATTCCAAAAGCAGGAGTGGTCTCCACAATATATGGCTTCACCTTTTCAGGAATCTGGTATAGTTGAACTAAGAGACAATATCATCTTTTGCTTTGAGACTCTTTTGAGGTACTGATGTAATATTGGATTTCCCTTACTACATAACCCATTTGTTCATTTCTTACTCTCATCTACTATTCCTCCTTTTTTCTATTTATAACCAAACTTTTCCACATTTGAAAGAACATTAGGTGCTGGTCCAGATTACAGGCAGCACTACTAATCTAGCAAATGCCTCTCCCTCAGTCCACTCCCATTTATATAAGGTAGGGTTATATAGATACAGAACTAGTGGACTATCTTGACCATTAAGCAATACAACTGCATTTACTCTTAACCCCAATTTTGCTAGATAGGGTAAAGACACAACCTGCCCCCATGAGGCCCTTAGGAATTCTGACATAAAGATTTAAAAATATAGTTAGGTTTCTTGCTTAGGAATCTGCCCTGTTTCCAACACTTGTAGTTGCAGCCATGATCTTGCTCATGTTTCATCAGGTAGGAAACATAAAGTTGAGGTGATAGGAGGAGGAAAGAAAGAAAGAAAAAAAATATTGTCATCATGCCAGTGTCCTACACCCTTGGGAAGAATTGCAGTCATACTAGCATCCTTCCCCAACTCCTCTTCCTCAGACTCAGCAGAAAAACAGCGGAGTCTATCTAGTGGGGACACTTCCTTAGCCCCACCCCCCATATTGAGTGTGAGCTTGTGAAGGCATGTAAGCCAGTCCTTCATCCCTATGTCTGCCCCCATTTTAGACAACCAATGTTTCAATTGCTTGTTCCGACTTCCCTTTCTAACTATTATTCCGAGGAGGATATATCTCTGCCCCTTGTTGGACATTATGGGTTGTAAAGTGTGTTTCTTGGTCTGAAAAAATGTGACTCAGCAGCCCAAATTGGTGCAGTATATTCTGTTCCAGTTCTTTTATTACATTCTGAGCATTTGCATCTACCACTGCGTAAGCAAAGGCCAATCCAGAGTTAGTGTCTATTCCTGTCGAAACTCACACCCTGGGGCTATCAGCATCAGTCTGACTTGCTAGCTGTGTTCGGGGCCTTCCCCGTGAGGAATCTGCCACATAGCCATCTTAAGTCTCTGTCTCTTTTGTTGGAAAACAGAACAGTTATTGGCATTTTGTGCTTCAGAGGTTACAAGAGGAATATGTCCAGGTTCAACTTCAGAGGGTACAAGAGGAATATGTCTAGGTTCAACCCATTTCTGTGTTGCTGAGTCCCCAGATGCCCACTAATTTCATGGACCCAGGGGGCCGCCTCAAGGGAGCACACAGAGATATCCACTTGTTGATTCTCATCACCTTCTAAACCTGGAAGGGGATTCTTCTGATGGATATCAACATGTCCTACATTAATGCACCCCTCAGATTTCCATAGTGATTTTCCATAGAGTCATACACCATACAAACATCCTGCTAATGGGCCAGTTTTCCATTTCCCTTCTGTAAGACTACAGGGCCAGGTCACTGGCCACTGCCAATGAGTCAGTCAAAACCCAAACATAGGGGCTTTTACCACTGTTCAATTCTTCCTTCACTGCTAGGAAAACAGCATGCAGTTCAGCCTGCTAAGATGATTTGTTTTTACCTTCTTTGATCAGATGATAGCCTTCCAAACAGAATATTGTTTGTTCACCTTGGAACTGCCATGCATAAATTAAGCAGCTCTTTGTCAATCAGTTGAGAACTGTTTATAGGGCACTGTCCCAATGACAATAGAATCTAGCAGCTCCTTATGCATTTCCAAAGTCAGTCCTAGGGGAAATGAGACTCTGCTCATGAGTACGTCCTCCTTGCATTCACAGGTAGCATGATCATGTATAAACCACTTCCATTTTATTATGGAGTTTTTCTGGGCACTGCCCTCCCAATTAGAGTGTTTTTCCAATATGACCCAAGGCATCATGGGTATTTCAGCTTTCAGGATTATTTTCCTCCACCATCCGTCCCATCCTTCCACATCTCCAATGTCTATTTTATCCCTTTCTGTGTCCATGTATACACATTATTTAGCTCCCACTTATACTTGAGAAGATGTGGCATTTGACTTTCTGCTTCTGAGTTATTTCACTTAAGATAATGGCCTCCAGTTCTATCCATGCTTCTGCAAAAGACATAGTTTCATTCCTTTTATGGCTGAGTAGTATCTCATTATATATATATATATATAATGTATATATATGTGTATATATATGTATTATATATGTGTATATACATATATATGTACATATGTATATATATAATGATATATATGTATATATAATGATATATATGACATATATATATAAAACCTTCACTTATTCTTCTTTTGATGCTTTTCCTATCTTTATGTAGATCTGAGTTTCTGACCTATATCATTTTCCTTCTCTCTAAATAACTTCTTTTAACATTTCTTACAAGGAAATCTACTGGCAACAAATTCCTTCAACTTTCTTTGTCTGAGAGGTTTTATTTCTTTTAATTTAATTTTTAATTTTTTCTGGGTACATAGTAGATGTATATATTTATCAGCTACATGTGATATTTTGATACAAGCATACAATGTGTAATAATCACATCAGGGTACATGGGGTATCCATCACCTCAAACATTTATTGATTATACACTTTTAGTTATTTTTAAATGTACAATTGAATTACTTTTTACTATAGTCACCTAGTTGTGCTAGAAAATACTAGCTCTTATACATTCTTCCTAACTATTTCTTTGTATCCATTAACCATCCTCACTTCCTTCTACCCCCCACAACGCTTCCCAGCCTCTGGTAACCATCGTTCTACTCTCTATCTCCAAGAGTTAAATTGTTTTAATTTTTGGCTCCCACAAATAAGTGAGAACATGTGAAGTTTGTCTTTCTGTGCCTAGCTTATGTCATTTAACATAATGACCTCCAGTTCCATCCCAGTTGTTGAAAATGACAGGATCTCAATTATTTTCTATGGCCGAATAGTCCTCCATTGTGTATATGTACCACATTTCCTTTATCCATTCATCTGTTGATGGACACTTGGGTTGCTTCTGAATCTTGGCTATTGTGAATAGTGCTGCAACAAACATGGGAGTGCACATATTTCTTTGATATACTGACTATCTCTTCCTTCTTTCCTTCTGTCCTGTCTTCCTTTTAGTGGAGGTGATTTTCTCTGGTGGTATGATTTAACTTCTTTGTTTTTTTTGTGTGTGTATCTGTTTTATGTTTTTTATTTGAGGTTATCATTAGGCTTGCAAATAATATCTTTTAACCCATTATTTTAATCTGATGACTTAACACTGCTTGCATAAACAAAGTAACTACTAACAAGCAAAAGAAAAATAATACAAATTCTACAGTTTAACTTCTTCCCCTCACTTTTTAACTTTTTATTGTTTCTATTTATATCTTATACTGTCTATGTCTTGAAAAGTTGTTATATTTATTATTTTTGGTTGGTTCATCTTTTAGCTTTTCTATTTAAGGGTAGTTTATACACTGTACTTACAGTGCTATAACATTGTGTTTTTTTTCTGTGTATTTATATATTGCTAGTGAGTTTTGTGCCTTCAGATGATTTTTTCTTGCTCATTAACATCCTTTCATTTCTGATTAAAATACTCCCTTTAACATTTCTTTTAGGACAGGTCTGGTATTGACGAAATCCCTCAGCTTTTGTTTGTCTGGGAAAGCCTTTATTTCTCCTACATGTTTAAAGGTTATTTTTGCCAGATATACTATTCTAGGGTAAAAGTTTTTTTCCTTCAACACTTTGAATACGTCATGCCATTGTCTCCCAGCTGTAAGGTTTCCATGGAAAAGTTTGCTGCCAAGCATATTGCAACGCCATTGTATGTTGTTTCTTTTCTGTTGCTTTTAGGATTCTTTCTTTATCCTGAACCTTTGAGAGTTTGATAATTAAATGTCTTGAGGTAGTCTTCTTTGGGTTAAATCTACTTGGTGTTCTATAACTTTCTTGTACTTGGATATTGATATCTTTCTCTAGATTTCTCTAGTTTTCTGTTATTATCCCTTTAAGAAACTTTCTACCCATGTCGCTTTCTCTGCCTCTTCTTCAAGGCCATTAACTCTTACATTCACTCTTTTAAAACTGTCTTCTAGATCTTGTAGCTGTGCAACATTTTTAAATTCTTTTTTCTTTTTTCCTTTCACTGTGTATTTTCAAATAGTGTGTCTTTGAGCTATCTATTTCTTCTGCCTGATCAGTTCTACTATTTAGAAACTCTGATATATTCTTCAATTGCATTTTTCAACTCCAGAATTTCTGCTTGATTCTTAATTATTTCAATTTCTTTGTTAAATTTATGTGATAGAGTTCTGATAGAGTTCTGAATTTCTTCTCTGTTATTTTGAATTTGAATTTCCTCAAAACAGCTATTTTGAATTCTCTATCTGAATGGTCACATACCTCTGTTTCTCCAGAACTGGTCCCTGGTGTCTTATTTAGTTCATTTGGTGACATCATGTTTTCCTGGATGGTCTTGATGCTTGTGGGTGTCCATCAGTATCTGGGCATTTAATAATTAGTATTATTGTAGTCTTTGCATTCTGGGCTTATTCGTACCTGTCCTTCTTGAGAGGGCTTTTGTGATATTTAAAAGTACTTGGGTGCTGTGATCTAAGCTGTATCTGCATTAGGGGACACCACAAGCCCAGTAATGCTATAGTTCTTGGAGACTCATAGAGGTACTACCTTGGTGGTCTTGAATAAGATCCAGAAGAATTCTCTAGATTACCAAGCAGAAACTCTTGTTCTCTTCCCTTACTTTCCCCCAAACAAACGGAGTCTCTCTCTCTCTCTCTCTCTGTCTCTCTCTCTCTCTCTCTTTCTCTGTCTCTCTCTCTCTCTCCTGAACTGTCTGGCATTGGGGGTATGTTGATACAAGCACCCCTATGGCCATTACCACTAGGACTGCACTGGGTCAGACTTGAAGCCAACACAGCCCTGGTTCTCACCCAAGGCCCACTGTAACCACTACCTGACTACCACCTATGTTGTTGGTTCAAGGCCTTAGGGCTCTGCAATCAGCAGGTGGTGAAACCAGCTAGGCCTGTGTTCTCTTCAGGGCGGCAAGTTCCCCCAGGCCCCAGGTGAGTCTAGAGAAGCTGCCCAGGAGCCAGGGATGGCAGTCAAAAACCTTAGAAGTCTAGCTCAGATGTTCTCTTCTGCTGTGGCTAAGCTGGCTGTCAAACCTTGAGACACAGTCCTTCCCACTCTTCCCTCCCACTTCCACAGGCCCATGGGGAGTACCGCCAGCCTACCGCTGATGTTCACTTAAAGCCTAAGGACTCTTCAGTCACCTTGTGGTAAATGCTGCCAGGCCTTATTTCACCTTTCAGGGCAGTGGGCTCCCCTCTGGCCCAGGGCAGGTCCAGAAATACCACCCAAGAGCCAAGGCCTAGAATTGGGGATCCTGAGATCCCACTTGGTGCTCTACCCTACTGTGGCTGAGCTGGTACCTAAGGCATAAGACAAAGTCCTCTTTACTTTTCCCTCTGCTTTTCTCAAGCAGAAGGAGTCTCTCACCATAGCCGCCATAGCTGGGAATGTGGTGGGTCTCACCTGAAGCCAGCACATCTCAGAGTTTCACCCAAGGCTCACAGTGCATTACTTGGGATCACTGCTGATTATTCATGGCCCAAGGGCTCTTCAGTCAACAGGTGATGGATCCTTCCAGGACTGGGTCCTTCCCTTCAAGGCAATGGGTTCTCTTCTGGCCCAGGGTGTGTATCAAAATGTCATCCAGGAGCTAGAGCCTGGAATGGGGGCGTCTCATGCCTCTGCCCAATGCCCTATCCTACTGTGGATGATCTGATATCCAAGATGCAAGACAAAGTCTTCCCTACTCGTCCCTCTCTTCTCTTCAAGCAGAAGGAAGAGGTCTCCTTTGGAGCCACAAGCTATGCTACCCAGGGTTGGGGAGGGGTGAAACAAGCACCCCCTTAGCTACCCCAGCTGGTGGCTCAGTAAGTTGTGTGCCCCCCAAGTCCATTGGTTCTGAGCCCAGCTCAGCACTAAGACTTGCAGTTCTTGTGGCCTAGACTGTCTTTCAAGTTTATTTAGAGCCCCAGAGCACTTTAGCCCATGATGACGAGGCTTGCTGGAATTCAGATTCCAACGACTGGGATGGGAGATTCCCCACTTGCTACAGCTGATCCAAATGCTCCCTCTGTTAGTGAGAGCTGGCTGTGTTTAGCCCAGTTTTCCTTCCTGCTGTGACAGGGCAGCACTGAGTTCAGTGCAAAGTCTGATAATCTCTGCACTCTCTCTCTCTTTCTCAAGTGCGCAGATTTCTCTGCACCAGGCAGCTGATGGGGGATAGGGAAGGGGTGGCATTGGTGATTAAAGACTGTCTTTCCTACTCTCTTCAGTTCCTCTTTCAACAATATGAAGTTGGAACCAGATACTATGAGTGCTCACCTGATTTTTGGTTCTTATGAGAGTCCTTTTTTGTACGTAGACAGTGGTTAAATTTGGTGTTCCTACAGTGGGGGAGGATGATGGATGCGCCTTCTGTTCCATAATCTTGCTCCACCCTGTGTCTGAGAGTCTTTATTTTCCTTCACTTTTGAAGCATAATTTCACAAGGTACAAAATTCTGGGTTAGTGGGATTTTCTCTCAACATTTAATTTGCTTCAGTCTCTTCTTGTTTGTGTGGTTTCTGAGCAGAAGTGGAATGTAATTCTTATCTTTGTTCCCCTTTAGGTAAGGTATTTTTTCCTCAGGCTTTTTTTCAGAATTTTGTCTGTATATTTTATTTTCTGTTGTTTGAAAATAAAATGCCTAGATGTCATTTTTTTGTCATTTGTCCTGTTTGATGTTCTGAGCTTCCTGAATCTGCGATTTGATATATATGACATTAATTTGGGGAAATTCTCAGTCATATTATTTGAAGTATTTCTTCTGTTCCGTTACCTATTCTTCTCCTTCTGGTATTCCCATTACACATATGTTACACCTTTTGTAGTTGTCTCACAGTCCTTGGATATTCTGTTCTATTTTTTTCAGTCTTTGTTCTCTTTGCTTTTCAGTTTGGGAGGTTTCTGTTTAAATACCCTCAAGCGCAGAGATTTTTTTTCCTCAGCTTTGTTCAATCTACTAATAAGCCCATCAAAGGTTTTCTCGTTTCTGTTACAGTGTTTTTGATCACTAGCATTCCTTTTTGGTTCTTAGGATTTCCATCTCTCTGATTACTTTGCTGATCTGCCCTTGCATGCTGTCCACTTTATCCATTAGAGCCCTTACAATAATTATCATAATCATGATCAATTATCATAGTTGTCCTAAATTCCCAGTCTGATAATTCCAACGTTCCTGCTATGTCTAGTTCTAGTGCTTGCTCTGTGTCTTCAAATTGTATTTTCTGCCTTTTAGTATGCCTTCTAATTTTTTCTTAAAAGCTGGACATGATGTACCAGGTAAAAGGAACTACTATAAATAGGCCTTTAGTAATGTGGTGATGAATTGTGGGGAGAGGGGAAGCATTATTATTATTATTATTGAGATGGTGTCTCGTTCTGTCACCCAGGCTGGAATGCAGTGGCATGATCATGGCTCACTATAGCCTTGACCCCCACCCAGGCCCAAGTGATCCTCACACCTCAGTCTCCAGAGTAGCTGGAACTGCAGGCATGTGCAACCACAGCTGTCTGCTTTTTAAATTTCTGCAGAAATGTGGTCTCACTGTGTTGCCCAGACTAGTCTCAAACTCCTGGATTCAAGCAATCTTCCTGCCTTGGCATCCAAAATGCTGGGATTACAGGCATGAGCCACTGCACCTGGCTGGGAAGCATTCTTTAGTCCTATGATTAGGTCTTGGTCTTTTAGTAAGCCTATACCT
This sequence comes from Nomascus leucogenys, assembly GCF_006542625.1. NCBI lineage: Eukaryota > Metazoa > Chordata > Mammalia > Primates > Hylobatidae > Nomascus > Nomascus leucogenys. The sequence continues at coordinate 62,472,195 of NC_044406.1, read as the reverse complement.
CCGGACTGTGAACTTCACAAGTGCTTCTCAGGTTTTTTTCTCCCCTATTAAGTGGGACAGGATGGCTAGAGTGGACTGAATTTGAGTATTTCCCTTCTCCGAGATCAGTTAGGCTCTGATATGCCCCAGAAGGTCAGGCTTTGGTTAAGCAGTTTCTCTTGAGGGCAAGACTTGTTAACGACAGGGTGCTCTGGCATGTTTTAAAGTGTTTTGTTTCCTCTGCCCCTGCAAGATGCATAAAGAGATTTTGTTCCAATATTCACTGAGTAGCTAACCAAGCTCCTGGAGGCAAAACTCACAAAACTGTGGAGGCCCCCCTATGACTGGGTCCTCCTGAGTCTTTTAATTCAGACTTGTCCATACTGAGCCTCCAGTGATTTGTCAGTTATGCTTCAGGTTTTCCTACTCCAGCATTGGTTCCCATGGTAGTTTCCACTTTTGAATCTCTGCTCTAGTAAGCTATGACTCCCTATCTTCGCCTGTCTACAATTTTTGTGGTGGTGGTTTTCCCTTTTTCCTCTCCTCTCTTATAGGTCCAAGAAGAGTTACTAATTTTTCAGTGTGTTCAGCGTTTTACTTGTTAGGTGAGACTGGCAACTTCCAAGCTCCTTACTGCACAACTAGAAACCGGAAGTTCTCTTTTAAACTTTATATGCTTAAAGAAGCTTGACAGAGGGGTCAAGAAACCTGGGTCTACTATTTTCTTCATCTGTAAAATGATGTGTCTGTACAAGATAAGTTGTTTTTTAAACTGCATTCCTCAGAACCCTGGAAATTTTGTGGCACTGCATCAGGGACTTCCAGGAAGGTGAAGCTCCAAGCCTCCACCCACTCCTTGTTCAACCACAGCAGCTCAACTTTTATCTTTTATCTTTTCTTGTATATTAGACTTTTATACAATTTTATTTGAAATAAGGGTTCTAGTTCCCCCTTTCAAAAAAGCTTATAAATCACAGAGATCACCACCTGCTCTCAAGTGTTATGACCCTACAATATAAAACCTTGTCAGTCATTGAAATCCTTTGCTGAGAGTATATGAAGAAGTAAAAGAGAGAAAAAATATGAGGGCACTGGGAATGAGTAACTGTATCCTACAGTGGGGAAGAAGATTGTTGAAATGGTAGATTGGAGTCCTGAGCAAAAAACTTCACAATTTTGCATTTTCTTAGTTCAATTCTCAGGCACAAATAGTGCCCCTTTTTAGTTATGTTTTGTGGTAAAGATTTGGAACAGTTGGAAAATATTCTTTTCTTTATTTTTAGGAGGAAAGAAATGGATCGACTTTTGACTTGCCTGAATAGAGGTAAATATCTCCCTGGTTATGTTCAGTCCTTCATCTTGCCTCTATTCTCTGTTGAATTCTCCAAGTACACTAAGCACACCGACTTTAACCTTATGTTTGAGTTAAGCTTCATGCTCCTTATTAATCTTTGCCGCAGGAATCTATTTTGGTTTCTTCATTCACAAGCAGAGAAAAGTGTGTCATCATTAGCATTCATCTCCAAATGTGATTTCAGTTCTGTTTTAATTCCTATTTGTTTTAAGGACATTTCCTTCCCTCCTTCCCTTCCTTCCCTCCCTCCCTCCCATCCCTCCCTCCCTCCCTCCCATCCCTCCCTCCCTCCCTCTCTTCCTTCCTACTTTCTTTCTTTCCTTCCTTCCTTCCTTCTTTCCCTCCTTCCCCCTTCCCTCCCTCCTTTCCTTTCCTTCTCTCCCTTCCTCCCTTCTCTCCCTCCCTGTCCCTCTACCTTTCTTTTCTCGTAGCCACTTGATCCTAATCTAAGAATTGAACAGGTGAAAAAGGATCAAGACAAATAAAAATACTCTGAACTCTGCTGTTTTTTTCATACCCTCTGAATGAAATTCAGGTTGCATATTCTCTTATTTTGAAGCTGCCCACCCAAGTCTGTGCCATCTCCCTTATCTACTAATAATTTTTCCCTGTCCACTTTATTCAAGCTAATCTCCTAGTTGTATCACATTTTTTTTTCTGACTACGTGCTTTTTTACATGGCATCCCTTTTAACAGATCTCCCATTTTTACTGTCCATGTACCTCTTTCCTTATGTCCAAAACATACCAAAAAGTTCATATCTTAGAAATTCTATCCTGCTTATTGCAGTAGTTCAATTTTATACCTCAAATACCTGTCAGCAGTGTGTTAAACATAGCAAAGTGGTTTAGAAACCAGACCACTTCTTTTCAAAAGAGAAAAACTTTGCTGGTTGGCATTCTTATTTCTCAGAAAGAGAATGCCTTCTGATAGTGATAGCACATTCTGGTTCTGTCCTGAGCTTGCTGGCTCAGTAAATATTATGCCAGCATATTGGTACTCTTCTAATTCTCAATCTCCAGTTCAGTCTTTTAAACGATTGTTTCTATTCTTTATTTCCTCACATGTAAATCATATCTTTCTACCTCAGGTGGTGAATGATTGCACTAATTAAAATTATAAATCTCTCCAAAGACATGTTTGTTCCCCAGAGTTTGAGTTAACAACTTCTTGGAACTGGATAATGCTTTTTGTCATTTTAATGACTTTTGGTATGCACCCCACACACATACAGAAAAAAGAACTTTCTAAATTCAAACTTCTGTGAGACTGTTCTTAAAGCAGGATTAAACAACTTTGCTAGAGTATAAAATAAAACCATCAGTATCAAATTTTCCTGTTTGATGCAGCCTTTGTGAAACTTTCTCAGCCTTTTGGTGAAGAAGCCTTAAGTTTGGAGTCAAGAGCTAATGAAGCTCAGTGGTTTCGAAAAATAGGTAAGAGGAAATTTTGTGGCTCTGGGAAACATTGTGGGGTGGTAGAATCAGACAGATGTGATTTCAAATTCTGGATCTTTCATTTGTAGCTGTGGGTACAGAGATAACTTGCTTAATCTGTTTTATTACTTATACAATGGAAATAGTTATATATACTTCATGCAGTTATTAAGGGTTTTAAATGAAACAGCATATGTACTTTGTATCATAGTAGATACTCAATGGACATTAGTTGTGTTCCTTTTCTATAGAAATGGGTCTAAGATGAAACTAATGAACTATAACTACAGGTCTCCAAGGTTGTGCTCCTAAACTTGGTTTAGAATACTTTTTTTTTTTTTTTTTGAGATGGAGTCTCGCTCCGTCGCCCAGGCTGGAGTGCAGTGGCGTGATCTCGGCTCACTGCCAGCTCCGCCTCCCGGGTTCACGCCATTCTCCTGCCTCAGCCTCCCTAGTAGCTGTGACTACAGGCACCCGCCACCACGCCTGGCTAATTTTTTGTATTTTTAGTAGAGACAGGGTTTCACCATGTTAGTCGGGATGGTCTTGATCTCCTGACCTCGTGATCCACCTGCCTCAGCCTCCCAAAGTGCTGGGATTACAGGCGTGAGCCACCGCGCCTGGCCTAGAATACTTAATTTATTTCTAAGTGTGATTGACCAAAAATGAACTATATACAACAATATGGATGAATCTCACAAACATAATGCTGAGCAAAAGAAGCCAGATATTGAAGAATACGTATTGTGTTGTTCATTTTATTTATAATTTTTTAAATGGGCAAAACTAGTATATGGTGTTATAAGTCAGGATAGTGGTTACCCTGGAAAAGGAGTTGGACTTGAAAGTTGTAGGAGCTTCAGCGTTTCTGGTAATGCTCAAGATCTTTCTTAATGTGGGTGCCAGACGCATGGATATGTCCACTTTGTGAAAATTCATCAAGCTGTGCAATTATGATTGTGTAATATACTTTATAATGGCTCCATTGCAATAAAAATGATTTTAAAACTTGCGGAGGCAGTTACTACAGTGATAAGTAAGCAGGAGCAATTAAGCAGCAGTGCCACAAAGTGGGCTGATTCTACATGAACCTCTCCCTGTGTTATGAGGTTTAATAGGGCTTTAATCCTGGGAGAAAGGGAATGAATACTGCAGTCTGACTTCTAAGAAACTGATGCAAATAATGAAAAATAAACATCTAAAATATAGACAAGTTTGGTGACTTTAATCTTTTGAAGGTTTGAAAAGGACTGTTTTTACTTTTACTGCATTTTAATTTGGATTTTCCAAGGGGAAGATGATGCTGACTGATGCCTGATGAGGGCTTCTACTGCTCTTTGGAAGATATGAATCTCTCCAGTAATTTTTCTCAACTCTTGATTCCAGTGTACCTTGTTATTAGGTGAATTTTAACTTACTTTCACCACTGCGAGTTAGTGAGCTGTATCCATGTTGATCTTCATTTTTAGATAGATTTGTGTCAACTAAGAAGTTTTTTTTTTTTTTTTTGAGACGGCGTCTTGCTGCCAGACTGAAGTGCAGTGGTGCCATCATAGCTCACTGTAACCTCAAATTCCTGGTGTCAGTCTTCTGGGACTATAGTTGTGTGCCACCACACCTGGCTAGTTTTGTTTTGTTTTGGTTTGTTTTAAAATTTTTTTGGTGTAGACGGAGTCTCTCTCTGTTGCCCAGGCTGGTCCTGAACTCCTAGCCTCTAGCAATCCTGCTGCCTTGGTCTCCCAAAGTTCTGGGATTATAGGAATGAGCCACCAAGCCTGGCCTCAGCTAAGAATTCTTATTGCATGTCCCCAATTTTAAAAAATTCAGCAGTACCTCCCTTGGTCATTCGTCTAGTGTTGAAGATTGGAATTGACGAGAGTCTCTAAAGTTACCTGGAAAATTTTTCTTTAAATCCTAAAGTTAATTGTTTAAACCTTGAGAAACCCCTTACTAGTATGTTAATATCAAAGATGTAAGTATCAGAAATTGTAATGGTACAGACTAAATGGTAGAGTTTCATAATTTCATGTTATTATGCTATTTCATGTTAATTTCCAGCTTGGAACTTGGCTGTGCAATGTGACAAAGATCCAGTGATAATGAGAGAGTTTTTCATACTTTCTTATAAGGTAAGTTTCTTTTAATAAGTATCTCATGTAGGGACCACAACAAGGCTATAACCACTATGGCTATAGCAAAGGGCTAAATATAGACTAGGATTGTCTCTTGATCTAGGAACTTTTAATATATATGTAAGCAGGAATGACCTAAGAAGAATTTGATCCTTTTAGGGTATAATATAAGAATGTGGGGCATATCTTTCTATACCAAAATATCAGAAACATTCATCAGGGAGCCTAAAGTTCTACCATTTAAGACTTATTTCTTTGTCTCTGAAGGGATCTCAGCCTCCCAAAGTCCTATATTAAAATGTAAATATCTTTAGGAGGGAAATACTCTAAGTAGTTGTTAATTATCAACACATTATGAAGAGTTATGGGAATAAGTCTACAAGAACATAGAATAAGTATCTGGGGATAGCAGGGGCTGAAAAAAGAGATAAGAAGCTTAGGCCTCCTTTATAACTTTCCTATAGCAGGTCCTGAGTGTAGTGATTTGTGAGTTTGTTATTTAATTATAAGCATTTTTAAATAGTCGTTGGCCTCCAAGGTAGAGGTTAAATGCCAGAAAGAGGACCAAGTATTGACAGGAAGATAAAAGGAGAAGGGCTAAAGAATATCCTTCATACACATTCAGGAATACATAGTATGATGTGTTGAGATCAATTAAATGTTAAGAGTTTTAGAGCTAGAAAGAACTATAAAGACAATCCAGCACAACTCCTTCATCTCACATAAGAGTAATCAGAGACCTAAAGAGATTGAGTGTCTTAAAATGCTATTAATTTAATAACAATGATGATTATGATCACTGAATGTTTGGGGAGATTAAGAAACAGTCTTTGCAAGTTTAAGCATAACTGCCATTTTAATTAAGTGAAATAAATTGGTTTTAGTTTTGGCATTTGTGATGGGACTTGTAGGACTGGCATGTAAGAATCCAAATGGCCTAGAGTTTTATTGTAGTAGCTGGGAGTTTTTCCTAAAACTATACAATGTTAATGATCACGTCATGACTAATGCCTGTCAAGATTTGACAATGCCTCTTTCAACCATGACAAAATATGTACTAATTTTGGCTCTATTCAATACAAAGGGGGAAATCTATTTGCCAGGGGAAAAATCACTTATAAATTACAACATAAACCAAGAAGTAAATCACTAGATAGAAATACAGGGGCAAATGATACTACTTGTCACTGGAAAAGATAGGAATACTGTGAAGAAATGAAGCTTTTTATCTCTAGGAAGGTACTAAAAACAATGGAAAGTAATATAAAATTAAAAGCATAAATCAGTATTATAGTTTATATCATTTCTATGGTGACATGTGCTTTTCCAGCTGAATTTTCTCATTCAAACAGGAAGTTGCTGATTTTCATTCTGATTGTTTGTGTTCACCTGGCAGAATTCTCACTATTCATTGATGTTCTGGTTACTTCTTATCAGATGTCCCAGTTTTGTCCTTCTGATCAAGTAATTCTGATTGCACAGAAAACATGTTTACTTATGGCAGTTGCAGTTGATCTACAGCAAGGGAGAAAAGCTTCAACAGCTTTTGAACAGGTAATGTGCAACCTTCAAAGAAAAGACAAGAGTTCAGTGTGCTATTTGATATGTTTGCCTTCCCTGATGCAGTTCTTTTTGATTCTCTTTAGAGAATCCTTTTCTCCACTCCAGCATCATCTTGATTTCAGAAGTTTGTAATGGCTAATTCCTTCCTAAGCAAAGCTTACTTTTGGCGTGACCTCTTCTTTTAAGAAGATTAGATATCTCTTCTTTTAAAATTCCGCTTCCTATGGACCACTGTTTCCAAAAATGTTTTTAAATATCTTTTATCTTCATTGTCTGCCTGTGATTATATACGGGTTTGGACTCCACTTTTGTTTCTTATCACATCTTCTAAGGAAGAACTTATCTGTTTCCATAGCTTTGATAACCATCTGAAATTATTACTCATCTTGTTTTTCTTCTCTCAATTGCATTTGCTTTCTTTTTCCCACATCCTTAAATATCTCATTAACTTAACTTCTACAAGACAGAATTCCTTACCTTTGCCTGAATTCCCCTATCAGATTCTTAAATGTTGCCCCTTTTAGGAGCTATCAATATCACTGTCTCCCATACACCAGATTATTGGTTTGCTTTTAGCTGTTTACCTTTCTTCTTTCAATCTAAGAAAATTGTCTCCAAACCAGACCAATAGCATTTTTGTATGATTTTTAAGATCTAGATCTCTCTCCTTGGTTTCTCTTACCTGGACAAAGAAAGCTTCCTAATTTCCCATACTTGTCACCTTCTCTCCTCTCCAAGTGATATAAACCCCTTGCTGTTTATTCTCTTCCTCCTGTTAATCTCTTATTTCATATTGTTCTTTGGAGCTGAAACAAACTCTCACCAGATCTATGCCAACTATTTCGCTTCTTTTCCCTTCCATTGTTGAGTTCAGCTCAAAAAACACTTGAGCGCCAGACACTTTTCTAGGTACTGGAGATACAGAGATAAAGAAGCCAAAGTCCTTGCCTCTGAGGAGTAAAGGGGGCCCTCTTTTAAGAAGTCTTTTTATTTTAAAAGAAGATGAGAAAAGACTCTACCTGCCCCAGAGCAAAATAAACAAACAAAAAATTCTACTTAACAGGCAAAGGTAAATGTAATTTAATTCTCAATAGGGACTTTTGCTTTACTAAAAAATAGTAATAACGTCTTATTTTTATATAGTGCTTTTAAATTTCTAAAAGTTTTTCCTTTTTGGTTGGTAATCCTGGGTTTGCTTAATTTTTTATCTTAGTGAATAGAGATCAAATTGATGTGGGGGAAATTTCACAAACTCTTAAGTACAATCATTATTTTGTTTGTTTCTAACTACCGTTCTTTTTTATTCTGTGTTCTTTCTCATGTACACCTCTGTGTTTTCTCAGAACTCTCTAAACTAGTAACCTTTCTATAATCTTCTTTGCTTTTGAAAGGATGTCTATTTAGATAATTGAAGATGCACTTCTGCCTTTTATCATCTAAGTGTGGTCCCTATGAATCAGACAGTGGTACTCTGTCTCTCTAAAGAATACTTGTTGATTTCTGTTGTATACATCTGCTCCCTGTTCTCTAAACCCTCATAAATGGGAATATTTCCAAATAAGTAGCTGATGAAGGAATATAGATGGACTGCATAGTTTTATCAACATTGCCTCTACCCTTCTGAGTATGACTTAGGAGAAAGTGAGGGATAGGTAAAAACATATAGTAATTGTAATTTGTCAAGGAACCACATCTTTTTCCTAGAGCAGGAGTGGGTAAACTACTGCCAACTGGCCAAATCAGGCCCCTGGGGGGTTGTAGTTGAAAATAAAGAAAAATATGTAAAAGAGAGTGTATATGGCTGGGAAAGCCTAAAATATTTACTGTCTGGCCTTTTATACAAAAAGTGTCCTGATCCCTATCCTTAATTATATTTTAACAGACTTATTGCGGCATAATTCACATACCTTACAATTCACCCACTTAGGTATACAATTTATTGGTTTTTAGAATATTCTCAGAATTGTGCAACTACTGATACAATCTAATTTTAGAACATTTTTATCACCCTAAAAAGAAACCCCTTACCAACTTAGCAGTCACTTCTCATTGCCTGCCACCAGCACTAAGCAACCATCTACTTTCTGTCTGTATAGACTTGCCTATTCCAGATATTTCATATAAATGTCATCATCATCATATTTTATACAAAAGTCAAATTTTTTTGATCTGTAGTCTTTTCTGACTGGCTCCTTTTATAAATGCCTAAATAACATTTTCAAGGTTCTTCGTATTGTAGCATGTATCAATGTTTCATTTCTTTTTATGGCTGAATTATTTTCCATTGTATAAATATATCACATTTTTAAAATCCATTCATCCATTGATGGATATTTGGGTTGTTTCCAATTTTCAGCTCTTGTGGATAATGCCATGATGAACATTTATGTACAGATTTTTGCATGGAAATCTGTTTTCATTTCTTTCAATATGAAGTATACCTAGGAGTGGTATTGCTGGGTCATACAGTAACTCTATGTTTCATCATTTGAGGAGTGCTGGAGTTTTTCAAAGCACCTGCATCATTTTACATTCCCACCAGGACTGAATGAGGATTCCAATTTCTCCACCTCCTTGTCACCACTTGTTATTGTATCTTTTTAATTATAGCCGTCCTAGTGAGTATAAATTGATACCTCATTGTGGTTTTGATGTGCATTTCCGTGATGACTAATGATGTTGAGAATCTTTTCATGTGTTTATTGGCCATTTGTATATCTTCTCTGGAAAATATCTATTGAAATCTTTTTGCATTTATCTATTTATTTAGAGATGGAGTCTTGTTCTGTCACCCAGGCTGGAGTGCAGTGGCATGATCTCAGCTCACTGCAACCTCTGCTTCCCAGGTCCAAGCAATTCTCCCGCCTCAGCCTCTCAAGTAGCTGGGACTACAGCCACACGCCACTATGCCCAGCTAATTTTTGTGTTTTTGCAGAGACAGAGTTTTGCCATGTTGGCCAGGTTGGTCTCAAACTCCTGACCTCAACTGATCCGCCCACCTCAGCCTCCCAAAGTGCTTCATGCTCATTTTAAATTAGCCTATTTGTCTTTTTACCACTGAGTTGTAATAATTCTTTATATATTCTTTTTACTATATTCTTATCACATGATTTGCAATCATTTTCTCCTATTCTGTGGTTTGTCTTTTCCATTTCTTGCTAGTGCCCTTTGAAATACATTTTTAATTTTGATGATATCCATTTTATTTATTTTGTTATCATATCTAAGACCATTTTCTTTTTTTATTATTGTTATTATTATACTTTAAGTTTTAGGGTACATGTGCACAATGTGCAGGTTTGTTACATATGTATACATGTGCCATATTGGTGTGCTGCACCCATTAACTCGTCATTTAGCATTAGGTGTATCTTCTAATGCTATCCCTCCCCCCTCCCCCCACCCCACAACAGTCCCCAGAGTGTGATGTTCCCATTTTCTAATCCAAAGTCATGAAGGTTTACCTCAATGTTTTCTTGTAAGATTTTTTATATTTTCAGCTCTTACATGTAGATCTATGATCCATTCTGAGTTAATTTTTGTGTATGGTGTGAGATAGGGGTTCAACTTTATTGTTTTGCATTTGAATATCCATTTGTCCAAGTACTATTTGTTGAAGACTGTTTTTTCCCCTTGAATTATCTTCGTACCATTGTTGAAAATCACTTGACCATAAATAAGAAGGTTTATTCTCAATTCTGTTCCATTGACATCTATGTCTATCCTCAGGGCAATACCACATTGCCTTGATAATTATAGCTTTAGGTAGTACGTTTTGAAATAGGAAGGTGTTAGTCCTCCCTCACTGTTCTTTTTAAAGATTGTTCTGGCTATTCTAGGTCCCTGGAATTTCCATTAGGACCAACTTGTTGATTTCTGCAAAAAAGCCAGCTGTGATTTTGATAGGGGTTGCATTGAAACTGTAGATCAGTTTAGGGAAAATGTTAAAGTCTCTGATTCATGAACATGGAATATCTTTACATTTATCTAGGTTTTTCACTTCTTTCAACAATGTTTTGTGGTTTTCAGATTATAAATTTTTCACTACTTTTTGTAGTCTATTCAGATTTTGTATTTCCTCTTCAATCAGTTTTAGTAGTTTATCTTTCTAGAAATTTATCCATTACATCTACGTTATAGAATTTGTTGGTTTACAGTTGTTCATAGTATTCCCTTATAGTCCTCTTTATTTTTGTAAGGTCAGTAGTGATATCTCCTCTTTTACTCCTAGTTTTAGTTATTTGTGTCTTCTCTCTTTTTGTTCTTGGTCAGTATAGACAAAAGTATATCAATTTTGTTTTTCTTTTCAAGAACCAACTTTTGCTTTCATTTTTTCTATTGCATTTCTAGTCCCTATTTCATTAATTCCCACTCAAATCTTCCTTCTGCTTGCTTACAGTTCAGTTTGCTTTTGTTTTTACAGCTTCTTAAGGTAAAACTTGGAGTTACTGATTTGAGATATTTCTTTTTTAATATCAACTTTTGCAGCTATAAATTTCCCTTTAAGAACTGCATTAACTGCATCCCATAAATTTTGGTATGTTGTATTTTTTTCATTCATCTCAAAATATATTTTAATTTTCATTGTGTTTTCCTCTTTGACCCATTTATTATTTAGGAATCTGTTGTTTAATTTTCACATATTTGTGAATTTCACAAATTGTTTTCTCTGGCTGATGTTTAATTTTATTCCACTGTGGTCAGAGTACATACTTTGTGACTTCAATTATTTTTTTTTTAATTTTATTATTATACTTCAGGTTTTAGGGTACATGTCCACAATGTGCAGGTTTGTTACATATGTATCCATGTGCCATGTTGGTTTGCTGCACCCATTAACTCGTCATTTAGCATTAGGTATATCTCCTAATGCTGTCCCTCCCCCCTCCCCCCAACCCACAACAGTCCCCGGAGTGTGATGTTCCCCTTCCTGTGTCCATGAGTTCTCATTGCTCAATTCCCACCTATGAGTGAGAACATGCGGTGTTTGGTTTTTTGTCCTTGTAATAGTTTACTGAGAGTGATGTTTTCCAGTTTCATCCATGTCCCTACAAAGGACATGAACTCATCATTTTTTATGGCTGCATAGTATTCCATGGTGTATATGTGCCACATTTTCTTAATCAAGTCTATCGTTGTTGGACATTTGGGTTGGTTCCAAGTCTTTGCTATTGTGAATAGTGCCGCAATAAACATACGTGTGCATGTGTCTTTATAGCAGCATGATTTATAGTCCTTTGCGTATATACCCAGTAATGGGATGGCTGGGTCAAATGGTATTTCTAGTTCAAGATCCCTGAGGAATCGCCACACTGACTTCCACAATGGTTGAACTAGTTTACAGTCCCACCAACAGTGTAAAAGTGTTCCCATTTCTCCACATCCTCTCCAGCACCTGTTGTTTCCTGACTTTTTAATGATCGCCATTCTAACTGGTGTGAGATGGTATCTCATTGTGGTTTTGATTTGCATTTTCTGATGGCCGGTGATGATGAGCATTTTTTCATGTGTTTTTTGGCTGCATAAATGTCTTCTTTTGAGAAGTGTCTGTTCATGTCCTTTGCCCACTTTTTGATGGGGTTGTTTGTTTTTTTCTTGTAAATTTGTGTGAGTTCATTGTAGATTCTGGATATTAGCCCTTTGTCAGATGAGTAGGTTGCAAAAATTTTCTCCCATTCTGTAGGTTGCCTGTTCACTCTGATGGTAGTTTCTTTTGCTGTGCAGAAGCTCTTTAGTTTAATTAGATCCCATTTGTCAATTTTGGCTTTTGTTGCCATTGCTTTTGGTGTTTTAGACATGAAGTCCTTGCCCATGCCTATGTCCTGAATGGTATTGCCTAGGTTTTCTTCTAGGGTTTTTATGGTTTTAGGTCTAACATGTAAGTCTTTAATCCATCTTGAATTAATTTTTGTATAAGGTGTAAGGAAGGGATCCAGTTTCAGCTTTCTACATATGGCTAGCCAGTTTTCCCAGCACCAGTTATTAAATAGGGAATCCTTTCCCCATTGCTTGTTTTTCTCAGGTTTGTCAAAGATCAGATAGTTGTAGATATGCGACATTATTTCTGAGGGCTCTGTTCTGTTCCATTGATCTATGTCTCTGTTGTGGTACCAGTACCACGCTGCTTTGGTTACTGTAGCCTTGTAGTATAGTTTGAAGTCAGGTAGCATGATGCCTCCAGCTTTGTTCTTTTGGCTTAGGATTGACTTGGCGATGCAGGCTCTTTTTTGGTTCCATATGAACTTTAAAGTAGTTTCTTCCGATTCTATGAAGAAAGTCATTGGTAGTTTGATGGGGATGGCATTGAATCTATAAATTACCTTGGGCAGTATGGCCATTTTCACGATATTGATTCTTCCAACCCATGAGCATGGAATGTTCTTCCATTTGTTTGTATCCTCTTTTATTTCAATGAGCAGTGGTTTGTAGTTCTCCTTGAAGTGGTCCTTCACATCCCTTGTAAGTGGGATTCCTAGGTATTTTATTCTCTTTGAAGCAATTGTGAATGAGAGTTCACTCATGATTTGGCTCTCTGTTTGTCTGTGATTGGTGTACAAGAATGCTTGTGATTTTTGTACATTGATTTTGTATCCTGAGACTTTGCTGAAGTTGCTAATCAGCTTAAGGAGATTTTGGGCTGAGACAATGGGGTTTTCTAGATATACAATCATGTCATCTGCAAACAGGGACAATTTGACTTCCTCTTTTCCTAATTGAATACCCTTTATTTCCTTCTCCTGCCCGATTGCCCTGGCCAGAACTTCCAGCACTATGTTGAATAAGAGTGGTGAGAGAGGGCATCCCCGTCTTGTGCCAGTTTTCAAAGGGAATGCTTCCAGTTTTTGCCCATTCAGTATGATATTGGCAGTGGGTTTGTCATAGATGGCTCTTATTATTTTGAGATACGTCCCATCAATACCTAATTTATTGAGAGTTTTTAGCATGAAGGGCTGTTGAATTTTGTCAAAGGCCTTTTCTGCATCTATTGAGATAATCATGTGGTTTTTGTCTTTGGTTCTGTTTATATGCTGGATTACATTTATTGATTTGCGTATGTTGAACCAGCCTTGCATCCCAGGGATAAAGCCCACTTGATCATGGTGTATAAGCTTTTTGATGTGCTGCTGGATTCGGTTTGTCAGTTTTTTATTGAGTATTTTTGCATCAATGTTCATCAGGGATATTGGTCTGAAATTCTCTTTTTTGGTTGTGTCTCTGCCAGGCTTTGGTATCAGGATGATGCTGGCCTCATAAAATGTGTTAGGGAGAATTCCCTCTTTTTGTATTGATTGGAATAGTTTCAGAAGGAATGGTACCAGTTCCTCCTTGTACCTCTGGTAGAATTCAACTGTGACTCCATCAGGTCCTGGGCTCTTTTTGGTTGGTAAGCTATTGATTATTGCCACAATTTCAGAGCCTGTTATTGGTCTATTCAGAGATTCAACTTCTTCCTGGTTTAGTCTTGGGAGGGTGTATTTGTGGAGGAATTTATCCACTTCTTCTAGATTTTCTAGTTTATTTGCGTAGAGGTGTTTGTAGTATTCTCTGATGGTAGATTGTATTTCTGTGGGATCGGTGGTAATATCCCCTTTATCATTTTGTATTGCGTCTATTTGATTCTTCTCTCTTTTCTTCTTTATTAGTCTTGCTAGTGGTCTATCAATTTTGTTGATCTTTTCAAAAAGCCAGCTCCTGGATTCATTAGTTTTTTGAGGGTTTTTTTGTGTCTCTATTTCCTTCAGTTCTGCTCTGATTTTAGTTATTTCTAGCCTTCTGCTAGCTTTCGAATGTGTTTGCTCTTGCTTTTCTAGTTCTTTTAATTGTGATATTAGGGTGTCAATTTTGGATGTTTCCTGCTTTCTCTTGTGGGCATTTAGTGCTATAAATTTTCCTTCTACACACTGCTTTGAATGTGTCCCAGAGATTCTGGTATGTTGTGTCTTTGTTCTCGTTGGTTTCAAAGAACATCTTTATTTCTGCCTTCATTTCATTATGTACCCAGTAGTCATTCAGGAGCATGTTGTTCAGTTTCCATGTAGTTGAGCTGTTTTGAGTGAGTTTCTTAATCCTGAGTTGTAGTTTGATTGCACTGTGGTCTGAGAGACAGTTTGTTATAATTTCTGTTCTTTTACATTTGCTGAGGAGAGCTTTACTTCCAACTATGTGGTCAATTTTGGAATAGGTGTGGTGTGGTGCTGAAAAAATGTATATTCTGTTGATTTGGTGTGGAGAGTTCTGTAGATGTCTATTAGGTCTGCTTGGTGCAGAGCTGAGTTCAATTCCTGGATATCCTTGTTAACTTTCTGTCTCGTTGATCTGTCTAACGTTGACAGTGGGGTGTTAAAATCCCCCATTATTATTGTGTGGGAGTTTAAGTCCCTTTGTAGGTCACTCAGGACTTGCTTTATGAATCTGGGTGCTCCTGTGTTGGGTGCATATATATTTAGGATAGTTAGCTCTTCTTGTTGAATGGATCCCTTTACCATTATGCAATGGCCTTCTTTGTCTCTTTTGATCTTTGTTGGTTTAAAGTCTATTTTATCAGAGACTAGGATTGAACCCCTGCCTTTTTTTGTTTTCCATTTGCTTGATAGATCTTCCTCCATCCCTTTATTTTGAGTCTATGTGTGTCTCTGCATGTGAGATGGGTTTCCTGAATACAGCACACTGATGGATCTTGACTCCTTATCCAGTTTGCCAGTCTGTGTCTTTTAATTGGAGCATTTAGCCCATTTACATTTAAAGTTAATAATGTTATGTGTGAATTTGATCCTGTCATTATGATGTTAGTTGGTTATTTTGCTCATTAGTTGGTGCAGTTTCTTCCTAGCCTCGATGGTCTTTACAATTTGGCATGTTTTTGCAGTGGCTGGTACCGGTTGTTCCTTTCCATGTTTAGTGCTTCCTTCAGGAGCTCTTTTAGGGCAGGCCTGGTGGTGACAAAATCACCCAGCATTTGCTTGTCTGTAAAGTATTTTATTTCTCCTTCACTTATGAAGCTTAGTTTGGCTGGATATGAAATTCTGGGTTGAAAATTCTTTTCTTTAAGAATGTTGAATATCGGCCCCCACTCTCTTCTGGCTTGTAGAGTTTCTGCCGAGAGATCAGCTGTTAGTCTGATGGGCTTCCCTTTGTGTGTAACCCGACCTTTCTGGCCACCCTTAACATTTTTTCCTTCATTTCAACTTTGGTGAATCTGACAATTATGTGTCTTGGAGTTGCTCTTCTCGAGGAGTATCTTTGTGGCGTTCTCTGTATTTCCTGAATCTGAATGTTGGCCTGCCTTGCTAGATTTGGGAAGTTCTCCTGGATAATATCTTGCAGACTGTTTTCCAACTTGGTTCCATTCTCCCCGTCATTTTCAGGTACACCAATCAGACGTAAGTTTGGTCTTTTCACATAGTCCCAAATTTCTTGGAGGCTTTGTTCATTTCTTTTTATTCTTTTTTCTGTAAACTTCCCTTCTCGCTTCATTTCATTCATTTCAACTTCCATCACTGATACCCTTTCTTCCAGTTGATCGCATCGGCTACCGAGGCTTCTGCAATCTTCGCATGGTTCTCAAAACTTGGCTTTCAGCTCCATCAGCTCCTTTAAGCCCTTCTCTTCATTGGTTATTCTAGTTATCCATTCATCTAATTTTTTTCAAAGTTTTTAACTTCTTTGCTATTGTTTTGAATTTCCTCCCGTAGCTCAGAGTAGTTTTATAGTCTGAAGCCTTCTTCTCTCAACTCGTCAAAGTCATTCTCCGTCCAGCTTTGTTCCGTTGCTGGTGAGGAACTGCGTTCCTTTGGAGGAGGAGAGGTGCTCTGCTTTTTAGAGTTTCCAGTTTTTCTGCTCTGTTTTCTCCCCATCTTTGTGGTTTTATCTACTTTTGGTCTTTGATGATGGTGATGTACAGATGGGGTTTTGGTGTGGATGTCCTTTCTGTTTGTTAGTTTTCCTTCTACCAGACAGGACCCTCAGCTGCAAGTCTGTTGGAGTTTGCTAGAGGTCCACTCCAGACGCTCTTTGGCTGGGTGTCAGCAGCGGTGGCTGCAGAACGGCAGATTTTCGTGAGACCACAAATTCAGCTGTCTGATAGTTCCTCTGGAAGTTTTGTCTCAGAGGAGTACCTGGCCGAGTGAGGTGTCAGTCTGTCCCTACTGGGGGGTGCCTCCCAGTTAGGCTGCTTGGGGGTCAGGGACCCACTTTAGGAGGCAGTCTGTCCATTCTCAGATCTCCAGCTGCAGGCTGGGAGAACCACTGCTCTCTTCAAAGCTGTCAGACAGGGACATTTAAGTCTGCAGAGGTTCCTGCTGACTTTTTGTTTGTCTGTGCCCTGCCCCCAGAGGTGGAGCCTACAGAGCCAGGAAGGCCTCCTTAAGCTGTGGTGCGCTCCACCCAGTTCGAGCTTCCTGGCTTCTTTGTTTACCTAAGTAAGCCTGGGCAATGGCGGGCACCCCTCCCTCAGCCTCGCTGCTGCCTTGCAGTTTGATCTCAGACTGCTGTGCTAGCAATCAGTGAGACTCCGTGGGCATAGGAACCTCCGAGCCAGGTGTGGGACACAATCTCCTGCTGTGCTGTTTTCCAAGCCCGTTGGAAAAGTGCAATATTAGGGTGGGACTGACCCGATTTTCCAGGTGCTGTCTGTTACCCCTTTCTTTGACTAGGAAAGGGAACTCCCTGACCCCTTGCACTTCCCGAGTGAGGCAATGCCTCGCCCTGCTTCGGCTCGCGCACAGTGCACTGCACTGACTGTCCTGCACCCACTGTTTGGCACTCCCTAGTGAGATGAACCCGGTACCTCAAACGGAAATGCAGAAATCACCCGTCTTCTGTGTCGCTCACGCTGGGAGCTGTAGACGGGAGCTGTTCCTATTCCGCCATCTTGGCTCGTGACTTCAATTATTTTAAATTTATTTGAAGTTTGTGTTATGGCCTAGCATGTGAGCTATCCTACAGAAAGTGCCATGCTTGTGTCCTTAGAAGAATGTACATTCTACTTGGGTTAGTGAAATGTTTAAGGCTCTTAGGTCTAGTAGGTTGATAGTGTTGTTCAAATGTTCTACATCCTTGATGGTTTTCTGCCTACTTATTCTATTCATTACTTAAAGTGGGCTATTGAAGTCTCCAACTAATAAAAGTTGAATTATCTATTTCTTTCTTCAATTCTATCCAGTTTTTCTTTATATTTTGGGGGCTCTGTTGTTAGGTCATATATGTTTATAATTGCTATACATTTCCAGTGAATTGGCCCTTTTAACATTATAAAATTTTTCTCTTTGTCCCTTGTAATTTTTTTTGTTTTAGAGTCTATTTTTGTCTTATATTAGTCGTGTCACCCTAACATTCTTATGGTCAATATTTCCATAACATAACTTTCTCCATCCTTTCACAATCAACCTATTTATTTGTCTCTGAACCTAATATGTGTCTCTTGTAGATAGAATGTAGTTGGGTCATCTTTGTTTCAATATGATAATCTTTGTCTTTTATTGGGTTGTTTAATGCAGTCACATTTAATGTTACTATTTTTATGGTTGAATTTACTTCTGCCACTTTACTTTTTGGTTTCTATATATCTCATGTATTTTTTATTCCTGATTTTCTCCTTTACTCTTTTCTTTTGCATTAAGTGAATGTTTTCTAATGTAACATTTTTGTTCTTTTAATGATTTTTACACAATATTTGAGTTATTTTCTTAGTGGTCACTCTGGGGCTTACAATATAGATCTTAATTTATCAGAATCTACATCAGGTTATAAACCCAATTTCAGTGAGATATAGAAATGCTATTCCTATTAGCTCTGTTCTCTCCTCTTTTTTTATGCTATTTTGTTATACACATTACATCTATATATGCTCCAAACACAGCAATACATCTTATAGTATCACTGTATAGAATTTTAAGTATTTTAAAGAAACTCAGAGAAGAGGCCGGGTGTGGTAGCTCACACCTGTAAACCTAGCACTTTGGGAGGCCGAGGTGGGCAGATCACTTGAGGTCAGGAGTTCAAAATCAGCCTGGCCAACATGGTGAAACCCCATCTCTACTAAAAATACACAAAAAATTAGCTGGGCATGGTGGCAGGTGCCTATAATCCCAGCTACTCAGGAGGCTAAGGCAGGAGAATCACTTGAATCCAGCAGGCGGAGGTTGCAATGAGCCAAGATCACGCCATTGCGCTCCAGCCTGGGCAACAAGAGCGAAATTCTCTGTCTCAAAAATAAAGAAACTTAGAGAAGAAAGTATATATTATGGTTTCTTATATTAAGCATCTTACTTACCTTTTATGCTTTTCCTCATTTTTTCCTGTAGATTAGAGTTACTATATGGTCTCTGGATTAGTCTGTTCTCTCACACACTATGACGAAATACCTGAGACTGGGTAATTTATAAAGGAAAGCAGTTTAATTGACTCATAGTTCCACATGGCTGGGGAGGGCTCACGAAACATAGAATCATGATGGAAGGCACCTCTTCACAGGGTAGCAGGAAAGAGAATGAAAGCCGAGTGAAGTGGGAAGCCGCTTACAGAACCATCAGATCTTGTGAGAATTTACTATCACAAGAATAGCATGGGGGAAACTGCCCCCATGATTCAATTACCTCCCACTGGGTCCTTCCCACCACAGATGGGGATTATGGGAACTACAATTCAAGATGATATTTGTGTGGGGACACAGCCAAACCATATCAGTCTCATTTTCTTACTCCAAAACAACTTTCTTCCCACCTGCCTCTTGTGCTGTTATTGTCAAATATATTTCATTTCTATATGTCAGAGGCCCAACAATACAAATATATATTCACATATATGTGTATATATATATATTGTTTTTTAAAACAAGAGAAGAAATATACATTTATATTAATACTATTTTTTATGATTATATAATTAATGCTATCAGTGCTCTTTGTTTTTTCATCTGGATTCAAATTACTGTCTGGCATTACTTGCTTTTCAGCCTGAAAGATTGTCTCTTAGCAACGAATTCTCTCAGCTCTTGTTTATCCAGGGACATCTTTATTTCACCTTCTCTGAATAATGGTTTTGCTAGGTATTAGATTATTAGTAGAATTTTATTTTTCTTTGATCACTTTGGATATGTTGTCCCACTGCCTTCTGGCCTTTATTGTTTTTAATGAGAAATCAGCTATTAATCTTAATCACCCTTACATGTGGCGAGTCATGTTTCTCTTGCTACTTTCAAATTTTTCTTTGTCTTTTACCATTTTGTAATGTATCTTGGTTGGATATCTTTGTGTTTCTTGATCCCACCTAGAGTTTTTTGGGCTTCTTGAGTGTGTAGATTATTGTTTTTCATCAAACTTAGGGAATTTTCAGCCATTTATTTAAAATATTTTTTCTCTTTTTCTCTCCTTTTCTTTTGGTAATCCCATTATGGGTATATTGGTGTGCCTAATGGTGTCCCATGTTTTACTGAGGCTTGGTTTATTTTTTTTCTTTTTCATTCTCTCATATTTCGTAATCTCTACTAATCTATCTTCAAGTTTACTGATTGCTTCCTCTGCTAAGTCAAACCTAATATTGATACCGTCTAGTGAGTTTTAAAATTTCATTTATTGTAGCTTTCAACTCCAGAATTTCCATCTGATTTTTATAATTTTTATCCTTTTATTGAGATTCATTTTTGATGAACATTTTTATCATACTTTCTTTCTTTAAGTGTGGTTTCATTTAGTTATTTGAATACATTTAAAATAGCTGCTTTGAATTCTGTGTCTATTAAGTTTAACATCTGGGCCTTTTCAAAATCAGTTCCTGTTACCTGCTTTTTTCCTATGTAGAAGTCACACTTTCCTGTCTCTTTGCATATCTTGTAATTTTCTGTTGAAAACTGGACGTTTTAGATAATATGTTGTAGTATCTTTGGGTACTGATCTCTCCATGGGGTTTGTGGATGTTAATGTTTGCTTCTTTATTTGTTTAGTGAATTAGCTATAGGGAAATAGTGAAGTCTATTTTCCCCATGGTACATAGATTCTGATGTCACTCCTTGGAAGGCACAGTCTTTGCCTGTGCAAAGACTGCTTATACCTCCCTCTGGTAAAGGATGACAGTGATTTTAGGAGGGTTCTTTATTACTCTTTTCCTGATCTGACCTCTTAAGCTTCTAGATGACCTTCTTCTATTGGTAGCACATCCAGCTGTTAGTCTTGACTAATTGCTAGGTGATTACTGTGTGTGCGTGTGTGTGTGTGTGTGTGTGTGTGTGTTAAAATGCTCTTGTGCATAAATTGCCCCACAGCCTCTTCTAATTAAAATAAGACCCCTTTGAAGGAATAGAAATCTTTTTAGCTGTCTCTTCACATACTTCTCTCTATAAACTTCTAGTTGGTCTATTATTTTCTTCTTAATATCATTGAGCTACCAATCTCCTCTTAATTGCTCACTACCAAAATCTCCATGATTTTTTACAGTGTCCTTAGACTTGAACTTCCCCACGCTCTGTTCCAATTAAAGTCATTTCCTTTAGGGAGTGCTATAGATCTGCCTCTCCTACTGGGCAGAAACTGAACCACTGTTTTGGAGCTAGGGGCAGGGACAGTGGCCCACTTCTGTCAGAGTGACAATCCAACTGTATGAGTGGAAGACTGGGCAAGAGTTGTAGTCCCTGATATTCTTGGCTTGCTGCTCCCAGCATGGACACTCTATCCTATAAGTAGTTGAGATGAGAGAGCTGAGATGAGATGAGATTGAGACCCAGGATCCTGAGCTTGCAATGCCTGGGATAGAGCTTTTGCCTTACAAATAGAGGCTGGGTAGAGAAAGAGAGTTCTAGGCCTCTGAGCTATGCTTGTTTATAATGCAGCTTCTACAATAGAGATCTGGGGGATGAGAAGTGCCAGCATTCTGGCCCTTCAGAGAATCCCTAGCCCAGAAACTGGAGGTAGAGAGAGTCCTATCTTCTTGGCCACACCCATCTAAGGTAGTACTTACATCACACTGAGCTGGCGGATGGTGAGTGAATCATAGCTTAAATGTCACAGGCTCCTACTGTTCTTACTAAGACTTAGTAGATTTCCTGGAATAAATGTTTCTTCATTTTCTCTATACCCTCGGGGCAATTTCCTGAGCCTTTACATGATTATGTTTTCTAATTTTCACTAGTTATGATGATTGTTTTGCTGAGGAGAGGATCCATGGAGCTCCTCACACAACCATTCTAGAAGTGTTTCTCTTCTGTTCTAGATTGTTGAAGAAATTGATAATGCTCAAGATTTTCTATTTAATCCTCATTTTTCTGAAACAATAAGGAAATGTGCAAATAGAGGCTAATATTTCTATATAAACTCCAAAATGTTCAGTTTAAACTATCATTTTTCTATTAATTTATTTTTACCTGTTTTTAATGAAAATGATATGAGATTATATTAATTTGCTTAAAGTTCTTTTTTGTTGGGACGAATTATCTTGTTGCATTGTTGCCAAACAGACCATGTTCCTGAGTCGTGCACTTGAGGAGATCCAGACATGCAATGACATCCAGAATTTCCTGAAACAAACAGGTACAGTAAGCACTGGAAGTTTGGTAACACAGTTTGAAAGGAGCTTAGAATCTGAATAAACAAGTCTTTTGTCACCAGAAATTTGTGCCACTGCAATACTTGATAACCAGTCAAATGTTTTTTTTTCTGTTGTTTTGTTTTGTTTTTTTGAGACAGGGTCTCACTGTGTCACCCAGGCTGGAGTGCAGTGACGTGATCTCGGCTCACTGCAACCTCTGCCTTCTGGGTTCAAGCAATTCTCCCACCTCAGCCTCCTGAGTAGCTGGGAATACAGGCATGCACTACAATGCCTCGCTAAACTTTTGTACTTTTTGGTAGAGATAGGGTTTCACCATGTTGGCCAGGCTGGTCTTGAACTCCTGACCTCAAGTGATCTGCCCACCTCCGCCTCCCAAAGTACTGGGATTACAGGTGTGAGCCACCACTCCCAGCCCAAATGATTCTTTAAGAGCTGATTTTTTCCCCACTCTATATCAGTATTGACTCTGTAACACCCTACTTAGATTAAGAATATTTTTTACTTTGCTTTATATGCAAGTACACCATTAAATATTTTATTATTGTTTAACATAATATTATTAATCTTAGATCACTAGATTTAATGTCTAATTTAATCAAGCTTTAACTTTGACTAAATGTAGGCTAGTCTTCACGATCAAGATAACAGATACTGCTAATATTTTGTTATAAAATTATCTAAATAGGCTGGGTGCGGTGGCTTACGCCTGTAATCCCAGCACTTTGAGAGGCCGAGGCGGGCAGATCACCTGAGGTTAGGAGTTTGAGGCCAGCCTGACCAACATGGAGAAACCCCGTCTCTACCAAAAATACAAAGTTAGCCAGGCACGGTGGCTCATGCCTGTAATCCCAGCTACTCAGGAGGCTGAGGCATCCTTGAATCTCTTGAACCCAGGAGGCAGGGGTTGCAGTGAGCCAAGATCACACCATTGCACTCCAGCCTGGGCAACAAGAGCGAAACTCTGTCTCAAAATAAACAAATAAAATAATCTAAACAGTAGTAAGCCTTTGGAAGTTATATAATATCTTGATACTATTGCCTCATTAAATGTGGTATTGGCTTTTAGGTCTAGACTGAAGTTTTTACAATGTGTTTTTCTGTCCCTGTTTCAGAATTTGTTAAAATCAATGGATATTCAATTGAATTACATACTTTTTCAGACTTTATGGAGATAGTCATATTTTCCTCTTTTGAACTATTAATATATTGAGCTATAATAATAGATTTTATAAAATTAAGTCATCATTTCATTCCTGGAAAAACCCTGTTTGGTCATAGTATGTTATTATTTTAATATGTTGATGAATTCTGTTTTCCAACATTTAGAAATTATTGGTCTGTCACTTTGTTTTTGCTTGTGTGTTATGTCTTTGACAGTTTGAGTATCAAATTATAGGAATTATAAGGAAGAACATAAATACATAAAATTTAATTTACTTCTCTTAGTCTATGACAGTCACTTAAATGAATAAAAACAACAAAAAGTAAAGATAGAGAAAACCCAAATAAAATACTTATTATAGAAGATTTAATGGAAGTAAACTCTGTAGCCTGAAAATATACTGTGTATCCTGAGAACAGAAAACATATCATCTTTTCGTGTGCCTTTTGAAGTTTTACAAAATTGATGTCAATGAAGACCTGAATAAATTCTAAGACATGTAAATAAAACAGACAACATCGTCTGATCACAGTGCAAAAACTAGAGATTAATATTGGAATAATTTTTTGAAAAACCCTACCACCTGGACATTTTTTAAAAACCCAAACTACAGTATACTAGGATCTAATGGTAATGAAAATAACTCATAGTAGAATTTAAAGTGCTAAAGCAGTGCTCAGAGCAAAATTCATTGCTTCCGTAACTTTTCTTTAAGCAAGTATGCAGTGGCTCATGCCTGTAATCCCAGTACCTTGGGAGGCCGAGGTGGGTGGATCACATGAGGCCAGGAATTCGAGACCACCCTGCCAACATGATGAAACCCCATCTCTACTAAAAATACAAAAACTAGCCAAATATGGTGGCATGTGCCCATAATCTCAGCTACTCGGGAGCCTGAGACACGAGAATCGCTTGAACCCCGCAGGCGGAGTTTGCAGTGAGCCTAGATTGTCCACTGCGCTCCAGCCTGGGCAGCACAACAAGACACTGTTTCCAAAAAAATAAAAAATAAAAAAGTGTGTCAGAATGCTAACTGTCCACCAAAAAAATGAATTTCATCTTTTTTAGGAATACAACTAGACTATAGATAGATAGAGAGATATAGTGAGATAGAGATAAATGTCTCTCTACATATACATATATACAGTCTAAGTATATTTTTATACACACAGATAGACTATATACATATATATGTGTATCTATATAGTCTATATATAGACTATATACATATATATGTGTATCTGTATAGTCTATATATAGACTTCAGGCAATCTTCAGAGTCTTTTTTAACTGTCTATACATTATAGAGATTTAATGGCTGTAGTTAATTAAGGTGACTAATATCAGAATGAAGGAAAGTAAAATTTCCTATTGGAAAACAGTACATTATTTCATGAAAGTTTTATGGTAAAATATATATAACATAAAATATGCTATTTTAACCATTTTTAAGTGTACAGTTGTACAACCATTACCACTATCTATTTTCAAATTTTTTCATCATCCCAAACAGAAACTCTGTATCCATTAAAGAATAATTTCCCCATTCCCCCTTTCTCCAGCCCCTGGTAACCTCTCATATGCTTACTGCCTCTGTGAATTTGCCTATTCTAGATATTTCTTTCTTTTTTTTTTTTGAGTTGGGGTTTTGGTCTGTTGCCTAGGATGGAGTGCAGTGGCACAATCATAGCTCACTGCAGCCTTGAACCCTGCGCTCAAGCTGTCCTCCCACCTTGACCTCCTTAAGTGTTGGGATTACAAGTGTGAACCACCATGCCCAGCCCGAGATATTTCCTTTAAGTGAATCACACAATATTTGTCCTTTTGTAACTGGCTTATTTCACTTAGCATAATGTATTCAAGATTTGTCCATGTCATAGCATGTGTCAAAATTCCCTTCCATTTTAAGGCTGAATTCTATTCCATCATATGGTGTATTAGTCCATTTTCATACTGCTATAAAGAACTGCCTGAGACTGGGTAATTTATAAAGGAAAGAGGTTTAATTGACTCACAGTTCAGCATGGCTGGGGAGGCCTCAGGAAACTTAGAATCATGGCAGAAGGCAAAGGGGAAGCAAGGCACCTTCTTCACAAAGTGATGGGAAGGAGAAGTGCCTAGTGAAGGGGAAGAGTCCCTTATAAAACCATCAGATCTCATGAGAACTCACTATCATGAGAAGGGCAAGAGGGAAACTGCCCTTGTGATTCAATCACCTCCACCCAGTCTCTCCCTTAACACATGGGAATTATGGGGATTACAATTCAAGATGAGATTTGGGTGGAGACACAAAGCCTAACCATATCATTCCACCCCGGACCCTCGCAAATCTCATGTGCCTTTCACATTTCAAAACCAATCATGCCTTCCCAACAGTCCCCCAAAGTCTTAATTCATTCCAGCATTAACCCATAAGTCCATGTTCAAAGTCTCATCTGAGACAAGGCAAGTCCCTTCCACCTGTAACAGCAAAACCAAGTTAGTTACTTCCTAGATAAAATGGGGGAGCAGATATTGGGTAAATACACCCATTCCAAATGGGAGAAATTGGCCAAAACAAAGAGGCTACAGGCCCCATGCAAATCTGAAATCCAGCAGGGCATCAAATCTTAAAGCTCCAAAATGATCTCCTTTGACTCCATGTCTCACATACAGGTCATGCTGATGCAAGAGGTGGGTTCCCATCATCTTGGGCAGCTCTGCCTCTGTGGCTTTGCAGGGTACAGCCTCCCTCTGGTTGCTTTCATGGGCTGGCATTGAGTGTCTGTGGCTTTTCTGGGTGCACAGTGCAAGCTGTCAGTGGATCTACCATTCTGGGGTCTGGAGGATGGTGGCCCTCTTCTCACAGCTCCACCAGGTAGTGCCCCAGTGGGGACTCTGTGTGGGGGCTCCAACCCCACATTTCCCTTCCTCACTACCCTAGCAGAGGTTCTCCATGAGGACTCCACCCCTGCAACAAACTTCTCCATGGACACCCATTTGTTTCCATACATCCTCTGAAATCTAGGTAGAAATTCCCAAACCTCAATTCTTGACTTCTGTGTACCCACAGGCACAACACCACATGAAAGACACCAAGGCTTGGGGCTTGCACCCTCTGAAGCAGTGGCCTGAGCTGTACCTTGGCCCCTTTTAGCCATGGCTAGGATGTGGCTAAAAGTCACAGTTCCAAGAGTACACAAAGCAGAGAAGCCCTGGGCCTGGCCCAGGAAACCATTTTTCCCTCCTAGGCCTCCAGACCTGTGATGGGAGGAGCTGCCTTGAAGGTCTCTGACATGCCCTGGAGACATTTTCCCTATTGCCTTTGTGATTAACATTGGGCTCCTCATTACTTATGCAAATATCTGCAGCCAGCTTGAATTTCTCCCCAGAAAATGGGTTTCTCTTTTCAGTTGCATTGTCAGGCTGAAAATTTTCCAAACTTTTATGCTCTGCTTCCCTTTTAAACATAAGTTCCAATTTCAGATCATCTCTCTCAAGTTCATAGTTCTATAGGTCTCTAGGGCAGAGGCAAAATGCCACCAGTCTCTTTGCTAAAGCATAGCAAGAGTGACCTTTGCTCCAGTTCCCGAGAAGTTCCTCATCTCCATGTGAAATTATGTCAGCCTGGGCTTCATTGTCCATATCACTATAAGCATTTTGGCCAAAACCATTCAACAAGTCTCTAGGAAGTTCCAGACTTTCCCAGATCTTCCTGTCCTCTAAACCCTCCAAAGTGTTCCAACCTCTTACCTGTCACCCAGTTCCAAAGTCACTTCCACATTTTTGGGTCTCTTTATAGCAGTACCTCACTCTACTGGTACCAATTTACTGTATTAGTCCATTCTCACCATTTTACATTCCCACCAGGAAATGTATCTTAATTTCTCCACCTCCTTGCCAACACTTGTTGTTTTCCATTTTTTATTATTATAGCTATTCTAGTAGGTTAAATAGTATCTCATGGTTTTGATTAGTATTTCTCTAATGACTAAAGATGTTGAGCATCTTTTCATGTCTTTATTGGTTATTTGTATTTCATCTTTGAGGGAGGGAAAGGACTTGTCTATTCAAGTTCCTTGCCCGTATTTAAAATTGGGTTGATTTTTGGTGTTGAGTTTTAGGATTTCTTTATATATTCTGTATGTTAAACCCTTATCAGGTATATGATTTGCAAATATTTTCTCCTGTATGTTTTCTTTTCACTTTGTTGATAATGTCCTTTGATGTAGAAAAGTTTTTAACTTTGATGAAGTCCAATTTATCTACCTTTTCTTTTGTTGCTTGTGCTTTCAGTGTCATGTCAAAGAATCCATTGCCAAATCCAAAGTCATGAAGATTTATTCCTATATATTCTTCTAAGAGTTTTATGATTTTAGCTTATATGTTTGGGCAATTGATCCATTTTGAGTTCATTTTTGTATTCAATGGTATAGTAGGCATCCAACTTCATTCTTTTGCCTGTGGAAATCCAGTTGCCACCACGCCATTTGTTGAAGAGACTATTATTTTTTGTTTGTTTGTTTGTTTGTTTTGAGATGGAGTTTTGCTTGTTGCCCAGGCTGGAGTGCAATGGCACAACCTTGGCTCACTACAACCTCCTCCTCCCTGGTTCAAGCGATTCTTCTCCCTCAGTCTCCCAAGTAGCTGGGATTACAGGCATGCACCACCATGCCTGGCTAATTTTGTATCTTTAGTAGAGGTAGGGTTTCACGATGTTGGTCAGGCTGGTCTCGAACTCCTGACCTCAGGTGATCCACCCACCTCGGCCTCCCAAAGTGCTGGGATTACAGATGTAAGCCACCACACCCAGCCTGAAGAGTCTATTCTTTGTCCCATGTAATGGTCTTGACACCCTTGTTGAAAATCAGTCTGCCATAGATGTATGGGTTTATTTCTTAACTCTCAGTTCTATTCTGTTGGTCTATATGTCTATCTGTATGGTAGTACCACACTGTTTTATTACTGTAGCTTTGTAATAAGCTTTGAAACAGAGAAGTGTTGGCCCTCCAGCTTTGTTCTTTTTCAAGATTCGTTTTGAACTATTGGGGCACGTTACAATTCCATATAAATTTGAGAATTGACTTTTTCATTTCTGTAAAAAGAGGCTGGTGGAATTTTGATAGGGATTGCTTTGTGTAATATAAGTTTTGAAGTGTTGACATCTTAACAATATTAAGTCTTCCAATCCATAAAATGTAGGCTGTCTTTTCATTTATTTAGGTCTTCTTTAATGTCTTTCATCAGTGTGTTATAGTAATCATTGTACAGATCTTCCACCTTCTTGGCTAAATTTATTCTTTTGAATACTATCGTAAATGAATTGTTTTCTTAATTTCCTCTTTAGATTGTTCATTGCTGATGTGTAGAAACACAATTGATTTTTGCATGTTGATCTTGTACCTGCAACTTTGCTGAATTTGTAGCTTTCTTGTGGTTTCTTTGGGATTTTCTATAGGTAGGGTCATGTCATCTGTGAACAGTGAGAGTTACACTTCTTTCTTTTTACTTTGGATGCCTTTTATTTCTCTTTGTTGCCTAATTAATCTGGCTAAAACTTCCTGTACAATGTTGAATAGCAAACTTCCTGTACAGTGTTGAATAGCGGTAGTGAGAGGGCATCCTTGTCTTGTTCCTGATCTTAGGGGTAAGCTTCCACCATTGAGTGTAATGTTAACTGTGGAATTTTTTTAAATGCCCTTTATCGGGTTGAGGCTATTGTCTTCCATTCCTAGTTTATCTTGAAAATATTTTGGATTCTATCACATGATTTTTCTGCATCAATGAATATGACCTTTTTTCCTTTTTTCTATTGACATGGTATATTACATTAATTGATTTGCTTATGTTGAACCACCCTTGCGTTCTTGGGATAAATCACACCTAATCAGATTGTATAATCCTTTAATATGCTGTAAGATTTGGTTTGCTAGTATTTCGTTGGGTTTTTTTTATTGATATCCATAAAGAATATTGGTTTGTAATTTTCTTTTCTTGTGATGTCTACATTTGGCTTTAGTATCAGGGTAATGCTGGCTTCATAGAAGAAGTTAGGAAGTATTCCCTCCTCTTCCATTATTTGGAAGAGTTTGAGAAGAACTGCTGTTTATTCTTCTTTAAATGTTTGGAAGAATTCACCAGTGAAGCCATCTGGTCCTGGACTTTTGTTTATTGGGAGGTTTTAAATTACTTATTTAATCTCTTTACTTGTTATAGGTCTGTTGAGATTTTCTATTTCTTCTAAAGTCAATTTAGTAATTTGTGTGCTTTTAGGAATTTGTCATTTTATCTAAGTTATCTAATTTTTTGATGTACAGTAGTTCATAGTAATCTCTATTTGTGATCCAATTTTTGGAAGGTAAAATCAAGAGTTGTTAGAGGCAAATTGGGCGCTTGATTAAAATAGGATCTGGTAGTTCTGTTTTTAGTTCTTTGAGAAATCTTCACACTGTTGTCCATGGAAGCTCTACTGATTTACATTCCCACCAGCAGTGTAAAGCATTTCCTTTTCTCTGCATCCTTGCCAACATCATTATTTTTTGACATTTTAATAATGGACATCCTGACTGGTGTGAGATGATATGTCATCGTGGTTTTAATTTGCATTTTTTCTGATGACTTTTCAATCCAGCAATGCCACTACTGGCTATCTACCCAAAGGAAAAGAAATTATATATTAAAAAGATACCAGCACCCATGTGTTTATTACAGCACTATTCACAGTTGCAATGATATGGATGGAGTCAACCTACGTATCCATCAATGGATGATTGGACAAAGAAAATGTGGAATGAAGATACACACAATTAAATAGTACTCAGCCATAAAATTGGAATGAAATCAGGTCATTTGCAGTAACGTGGATGAAACTGGAGGCCATTATCTTAAGTGAAACAACTCAGAACCAGAACGTCAAATACTGCATGTTCTCACTCATAAGTGGGAGCTAAATAAAGTATGCACATGGACATAGAGTGTGGAATAATGGACACTGGAGACTAGGATGGGTGAGATGGTAGGAGGGGGTTAAAGGATGAGAAATTACTTAATAGGTACAATGTACATTATTTGGGTGATGGTTACAGTAAATACCCAGACTTCACTACTACTTAATGTATCCATGTAACAAAACTGAACTTGTGTCCTTTAAATTTATAGGAATTAAAAATAAAAATAAATAAGTAGGATCATGAGTGCCCAATAAACAACACTTGGTTACCTATTTAAACAAAGTGACAATCAAACATTTAAAAATAAACATAGGGCTTTGGAAGGCCGAGGTGGGTGGATCACCTGAAGTCAGGAGTTCAAAACCAGCCTGGCCAACATGGTGAAACCCCGTCTCTACTAAAAATACAAAAACTAGCTGGGTGTGGTGGTGCATGCCTGTAATCCCAGCTACTCAGGAGGCTGAGGTAGGGGAATTGCTTGAACCTGGGAGGTGGAGATTGCAGTGAGCCGAGATTGCGCCACTGCACTCCAGCCTGGGAGACAGAGTGAGATTCCATCACAAAAATAAATAAATAAATAAATAAATAAATAAATAAATAAACATAGGAGGTAACACAGTTGTAAAGAACTTTAGCTCTTTGACAAGTGAGGAACCTTTGCTCTTTGTTAGTTTGCCACTAAATAATCAAAAATAAAGAAAAAGACAACATAAAGCTCAGAGAATTATTCTTGTAAAACACAGAATCTGCTATCTAGGCAGATTACACAGAAGATGAAGAATAACTTTTGCATTGTGGTGAAGGCATTAATCAATAAACTAAGGAAGCAAGCCCATCAAAATTTAGATAACGTTGCTACAATTTTAACACATTGCATAGCTTTATTTCAGACCTAGGTTTAAATCAGGGCAAAAGAATTTAACTTTCCCAGTTTGTCCTTCATTATGCTCTTTGATGTTCTGGAACAAACTGACCATCTTTCAGGGCATCCACTAGGTCAAAACTATTTTTATTATAATACTAAGATGTGTAGTTTTTCAGGGGCAGTATGATGTGTGATACTGTAATAGATTGAATGCAGAAGCAGATAGTAGAGTCTAATTATTTCTATTAAGTTGGGCATTAGAGAACTTCGCAAAAATGTGAAGCAGTCTTCTTATTTTTAAAATAAAATTATTTTTATTAAAATTGACATCAGCATGCAACAGATTCATCTCAAATCAATTCAATCAATAAATATATTTAATTTTTTCTGTTTTAATTTATAATATGGTAAGTATTGATAGTTACAACATACATGCGGAAAACCTCTTTGGAAGTCCTTAGTAATATTTCAGAGTACAAAGGGGTCCTGAGAACAGAAAGTTTGAGAACTACTGTCTTAGAAACAAACTACTTTTCCCTTTAAAAGCAGAAGCATATACCCATTTGTCACTATTGCTCATAATATAATTTCAACCACTTGTTTTAATTTTAACTTTTAACCAAAATAATATCTGTTTCAAAGAGAAAATTTGAGAGGTGCAATTGAGAACTATCTCTCACAAACATTATAGCAGATTAACAGAGCTCATGAACACATGTAGCACTTTCGATGTACACACCCATCCCTTTTAAAGAGGAAAATGAACACAACCATTAACATGACCCAAAGATATTGTCTCTTTATAGCATATAAAAATAAGAAGCAACAGTATATAGGACCAGGCGCGGTGGCTCATGCCTGTAATCCCAACACTTTGGGAGGCCGAGGCAGGTGAATCACGAGGTCAGGAGATCAAGACTAGCCTGACCAACATGGTGAAACTCCATCTCTACTAAAAATACAAAAAACTAGCCGGGCGTGGTGGCACATGCCTGTAGTCCCAGCTACTCGGGAGGCTGTGCTAGGAGAATTACTTGAACCCGGCAGGCGGAGGTTACAGTGAGTCAAGATCACACCACTGCGCTCCAGCCTGGGTGACAGAGAGAGACTCCATCTCAAAAAAAAAAAAAAAAAAAAAAAGAAGCAACAGTATATAAACTTAAAACTGCTTAGTGAGGCCAAGATAGGAGGATTGCTTGAGCCCAGGAGTTCAAGACCAGCCTGGGCAACATAGGAAGACCCTGTCTCTATAAATAATTTTTTAAAGAATTAACCAGGAATAGTGGCACATGCTTATACTCCCAGCTATTCGGGAGGCTGTGGCAGGAGGATTGCCTGAGCCTGAAAGGCTGTAGCTGCAGTGAGCCATGATTGTGCCACCACACTCCAGCCTGTGTGACAGAGTGAGACCCTGTCTCAAAAAAAAACAAAAAACAAAAACAAAAAACTGTGCTTAGTAATCAATATTTAAGCAGTCTATGTTAATTAAAATTACGTAGGTATCCAATGATTATCCATTAATGAACTCAATTTAATATCAAACCAGTGTGTTAAGTTAATTAGATTATCTTAAATCTAACATACCACAGAATGTAATTACTGCTGAAATAAAAGTTTGTCAGAACAGGGATTCAATTTCAGTTGAACACAAATTTACATCTTTCATAATCTTAAATATTATATATAAGTAACATTATCTTATTTGATTAGTAAATCTGTATACATTTAGGAAAAACAGACCCAAGTAAAATAAAATGTATGCTTGTTTTATACATTACATAAATAAATCACCAAAAATGACATAGCTCTCTGAAATAAAAATTATTTTTAATGTTTTATTTTTAATTTTTGTAGGTACATTACAAGTGTATCTATTTATTGATTACATGAGATATTTTGATACAGACATGCCATGCATGGTAATCACATTAGGGTACATGAAGTAGCCATCACATCAAACATTTATCCTTTGTGTTACAAACAATCCAATTATACTCTTTTAGTTATTTTTAAATGTACAATTAAGTTAATACTGACTGTGGTCACCCTGTTAGGCTAGCAAACACTAGGCCTATTCATTCTTTCTATATTTTTTACCCATTACCCATCCCCACATTCTCCCCTACTATCTTTCCCAGCTTTTGGTAACCATCATTCTACTCTCTATTTCCATGAGTTCAGTTGGCTTAATTTTTAGCTTCCACAAATAAGTGAGAACATGCAAGGTTTGTCTTTCTGTGCCTGGTTTATTTCACTTAACATAATGACCTCCAGTCCCATTCATATTGTTGCAAATGACTAGATCTCATTCTTTTTAATGGCTGAATAGTGCTCCATTGTGTATATGTACCACATTTTCTCTATCCATTCTTCTGTTGATGGACAGTTAGGTTGCTTCCAAATCTTGGCTATTGTGAATAGTGCTGCAATACATATGGGAGTGCAGATATCTCTTCAATATGCTGATTTCCTTTCTTTTGAGTGTATACCTAGGAGTGGGATTGCTGACTCTTCTCCATAGTGGTTGTACTAATTTATGTTCCCACCAGCAGTGTACAAGGGTTCCCTTTTTTCAACATCATCACCAGCATTTGTTTTTGCCTATCTTTTGGGTATAAGCCATTTTAACTGGGATGAGATGATATCTCACTGTAGTTTTGGTTTGCATTTCTCTGATGATCAATGATGCGGAGCAACTTTTCAGTTGCTTGTTTGCCATTCGTATGTCTTCTTTTGAGAAATGTCTATTCAGATCCTTTGCTCATTTTAAAAATTAGATTACTAGATTTTTTCCTATAGAGTTGTTTGAGCTCTGTATATGTATCTGCTTATTAATCCCTGGTCAGAGGGGTAGTTTGCAAATACTTTTTCCCATTCTGTGGGTTGTCTTTTCAGTTTCTTTTTTTTTTTTTTTTTTTTTTTTTGAGACGGAGTCTTGCTCTGTCACCCAGGCTGGAGTGCAGTGGCATGATCTTGGCTCACTGCAAGCTCTGCCTCCTGGGTTCACCCACCATTCTCCTGCCTCAGCCTCCCGAGTAGCTGGGACTACAGGCGCCTGCCACCACATCCGGCTAATTTTTTTTTTTTTTTTGTATTTTTAGTAGAAACGGGGTTTCACCATGTTAGCCAGGATGGTCTCGATATCCTGACCTCGTGATCCGCCCACCTCCGCCTCCCAAAGTGCTGGGATTACAGGTGTGAGCCACAGCGCCCAGCCCAGTTTCTTGATTTAAACAAGAATTATTAAACAAATCTCATTTGCCAAAGATTTACCTTAATTTTGGATTCTTAAAATGTTTGAGTTAGCAGAATTTTTTGTAAAAATATTTTTAGTTTAGCACATTTTAGTATTAAAAGTTCAACTTCTGGCCGGGTGCAGTAGCCAGCACTTTGGGAGGCCAAGGTGGGTGGATCACCTGAGGTCAGGAGTTCGAGACCAGTCTGGCCAACATGGCAAAACCCTGTCTCTACTAAAAATACAAAAAATTAGCTGGGTGGGCACCTGTAATCCTAGCTGCTTGGAAGGCCGAGGCAGGAGAATTGCTTGAACCCAGGAGGCAGAGGTTGCAGTGAGCCAAGATCGTGCAATTGCACTCCAGTCTGGACAACAAGAGTGAAACTCTGTCTCAAAAAAAAAAAAAAGAAGTTCAACTTCTTTTTTTCTTGGAATTAAAAAAAATGTATCTAAGTTCTTATTTATGTCTATAAACCAATTAGAACAGAGCTCCTTTAATTTAGGAAACTTTATAATATAACTTATTAATACTCCCCAGAGATAGGAAAATATTTTACACTCACACAATGTGAGGTCAAAGCCTTTTCCAGTTGTAGACACATAGACATAGATAAAGCGATCTTATGAATTCAGATCTACAATTTCAGCTACAAGTTAAGAGTAAACACAGAAATACACCAGTCCAGATATTAAAGTGTTCACCTTCCCTGCGGGCATGAAATTACTGATTAATTTGAGTTCA
Source organism: Nomascus leucogenys (assembly GCF_006542625.1). Classification (NCBI taxonomy): domain Eukaryota; kingdom Metazoa; phylum Chordata; class Mammalia; order Primates; family Hylobatidae; genus Nomascus; species Nomascus leucogenys. The sequence continues at coordinate 62,437,261 of NC_044406.1, read as the reverse complement.
AAATGAACAAATAGAACAACAAAAAAGACAAATTCTCTGTTATTTCCCACCCATCAGTGACTGGGTAAGTGACTAGATAATCCATTAGCCCAATTACAAAGACCACCAAATGGTCAGACCATATAATCACATTCCCAGTCATTGCTGCTACCAAGGAAGAATATAACTTACTGACTATACACAAACCAGAAACTAAAACAAAACATAAACTCAATAGAAAAGAAAAAAGAAAGAAGCAGAGATTCGACAAAGTTCTGCTGCCACTTTAGATTCAATCTGGAAGCCAAGAAAAGATTAATGTAAACAATCTATGAGTTACATTTCTCCAGTAACACAATTTACCTGGCCCTGTCAAGTGTATCCATTGGGCATCTCAGTCAGTACTTTTAAGATATAACCTTGGCTGGGTGTGGTGGCTCACGCCTGTAATCCCAGCACTTTGGGAGGCCAAGGCAGGCAGATCACCTGAGGTCAGGAGTTCGAGACCAGCTTGGCCAACTTGGTGAAACCCCGTCTCTACTACAAATACAAAAATTAGCTGGGCGTGGTGGTGGGCACCTGTAATCCCAGCTACTTGGTAGGCTGAAGCAGGAGAATCGCTTGAACCCAGGAGGCAGAGTTTGCAGTGAGCAGAGATCCTGCCACTGCACTCCAACCTGGTGACAGAGTGAGACTCTGTCTCAAAAAAAAAAAAAAAAGATATCATCATGACTCTCTTAGGAATATTAAATGAACACATCAAGGATTTTATTTAATTCATTAACTAATGAGGAAACTGAGAAGATGTTACAACCAATTTCAATTTGCATTTCATTTTGGTTGCTTGGTTTTTCCTGTTTTCTGTCTCTTACTGTTTATTCAGCGGTATCTTTTTTCCCTTTTGCTGCTTCCACTTCCTTTTGCTGCTTCCAGTTTTACTTTTATTTCTGTGGTGGCTTTATTTTTTTATTCCCATTTCCTTCTTTGTCTCTGACATAGCTCATATTCCATTTCCTTTTGTTGTCTACCAACTCTTCCCTGAGTTCTAGCATTTCTGTTTTATATTCTTGTTTTATAGAGATGATTACTTAATTAATATTACTGAATTTATGCTGATATGTTTAGTCACAATTTTAATCTGCATATGGCAACATTTCTCTGGTGAGAATTCTCCATCTGCCATTTTTTTTCTGTTTCTTCCATCCCATTTTCATGTAGTATCTTTGTGTATAAACTGTGCTGGAGTTGTTTGTTTTGTTTTGCTTTGCTTGATAACATCTTTAATTGCAATGAAGTCTCTTTAGACCTTCTACTTGCAGATGATACATGTGGAGAGGAGCTCAGGACCTGATCAAGGATAATAGAAATTTTTACTTAAGTTCTAAGGTTGTTGTGTATGTGAGTTCTTGTAGGCTCTACATCTTCTCAGCCAGTGGATATAGGCAGCTATGGTCTTCTCATAAGAAAGACTCTTTTCTCCCCACTGCTTCACTGACCTGTTGCTCACTCTTTCTTCTCTGCTTCTCAAAACCAAACTAAGTCCAGACAAATTCCCTTTACCAGCCTCTAAACTCTTTTCTTGTTATTGTAGATAAAGGATATGCACTTCAGGGTGTGCTCCTCCCCTTGGAGTGCTGTACTTTTGCTGACTTTTTCTGATTCTATTTTTATTTTTAAAACGTATGTGTGTATGTGTACACAAATACCCTAGACTGTAAGCTCCACAAGGACAGATACTGTGCCTGATTTTGCTTACCTTTGTATTGTGTGCCTAGCACATAATAGGTCTTTAGAATATACACACATATATATATTCTTATAAAATGTGTGTATATGTATATATATTTATGAATGCATATATCATCTATAAAGCCTTGGAAGGATACACATCAAACTTAATACTTGATAGCTCTTGGAACAAGTATTAGTGTGTTTAAGGGACTTTCACTTTTTATTTTGTTTCTGCATTTGAATTTTTCAATGAATATATAGTACTTTAATAATTAAAATGAAAGATACATTTAGAAAAATTATTCTGACTTGTTAAAGGTTTATGTTTCTTGAGATTTTGTATTTCCAATGAACTAATGCCTAAAATAATGAACCCAGTATGTCAGTAATGTAAATAAATCATTAAGCTACCAACTGCAAATAGATAAATTGAGGGAAAGTACAAAGCCAGTGAATCATAAACTCTTGAGGGAAAGTTGGAAAATGCCATCCTTTTAAAAATCTACTCCAAATCAGAGTTAATTAAGAGCTGTATAAACAGTGATTAAAATTTTAGTGCTATGAGAATTGGCTTTTACAAAAGGATTAACCCTGACATGCCATTATATTAGTGACCTAAGGAAAGCAGCTCACCACATTTATTCTGCAAAGTATTTATTAAATTCCTAAGGGCTACTATGTATTGTGGAAATAAGGAAATGTATTACTGTCTCTGTCCCTAAGAAATTTACAGTAAAGAAAGTAGGTCAGAAACATAATCAATTATACATATATAAGGCAAAATGAAATAACTATACTAATAGGGATACAGAATATATGGGACCACAGAGGAAGAAATGATCTATTCCAAAAGGTGATATTTGAACTTACTCTTCAAGAATAAATAGAATTTTAATGGTAGGAACCAAGTGAACAGAAGCCAGGAGTAATACAGGAGAACATTGTTAGTTTGGGGATTATCTCTTATTCAGGGGTTATATAGTGGGAGATGAGTCCGTGTCTTAGTCTGTTTCTGCTGCTGTAACGAAACACCTCATGCAGACGGGGTAACTTACAAAAGAGAAAAATTTTTTTTCTCACATTTCTGGAGGCTGGGAAGTCTACGGTCAAGGCAGGTTCAGTTTTCTGGTGAGGGCTGCTCTCTGATTGCAAGATGATACCTTGTTGCTGCATCCTCCAGAGGGGAGAAACACTGTGTCTTCACAGGGAGGAAAGTGGAAGGGCAAGAAAAGTTAGTGCTGTGTGGAAGCCTCTTTTTTAAAGGCCATAAGGGCTATCTGTAACCCCGTTCATGAGGGAGGAGCCCTCTGGGTCTAATAAGCTATTAAAGGTTCCACCTCTTATCCTATCACATTGGCCATTAAGTTTCAACATCTGAATTTTGGAGGGGACACATTCAAACCACAGTAGGCTGAAAGTAGTGTGATTTGTGATATGCCCATTCTCAATAACAAATTAGGCCACTAGTATCACCTAGTTCCAAGCTATCTCATGTCTCACTTGGACCACTGCAATAGCTTCCCAAGTGTCCTCTCTGCTGCAACTCTTGCCCTCCTAATAAATTCAATAGCCACACAGCAGCCAGAGTATTTTAACATAAGTCAGTTCATGTCAGTCTCCTTGCACTTCCCATTTAAATGGATTTAAAATAAAATCCCAAGTCCTTACCATAATCTACAAGGCCATAGATAATCTGGTCCTTAGATACCTTCCTCGCCACCTCTTCTGCCACTCTGCCTCATAGCTCAATGTACTTTAGCCCTACTATGTCTCGATAACACCTCGTACTTCCCTGCTTCTGGGCCTTGGTATTTGCCCTTTCCTTTGCATTGAACACTCTTGTCCTAGATATCCATATGCCTTGCTCCCCAACTTGCTCAAGTTTTACCCCCTCAGAGACCACACCCTTTCAAAAATAGCAACTTTCAATACTATTTACCCCTTTAATCTGTGTGTTAACTACTTGACGTATTCTATGTTGCTTATTGTTTGTCTCCCTAAATAGAATCTAAGTTCCATGCAGGCAGAAAAGTTGTCTGTCTTGTTCATTCTTTATCCATACCTCCTAAAGTTTTGCCTGGCATATAATAGGGCTCAATAAATATTTATTAAATGAAATTCTGCTATAACACCAGAAATTATATCATTAGAGAGTCACTTATTTTAGTATTAGAGTGTTTCGATCTTAGAGAACCCTCTATACAAAGATCCTCTATACAAAGAGAGCTCACAATTTAGTCATTATCAACGTATACTCTGGGAGAGGAACATTTGGAAAAAAATACCTAATGGAGATTGAACTTGAGATTTAGAGCAGAGAAGGGCAGGTTTCCAGGGGTGAAAAAGGATATTTAAGGGGAAGTTGGGTTTGTACCAAAGATGACTTTGCTTATAGTGAGAAGATACTCAAACCTTTCTAACTTGAGGAAGCTCACAGCTTCTGAATCTCTCTTTCTGGCTGTAAAAAGAGATTTCCTCTTTTGGGTCTCCCTTGAAGATTATCATTTTTGGATGTTGCTAAGAGCATCCTTGGAGTCAGAGTCTCTATATATAGCAAATCATCAAATGTTAGGGCTAGAAGTAATCTTGGTGATTTGGTTTCTTAAAACTATTTATTTTATAACATGAGTTAAACATTTGTCACAAAAACAGGAAGAAAGAGAAAAGGCTTTAGTTTTTGTAGGTCATTGCAAGGAAGAATTTCACTTATCTCCAGTGCTATAATTTTGACTTTGGTATAAAGCATTCATCAAGTGTCATCATCGAAAGTATTAGTGGTTATGACAAACAAGGCAAACCTCCTGAGAGCTTTAGAACAAAGCCCAGCATGGATGTTCTGCCAGCAGAAATGCAGCTCAGCTGGCAGGGCAGAGGATTATCTATGTTTTTATGTATTATATATTACATATTTATATATTAGGGTCAGGATCCTCAACCCATCACTGGAAAGGTCATTCTAATTTATCCAAATACAGTAGATAAAAGCTGCCATTTAACAAGGTGTATGCTAGAATAGAAATACTTTTTGTCTTTTCCATTGTACACACCAAAACTAGGATTGAATGCTTATTCCTTTGCAGGCAGTCTTTGCTCGGTTCCTTCATTGGCTTAATACAGCAATCAGTCATGCATTACTTTTGTCTCAGAGATTAGTTCTCATGGATAAGAAATTCTCAGAGATGAAAGTTTTGAGATCAGCCAAGAGAAAAGGCAATTGGAGCTGATCCTCAGGCACATTAAACAGAATGGTAAAACTTGAGTAGATTTTTTAGTATACATTTTGAGCCAGAACTTAGGCCATAGAAATAGGAGAACCTGAGTTTAGGATTATTTCCTGGAAGGAAATTAAACAATTAGCTGGAGATACCCAAGTATCTCTGATAAAAATGGATCCTAAAAGTCTTCACTTTTGGCAGCATTCCATTTAAATCATACCTCATAGTCAGCAGAAGCTTACCCTAATGATGCAATCCAAAGCCTTAATGGCAGTGAGTAGAGACTTTGATACAGGGCTATGGAGTCACTGAAGAAATATAGTAGGGGTTCCAGGTTGAGGAGACAGGTTTGTTATGGTTCCCAGATACTTATGGTGATATATACTATTCCTTCTCCAAAGTGCCTGATCTAATTAGGAATGTCAGTCCAATCTCACTGTTCCCAACATATATCTTATTATGGTTTGCTTTTAGAGAAGACAAATGTGAATCTGGAAATTTTATTTTTTATTTATTTATTTTTTTTTTTATTATACTTTAAGTTTTAGGGTACATGTGCACAACGTGCAGGTTAGTTACATATGTATACATGTGCCATGTTGGTTTGCTGCACCCATCAACTCGTCATTTAACATTAGGTATATCTCCTAATGTTATCCCTCCCCCCTCCCCCCACCCCACAACAGGCCCTGGTGTGTGAAGTTCCCCGTCCTGTGTCCATGTGTTCTCATTGTTCAATTCCCACCTATGAGTGAGAATATGCGGTGCTTGGTTTTTTGTCCTTACCATAGTTTGCTGAGAATGATGGTCTCCAGCTTCATCCATGTCCCTACAAAGAACATGAACTCATCATTTTTATGGCTGCATAGTATTCCATGGTGTACCTGTGCCACATTTTCTTAATCCAGTCTATCATTGTTGGACTTTTGGGTTGGTTCCAAGTCTTTGCTATTGTGAATAGTGCCACAATAAACATACGTGTGCATGTGTCTTTATAGCAGCATGATTTATAATCCTTTGGGTGTATACCCAGTAATGGGATGGCTGGGTCAAATGGTATTTCTAGCTCTAGATCCCTGAGGAATCGCCACACTGACTTCCACAATGGTTGAACTAGTTTACAGTCCCACCAACAGTGTAACAGTGTTCCTATTTCTTCACATCCTCTCCAGCACCTGTTGTTTCCTGACTTTTTAATGATTGCCATTCTAACTGGTGTGAGATGGTATCTCATTGTGGTTTAGATTTGCATTTCTCTGATGGCCAAGTGATGATGAGCATTTTTTCATGTGTCTTTTGGCTGCATAAATGTCTTCTTTTGAGAAGTGTCTGTTCATATCCGTCGCCCACTTTTTGATGGGGTTGTTTTTTTTTTCTTGTAAATTTGTTTGTGTTCTTTGTAGATTCTGGATATTAGCCCTTTGTCAGATGAGTAGATTGCAAAAATGTTCTCCCATTCTGTAGGTTGCCTGTTAGATGGTAGTTTCTTTTGCTGTGCAGAAGCTCTTTAGTTTAATGAGATCCCATTTGTCAATTTTGGCTTTTGTTGCCATTGCTTTTGGTGTTTTAGACATTTTCTTATACAGTTATCTTAGCACAATGTCTCCTGATCAGAATAAGTTGTGTACTATACCTCACCTACGTATTCATTACTTATTTTCACAAGATTCCCCAAGCTTTAAACTTCAGTCCACCCCTAACTGATTATATATATATATATATATATATATATATATATCTCACAATACACATTCTTTTCAAGTGCACTTGTAACATATACCAAAATAGATCATATGCTGGGCCAAAAAGCAAGTCTCAACAAGTTTCAAAGGATCAAAATCATACAAGGTATGTTATCCAAACAAAGTATAATTACATGAGAAAGCAACAACAGAAGGATGATTAGGAAACCCCCACTGTTGGAAATCTAAAAGAAACATTTCTAAATAACCCATCAGTCAAAGAAAAAATCAAAATGGAAACGATGGAATAGATTGAACTTAACAAAAATGAAATATGACATCAAAACTTGTTAGATACAACTAAAATAAAGGAAAAGACATAGCTTTAAATGCATATATTAGTAAAGATTAAGGGTTGAAAATTGATGATCTAAGCTTCCAACTTGAGTCTAGGGAAAGAACAACAAATTAAAGATAGTAGAAGGGAGAATGTAACAAAGATAAGAGCAGAAAACAAAGAAATGAAAAACAACACGCAACACAGAAAATCAGGCTGGGCACAGTGGCTCATGCCTGTAATCCCAGCACTTTGGGAGGCCAAGGCGGGCAGATCACCTGAGGTCAGGAGTTTGAGACCAGCCTGGCCAACATGGTGAAGCCCCGTCTCTACTAAAAATACAAAAATTAGCCAGGCATGGTGGCACATGCCTGTAATCACAGCTACTGGGGAGGCTGAGGCAAGAGAATCGCTTGAGCTTGGAAGGTGGAGGTTGCAGTGAGCCAAGATCACGCCACTACACTCCAGCCTGGGCGACAGAGCAAGACTGTGTCTCAAAACAACAACAACAACAATACAGAAAATCAACAAAGCTATAGGTTGCTTCTTTGGAAAGATTAATACAATTGCTAAAAGTCTTGCAAGATGGATTGAGAAAGAACACAAATTACCAATATCAGTAATTCAAAAGTGGGCATCACTACAAATCCTTCAGACATTAAAATCACAATAAAAAGGATATTGTGAACAACTTTATGCCAATAAATTTGACAGTTTGGACAAAATGACAAATTCCTTGAAAAGTACAGCTACCAAAATTACTTTCCCGCCCCCCATTACTTCTCAGCTTTTTGGCTAAGATCAAGTACAAAATTGTGCCTCCAAAAATAATCTGAGTAGTCCTATTTAGACTATTTTAAATAGTCCTAAACCTACTAAAGAAATGAAACCTTAAATACCTTCTCACAAAGGAAATGGCTTTACCAGTACATTATTCCAAATATATAAGAAAGAAATAATATCAATCTCATACAAATATCTCTTATGGAAAATAGAGAAAAAAGTAATACATTGATTTTATGAGGTCAGCGTGACTCTGATTACAAAAACTAAAAAGAAAAATACAAGTCAGTGTCAGTGTCTTTTTTGTTTGTTTTTTTTGTTTTTATTTTTGTTTTTTTGAGACGAAGTCTCACTCTGTCGCCCAGGCTGGAGTGCAGTGGCACGATCTCAGCTCACTGCAACCTTTGCCTCCCAGGTTCCAGCGATTCTCCAGCCTCAGCCTCCCAAGTAGCTGGGACTACAGGCATGCACCACCACGCCCGGCTAATTTTTGTATTTTTAGTAGAGATGGGGCTTCACCATGTTGGCAAGGCTGGTCTTGAACTCCTGACCTCAGGTGGTCCGCCCGCCTTGGCCTCCCAAAGTGCTGGGATTACAGGCGTGAACCACCACACCCGGCCTCAGGCCAGTATCTTAAATGATAGATGCAAAGATCCTAAACACATTTTAGAAAATTGAATCCAGCAATATATAAAAAGGATACTGCATCATGACCAATATTGCTTATCCCAGGAATTCAACATTCAAAAATGAGTGCGCATTAACAAAATCAAAGAGGAAAACATAATAATCTCAATAGATGCAGAAAAAGCATTTGAAAAAAATTCCATACCCATTCATGATGAGAACACTCAACAAACTAGGAATAGAAAGTCACTTCCTCAATCTGATAAACATTACTTGAAAACAAACTACTCCTTACTTTGTATTTAATGGTAAAATATGAACACTTTCTCACTGATGTCAGGGAATGAAACATGGATATACACTATCACCACTTCCATTCAATATTATACTGGAATAATTCCAGGCCTCCTAGTAACCCATTTCACATCTTAGGTCTAATTGATCACTCTCTCCATGCTGCCTCTTAAAAACGATCTGTTCTTTTTTAACTTCAGTTGTAAACCCTTTATGTGCTTTAAGACGGTTTCCAAAGCATTTGTTAAGCTCTGTCTTCTTCAGACCAACTATTTCAGAACTAGGTTCTATTTTCCAACCTTCTAGTCATAGCCATTCTTCTCCTCTACATGTTTTCCAGTAGTGGATTGTGAATCAGAACATGTGGGATTAGGGTCCTGGCTCTCCATTAATTTGCTGTTTCCATGGGTAGGAACAGCATTTAGTTTCTCAGCCATAATCTTCTCATCTGGAAAGTGGGGTTAATAACCCCTGCCCTGTGTATGCATTAGAAGGGCATTTTGCCTATCCGAAGGACTCAGAATAATGGAGCAATTTCTAAACCATGACTTTGAAAGCACTGCAGAGACCCAGCCAATCTACCATTTCCAGGAGCTGACAACATAATTCCGACAACAAATGTAACCTGAAATAGATAAACAAACTGTACATCTCTATAATGGAATACTACTCAGAAGTAAATGAATGTTTAAATGCATTTGCCAAGTGAAAAAAGACAGACCCAAAAGGCTATGATTCCATTTATATGATATCCTGGAAAAGGTAAAACCATAGGAACAGAAAACACACCAGTGGTTGCCAGAGGTTGGACATAGGAGTAGGAGTTCCCTATAAAGGGGTAACATGAGAGAATCTTTAGGGTAATGAACATTCTATAAGGAGCAGTGATAGTGGACACACAATTCTATGCATTTTTCACAACCAACAGAACTATATGCCACAAAGAGTAGCTTTTACCGGATACAATTTTAAAATAAATCAATCAGGATGTGGAGGGAACCCCAGATGGAATTCAGACTGTGACAAATGAATTTGACTGTATTACGAATGAACTACATAGCCACATGGAAGGGGGTGAGGAAGAAAGAAGCTGATTTAAGTAACTTTGAAAAACTCTGTTTTGATTAAATGCAAGGCTAAAGACAAAAAGAACTATGCACAATACTGTATTCTAGTTGGTAACTTTTTTCACGTAGATATGGATTAGCAATAATGAAAATACTTTACATGTTTAGTCAGTTTTGCTGGTACATGGCATATGCATGCCTAAAAATTATTACAGTATCCAAAATTGTGTAATAAAGACCACAGGGCTTATGTGAAAAAATGGGGTTGGGGTATAACACTAAAAAATTTGGTCTGTGACATATTAAAAAAAGATAAGAACCTAATAAAATGACAGCATGGTTTTATATATGTTAAATGACTAAAAATACATGAATACTACAATAAATATGGCTTTTTACCTTAAAAAAGACCTGGCATTTGCTTATGGAAGTGAGTATCAGAAGGATTGCAGCTTGTGAGATACTGTGAAGTGGTGGGAGGAGGTTGTCTGAAATCTGATGGAAAGTTATAGCAACAGATGTGGATGAGTGTGGCCCATAACACATTCAGTGAACTGAGGTAGTGGATAGAAGTTCGAGTTGTGCACGTGTGTGTTATGCATATTCCTATACAGCTTGGTTCAGCCAGATGCTGCTTTCTGCATTCACTTACTATTTCACATAGACTAAATTGCACATAAGCAAGTACTTAACTTACATAATTTACATTAATTGTTACCTAATATATCAATCTTGTTGGAACAAATTCACATTTTCAAAAACATCTTTATAACAACTGTATGTATGTGTGTGTGTATATATGTATGTATTATGTATATGCAAACAGACATGCATATAATATGGTTTTCTTTATCTGTGATTTGGAATAAAGTTTTAAAAATAAGTAAATTTGGACTGGGCACGGTGGCTCACACCTGTAATCCCAGCACTTTGGGAGGCCAAGGCGGGTGGATCATGAGGTCAGGAGTTCGAGACCAGCCTGGCCAATATGGTGAAACCCCATCTCTACTAAAAATACAAAAATTAGCTGGGCATGGTGGCACGTGCCTGTAGCCCCAGCTACTCGGGAGGCTGAGGCAGAAGAATTGCTTGAACCCAGGAAGTGGAGGTTGCAGTGAGCTGAGATCACGCCACTGCACTCCAGCCTGGGCGACAGAACGAGACTCTGTCAAAAAAAAAAAAAAAAAAAAAAAAGTAAATGGGTATGGTTGTTGGATACAGGTTTATATATAAATAATTAATTATATTTCTGTGTACTAGCAAGAAATTATTGGAAAGTGACCTTTAAAATACAATTTTTGATAGCATCAAAATCCGTCAAATGCCTAGTAATCTATAATGAAAGATGTATAAGACCTCTGCACTGAAAGCCACAAAACCTTGAAACATGGCTGAAAGAAATTTTTAAAGGTCTAAATAAACACAGATATATGCCATGTTTATGTATTAGAAAACTCAATATTGTTAAGATATATCAGCTTTCCCAAATTGATCTATAGATTCAAAGCAATCCCAATCAAAATCCCAGCTGTGGCTGTGTGTGGTGGCTTACAGTACTGTAATTCTAGCACTTTGAAAGGCCAAAGTGGGAGGATTGGTTGAGTCCAGGAGTTCAAGTACGGCCTAGGCAACATGGCGAGACCCTATCTTTACCAAAAAAAAAAAAAAAAAAAAAAAGCCCGGTACGGTGGCATGCACTTGTGGTCACAGTGGTCACAGCTACTTGGGAGGCTGAGGCAAGAAGATCACTTGAGCCCAGGAATTTGAGGTTACAGTGAGCTATGATGGCACCACTACACTCTAGCCTGGGTGACAAAGTGAGACCTTGTCTCAAAAGATAATGAAATAAAATAAATAAAAACTTGTAGGAGAATATCTTCATGACTTTGTGGAGACAAAAGATTACCAACTATAAAAGAAAATATTGATAAAGTGGACTTCATTACAAGTGAGAACTTTGGTCTGTCAAAAGATATCATTGAGAAAAGAAAAAGACAAGCCACAGATAGGAAGAAGATAGGCCAATACATAAGCTTGACAACTTCCAGAATATATAAAGAATTCTTACAACTCAACAAGAAAAGACAAATAACCCAATAAAAAAATGGACAAAAGAATTGAATGGCCGGGCGCAGTGGTTCATGCCTGTAATCCCAGCACTTTGGGAGGCTGAGGCGGGTGGATCACCTGAGGTTGGGAGTTCGAGACCAGCCTGACCAACATGGAGAAACCCCATCTCTACTAAAAATACAAAATTAGCCAGGCGTGGTGGCACATACCTGTAATCCCAGCTACTCGGTAGGCTGAGGCAGGAGAATCGCTTGAACCCGGGAAGTGGAGGTCATGGTCAGCTGAGATCACGCCATTGCACTCCAGCCTGGGCAACAAGAGTGAAAATCCATCTCAAAAAAAAAAAAAAGAATTGAATGGAAATTTCACCAAAAAAAATGTATAAATGGTCAATAAGCAAAGGAAAAGATGCTCAGCATCATTACTCATTAAGAAAATGCACATTGAGAAGCCGCTGCACCCTCACTGAAATGACTAAAAAAATCAAGTGTTAATGAGGGTGGGAAGCAACTGGAGTTCTGGCACACCACTAGTGGAAATGTAATTAGTACAACCACTTTGGAAAACTGTTTGGCAGTGTCTGCTAAAACCAAACATGTTTCTATCCCAGCAGTGACTGTGAAATCTCACTTTTAGATATATACTCAGGTGAAATGAGTACATCAGTTCACCACAGTTTGTACAAGAATGTTCAAGACAGCTCTATTCATAAGAACTAAAAATTTGAAGCAACATTACTGTTCATCAGCAGAATGATAGATTAAATAAATTGTGGTATGTTCATACAATGGAATACTACAAAGCAATAAAAGGAATGAACTTCTGATAGCATACAAAAATATTTATGAATATGACAGACGTTATGAGTAAAAGAAGTTGGTCCCAAAAGAATACACAATATAAATTCAATTTTTCAAACAATTTTATTGAGATATAACTCACATGCCATGCAGTTCACCCATCAAAGTGTACAATTCAATGCACTTTAGTGTATTCACAGATATGTGCAACCACCAATGATAATCAATTTTGGAACATTTTATTACCTCAAAAAGAAAGCAACGTACCCTTTAGTTACCCTCGCATTTCTCCCACAAGCCCTGAACAACCACTAATCTACTTTCTGTTTCTATAGCTTTGCATATGCTGAACACTTCATGTAAATAAAGTTATATAATACATGGACTTTTGTGACTGCCTTATTTCACTTAGCATATTTTTAAAGTTAATTCATGTTGTGGCGTGTCAGTACTTCATTACTTTTTATGGTCAAATAATATTCCATTGCCTGGGCATACCATGTTTTATTCATCCATTCATCAGTTGATGGACATTTGGATCGTTTCCATCTTTTAGCTATTATGAATAATGTTGCTGTAAACACTTGTGCACAAGTTTTTGTGTGGACCTATTTTCACTTTTTTTTTGTATATACCTAGGAGTAGAATTGCTGGGTCATATGGTAACCATATGTTTAATCATTTGAGGAACTGCCAGAGTGTTTTTCATTGAGCTATGTCTCTGTTGTGGTACCAGTACCATGCTGTTTTGGTTACTGTAGCCTTGTAGTATAGTTTGAAGTCAGGTAGCGTGATGCCTCCAGCTTTGTTCTTTTGGCTTAGGATTGACTTGGCGATGCGGGCTCTTTTTTGGTTCTATATGAACTTTAAAGTAGTTTCTTCTGATTCTATGAAGAAAGTCATTGGTAGCTTGATGGGGATGGCATTGAATCTATAAATTACCTTGGGCAGTATGGCCATTTTCACGATATTGATTCTTCCAACCCATGAGCATGGAATGTTCTTCCATTTGTTTGTATCCTCTTTTATTTCATTGAGCAGTGGTTTGTAGTTCTCCTTGAAGAGGTCCTTCACATCCCTTGTAAGTTGGATTCCAATCCTCTTTGAAGCAATTGTGAATGGGAGTTCACTCATGATTTGGCTCTCTGTTTGTCTGTGATTGGTGTACAAGAATGCTTGTGATTTTTGTACATTGATTTTGTATCCTGAGACTTTGCTGAAGTTGCTAATCAGCTTAAGGAGATTTTGGGCCGAGACAATGGGGTTTTCTAGATATACAATCATGTCATCTGCAAACAGGGACAATTTGACTTCCTCTTTTCCTAATTGAATACCCTTTATTTCCTTCTCCTGCCCGATTGCCCTGGCCAGAACTTCCAACACTATGTTGAATAGGATTGGTGAGAGAGGGCATCCCTGTCTAGTGCCGGTTTTCAAAGGGAATGCTTCCAGTTTTTGCCCATTCAGTATGATATTGGCTGTGGGTTTGTCATAGATAGCTCTTATTATTTTGAGATACGTCCCATCAATGCCTAATTTTTCAAGAGTTTTTAGCATGAAGGGCTGTTGAATTTTGTCAAAGGCCTTTTCTGCATCTATTGAGATAATCATGTGGTTTGTGTCTTTGGTTCTGTTTATATGCTGGATTACATTTATTGATTTGCGTATGTTGAACCAGCCTTGCATCCCAGGGATGAAGCCCACTTGATCATGGTGTATAAGCTTTTTGATGTGCTACTGGATTCGGTTTGCCAGTATTTTATTGAGGATTTTTGCATCAATGTTCATCAGGGATATTGGTCTGAAATTCTCTTTTTTGGTTATGTCTCTGCCAGGCTTTGGTATCAGGACGATGCTGGCCTCATAAAATGTGTTAGGGAGGATTCCCTCTTTTTCTATCAATTGGAATAGTTTCAGGAGGAATGGTACCAGTTCCTCCTTGTACTTCTGGTAGAATTCAGCTGTGAATCCATCAGGTCCTGGACTCTTTTTGGTTGGTAAGCTATTGATTATTGCCACAATTTCAGAGCCTGTTATTGGTCTATTCAGAGATTCAACTTCTTCCTGGTTTAGTCTTGGGAGGGTGTATTTGTGGAGGAATTTATCCATTTCTTCTAGATTTTCTAGTTTATTTGCATAGAGGTGTTTGTAGTATTCTCTGATGGTAGATTTTATTTCTGTGGGATCAGTGGTGATATCCCCTTTTCCATTTTTTATTGCATCTATTTGATTCTTCTCTCTTTTCTTCTTTATTAGTCTTGCTAGCGGTCTATCAATTTTGTTGATCTTTTCAAAAAACCACCTCCTGGATTCATTAATTTTTTGAAGGGTTTTTTGTGTCTCTATTTCCTTCAGTTCTGCTCTGATTTTAGTTATTTCTTGCCTTCTGCTAGCTTTTGAATGTGTTTGCTCTTGCTTTTCTAGTTCTTTTAATTGTGATGTTAGGGTGTCAATTAGAGCCCTCAGAAATAATGCCGCATATCTACAACTATTTGATCTTTGACAAACCTGACAAAAACAAGCAATGGGGAAAGGATTCCCTATTTAATAAATGGTGCTGGGAAAACTGGCTAGCCATATGTAGAAAGCTGAAACTGGATCCCTTCCTTACACCTTATACAAAAATTAATTCAAGATGGATTAAAGACTTATGTGTTAGACCTAAAACCATAAAAACCCTAGAAGAAAACCTAGGCAATTACCATTCAGGACATAGGCATGGGCAAGGACTTCATGTCTAAAACACCAAAAGCAATGGCAACAAAAGCTAAAGTTGATAAATGGGATCTAATTAAACTAAAGAGCTTCTGCACAGCAAAAGAAACTACCATCAGAGTGAACAGGCAACCTACAGAATGGGAGAAAATTTTTGCAACCTACTCATCTGACAAAGGGCTAATATCCAGAATCTACAATGAACTCAAACAAATTTACAAGAAAAAAACAAACAACCCCATCAAAAAGTGGGCGAAGGATATGAACAGACACTTCTCAAAAGAAGACATTTATGCAGCCAAAAAACACATGAAAAAATGCTTATCATCACTGGCCATCAGAGAAATGCAAATCTAAACCACAATGAGATACCATCTCACACCAGTTAGAATGGCCATCATTAAAAAGTCAGGAAACAACAGGTGCTGGAGAGGATGTGGAGAAATAGGAACACTTTTACACTGTTGGTGGGACTGTAAACCAGTTCAACCATTGTGGAAGTCAGTGTGGCGATTCCTCAGGGATCTAGAGCTAGAAATACCATTTGACCCAGCCATCCCATTACTGGGTATATACCCAAAGGACTATAAATCATGCTGCTATAAAGACACATGCACACGTATGTTTATTGCGGCACTATTCACAATAGCAAAGACTTGGAACCAACCCAAATGTCCAACAACAATAGACTGGATTAAGAAAATGTGGCACATATACACCATGGAATACGATGCAGCCATAAAAAAGGATGAGTTCATGTCCTTTGCAGGGACATGGATGAAACTGGAAATCATCAGTCTCAGTAAACTATTACAAGGACAAAAAACCAAACACCGCATGTTCTCACTCATAGGTGGGAATTGAACAATGAGAACTCATGGACACGGGAAGGGGAACATCACACTCTGGGGACTGTTGTGGGTTGGGGGGAGGGGGGAGGGACAGCATTAGGAGATATACCTAATGCTAAATGACGAGTTAATGGGTGCAGCAAACCAACATGGCACATGGATACATATGTAACAAACCTTCACATTGTGCACATGTACCCTAAAACCTAAAGTATAATAATAAAATTTAAAAAAAGCAGCTGCATCATTTTACATTTCCACCAGCAATGTATGAAGCTTCCAGTTTCTCCACCTCCTTCTCAACACTTGTATTACCTGCCTTTTTTATTCTAGCCATCCTAGTGAATGTATAGTGATATCTCATTATGGTTTTGATTTCCTGATGACTAATTTTCCTGATGACCAATGGCTTTAAGCATCTTTTCAGATGGTTATTGGCCATTGTATCTCTTCTTTGGAGAGTATCTATTCACGCCCTTTCCCAATTTTTCATTAGGCTGCCTTTTATTATTGAGTAGCAAGAGTTATTTATGTATTCTAGATACATGTCTTTGATCATATATATGCCTTGATTTTGCCCCACTCTGTCAATTGTCTTTTCTCTTTCTTGATCATGTCCTTTGAAATACAAAATTCGTTAACTTTGAGGAGGTCCAGTTTATCTATTTTTCTTTCATTGCTTATGCTTTTGATGTCATATCTAAGAATCCATTGCCAAATCGAAAGTTATGACGGTTTACCCCTCTGTTTTCTGCCATGAGGGTTTTTTTTTTTTTTTTTGGATAATTTGAAGAAGGTTTACTTACAAAAGTGTTTATGCAAGGTGGTGGACCTCAAGCAGATTGAAATCCAATATCAGTTAGAAGCCTAATTCTTTCCAGTGTTGTGAAATTAAATATCACCCATATTCCTCTCAGCTAAATTCTTCCCCTTCTTCTAGAAGGATTTTTTTTTATTGTACTTTAAGTTTTAGGGTACATGTGCGCAATGTGCAGGTTTGTTACATATGTATCCATGTGCCATGTTGGTGTGCTGCACCCATTAACTCATCATTTAGCATTAGGTGTATCTCCTAATGCTATCCCTCCCCTCTCCCCCCACCCCACAACGGCCCCTGGAGTGTGATGTTCCCCTTCCTATGTCCATGTTTTCTCATTGTTCAATTCCCACCTATGAGTGAGAACATGTGGTGTTTGGTTTTTTGTCCTTGCGATAGTTTACTGAGAATGATGATTTCCAGTTTCATCCATGTCCCTACAAAGGACATGAACTCATCATTTTTTATGGCTGCATAGTATTCCATGGTGTATATGTGCCACCTTTTCTTAATCCAGTCTATCATTGTTGGACATTTGGGTTGGTTCCAAGTCTTTGCTATTGTGAATAGTGCCACAATAAACATACGTGTGCATGTGTCTGTAAAGCTGAAACTGGATCCCTTCCTTACACCTTATACAAAAATTAATTCAAGATGGATTAAAGACTTATGTGTTAGACCTAAAATCATAAAAACCCTAGAAGAAAACCTAGGCAATACCATTCAGGACAGAGGCATGGGCAAGGACTTCATGTCTAAAACACCAAAAGCAATGGCAACAAAAGCCAAAATTGACGAATGGGATCTAATTAAACTAAAGAGCTTCTGCACAGCAAAAGAAACTACCATCAAAGTGAACAGGCAACCTACAAAATGGGAGAAAATTTTCGCAACCTACTCTTCCGTGAGTTTTATAGTTTAGCTCTTATCTTTAAATATTTGATCTATTTTGAGTTAATTCTTGTATATGCTATGAGGTCAGGGTCTAACTTCATTCTTTATCATGTGGCTATCCAGTTGTCCCAGAACTATTTGTTTAAAAGACTATCGTTTCCCCCACTGGCTGGTCTTTGCCCCTTGTGGAAAATCAGTTGACCACAGACATATTGTTTTATTAATGGGTTGTCAATTCTATTCCGCTTTTATATATATATATATATCCTTATGTCAGTACCATGCTGCCTTGATTACCATTGCTTTCTATTTTCTTTTTCTTTTCCTTTCTTTTTTGTTGAGACTGAGTCTTGCTCTGTTGCCCAGGCTGGAGTGCAATGGTGCCATCTCGGCTTACTGCAACCTCTGCCTCCTTGGTTCAAGCAATTCTCTCAGCCTCCCAAGTAGCTGGGACTACAGGTGGCCACCACCACGCCTGGCTAATTTTTGTATTTTTAGTAGAGACAGGGTTTCACCGAGTTAGCCAGGCTGGTCTCGAACTCCTGACCTCAAGTGACCTGCCCACCTCGGCCTCCCAAAGTGCTGGGACTATAGGCATGAGCCGCTGTGCCCAGCCTCCATTGCTTTCTAATAAGCTTTGAAATCAGGAAGTGTTAGTCCTCCAACTTTATTCTTGGTTTTCAAGATTGTCTTGGTTATTCTGGGTCCCTTGAATTTCAATATGAATTTCAAGATCAACTGTCAGTTTCTGAAAAAAATAACCGAGCTGGGATGCTGATAGGGATTGTGTTGAATCTGTTGATAATTTTGGGGAGTGTTATCATCTTAACAATGATAAATCATCAAATCCATGAACACGGGATATGTTTCCATTTTGTTACATCTTGTTTATTTCAATGATGTTTTATAGTTTTTAGTTTATAAGTTACATAACAAAATGGAAACTAAGTTACATAACTTATACACTAAAAACTACAAACTTACACACTAATTCCTTCTTTTTCTTTTTTTTTTTTTTTTTTTTTCCTGAGACAGAGTCTCACTCTGTTACTCAGACTGGAGTGTAGTGGTGCAATCTCAGATTAATACAACTTCTGCCTCCCGGGTTCAAGTGATTCTCATGCCTCAGCCTCCTAAGTAGCTGGAATTACACACATGCGCCACCACGCCCGGCTGATTTTTTTTTTTTTTTTCGTAGAGATGGGATTTTGCCATGTTGGCAAGACTGGTCTCTCTCAAACTCCTGGCCTCAAGTGATCCACCTGCCTTGGCCTCCCAAAGTGCTGGAATTACAGTTTTGAGCCACCATGCCTGGCCCTTGTTCTTTATTTCTAAGTATTTTCTTCTTTTTGATGCTGTTATAAAGGGAATTGTTTCAATTTTATTTTCAGCTGACTCATTGCTGCTATATAAAAATAGAATTGGCCAGGCATGGTGGCTCACTTTGGGAGGCCAAGGCCAGAGTATCACTTGAGCTCAGGAGTTTGAGACCAGCCTGGGCAACATAGTGAGACCTTGTCTCTAATAAATAAATAAATAAATAAATAAATAAATAAATAATTGATTTTTGTATATTGATCTTGATGAACTTGCTGATTAGTTATAATGGCATTTTACTGGATTCCCTAGGAATTTTATTCACAAGATTATAGCATCTTGTGAATAAGATTGATGTTTTTATTCTTTTTGATGCTATTGTAAATGGATTTGTTTTGCAGAGCTTCAAAACACTTGAAGCAAAAACTGCTAGAACTAAAATGAGGAATAGACAAATCCATAACTACTTGGAAACTTCAATATTCCTTTCTTAGTACTCAATAGAATAGGTCAACAAATACTCAATAAAGATATAGAAGACATGAGCAACACTATCAGCCAACTTGACCTAATTGACATTTAGAACACTCTACCCGACAACAGCAGAATACAATTTTTTCAAATTCACAAGGAACATTCATCATCGTAAGCCATATTCTGAACCACGAAACAAACTTCAAAAAATTTAAAAGTATTGAAATCATAAAATTATTGAAATATCCAAGTATTTTCTCTGACCACAAGAGAATTATATTATATATCTATAATACAAAGTTATCTGTAAAACCTTCCAATATTTGGAAATTAAACAACATACTTTAAAATAATCCAGTAGGCCAAAGAGGAAGTGACAAGGGAAATTAGGATTTTTTTTAATTGAATGAAGATGAAGACACAACATACAAAAATGTGTAGGCTACAACTAAAGCGGTATCTAGACAAAAGTGTATAGCATTAAATGCTCCTATTAGAAAAAAAAAAGAAAGGTCTCAAGTAATCTAAGTCTCCACCTTAAGAAACTAGAAAAAATGAGCAAATTAAACCCAATCAAGCAAAAGAAAAGTAATAAAAATAAGAGCACAAATCAATAAAATTTAAAACAGAAAGCAGTAGATAAAGTCAATGAAACCAAAAGTTTTTTTTTTCTTTTGAAAAGATCAATACAATTGATAAACCTCTAGCCGGGCAAATCAAGCACAAATTAACAATGTCAGTAATAAATGTGGAGACCTCACTAGAGATCCTACAGACATTTTAAAAGGTAATAAGGGAATATTATGAACACTTTTATGTCCATGAATTTAGAATTTTAGGTGAAATGTACAAATTTCTTGAAAGTCACAAACTACCAAAGCTCCCTCAAGAAGAAATATATACTCCTATGCCTATTAATTAAATTCATAGTTTAAAATCTTCCAACAAAGAAAACTGCACTGAAGAATTCTACCTAACATTTAAAGAAGATGTGATACCAACTCTATACAAACTCATCCAGAAAGGAGGGCCAATTCCCAGTTCATCTTATGAGACTATTATCCTGATACCAGTAGTAGACAAAGACAATATAAGAAACTGCAGACCAAGTTTCCTCATGAAAATAGATGCAAAACATAAACGCAGAAAAGTAAAGATAGTTGCTACCTTGGTTGGATGGTATTGACTGGAAAGGAGCACAAAGGAACCTTCTGTATTGTTGGAAGTGTTTGTTATCACAATCTAGGTAGTTATTACACGGGTTTAAACACATGTAAAAACTCATCAAGCTGTTTAAGGTTAGAGCACTTCTTTCAGTTTGTTGTATATATGTCATACCTCAAAACATTTTTCAATGTTCAATCTACCAAGAAGGATGAATGAAAACTGTCTCACATAGTTTAGTGTATGACACCTGACATGAAATTCTTTCTATGTTGATGCCCAAGAAATTCTGTAGACTAATGAAACAGTTTGGAAACTCTCCTCTATTCTGCTTAAAATAAAGTCACTGTTAGTTTATACAGCACTGTATCTTCTGGTTAACTCAGCCATCAGAGTGAGCACCAGCCCAGTTGAAAGTTCACAAGAAGCAAGTAAACATTGGATTTGAATTAGAATCAATGATAGCAGCAGGGTTTTCTCAGGCTGTTTAGAAGCATTGTGGCAACTGTTTGAGAAAATATAGGTAGTTCTAGTGAATGCACTACAGAATGTTGGAAGTAGCGGTGAGCTTAGAGATTTTAAAATGTTAGAATCAAATAAAAAAATAAATAAAATTTAGAATCTGTCTACAGCAGTGAAGATGATCTTCAAATTGTAAGTAAAATTAATTTTTCTTAGAAGGAAAACCTCTCCAGTTAGTGAAATTACAACCAAAGAGAATAACAAAATATAATCACAAAGAATGTTGCATTTTTGCCTCTTTCTTAGGGACCTTCTCAAATGATTCATATGAGAAATTGCTTCTGCTGTACGAGTTTGAAGTTAGAGCCAAATTGAATGATCCATTACTGGAAAGCTTCCTGGAATCAGTGTGGGAGCTGCCTCATTTAGAAACTAAAACATTTGAAACAATTGCAAGTAAGAGCTATATTTATGCTTTTGTAAGGCTGGTGCCCGTTTAGATCGTATGACTTTTTTTCTTCTCTCTACTCTTGTTTCTTACCTCCAGGTAGGAAATAATTTTTCCTCATAGCACTTTGTTTCTCCTTCTCTAATGCCATTCTTAGACTATTTTGTATTATGATTATTTGTGCATTTATCTTCTTTACTCTATGAGATTATAATCTCTTTAGGGTCATAAACAATAATTACTTAATTTGCACTTACAAACCCTAGCGAAGTTCATTGCTCCTAATAGGTTCTCAAATTTTTTCTATGTGGAATTTAATTATGTAACTACACAACAGGGGGAGCTCAAACTTTAGAAAGTTTTTCTGGGCTAGCTGGAAATAACTGAGTGCTTCAACAATCAAAAGTGATGCAATCTTAGCTGTTTGTTGAAATGTACAGAGAAATACTGGTAATATTTTTTAACACAACTGACACTCTCAAATTTCAGGCCGAACTTTAAGTGGGTTTGGGGGCTTAGAGCCTTTTTGGGAGTACACTGCAGGAAACAGCCTAATTATCTTCCCTTTTTAACTCTCACCCTCTTCAGGAACATGTGTGTGGTTAATAAAAATATTAGGTAGCTCCAAGTGCACAAGAGTCACATTTGCCTTTCCTTGGTCTTGCCAAGACAGAATTCCTAGAGCCATGGAGCAGATGATATATACTTTATGGACATGTGGCAGTGACCACTGCTCCTTGTATAACAGAACTCCAATTCTAAAAATCTGTTAAATGCATCTGGAAGTCTTAGGGTTAGTTACCTCTGATACTCCCTTGTCAAGTGTTTCCTATTTTTAGTATCAGATAAAAGTAGAACATTTTAGTACAAACCTGTTTCGATTAGTGCCCTTTTACTGATCTGCTTTCTGTTTCCTTCTTAGTGTGCCCTTCCTTGACTCTCATTCATAAGATTATTGCTTCACCTGTATGACTGTGTGCAAGGTCATAGAAACAGTAGGTTTTCTGTTGATGTTTGCTAAAAAAGGATGTTACTTGGTAATCCCACCATGCTACTCTGCCCAGAAAGTAGAAGCTATTTCCAAAAGCGATTGTAGATTTATCATTTATAAAATACATTGTTGTTTATTTTTGTTCATCTGTTTCAGCCCAGTTTCATTAGAGAAAGCAAGTGGTAGCCTGGGATGAAAACTGATGGGTGACATTGTCATGTTCACAACCTTTTTCCTTTTCTTCCTTTAGTAATAGCAATGGAAAAGCCTGCACACTATCCTTTGATTGCTCTCAAGGCCTTGAAAAAGGCTTTATTGCTCTACAAAAAGGAAAAATCAATTGATGTATCACAATACAGGTTAGTAAATACAATCCAGCCTTTTTGCTAGCCAAAAGAACTATAGTCAATGCCTCATAAGTAACCAATCATTCTTAATTGACCCAACTTAAAAGATGATATGGGGATGATCTGGGGGCACTCTTGTGAACAGCTCCATACTGAGAGTTGTATTACAGACCAATAATTATTTAGCAAAGTCAAGGAGCTTGGTTTTCCCAAAGGAGGAAAAAAAAGGGGGAAAGTTACTTCTTTGTGTGAATCTTTGTATATAATAAAACTGCTAAGTACCTTTCTTTCTTTGTTTCATCGCTAAATAATATTCCAAATGTACAGAAAAGTACAGGGGTTAATATAACAAACACCAACGTATCCACCACCCACATTTATTTGTTTTATTTTTAGAGATGGAGTCTCGTGATGTTGCCCAGGCTGGATTCAAACTCCTGGGCTCAAACGATTCTCCGCCTCAGCTTCATGAGTAGCTGGGATTACAGGCACGCAGCACCCAAATTTAACATTTGTTAACATCTTGCTATGTTTGCCTCATTATTTTTCTAAGCACTTTAAGCACCGATAAGTGCTGTATAAAATATTATCTATTGGAGACTTTTTTGTTTTCTGTGTCCAGACATGGGGAAAAATAGATGTTGTGTGACTTTTTTTGTCTGGAAAACATCATTGCAGTCTCCCTGTGTTAAGGCACGAAAGACAGTTCTTGTGGAATCATTCCACTTTAAACCCCAGTTCCCTTGCCCATTTGAGGAAGTACCGAGATGCTTTAAAATGCCTGTAAATTGAACCAGCTCATGAAATATAATAGCCACAACTCCTTCGTGCAGGAAACTAAAAAAAGAATGAAAGACAACCATGGGCATGAAAAAAGAAAGGATTGGTCAACCTGTTTTACAGCTTCAAAAATCTGTCTTCTGAGGTTGGAGGCCAGATAAAACCGAGGGAAGAACAGAAGTGTTTTGAAGCTGTTAGTCTGGGATGAGATCCAGATTTTACTTATCTTAGCCATGAAGCCAATGATTTCTTTCCTTATGGGGTGAGTTTTCTCTTTTTGATTTTCAGCAAATGTATGCACAACTTGGTTAACCTCTCAGTGCCAGATGGGGCGTCGAATGTAGAGCTCTGTCCCCTGGAAGAAGTTTGGGGCTATTTTGAAGATGCTCTGAGCCACATTAGCCGCACTGTAAGTCAAATAGTGATATTAAACTTTCAGTTAATTTTAAAGAACTGAACTGTCTTGTGTACTATAAATTATATACAATAATGCTTTCTGATATGAGTTTTAGGATAAATTCATATTGCAATTTTGTAGTTACACACTACAGAATTTTCCTGGGTTTCTGAAATATAAATAGTTGAAAGTAGACATTTTCTAACACAAGTGTATTATGGATTAGGTCCAAGTAGCAGTACCACCAGGCATTTTGAATTATTTTATATTTTCAAATCATGGTGGAATGATTACTTCCTCTGTGATGATATGAACCTTTTGAAAAAAAGTTATTGCTATTCCCATCCTTTCTCAGAAACATCCTTTCTCAGAAGAGTAGAAGGAACATTGAAGACCTGTATTCTAGTCCCTCCTCTGCTGATTTATTTTTCTTTTCTGTGCAGGTTTATTCAGTGGTTTTAAAATTAGGTTTCTTGAGGTATAATTTACATATCATAAAATTCACCCATGGCTTGTGCACAATTTGGTGAATTTATAGAGTTGTGCAACTATCATTACAATCCAGTGTTTTTTAATTTTAAAAATGTTTTATTTTTAATTTTTGTGGGTACATAGCGGTGTATATATTTATGGGGTACATGAGATTTTTTGGTACGGGCATATAATGCATAATAATCATATCAGGATAAATGGGGTATCCATCACCTCAAGCATTTATCATTTGTGTTATAAGGAATTCAATAATACTTTTAGTTTTTAAAAATGTACAATTAAATTATTGTTGATTATAATCACCCTGTTGTGCTATTAAGTACAGATCTTATTCATTCTATTTTTCGTACCTATTAACCATTTCCACATTTCCCCCACCCCTCCTCTGGTAGCCATCACTCTACTCTTTCTCTCCCCAACAGTTCAATTATTTTAATTTTTAGCTTTCACAAATAAGTGAGAACATGGGAAGTTTTTGTGTGTGTGTGTGCTGGGCTTATTTCACTCAACATACTGACCTCCAGTTCCATCCATGTTGTTGCAAGTGACTGGATCTTATTCTTTTTTATGGCTGAATCATACTCCATTGTGTATAAGTACCACATTTTCTTTATCCATTCATCTGTTGATGGACACTTAGGTTGCTTGCAAATCTTAGCTATTGTAAACAGTGCTGCAACAAACATAGGAGTGCAAATACCTCTTTGATATACTGATTTCCTTTCTTTTGAGTATGTATCCAGTAGTGGGATTGCTGGATCATACAGTAACTCAATTTTTAGTATTTTGAGGAACCTCTGAACTGTTCTCCATAGTGGTTGTACTAATTTACTTTCCCACCAACAGTGTGCGAGGGTTCCCTTTTCTCCACATCCTCACCAGCACTTGCTATTATTGCCTGTCTTTTGGATATAAGCCATTTTAACTGGGGTGAGATGATATGTCATTGTAGTTTTGATTTGCGGTTCTCTGATGATCAGTGATGGTAAGTACCTTTTCATATGCCTGTTTGCCATTTGTATGTCTTCTTTTGAGAAATGTCTATTCAGATCTTTTCCTTATTTTAAAACTCGATTATTAGATTTTTTTCCTATAGAATTGTTTGAGCTCTCTATATATTCTGGTTATTAATCCCTTATCAGAGGGGTAGTATGTAAATATTTTCTCTTATTCTCTAGGTTGTCTCTTCACTTTGTTGATTGTTTCCTTTGCTGTGCAGAAGCTTTTTAGCTTGATGTGATCCCATTTGTCCATTTTTGATTTGGTTGCCCATACTTGTAGGATATTGCTCAAGGAAGCTTTGCCTACTCCAATATCCTGGAGAGCTTTCCCAGTATTTTCTTGTAGTAGTTTCATAGTTTGAGGTGTTGGATTTAAGTCTTTAATCCATTTTGATTTGATCTTTGTATAAGGCAAGACATAGGGATCTCAAGTTTCCTCCTGCATGTGGATATCCAGTTTTCCCAGCACCATTTATTGAAGATACTCTCCTTTCCCCAAAGTATGTTCTTGGCACCTTTGTCAAAAATGAGTTCACTGTAGATGTATGGATTTATTTCTGGGTTTGCTATTCTGTTCCACTGTGTTGAGCTGCCTGGGGCTGGAGGAGGGGTGATACAAGCAACCTTGTGGCCACTACCACTGGGACTGTGCTGGTCAGTCCTGAAGCCAGCACAGCACTGGGTCTCACCCAAGGCCCACTGTAACCACTACCTGGCTACCACCTATGTTTGCTCAAGGCCTTAGGGCTCTACAATCAGCAGGTGGTGAAGCCAGCCAGGCTGTGTCCTTCCCTTCAGGGCAGCGACTTCCCCCTGGCCCCAGAGATGACATGCAGGAGCCAGGGCCTGGAGTCAGAAACCCTAGAAATCTACCTAGTGCTCTATTCTACTGCAGCTTCGCTGGTATCCAAACCACAAGACAAAGTCCTTCCCACTCTTTCCTCTCTCCACACGCAGAAGAGTCTCTCCCCGTGGCCACCACCATCAGGTGGTGTGGGGAGTTCTGCCGGGCTACTGCCAGTGTTCACTTAAGGCCCAAGGGCTCTGCAATCAGCTTGTGGTGAGTGCTGCCAGGCCTGGGACTCATACTTCAGAGAAGTGGGCTCCTCTCTGGCCCAGGACAGGTACAGAAATGCCATCCAAGAGCCAAGGCCTGGAACTGGGGACCCTAGGAGCCCACTTGGTGCTCTAACCCACTGTGGCTGAGTGGATATCTAAGCTGCAATACAAAATTCTCTTTACTCTTCCCTCTGCTTTTCTCAAGCAGAAGGAGTCTCTCCTCATAGCCACCACAGCTGGGAATGTACTGGGTCACAACTGAAGCCAGCATGTCTGAGTCTCACCTAAGGCCCACAGTATGTACTACCTGGCTACTGCTGCTGATCATTGAGAGCCAAAGTGCTATTTAGTCAGCAGGTGATGAATCCTGCCGAGACTGGGTCCTTCCCTTCAAGGCAGTGGGTACCCTTTAGCCCAAGGTGTGTCTCAAAATGTTATCTGGGAACTAGGGCCTGGAATGGGGCCCTCATAACTATGCCAAGTGCCCTATCCTACTGTGGCTGAGCTGGTATCCAAGATGCAAGACAAAGTCCCCCTTAAGCTTCCCTCTCCTCTCCTGTAGTGGAAGGAAGGGGTCTGTTTTGGAGCTGCAAACTGCACTGCCTGGGGTTGAGGGAGGGGTCGTGCAATCACTCCCTTGGCTGCCCTGGCTGGTGTTTCACTAGGTCGCATGTCCCCCAGATGCACTGGCTCCAAGCCCAGCACTGCACTAGGATTTGCCCAGGAGTTGCAGTCCTTGTGGCCTAGACTGCCTCTCAAATTTATTTAGAACCCCAGAGCACTTTAGCTCTCAGTGGCAAGGCTTGTTGGAACTCAAGTTCCAACTACTGGGATGGACAATTGCTCTCTAGCTAGGGCTGGTCTAAATACTCCCTCCATGAGCATCAGTTGAGTTCTGCCCAGTGTTACTTTCCGCTGTGACAGGGCAGCACTGAGTTCCAAGCAAGATCCCACAATCACTGTGCTCTCCCTTCCCCAATCACCAGATTCGCCATGCCATGCAGCCACTGTTGGGGCATAGGAGAGGGGTGGCATTGGCAATTCAAGATTGTCTTTCCTACACTCTTCAGTGGCTCTTTCAGTGATACGAAGTTAAAACCAGGTGCTGTGATCACTCACCTGATTTTTTATTCTTTTTTAAAAATTTTATTAGTATTATACTTTAAGTTTTAGGGTACATGTGCACAACGTGCAGGTTTGTTACATATGTATACATGTGCCATGTTGGTGTGCTGCACCCATTAACTCGTCATTTAGCATTAGGTATATCTCCTAATGCTATCCCTCCCCCCTCCCCCCACCCCACAACAGTCCCCGGAGTGTGATGTTCCCCTTCCTGTGTCCATGTGTTCTCATTGTTCAATTCCCACCTATGAGTGAGAATATGCGGTGTTTGGTTTTTTGTCCTTGCAATAGTTTGCTGAGAATGATGGTTTCCATCTTCATCCATGTCCCTACAAAGGACATGAACTCATCATTGTTTATGGCTGCATAGTATTCCATGGTGTATATGTGCCACATTTTCTTAATCTAGTCTATCATTGCTGGACATTTGGGTTGGTTCCAAGTCTTTCCTATTGTGAACAGTGCTGCAGTAAACATACGTGTGCATGTGTCTTTATAGCAGCATGATTTATAATCCTTTGGGTATATACCCAGTAATGGGATGGCTGGGTCAAATGGTATTTCTAGTTCTAGATCCCTGAGGAATCGCCACACTGACTTCCACAATGGTTGAACTAGTTTACAGTCCCACCAACAGTGTAAAAGTGTTCCTATTTCTCCACATCCTCTCCAGCACCTGTTGTTTCCTGACTTTTTAATGATGGCCATTCTAACTGGTGTGAGATGGTATCCCATTGTGGTTTTGATTTGCATTTCTGTGATGGCCAGTGATGATGAGCATTTTTTCATGTGCTTTTTGGCTGCATAAATGTCTTCTTTTGAGAAGTGTCTGTTCATATCCTTTGCCCACTTTTTGATGGAGTTTTTTTTCTTATTTTTATTTTTCTTTTTTTATTATTATTATTATACTTCAAGTTTTAGGGTACATGTGCACAATGTGCAGGTTTGTTACATATGTATCCATGTGCCACGTTGGTGTGCTGCACCCATTAACTCGTCATTTAGCATTAGGTATATCTCCTAATGCTATCCCTCCCCCCTCCCCCCACCCCACAACAGTCCCTGGAGTGTGATGTTCCCCTTCCTGTGTCCATGTGTTCTCATTGTTCAATTCCCACCTATGAGTGAGAACATGCGGTATTTGGTTTTTTGTCCTTGTGATAGTTTACTGAGAATGATGGTTTCCAGTTTCATCCATGTCCCTATAAAGGACATGAACTCATCATTTTTTCTTGTAAATTTGTTTGAGTTCATTGTAGATTCTGAATATTAGCCCTTTGTCAGATGAGTAGGTTGCAAAAATTTTCTCCCATTCTGTAGGTTGCCTGTTCACTCTGATGGTAGTTTCTTTTGCTGTGCAGAAGCTCTTTAGTTTAATTAGATCCCATTTGTCTGATTTTTTATTCTTAATTTTTGTGTAGATAGTTATTAAATTTGGTGTTCCTGCAGAGAGGATGATTGGTGGAGGCTTCTATTCAGCCATCTTGCTCTGTCCTTCCTCCCACAATCCAGTTTTAGAACGTTTCCATTACCCGAGAAATGTTCCCCTTGCCCATTTGCAGACAATTCTTGCTCCCACCTTCAGCTCCAGGCAACCACAGATCCACTTTCTGTCTCTGTATATGTTCTCTTTCTGGACACATCATATAAATGAAATTATGTAATACGTGGCCTCTTGTGTCTGGCTTATTTCATTGAGCATAACGTTTTTGAGGTTCATCCATGTTGTGGCATTGTCAGTATTCCGTTCCTTTTTTTTTTGCTGAATAATATCCTAGTGAATGGATATAACACACTTTGTTTATCCATTGATCAGTTCATAGATATTTGAGTTGTTTCCACTTTTTGGCTATCATGAGTAATGCTGCTATAAATATTCATGTGCAAGTGTTTTTGTGAACATATGTGTTTAATTCTCTTGAATATATAACTAGGAATGGAATTGTTGGGTCAGCAGGTAACTCTATGTTTAACTTTTGGAGGAGCTGCAGTCTGTTTGCCAAAGTGGCCATACCATTTTACATTTTCACTAGCAGTGTATGAGGATTCCAGTTTCTCTACATTCTCAACACTTGCTATTGTTCATCTTTTCTTTTTTTGTTATAGCCGTCCCAGTGGGTGTGGAGTGGTAGCTCATTGTGGTTTTGATTTATATTTCCTTGATGGCTAATGGTGGTGATCATTTTTTCATGTACTTATTGACTGTTTGTATATTGTGTTTGGATAAATGTCTATTCAATTATTTTCCCATTTTTAAAATGGAATTTTTTATTGAGGTATAAGAGTTCTTTATATATTCTGGATACAAGTCCTTTACCAGATATATGATTTGTAGGTATTTTCTTCTAGTCTCTGGCTTGTCTTTTCATTTTCTTAACGGTATCATTTGAAGAGCCAAAGTTTTTAATTTTGATGAAATCCAATTTATCAATTTTTTCTTTTGTGGGTAGTGTTTTGGTCATGCTGAGAAATCTTTGCCCAACCCACGTTTACAAAGATTTTTTCCTGCGTGTTTTTGTAGAAGTTTTATACTTTTATCTCTGACATGCAGCTCTATGATTCATTTTAAATTTTGTTATAGTGTGAGGTAAGGGTCTAAATGCTGTTTTGTTTGTTTGCTGTTGCATATTAGTATCACTCCTCTGCTGTTTGACTTCAGTTTTCACATTTGTAAAGTGGGAATAATACCTGATCTGACTCTCCCACACTGGGGTTGTAAGGATCAATGAAAATAATGTATGTTTTGTAAACTTTAACAGCTTGTACACATGTAAGGCAGTATTGTTATTATAAGAGAGCTATAAAACATTAAGAACACTACATGCCTTGCTTAAAGTTACACAGAAAGTCATTATTTGAGTCCATGTTAATATCTGAGGATCCTGACTTCTCTTGACTCAACTACTTCTTAATATATAAATATAGTCATGTGCCACGTAATGACATTTCATAATATATAGTGGTGGTCCTGTAAGATTATAATGGAGCTGAAAAATTCCTGTCACCTAGTGACATCATAGCCATCATAAGGCAACACATTACTCACATGTTTGTGGTGATGCCAGTGTTAACAAAACCTACTGAACTGCCAGTCATATAAAAGTACAGCACATACATTAGATACAGTCCATAATTCTTGTTAATGATATAACAAATTACTATGTTACTGTTTCATGTATTTACTATACTTTTTTCATTATTTTAGAGTATATTCCTTTTACTTATAAAAGAAAGTTAAAACTGTAAGGCAGCTTCAGGCAGGTCCTTCAGGAGATATTCCAGAAAATGGCATTATCATCCTAGGAAATGACAGCTCCATGTATGTTTTGCCCAAGAAGCCTTTCCAGCAGGACAAGATGTGGAGGTGGGAGACAGTGATATTGATGATCCTGGCCCTGGGTAGGCCTAGGTTAATGTATGTGTTTAAAACAAAAAGTTTTAAAAGTTTTTAAAAAAAATTAAAAATAGGAAAACGTTTATACAATAAGGATATAAAGAAAATATTTTTGTACAACTGTATAATAAGTTTGTGTTTTAAGCTAAATGTTATTACAAAAGAGTCAGAAAGTTGGGGTTTTTTTGTTTTGTTTTTGTTTTTTTGAGACAGAGTCTTGCTCTGTCACCCAGGCTGGAGTGCCATGGTGCAATCTTGGCTCACTGCAACATCTGCCTCCCGGGTTCAAGCAGTTTTCCTGCTTCAGCCTCCCAAATAGCTGAGACTATAGGTGCACGCCACCACACCCGGCTAATTTTTGTATTTTTAGTGGAGACGAGGTTTCACCACATTGGCCAGGCTGCCCTCAAACTCCTGACCTCAAGTGATTGTCCCACTTCAGCCTCCCAGAGTGCTGGGATTACAGGCGTGAGCTAGCATGACTGGCCAAAAAAAATTTTTTTTAATTGAAAAGGTTTTTCTTGTTTTTGTTTTTTTGATTTTTTGGTTTTTTTTGTTTTTGTTTTTTGTTTTTGAGATGGAGTCTCGCTGTCACTGATGCTGGAGTGTGAAGGCACAATCTCGGCTCACTGCAACCTCTGCCTCCCAGGCTCAAGTGATTCTCCTGCCTCAGCCTCCCAAGTAGCTGGGATTACAGGCGTGTGCCACCACATCTGGCTAATTTTGTATTTTTAGTAGAGACAGGGTTTCACCATGTTGGTCAGGCTGGTCTCGAACTCCTGACCTCAAGTGATCCATCCTCCTCGGCCTCCCGACCTCAAGTGATCCATCCTTCTCGGCCTCCCAAAGTGCTGGGATTACAGTTTATAAAGGAAAAAAGTTGCAGTAAGACAAGGTCAATTTATATTTATATATTTTTTGAGACAAAGTCTCTCTGTGTCATCCAGGCTGCAGTGCAGTGGCATGATATCAGCTCCCTGCAGCTTTGACCTCCCAGGTACAATCAATCCTCCCACCTCAGCCGCCTGAGTAGCTGGGACCACACGTGCGCACCACCACACCCGGCTAATTTGTTTGTATTTTTAGTAGAGACAGGATTTCACCATGTTGCCCAGGCTGGTCTCAAACTCAGGTTCAAGTAATCTGCTCAAGTAATCTGCCCACCTTGGTCTCCCAAAGTGCTGAGAATACAGGTGTGAGCCACCACGCCTGGCCAAAGTTAATTTATTATTAAGAAAGAAAAATACCCTTTAATAAATTGAGCGCAGCTTAGGCATACAGTGTTTATAAAGTCTGCAGTAATGTACAAGAATGTCCTACACCTTCATGTTCACTCACCACTCACTCACTGACTCACCCAGAGCAACTTGTAGTCCTGCAAGCTCTATTCATGGTAAGTGCCCTATACAGGAGTACCATTTTTTATCTTTCATACCACACTTTTCCTCTACCATTTCTATGTTTAGATACACAAATACTTACCATTGGGTTACAGTTGCCTACAGTAGTCAGTAGAGCCACCTGCTGTATGGGTTTGTAGCCTAGGAGCAATGGGCTTTACCATATCGCCTAGGTGTGTAGGAGGCTATACCATATAAGTTTGTGTAAGGACACTCTATGATATTCACACAATGACGAAATCACCTAATGATACATTTCTCAGCTTGTGTCCCCATTGTGAAGTGAGACATGACTATCTGCAAATCACAACAGATGGTGGAACATTATAGCAGGGTGACAATCTGATACAAACTAGCATTGACTTACCAAAGCCTAGAATTCTCCTGGAGATGTGTAATTATGGCCTGTGTGAATTTAAGTTTAAAAATAAAAACTTCAACATTGGACATTTGGATTATATATTTTACTGTCTTCTCGGATGAATAGGAAATTCTATTTCTAAGCCATGAGCCTCATCTGGACCTTTCAGGTGTGTTTGCCATAGTGACCAATACAAACTGAAATTAGATTGTACTATAACTCCAAGTTGGTCAATTTCCATAGTCTCTCTATAAGGCCAAAATTTCTCTGTGCATTTTGTTTTTGCCACTTTCATTCTGTCCAATATATTGCAGTTCCAATTCTCTGGCTCTTGGGTTACCTGTTAGAGAGCTTAATGTTTTTCTACTTTTCTCATGAGTTTCCCATCCATTTATTGCTCATCCCCTGAAACATGACTGGATAGTTAGCTTTTTAATGCAGTGATTAATTTATTTTTTTAAATTTTTTATTTTTATTTATTTATTTATTTTTATTTATTTTTTTTTTTTTTTTGAGACAGAGTCTTGCTCTGTCACCCAGGCTGGAGTGCAGTGGCACGAACTCGGCTCACTGCAAGCTCTGCTTCCCAGGTTCACGCCATTCTCCTGCCTCAGCCTCCCAAGTAGCTGGGACTACAGGTGTCCTCCACCATGCCTGGCTAATTTTTTTGTATTTTTAGTAGAGACGGGATTTCACCGTATTAGCCAGGATGGTCTTGATCTCCTGACCTCGTGATCCGCCCGCCTCAGCCTCCCAAAGTGCTGGGATTACAGGCATGAGCCACGGCACCCGGCCTGCAATGATTAATTTAATAACCCTCTTGGCTCTTTATATTATATATGTTGCTTTTTCCTGTTTGATTGAATGTGCCGTGCATCTCCTTTGTTTTAAATGCTTGGGAGAAAATTCTGCCTTTGTTTGATTGACTTTTTTAATGACCAGTCACTCATTCATTATTCACTGAGCAGATAACCTTTATCAAGTGCCTCCACACACTGGCAAAATGGCTATCATACAAATATAAAACCTCATGCCTCACAATATTATGCTTTAGACTGAGCAGAGTACTCTTACATCCACTCTCTCGTACAACCTCCAACAGCAATTATATGAAGTGGACAATGCTGCTATTGTTATCCCTAATTTATCAATGAGGGAATTTTAAGATTCAAAAAGTCAAGTTACCGATTTACCTAAGGTCATTCATGACTAATAAGTGAGAGTCAGGACTAGAATGCAGGTCTTCTGAGCTCCTGTCTTAGTCAATTCGGGCTGCTATAACAAAAATACCATAGAGTAGGTGGCTCATAAACAACAGAAATTTATTTCTCACAGTTTGGGAGGATAGAAAGTCCAAGATCAAGACACTGGCAGATTCAGTGTCCGGTGAGGGTCCGCTTCCCCATAGACGGTCCTTTCTGACTGTAAGCTCACATGGCAGAAGGGGTAAAGGAGCTCTCTAGGGTCTCTTTTATAAGGGCACTAATCCTATTCATGAGAGCTCTGCTCTTATGACCTTATCACCTCCCAAAAGCCCCACCTCCTAATATCATCACCTTGGAGGTTAGGATTTTAACATACTAATTTTGAGGGAACACAAACATTCAGTCCATTGCACGTCGACTACAGGGGTGTTTCCACTAGAAGTGTGTGGCTTCTTTACCAGTTCTTGCTAGGAAATTTTAGTTTAAAGAAGCTCAAGTTGATATTTAGAAGCTAGTGGTAATGAAAAAGCAGGGAGATGACTCCCAGGCTTAAGCAGACAAACCTATCAACCTATGTAGATTCATATTCTAGATAATTTGTAAGAAGAAGTCGATTGTTCAGGTTTTTTAAAATCAAAATTTTATGTTGAAATAATTGTAGATTTACACGCAGTTGTAAGAAATAACACAGAGAGATCTCGTGTACTCTTTTTATTGTTTGTTTCTGAGACAGAGTCTCACTCTGTCACCCAGGCTGGAGTGCAGTGACGCCATCTCGGCTCACTGCAACCTCCGCCTCCTAGGTTCAAGCGATTCTCATGCCTCAGCCTCCCGAGTAGCTGGGACTACAAGCACATGCCACCATGCCTGGCTAAATTTTTTTGTATTTTCAGTAGAGATAGGTTTACACCATGTTGGACAGGCTGATCTCGAACTTCTGGCCTCAAGTGATCTGCTCACCTTGGCCTCCCAAAATGCTCATGTACTCTTTACCCAGTTTCCCCCAATGATAACAAAACTATAGTACAATACCACAGTCAAGATATTGGCATTATCACAATCAAGACATAGAGCATTGCATTTCTGTCACCACAAGTATTCCTCATGTTTTGTTTGTATAGCCCCCATACTCTTCTCTCCCACTCTCAGCTCCTCCTTAAACCCTGAAAACCACAAATCTATTACCAATTTCTATAATTTTGTCATTTCAAGCACGTCATATAAATGTGATCAAACAGTATATAGCTTTTGAGATTTGGAATCATACAGTACATAACTTTTTGAGATTGGCTTCTTTTGAGACAGGGTCTTGCTCTGTCACCCAGGCTAGAGTGCAGTGAAGCTGATCATAGCTCAGCCTCAGCCCCTCAGGCTTAAGCAATCCTCCCACCTCAACTCCCTGAGTAGCTGGGACCACAGGCATGCACCACCAAGCCGAGCTAATTTTTTAATTTTTTTGTAGAGATGGTCTCAAACTCCTGGACTAAGCGATCCTCCCTCCTTGGCCTCCCAAAGTGCTGGGATTATAGGCAGGAGCCACCACACCTGGCCAAGATTGGTTCTTTTCACTTAGCATAATTCTCTAGATTCATCAAGTCATTGTTTGTTACAAAAGGACAAATATCGTATTCTTCTATTTATATGAAGTACCCAGAGTGGTCAAATTCATAGAGATGGACACCTGCAGGGGAGGCTCCCCAGGAAGAGCTGACTGGGTGTTTAATGGCGTCTTCTTGCAGGCTCAAGATTGACCTCAGCTTGGAGTCACTGGGCTTGAGCTTCTATTTCCCAGTCAGGGGTGTTCACTCAGTTTTACATGAGAAAATACTCAGTGTTTGAAGAATCCAGCAAAATTACTCAAACTCAGTGTTTATGGAAGGGAATAAAATAGTAAGGCATTTACATTTTATATCTCCATAAACAAGCAAAAGTGTCTATGTCTTTCAGACAACAAACATGTCATTTAACTATCTCCATAATAAAAAAATTATTTAATAAACAATTAAAAAAAAAGAAAGTAAAGTGGTTGTCACCAAGGACTGGGGTTATTATATAATAGGTACAGACCTTTAGCTTTGCAAGATGAAACTGGTTCTGGAGATGGATGGTAGTGATGGTAGCACAACAATGTTAATGTACTTAATGCCACTGAACTGTTCACTTAAAATGATTAAGATGGTTAAATTTTGTGCTATATGTATTTTACCCCATTTTTTAAGTCATAGAAAAGAATCTTTGTCAGGTATTGTAACATTTCTGTCATCTCAGTGTTGGCATCAATTCATTGTCTTTTTTCATTATTTGAGATCTTCCTGGTTATTGGTATAATGAGTAAATTTGTTAAACCTGGACAATTTCATATTTTGTTCTGAGACTCTGGATCTCATTTAAACCTTCTGTTTTAACTTGGTTTCTCTGATCTGCTTTAGCAAGAGAGTGGGCCCAGCCTTGTTACTTCCAGGTAGAGGTAGAAACAAGCCTAAGTTTCTAACTTGGCCTCCATCGTTGATACTCAAGGTAGAGGACTCCTTTTTACTACTGGTCCCTTGGCTAGAGACAGCAGACTTTTCTTGGGGCTTTTTTCCTTTTTTTCTTTTTGGGTCTATGTCTGTTGGCATCTCTAGCACCAAGTTTGGGGTATATGAAGCAAAAAGAAAACCCAGAGAACTTATCACTGTGTCAATCCTTGGCTCCAAGGTCTTCCCTTTCTCTACACCTTTCAGAGGTTTCTTATGTTTGTTTTATGTATAATGTTCAGGAGTTAGTTCTATTTAGCAGGAAGAATAGGGATAAGTACATCTATTCCATCTCATGGAAGTGGAAATTTCTTGGTTCGTTTTTAAGAATATACAAAGACTTAAATAATGGTGGGGGGGAAACCTACACTTAAAGAGAAGGGACAAACCTAATCCTCACAGCTGATGTCAGAGTCACAGAGTCACAAAGGCGTTTTGTAACCAAGAAGCCCAGAAGAACACAGACTCTTTCCTTTTACAAAGGAAGCTAAGGTGATTCAGACTACTTAGCTACATTCTCTAAGAGTTTGCTTCTCAAAGTGTGATCAGCATCCCCTAGGAGCTTGTTAGAAGTATGGAATCTTAGGCCCCAGACCTACTGAATCAGTCTGCATTTTAACTATATTTCCGGCCGGGCATGGTGGCTCACGCCTGTAATCCTAGCACTTTGGGAGGCCGAGGCGGATGGATTACTTGAGGTCAGAATTTGAAACCAGCCTGGCTATCATAGTGAAACCCTGTCTCTACTAAAATTACAAAAGTTAGCCGGGCGTGGTGGTAGGCGCCTGTAATCCCAGCTACTTGGAAGGCTGAGGCAGAAGAATCGCTTGAACCTAGGAGGTGGAGGTTGCAGTGAGCCAAGATCACACCACTGCACTCCAGCTTGGGCAACAGAGTAAGACTCCATCTTAAAATTATATTATATATATGTATATTTCCAAGTGTCTTGTATGCACATTAAAGTTTGAGAAGGTCATTTATCAGTATCTTTTGTCTCGTTTGGCCTTCTACTAGTTCAATTTCATCTCAGTTCCTACTTCTGCCAATCTTATATAAGTTCATAGATTAGGCAATTGGGATCTAAAGGAAATATAAGGTAAAGCTTCATTCAAAGACTGAGAAAATTTAGAACTGGAAACTAATGATCTTTGCAGTTACCTAATTTAAGCTCATTATTTTGCAAATTGAGGCATTGAAAGGTTAAATATCTGACACAAGGTCATACCACTATATAATGGCAAAGCTAAAAATTGCAGCCGTGTTATTTCTTCATAGGACAATTGTCCTTGGGCTTTCTTTCATCTATTTTTTAATAAAATTTTTTTAATTGAGAGGAGGTCTTGCTGTGTTGCCCAGGCTGGTCTCAAATTCCTGGGCTCAAGCAATCCTCCTGCCATGTCCTCTCAAAGTGCTGGGATTACAGGTGTGAGCCCCTGCACCCAGCCTTCTTTCATCTAAATCTTCCTCCTTCCAAGCCTCACATCTCCCTGAGACTGGAATTGAGGTTCATACAAAGGCATCTTTTAGTCAGACTTTGGTATTGTGTCTCTCCTACAGCTTTGTAGTTTCCTAATTGGTCTCTGGCTCTTTCTTCTCTTCTCCATTTTTTCCTGTGCAGCCCTATCAAATATATCTCCCTAAAACACAACCTTTGCTCTATCACTCCCTTTCCCTCAAATCTTTTAACAACTCTGTATTTCCCAAATCCTTACCTAGACCCTTAAGGCTATCTATCCATAACCTCGTTGAACCACCAAAACAAGACAGAGTTTTTCCCAGGCAATAGTCAATATTCTCTTTATCATCAACCTTCATCTCCTTCTCTCCCTTCTTCTTAGAACAAAGCAGAATCTTCCCTGAAGAAAACGTGTCCCTCACTACCAATTTTTATGGAGGTCTCATCTTTTCTAACTCCCTGTTTCTCAACAGAAGGGACTAAATTACCTGGATCTTTGCTCCATGGTGGCACTTTGTTCTACTTACATACCACCTTCCTACTGTTTCTCTTCACTTAAAACCTATATCTCTTAATCACCAACGTTGTCATGTCCTGGACCCACCTTTTCCTTCCTTGATAACTTCGTTATTTATTATCCTAAGCGACTTTGGCATCCATGTTAGCAATTCTTGTACCTCACAGTTTCCGTTTTATACCTTTTAGCCACTGTCTACATCCCATATAAGCCACCCACTGTGGCACTGCTCCACCTTCAAGATTGGTAACTAATGCAACACTTTTCTATTGAGTATAATCTCCCTTACTTCCCCATATCTATTCTCTGTTCTCACTTGAACTTCAAATCACTCATCTTTTCCCACTCTATTATAGTCCAGTCTAACTACCTTTTTTCTTTTTCTCTTTCTTTTCTTTTCTTTCTTTCTCTTTTCTTTATTTATTTGCTTCCTTCCTTCTTCCCTCCCTTCCTTCCTCCCCTTCCTTCTCTCTTTCTATCTTCTTTTGATTATTCCTGCTGTTTCATTTTTTTTCCAAATGTTTCATTTTTTTTCCAAATCTGGTACCTTGCCACCATCAGTTCTTCTGCTCCTCATCTTGAGCAGCAGAGGCACTAAAGAAAGTTACAGAACCATCTAGATCTGGTCCAGTACAGATTCGTTCTGTTAAGCTTTCAACGACTTCTCATTGCTGCTCAGAAATACCTTTATTCCTGTCAACTTTTTGGCAAACTCAAGTAAAGTGGCTGCTTCAAACCTTTTCTAATCTCGTAAAAACTTAGACCTACCTCATTCTCCATTAGATGATCTCATCATATCATTTCAGTTGAGAAGATCAAGGGCATCACATATGAGATCCCTCATTGGCCCATGTCTCAACCACAACATTCTACCACTGTACCTATCTACTCACCTTTCCTCTTTTTTCGAAAGAAATTTTCTCAACCTTGCACTGTCAGTTCAATCCCCTTCTACTTCCTGAGGCATTTTACTGCCTGTCCATCATTTTTACTCTCTGTCTACAGATCGTTCCATTCTGCTTTCAAGAATGCATAAGTCTCAAACAAATGGAAATATATACCATGTTCTTGGACAGGAAAGCCTTAACAGTATAAAGTCAGTTTCCCTAAATTCAATGCAATCAATTCAGTTAAAATTAAAATCTCAATAGGATTTTTAATGAAACTTCATAAGATGATTCTAAAATTCTTCCCTAAAAGAGAATGAACCAAAACTTTTTTTTGTAAAAGAACAAGGAAGGACTTGCCTTATCAAATACTTTTAAAACTATAAAATGATATTGATTTTAAAAGTATGGCATTAGTGCAAATATCTACAAAGAGATTAATAGAATAGGACTGAGCCCAGAAGGAGATCCACATATCTATGAGAATTTTGTATGCAATGGGGAAGGTATATCACATCACTGAGGGAACAGTTGGTAAAATGGTATTGAGACAATTTAAAAAACAAAGTTACATCCTTATTTTTAAACTGAGGGGCATTATAGCATAGTGGTTAAGAGAACAGACTTTGGAGCCACATAGCCAGTTCAAATAAATTCTGGATACACCATTTATTAGCTGTATGACTTTGGTCTTATTAATTAATTCTTTATACCTCTGTATCCTCATCTGTAAAATAAATATAATAATAATCTCAGCACTTCGGGAGGCGAAGGCAGGAGTATCGCTTGAGGCCAGGAGTTCAAGACCAGCCTGGCCAACATAGTGAGACCTTGTCTCTGTGAAAAATAAATAAATAAATAAAAGCTAAAAATAGTGCCTGCCTTACAGTATTATTAGTATTAAATAACTTAATATATATAAAGTACTTATAGCAGCACATAGTAAGTACTATGTAAGTGGTAGTATTTTTTTTTGCCTTATACCATGCACAAAAATAAAGTCCAAAAGGAAGAAATAAAGAAAATCCAGATAGATTAAAGAGCTAAACATAAAATCAAAGCTATAAAAGCATTAGGAAAAAACAGAGGAAAGCATTTTTTTAAATCATGGAATGGAGAGGATCCACTCAGAAGCTGTATAAGAAACAAATAGTTTTGGTTACATGAATTAATAAATAGCACAAGATACCACAAAACATTTTAGGCCTGGTGCAGTGGCTCATGCATGTAATCCCAGCATTTTGGGAGGCCGAGGTGGAAGGTTCACTTGAAGCCAGAAGTTTGGGACCAGCCTGGGCAATAAAGTGACACTCTGTCTCTATGAAAAAAAAAAAAAAAAAACCCATAAGTTTTGTGGGGTTTTTTGTGAAATGGAGTTTCACTCCGTCACCCAGGCTGGAGTGCAATGGCATGATGATGGCTCACTGTAGCCTTGACCTCCTGGGCTCAAGAGATCCTCCCACCTCAGCCTCCCAAGTAGCTGAGACTACAGGCACATGCCACTGCACCCAGCTAATTTTTTGTATGTTTGGTAGAGATGCGGTTTCACCATGTCTCCTAGGCTGGTCTCAACATTCTGAGCTCAAGCAACTTACCCTCCTTGGCCTTCCAAAGTGCTGGGATTATAGGCATGAGCCACCACACCCAGGCAGATATGTATTTTGTACTTTGGGTTATAATACAATATTACTTTATTTTATTGTTCATATTGTTCTAGCTTTGAAAAAGTCTGGCAGCTTCCCAGAAGGTTAAACATAGTTACCCTATGACCCAGAAATTCCACTGGTAGGTGTATACCCAAGAGAAATGAAAACATGTGTCCAAAGACTCATAGCAAATGTTCATAGCAAAGTTATTCATATAGCCCAAAATGGAAACAACCTGAATGTCTGTTAGCCAATGAATGGGTAAACAAAATGTGGTATTTCCATTCAACGGAATATTATTTGGCCATTGAAAGGAATGAAGTACTAACACATGCTATAACATGGATAAACCTTGAAAACATGGTAAGTGAAAGATGTCAGTCACAAGGGCCCACATACTGCCTGGCCCCATTTATCTTAAATGTCCAGAAAAGGCCAATCTATAAGAGACAGAAATGAGAGTAGTGGTTGCCCAGGGCTTAGTGGGGTAGAGGGGCAGGTTTAGAGGAAATGGAAGGATGCTGGCTGGGGGCGGGGGGAATGTGGAGCCAATGGGCATGGGCTTTCCTTCTGGAGGAATGAAAATATTCCATAATTGATTGTGGTGATGGTGGCAGAACTCTGTGAATACTGTGAATATACTAAAAACCACCGCATTGTACACTTTAGGTAAACTATGGTATTTTTTTATTGTATCTTAATAAAGCTGATGCACATACTATTTACTTTGGGAATCTATGGAGAACCTAAAAGGACAGGCATTTGTGCTCCAGAATACCTACAATTCAGTTAGAGATCTACGTGGCTGCCATATGTATTAAGATGTTGAGGACAGAGAAAACGGGTTTCAAATATGAGGCCCCAAAAACCATCAGAGCAAACACCTCAGTTTGCTGGCGTTGATTTGTATTACATGTAGGCAAGTCCATGTGGCTTTGAGGTCAGTAGCTGTGTGGATGCATTTCTTTACTGAGGATTAATGATTTTCATAAGCAATGCTGGGCATGAGGGCAACTAATGCAAATTAAAATAAAACTCCAGTGT
The DNA here is from genome assembly GCF_006542625.1 of Nomascus leucogenys. Lineage (NCBI taxonomy): Eukaryota > Metazoa > Chordata > Mammalia > Primates > Hylobatidae > Nomascus > Nomascus leucogenys. Next base: position 62,394,916 of record NC_044406.1, on the reverse strand, counting down.
TCCCTAACTCATTGAATGACACCATCATTCTTCTGGTTGCCCAAGCCAGACATCTAGGAGTCATCCTCAGCACCTCCCTCACTCCCACTTCTAATCTATCACCAAGTACTATCAATTTGACCTCCCAAATATCTCTCAAATTCATCTACTTCCTCCTATCTTTCACCATCAATAACCTAGTTCAAGTTACACACCTTTTATCTCAGCTACTTCAGTGATCTCAGGAACCTTTTAACTGGTCTTGCATCTACTCTTGCTTTCTTCCTTCCTTTCTTTGCCCAGCAACCAAGGTGATCTTTTACTTTTTTTTTTTTTTTTTTTTTTTTTTTTTTGAGACGGAGTCTCGCTCTGTCGCCAGGCTGGAGTGCAGTGGTGCAATCTCGGCTCACTGCAACCTCTGCCTCCCAGGTTCAAGCAATTCTCCTGCCTCAGCCTCCCCAGTAGCTGGGACTACAGGCACCCGCCACCACGCCCAGCTAATTTTTGTATTTTTAGTAGAGATGGGGTTTCACCGTATTGGCCAGGATGGTCTCGATCTCTTGACCTCGTGATCTACCCACCTCGGCCTCCCAAAGTCCTAGGATTACAGGTGTGAGCCACCATGCCCGGCCAATCTTTTACATTTTTGAGTATGCATGACCTTTTGAAATCCTCTTTAGTAGTTTCCCATTGCTCTTAAAATAAAGACCAAAATCTTGAATGTGGTATACAAGATCCTACTAACCTGTCTGTCCTCATCTTGAGCCACTCTTTCCCTCACATTCTGCACTGTCAGCCACACTTTACAAGACCACAAATTACCACCTTCTAGGCAAATATGATGGTCTCTTTTCCCTGGCCTTCATTATTGACCACTGCCTCCTTATTGAAATTCTGTTTTCCTTTGTCCTTTATTTTCTCACCACTCCTCTGCGTTCTTTTCCCTCTTACCACCCAACTATGAACATTTCCAATATTCTCTACTCTTTGCTACTCTGTATTCCATACTGTCCTTTAAGTGAATTAATACACTTTAACTATTACCTGAGTTCCAATCCATATCTGCAACAGCCTGCTTATGTCCACAGTTACCTCAAGCCAACATGTTTAAAATAGAACTTACTGTTGTCTTTATCCCTTATCCCCAGAAACATGTCCTTCAATTTTTTCTTTCAATGATGCCAGCATTCTTTCAGCCGTTCAAACTACAAATCTTAGAGCCATTTTCACTTGACCTGTCATTCCCCATATCAAATCAGTTACGAAGTTCTGTTGATTCTTCCTTTAAATGATTCTTACATCTGTCCATCTAAATTGTCACTATTTTAGTTCTGACCCTCATCACTTCATTCTTAGGTCACACAACTCCCTTTATTTTATTTTTATTTTTATTTATTTTTTTATTTTTTTGAGACAGAATCTTGCCCTGTCGCCCAGGCTGGAGTGCAGTGGCGCGATCTTGGCTCACTTCAAGCTCCGCCTCCCAGGTTCACGCCATTCTCCTGCCTCAGCCTTCTGAGTAGCTGGGACTACAGGTGCCTGCCACCACACCCGGCTAATTTTTTGTATTTTTAGTAGAGACAGGGTTTCACCATGTTAGCCAGGATGTTCTTGATCTCCTGACCTCGTGATCTGCCCGCCTCGGCCTCCCAAAGTGCTGGGATTACAGGCACAAGCCACCACGCCCGGCCTTTATTTTATTTTTTGAGACGGAGTTTGGAGTTTTGCTCTTGTTGCCCAGGCTGGAGTGCAATGGCACGATCTTGGCTCACCACAACCTCCGCCTCCTGGGTTCAAGCGATTCTCCTGCCTCAGCCTCCCAAGTAGCTGGGATTACAGGCATGCACCATCACACCCGGCTATTTTGTATTTTTAGTAGAGATGGGGTTTCTCCGTGTTGGTCAGGCTGGTCTCAAACTCCCAACCTCAGGTGATCTGGCCGCCTTGGCCTCCCAAAGTGCTGGGATTACAGGTGTGAGCCATTGCGCCCAGCCACAACTCCCTTTAAACACGTCTCCCTGTCTGTGTTTTCCCACACGGAGGTCTGTTCTAAACACCACTGGCATTTCTATCTTATTAAAACTACACTTTCATCATATCACTCTCCTTCTCAAAAAGTTTCAGTGCCTTCCCGTTGCCAGCAGGATGAATTTCAAAATCTGAAGCCTGCAATGCAAAAACCCTTAACACTCCAGCCCACAAGATGTTAGCAAACGTTCCACATACTCTGGATTAGACAAAGTTCCATGGTTTCTTTACTGTAAAACTTCCTTAAACTTTCAGTGAACTAATGTGCATTATAATGCTCCAAAAGGGTGATATATAGAATGCGGCATTTCCAAAATGTATTTGACTAAAGAACTCTATTTTCATAGACCATCTGTTAACATTTCTCATGACACTAGTGTTCTGAGGAAGAACATTGAGGAAAGGCTTAGGAAGCCCCATCCTACATTTCCAGTCTTATTTCCCGTTAACTCCTCTACATAAATCATCTGCTTAGGCCAAACAACTCTTGGTCTTCCTAAGACATGCTTGTTCTCAAGTACAATCCAAATCTTCATTTATTCTGTTCTACCCACATGGAATGCCCTTCGCTTTCTCTGAATATCTATATTTTTCTTTTTAATTGAGATTTAGTTCATATATCATAAAACTCACACCAAGGTATACAGTTCAGTGAGTTATAGTATATTCACAAGATTGTGCAACCATCACCATTATCTAATTCTAGAACATTTTCATCATCCCCCAAAGAAACTCTATACCCATTAGCAGTCCCTCCCCATACCTCCCGTCCCCAGCCCCTGCAGCCACAAACCTCCTTTCTGTCTCTATGGCTTTGCCTATTCTGCACATTTCACACAATCTCTGTATATGTAGATCCTACTCATCTACCCTAAGATCCTGTTTGTTTGTTTGTTTAAGTCATTTTTTTCATTCATAACATTAAAATCACAACACTCATACCCTGTATCAGACACTGTGCCAAGCAGAGGCAACTGTCATTTTACCTTCAAGGTGCGCCCTGCCTAGTGGGGGAGACAGGCAGTACAGTGTTCAAAGTACTATTATGGTGCTGTGAACAAAGTACCAGAGGGGCAAAGAGGTTTGAGCAATAAATTGTGGAGAGCCAGGGAAATCCTCACTGAGGAGGTGGCATCTGACTGGATGTTGATTCATTTGTTCATTCATTCAGCAAACATCTGTTGTGCCTCTTATGTGCCAGGCACAGTGCTGGACTCTGAAGATACAAAAATGCACAAGAAAAATTCCCTGTACCTCAAGGAACTCAATAGTCTGGAGGAGATAAATACATAGCATTTCAAAACAATATAATATAAGTTATATTAGAGGAAAGGCAAGCTCACTGTGGGAACAGACAACTAACTCTGCTTGTGAATTTGAAGAAAAAGTATAAGTCTACGAAGTGGACAAGGATGAGGGGGTAGTGTTTCAAGCAGAGACTAGACCGCCTCTGACTGGGATATCCTAGTGCTCATTCCTTTAAATGAATGAGAGCACCTAATGTTTGTGTCTCTTAATCACATACCTTGTGAAGTCGTCTTTACATGTGGATGACTTGTGTCCCCAAAAGCATTGCACAACCTTTAGGATAAAAGTTTTGTCTTTTCCCTCTTAGTGCCCTCATTATCATAGTGTTTTATGTAGAGTAATTTCTTTTTGGATCCAAATGAATGAAAGGATGACAGCTGAGACAGCATTCTTGACACTCTCAAAAAGCTGCTGCCTAATGTGTCTCCTATCACATTTCTCCCTTCTGGGGCTTTAACATGAATGCTTTCTTTGTGTTCCATCTCCTATTCAAGAACCAAGAAAGTAGCTTCTTAGACTAATACTTTTCACTATTGCAAAGTACTGTGAAGAAGCAAATATAATCTTGTGATTAGTCATGTTAAAGACCACTGATAAGGCTAAGGGGCCATCTTAGAAATGTGTGCTGTGTTCATAGCTAGGTAGATATTGTTAGCTCTGAAGATGAATATAATTTCTACTCCAAATGTGGACTAATTCTGGTGACAGAAATTAAGAAATTCAATAAAACTGCTTCTTGACAACCTTATCCAAAAAGTAGAGGTAGGTATTAGGGAGGTAATTGACTGAAGACAGAATCAAGGGAAGCCCCAAACAGTATACAGGTTTTTCTCCTGCTTCAGGGAGATTAGGAATCTTTCTAATTCTTTCCTCCAGTCAGAGAGGACCTCGATTTGTGTTTCTTCATGAGATCTTGTTGTGGAACATTCTACAGCTGACAAACTTTCAAAGTGCTCTCCTCCTCCACTCTCCAGGAGCACAGACCTTCCTAAACGTCAGCAGAGCTCCTATTGTTTGTTTAGTAATAAAGGGACATAGCATGGATACAGGTAGTGCCACAATGAACTGTGACAGTAATAACTGCAAAATTTCTGTTCTTGGACTTCAGAAAGACTACCCAGAAATGGAGATTCTCTGGCTGATGGTCAAGTCCTGGAATACTGGAGTACTTATGTTTAGCAGGAGCAAGTATGCATCTGCTGAAAAGTGGTGTGGCCTGGCCTTGCGTTTCCTTGACCACCTTACCTCCTTTAAGGAAAGCTATGAAACTCAGGTGAGGAGGGAGAGGGCTAGGGCAGATGACATGACCTAGGGGGCAAGAGGTTATGGCTGGGCTCTCCACAAGGACTCAACCCCATCCTCCTTGGCTGGGAAAGGATCTTGCTCATTGTTCCTCTCAGTGGTTCCATATAACTTCAAGAATCAGGAGACCACAAACAGTAATTCCTTAGAGCAAAAACCAAGAAGGACAGAGAACAGGGGGAAACTTAAGGATAGCAAATGGAATCTAATTAAGAGGAATGCCAGGAGTGAGCTCTGGAAAGATGCATCACTGTCAGTGCCAGTGCATGTGGGAAAGGACTGGCCTCTGCTCAAAGCAGTAACTGTTGAAAAAGGCATTTTGTCCAGGAACTATTCTCAGTTACAGAGTTCTGGGCCATTGGCTAACCAGGAGAGGTTTGGTGGAGAAAAAGCTTTGTTACCAAATAAGAGCAAAGGATAGTTTATAGTTAAGTATCTTCTCCCTTATAATAGGGGATTCCTTTTCCTCAAGAGAGGACTGTATTTTCTCCCCAAATCTGAGATGCTTCAGATCACCAAAGTAACGGTTAGACTTTCATGCCATCACCATGGGTCTGGGAAGCTTTCCCAAGTTTCCTTTTCCCCTCAAGAAATCTATTTGTTGTTCTCTTTCCCAGATGAATATGCTGTACAGTCAGCTCGTGGAAGCACTGAGTAACAACAAGGGCCCAGTTTTTCATGAACATGGCTACTGGAGCAAGTCAGATTAGGCAAGCTCACGGCCACATGAAGAAGATACATTGTCCTGAGATGCTGACTGTTTGAATTTTTGCCAGAGTTTCTCTTGAGCTTTTGTTTCTGTTTCCTCAGACCCTGTTTTCATGTTGTTGAATAAACTTTCTAAAATAAAAGCATGATGAATTTACTTTGGTGACCAGCTCATTTCTGGGGGACAAATGAATTTTCCAAAGTGCTAAGGATGATATTGAAATAGACCATGTGAGAGCAAGATGGTTTATGCCCCATGTGAACAAAAGAGAATGTTCATCCCAGTTCAACACAGATTGCATTTTATTCCCAAAGTGCTCAAATTCCCAATCCCTGAAGATAACAAAGAATCCCAGACTCTTATTTGGAAGGACCTTAGTGGTCACCAGGGCCAGCATTTATCTGATTCATGAAATCTCTCTCTAACATCCTTGAGAATCTGTTGCCCAGTTTCTAACAGAACTTATCCCAGGCCAGGCGTAGTGGCTCGTGCCTGTAATCCTAGCACTTTGAGAGGCCGAGGTGGGCAGATCACCTGAGGCCAGGAGTTCAAGACCAGCCTGGCCAACATGGCAAAACTCCATCTCTACTAAAAATACAAAAAAAAATTAGCCAGGCATGGTGGCACATGCCTGTAGTCCCAGCTACTCGGGAGGCTGAGGCAGGAGAACCATTTGAACCCAGGAGGCAGAGGTTGCAGTGAGCTGAGATCGAGCCACTGTACTCCAGCCTAGATGACAGAGCAAGACTCCATCTCAAAAAAAAAAAAAAAGGAACTTATCCCACTGAACCCACCTATTTTGCTCTCTAATTGGTAAAACGTCCTACCTCATACTAAACAGAAGTCTGTCTCCCTGTAACAAATCTGCTTCCTGTGTCACAGATGCCCCTTGGAGATGCCTCTGAAGACAGAAGCCAGACCTATCTCTGTCCTCCAGGCTTTTTCTCCTTCGAGGTAAACATCCTCAGTCCCCTTAGTTGTTCCTCATTGTGATCTGGTCACCTCACCTTCCAAAAGCCAAGCCCCATGTCCCAGTGAGGTCTGACCAATACAGTTGAGCAGCCTCTTTCTGGGTAGACTGGCATTAGTGTACCGTAAGATTACACTACCTTTTTCCTCCAGTTGATTTGTATTAACATTTTTAAACTTTTGATTTTGACATAGTTGCAGACTTAAGAAAAGTTGCAACCAAGCACAAAGAATTGACATACACCCTTTATCCAGCTTCCCTATTTATTTTTTACCACATTGCCTTCCTGCCACTCTCTCAGTTTCTTTCTGAACCAGTTGAGATTAATTTGCAGACATCCTGCCCCATTTCCCCTTAATGCTTCAGTATTTCATAAAAACAGGGATACTCTCCTACATAACCACAGTACAACCATCAAAATTAGGAAATTAACAATGATTCAATTCTGCCATCTAATCCACAGACCCCATTCAGATTTCACTGATTATCCTAGTAAAGTCCTTCCTAAGTTCAGGATTATAAATTGTATTTAGTTGTCATGTCTCTGCCATCTCCTACAAATTGAAATGGTTCCTCAATCTTTCCTTATCTTTTATGACCTTGACATTTTTGAAGAGTACAGGCTAATTACTTTGTACCATGCACCTCAACTTAGGTGGTTCTGGTGTTTCCTAATGATTAGCTTCAGTTTATGCATTTTGGGCAGGCATACCACAAAAAAAATGATGTGTTCTCAGTGCGTCATACCAGCAAGCTCACAATGTCAATTTGCCCTGTTACTAAAGTTACGAAGATGTCTGCCAGGTCTCTCCAATGTAAAGTCAGTTGCTAAATATTTTGTACTTAGTGGTTAATAATTAATTATGAGGTACTTGGTAGAAGATAGTTTGAGACTAAGCAAATACCACGTTCCTCATTAAACTTTCACCACTAGTTCTAGCATCCATTGGTGATTCTTGCCTGAACATTTGTACTGTGATGGTTGCTAAATGTTGATTTTTCTGCTTCCATCATTCCTTCTTCATTTATTAGTTGGCATTGGTAAGGTAGAGGTTTTTCTTCTCCCCAATTTATTCATGTTTTTAAAATACATTTTAGTACAGACTAATGGATTCCTATTTTATTAAATGGGTTATAAGCCATTATCATTATTTATTTTGCTGCCCAAAGCTGGTCCTACTCCCATTTGACATGTCCCCATCATTCTTTCAGCACTTCCTTATGTTGTGTCACAATAAGATGCACCAGAGCTTATCTTGTACTTTCTCTGTGCCAGACCCGGAATCAGTCATTTCTCCAAGGAGCCATGATGCCTTATAACAGAGTGGTAGTTACTGTCCAAGATCTGGGTCCTACAGGTGTACTCATTGTTACGGGGGTAACATTATTTCTAGGTCCTCTCAGTGGACAGAGCTGGGAAATAAATGTGTGTATGTGTACATACATATAGATGAATGTGTACATTTACATGCACACATATAAAATCATAAGTTCATACTGATAGCTCCATTTTCTTTTCTTTTCTTTTTTTTTTTTTTTAGACAGAATCTTGCTCTGTCGCCCAGGCTGGAGTGCAATGGCACTATCTCAGCTCACTGCAACCTCCGCCTCCTGAGTTCAAGCAATTCTCCTGCCTCAGCCTCCCAAGTAGTTAAGACTACAGGCATGTGCCACCACGCCTGGCTAATTTTTGTATTTTTAGTAGAGACGGGATTTCGCCATGTTGGCCAGGCTAGTCTTGAACTCCTGACCTCAGGTGATCCACCCACCTCGGCCTCCCAAAGTGCTGGGATTATAAGTGTGAGCCACTACACCTGGCTGATAGCTCCATTTTCAATCCAACACCAGTGGATTTATTCTAGCTTTCTCCCCTTTCCCTGTTTGTAACTCTTTCAACATTGAGAAGCCTGGCTGATTAACCTCCGATATTCACTTATTGGCTCATTCTCTCTGTATGATCCCAATCTCCTAGTCATTTTGGCTGTCTCCCCAGCCCTAACCTCACCAACCTGACCAAGACGCTGCCCCTTTGGCCCAAGCCCCAGTGAACACTCTGGCCAACTTATCAAGGGAGCCTCCAGTCTAGAGAGCAAGCAAGCTGAGTCTCTAGCTGAACCCGCCACCAGGCCCTGACCCTGACCCCAGCCGCGCCGAGGAGAAGGGAAAGAAACCACATGGCATCGAAGCAGGCCCTTCATGTTGTTGACTCACCAGGCTCACTGTTTGCTCTTCCCTGCCTTCACCTTAGTTTGCTCCTACTTATCTTTGAGAAGTCGGCTCATGTGTCAGTTCCTCAGGAAAACTTTCCCTAACTAGGTCAGTCTCTCTTATTCTACGCTCTCAGCATTGTTTTATTCTTCACAGCTTAAAATAAATACATTTGTTTGTGGAATGATTTGATTAATGTCCGTTTCCCTCAATAGTCTTTAAGCTCCATGAGAGAAGATGGTGTGTTTTCCTCACCATTGTATAATCTCAGGGTCTAGCACAGTGCCTGGCACGCTTTTTTTTTTTTTTTTTTTTTTTTTGAGATAGGGTCCTGCTCTGTTGCCCAGGCTGGAGGGCAGTGGTGCGATCTCAGCTCACTGCAACCTCTGCCTCTGGGCTCAAATGATCCTTCCATCTCAGCCTTCCAAGTAGCTGGGACTACAGACGAGTGCCACCACACTCGGCTAATTTTTCTATTTTTTGTAGAGACGGGATTTCACCATGTTGCCCAGGCTGGTCTCGAACTCCTGAGCTCAAATGATCTGCCCGCCTCTGCCTCCCAGAGTGCTGGGATTACAGGTGTGAGCCACCGCACCTGGCCTGCTTGGTACTTCCAATAAATATTTGTTGAAAGAAGAATGAAAACTTCTAAGTCTTTTTTTTCTACACATACGGCCATTAATTAATGTCTCTGCTTGTACTTCCAGGTTTTTGTGTTTGTTTTTGAAACAGGATTTTGCTCTGTCACCCAGGCCACAGTGCAGTGGCTCAATCATAGCTTACTGCAGCTTCAAACTCCCAGGCTCAAGTGATCCTCCTGCCTCAGCCTCCCGAGTAGCGGGGACCACAGGCGTGCACCACCATGATTAGCTAATGTTTTTTATTATTATTTTTAGTAGAGACAAGGTCTCACTACGTTGTCCAGACTGATCTCAAACTCCTGAGCTCAAGTGATCTTCCTGCTTCGGCTTCCCAAAATGTTAGGATTGCAGGCATGAGCTGCCATGTCCGGCCTACTTCCAGTTTTTAAAACATCTAATTGGCTGGGTGCGGTGGCTCACGCCTGTAATTCCAGCTCTTTGGGAGGCCGAGGCAGGCGGATCACCTGAGGTCAGGAGTTTGAGACCAGCCTGATCAACATGGAGAAACCTCGTCTCTACTAAAAATACAAAAATTAGCCGGACGTGGTGGCACATGCCTATAATCCCAGCTACTTGGGAGGCTGAGGCAGGAGAGTCCCTTGAACCCGGGAGACGGAGGTTACAGTGAGCCGAGATCATGCCATTGCACTGCAGCCTGGGAAATGAGCGAAACTCCATCTCAAAAAAACAAACAACAACAACAACAACAACAAAAAAAACATCTAATTGATTGCATCACTATTAAATTGCTCTTGCCAGCTAATCTTTTTTGGATGCAGAGTCTGTCTTTAAGTATGTTACTTATCCCTCTCAGGCTGACATCATCTGCACATTTGATCGGCATGCCAGCTAATGGCTTTAACCAAGTATATGATAAAACACTGAACAGGAGAGGGCTGAGACAGAGCTTGGTGAAGTGCTTTGTAGTCTTACTTCTGGGTTATTTCATTCACACAACAAATATTTCCTGAACACTTCCTGCTAATGGACTGGACACTTCATGGTACAAGGGATAAAGTGGTGAACAAAATAGAGGACCAAGTCTCTCCTTCAAAGAGCTTACATTCTAGTGGGGGCAATAGATAATAAACTAGTATATAAATAACTTAAACATTGATGCATTAATAGCAGACTTTGGGATGATCATTTGCCTGCTCAATAATTGTACATCTACATTTTTCCAGCCTTTTCACAAGAATGTCATGAGTGATTGTTGTCAATGCCTTGCTGGAACCCAGCTACACTTTACCCATTTTCGAAGCTTTACCCATTTATGTTGATTTACTAAGCTCATTTCAGAAAAGAAAATGAGCTTACTCTGTCTTAAGCTATTCTTAGGTAAAGGGTTTATAAACTCTTTGTGATCACTAGCTCCCCTCTAAAGACTCTCATGCAAACCATTCCTTCCAATAACATATTCCAGAAACTTGCTTGGAATTAAGATGAAATCTTCTTGTCTAAAGCTTGTGAAATCTATCTTCTTCCAAAAAAAAGGGGGGGGGCCGGGTGCAGTGGCTCACGCCTGTAATCCCAGCACTTTGGGAGGTGGAGGCGGGCAGATCACGAGGTCAGGAGATCAAGACCATCCTGGCTAACATGGTGAAACCCCGTCTCTACTAAAAATACAAAAAAATTAGCCGGGTGTGGTGGCGGGCACCTGTAGTCCCAGCTACTCGGGAGGCTGAGGCAGGAGAATGGCGTGAACCCAGGAGGCATAGCTTGCAGTGAGCTGAGATCGTGCCACTGCACTCTAACCTGGGCAACAGAGCGAGACTTTGTCTCAAAATAAAAAAAAAAGCATAATCCTTCTCTAGGCTTTGTGGCATCTCTCATTCCCCATGATTCCCCAAAGGTTACAAACACCAGTTTAGCGATCTCACTATAGGTTCTCTCAACATCCTGACATACAATTTTTCCAGGTCAAGAGACTCATTTAAAGCACCTTGGTGCTTTCGTACTTACCATGATCACCAGTTGCCTCTTGCCAATGTCTACTTGACCCTTTCCAATCTAATGTTCAGAGTTTGGATGGCAGAGAAGACCAAAGCAAAGTAGGAATTACAGGGTCATATTTATCTTTGTTGTCTGGTAAGCATTGCACCATTTTATTTTTCATATTATACTCTGTGGTACTATTGGAATTTTTTTTACATGTGCTTATATTACTTTTATAATTTAAAAAACTAATTATAATTAAAACATACTATGTGCCCCAAATGGACTTGAAGGCTTCCTTGATTTGTTTTTTGATGCAAACTAAACTGTAAATGGCCTCTGTTTTTTTAACTCCTAGAATTAGCTCATTTTGGGCCAGGCCTTCCTGACATGACTCGGGCAGTTCCATCTTACCATCTTATATTCTTCCTTGGTCAGATGCTCTTCTTTCTACCTTTTTAATGTCTCATCATCAAAGAACCCTCTGTCGGCCAGGCGCGGTGGCTCACGCCTGTAATCCCAGCACTTTGGGAGGCCAAGGTGGGCAGATCACCTGAGGTAGGGAGTTCAAGACCAGCCTGACCAACATGGAGAAACCCTGTGTCTACTAAAAAAAAAAAAAAAAAAAAAAAAAACAAAATTAGCCAGGCATGGTGGCACATGCCTGTGATCCCAGCTACTCAGGAGGCTGAGGCAGGAGAATCGCTTGAACCTGGGAGGCGAAGGTTGTGGTGGGCTGAGATTGCGCCATTGCACTCCAGCCTGGGCAGCAGGAGCAAAACTCCATCTCAAAACAAACAAACAACTCTCTGTGTATTTGCATCATTTTCTTTAGATACCTCTCCTTTTACGTGTTCCTTAAAATAATTCACACATATACGGTCAGAATTTAATTTTTAAGAGACTTTCAACCCTTTTGGGAAGGCAGCCAGGTAGAAAGTGCAGGAAAACTAACAATTAATGCATACCCACTAAGAGCTAAGCACTTACACATGTGCTATCTCATTTAATTGGATAACAACCCTGTGAAGTAGGTGATTCCATTTCATTCCCTCCTTCTTTCACTCTCGCTCTTCCCTTTCTCCTTAGTGATTCCTGTAAGAAAGTGAAGCTCAGAGAGTTTAAGTAACTTAACCAAGGTAACACAGCTGGTAAATGGCATAGCCATGATTTAAAGTCACATCTGGCCAGGTGCAATGCCTCATACCTGTAATCCCAGCATTTTAGGAGGCTGAGGCAGGTGAATTGCTTGAGCCCAGGAATTCAAGACCAGCCTGGGCAACATGGCGAAACCCAGTCTCTACAACAAAATACAAAACTTAGCCAGGTGTTGTGATGAGTGTCTGTAGTCCCAGCTACTCAAAAGGCTGAGCGGGGAGGATCAGTTGACCTTGGGGGGCAGAGGTTGCAGGGAGCTGAGATTATACCACTGCACTCCAGCCTGGGGGACACAGTGAGACTCTGTCTCAAAAAAAAAAAAATTTAAGTTGTATGTATCGGACCTGTCCTCACTCTTTTCCCTCATGCTACCTTTGTTTTCTCTGAACTTTGAAGCCTGCCCTCTTAAATTCTTAGGCAAAATACCTTACTATGTCTAGCCTTATGCTCTCACAAACTGACATCATATGGTTCCTCAAGTTTCCACTTCACCCATCAGTTCTTCATTAATTGGTCAGAATTCGGTAATAAACAGCAAACAGTCCCTCTTGTTGATTTCTTTATGTTCTGAGGGGTAATATTGTCATCAAGACAAGTAAAGAATTTCTAGGCCAGACAAGGTGGCTCACACCTGTAATCCCAACACCTTGAGAGGCCAGGGAGGGCAGATCACCTGAGGTCAGGAGTTCGAGACGAGCCTGGCCAACATAGTGAAACCCCATCTCTACTAAAAATACAAAAATTAGCTGGGCATGGTGGAGGGCGCCTGTAATCCCAGCTATGGGAGGCTGAGGCGAGAGAATCATGTGAACTTGGGATGCGGAGTTTGCAATGAACTGAGATCGTGCCACTGCACTCCAGCCTGTGAGACAGAGTGAAACTGTGTTTCAAAAAGGAAAAAAAAAAAAGGCCCATTCTAAGATGGCCGAATAGGAACAGCTCTGGTCTGCAGCTCCCAGCGTGATCGACTCAGAAGACTGGTGATTTCTGCATTTCCAACTGAAGTACCTAGTTCATCTCATTGGGACTGGTTGGACAGTGGGTGCAGCCCACCGAGGGTGAGCTGCTAAAGCAGGGCGGGACATCGCCTCACCCAGGAAGCACAAGGGGTCAGGTGATTTCCCTTTCCTAGCCAAGGGAAGCCGTGACAGACTGTACCAGAAAATTGGGACACTGCCACTCAAATATTGCACTTTTCCAATGGTCTTAGCAAATGGCACACCAGGAGATTATATCCCACACCTGGCTCGGCAGGTCCCATGCCCATGGAGCTTTGCTCACTGCTAGCGCAGCAGTCCGAGATCAAACTGCAAGGTGGGAGCCTGGCTGGGGGCGGGGCATCCACCATTGCAGAGGCTTCAGTAGGTAAACAAAGTGGCCAGGAAGCTCGAACTCTGTGGAGCCCACCGCAGCTCAATGAGGCCTGCCTGCCTCTGTAGACTCCACCTCTGGGGGCAGGGCATAGCTGAATAAAAGGCAGCAGAAACTTCTGCACACTTAAACGTCCCTGTCTGACATCTCTGAAGAGAGCAGTGGTTCTCCCAGCACAGTGTTTGAGCTCTGAGAACAGACAGACTGCCTCCTCAAGTGGGTCCCTGAGCCCCATATAGCCTAACTGGGAGACATCTCCCAGTGGGGGCCAATTGACACATCATACAGCAGAGTGCCCCTCTGAGACGAAGCTTCCAGAGGAAGAATCAGGCAGCAATATTTGCTGTTCTGCAGCCTCCACAGCTGTTACCCAGGCAAACAGGGTCTGGAGTGGACCTCCAGCAAACTCCAACAGACCTGCAGCTGAGGGACCTGACTGGTAGAAGGAAAACTAACAAACAGAAAGGAATAGCATCAACATCAAGAAAAAGGACACCCACACCAAAACCCCATCTGTAGATCACCATCATCAAAGACCAAAGATAGATAAAACCACAAAGATGGGGAGAAACCAGAGCAGAAAAGCTGAAAATTCTAAAAACCAGAGCGCCTCTTCTCTTCCAAAGGATCGCAGCTCCTCACCAGCAACAGAACAAAGCTGGACAGAGAATGACTTTGATGAGTTCACAGAACTACGCTTCAGAAGGTCGGTAATAAGAAACTTCTCCAAGCTAAAGGAGGATGTTCGAACCCATTGCAAGGAAGCTAAAAACCTTGAAAAAAGATCAGACAAATGGCTAACTAGAATAGACAGTGTAGAGAAGACCTTAAATGACCTGATGGAGCTGAAAACCATGGCATGAGAACTACGTGATGCATGCACAAGCTTCAGTAGCCAATTCGATCAAGTGGAAGAAAGGGTATCAGTGATTGAAGATCAAATTAATGAAATGAAGCAAGAAGAGAAGTTTAGAGAAAAAAAAGTAAAAAGAAACGAACAAATCCTCCAAGAAATATGGGACTATGTGAAAAAACCAAATCTACATTTGATTGGTGTACCTGAAAGCAACAGGGAGAATGGAACCAAGTTGGAAAACACTCTGCAGGATATTATCCAGGAGAACTTCCCCAATCCAGCAAGGCAGGCCAACATTCAAATTCAGGAAATACAGAGAATGCCACAAAGATACTCCTCGAGAAGAGCAACTCCAGGACACATAATTATCACATTCACCAAAGTTGAAATGAAGGAAAAAATGTTAAGGGAAGCCAGAGAGAAAGGTCGGGTTACCCACAAAGTGAAGCCCATCAGACTAACAGCAGATCTCTCAGCAGAAACTCTACAAGCAAGAAGAGAGTGGGGGCCAATATCCAACATTCTTAAAGAAAAGAAATTTCAACCCAGAATTTCATATCCAGCCAAACTAAGCTTCATAAGTGAAGGAGAAATAAAATCCTTTACAGACAAGCAAATGCTGAGAGATTTTGTCACCACCAGGCCTGCCTTACAAGAGCTCCTAAAGGAAGCACTAAACATGGAAAGAAACAACCCATACTAGCCACAGCAAAAACATGCCAAATTGTAAAGACCATCGATGCTAGGAAGAAACTGCATCAATTAACGGGCAAAACAACCAGCTAACATCATAATGACGGGATCAAAGTCACACATAACAATATTAACCTTAAATATAAATGGGCTAAAGGCCCCAATTAAAAGACACAGACTAGCAAATTGGATAAAGAGTCAAGACCCACCAGTGTGCTGTATTCAGGAGACCCATCTCACACGCAGAGGCACACATAGGCACAAAATAAAGGGATGGAGGAAGATCTACCAAGCAAATGGAAAGCAAAAAAGAGCAGGGGTTATAATCCTAGTCTCTGATAAAACAGACTTTAAACCAACAAAGATCAGAAGAGAAAAGGCCATTACATAATGGTAAAGGGATCAACTGAACAAGAAGAGCTAACTATCTTAAATATATACACACCCAATACAGGAGCACCCAGATTCATAAAGCAAGTCCTTAGAGATCTACAAAGAGACTTAGACTCCCACACAATAATAATGGGAGACTTTAACACCCCACTGTAAATATTAGACAGATCAATGAGACAGAAGGTTAACAAGGATATCCAGGACTTGAACTCAGCTCTGCACCAAGCAGACCTAATAGACATCTACAGAACTCTCCACCCCAAATCAACAGAATATACATTCTTCTCAGCACCACATCGCACTTATTCCAAAATTGACCACATAGTTGGAAGTAAAGCACTTCTCAGCAAATGTAAAAGAACAGAAATCACAACAAACTGTCTCTCAGACCACAGTGCAATCAAATTAGAACTCAGGATTAAGAAACTCACTCAAAACTGCACAACTACATGGAAACTGAACAACCTGCTCCTGAATGACTACTGGGTACATAACGAAATGAAGGCAGAAATAAAGATGTTCTTTGAAACCAATGAGAACAAAGACACAATGTACCAGAATCTCTGGGACACATTTAAAGCAGTGTGTAGAGGGAAATTTATAGCACTAAATGCCCACAAGAGAAAGCAGGAAAGACCTAAAATCGACACCCTAACATCACAATTAAAAGAACTAGAGAAGCAAGAGCAAACACATTCAAAAGCTAGCAGACGGCAAGAAATAACTAACATCAGAGCAGAACTGAAGGAGATAGAGACACAAAAACGCTTCAAAAAATCAATGAGTCCAGAAGCTGTTTTTTTTAAAGATCAACAAAATTGATAGATCGCTACCAAGACTAATAAAGAAGAAAAGAGAGAAGAATCAGATAGACTCAATAAAAAATGATAAAGGGGATATCACCATTGATCCCACAGAAATACAAACTACCATCAGAGAATACTATAAACACCTCCATGCAAATAAACTAGAAAATCTAGAAGAAATGGATAAATTCCTCGACACATACACCTTCCCAAGACTAAACCAGGAAGAAGTTGAATCCCTGAATAGACCAATAACAGGCTCTGAAATTGAGGCAATAATTAATAGCCTACCAACCAAAAATGTCCAGGACCAGAAGGATTCACAGCCGAATTCTACAAGAGGTACAAAGAGGAGCTGGTACCATTCCTTCTGAAACTATTCCAATCGATAGAAAAAGAGGGAATCCTCCCTGACACATTTTATGAGGCCAGCATCATCTTGATACCAAAGCCTGGCAGAGACACAACAAAAAAAGAGAATTTTAGACCAATATCCCTGATGAACATTGATGCAAAAATCCTCAATAAAATATTGGCAAACCAAATCCAGCAGCACATCAAAAAGCTTATCCACCAAGATCAAGGTGGCTTCATCCCTGGGATGCAAGGGTGGTTCAGCATACACAAATCAATAAATGTAATGCATCACGTAAATGGAAGCAAAGACAAAAACCACATGATTATCTCAATAGATGCAGAAAAGGCCTTTGACAAAATTCAACAGCCCTTCATGCTAAAAACTCAATAAACTAGGTATTGATGGGACATATCTCAAAATAATAAGAGCTATTTATGACAAACCCACAGCCAATATCATACTGAATGGGCAAACACTGGAAGCATTCCCTTTGAAAACCGTCACAAGACAAAGATGCCCTCTCTCACCACTCCTATTCAACATAGGGTCGGAAGTTCTGGCCAGGGCAATCAGGCAAGAGAAAGAAATAAACGGTATTCAATTAGGAAAAGAGGAAGTCAAATTGTCCCTGTTTGCAGATGACGTGATTGTATATTTAGAAAACCCCATCATCTCAGCCCCAAATCTCCTTAAGCTGATTAGCAACTTCAGCAAAGTCTCAGGATACAAAATCAACGTGCAAAAATCACAAGCATTTCTATACACCAGTAACAGACAAACAGAGAGCCAAATCATGAGTGAACTCCCATTCACAATTGCTTCAAAGAGAATAAAATACCTAGGAATCCAACTTACAAGGGATGTGAAGGACCTCCTCAAGGAGAACTACAAACCGCTGCTCAATGAAATAAAAGAGGACACAACAAATGGAAGAACATTCCATGCTCATGGATAGGAAGAATCAATATCGTGAAAATGGCCATACTGCCCAAGGTAATTTATAGATTCAATGCCATCCCCATCAAGCTACCAATGACTTTCTTCACAGAATTGGAAAAAACTACTTTAAAATTCATATGGAACCAAAAAAGAGCCTGCATTGCTAAGACAATCCTAAGCAGAAAGAATAAAGCTTGAGGCATCACCCTACCTGACTTCAAACTATACTACAAGGCTACAGTAACCAAAACAGCATGGTACTGGTACCAAAACAGAGATATAGACCAATGGAATAGAACAGAGCCCTCAGAAATAACACCACACATCTACAACCATCTGATCTTTGACAAACCTGACAAAAACAAGAAATGGGGACAGGATTCTCTATTTAATAAATGGTGTTAGGAAAACTGGCTAGCCATATGTAGAAAGCTGAAACTGGATCCCTTCCTTACACTTTATACAAAATTAATTCAAGACAGATTAAAGACTTAAATGTTAGACCTAAAAGCATAAAAACCCTAGAAGAAAACCTAGGCAATACCATTCAGGACATAGGCATGGGCAAAGACTTCATGACTAAAACACCAAAAGCAATGGCAACAAAAGCCAAAATTGACAAATGGGATCTAATTAAACTAAAGAGCTTCTGCACAGCAAAAGAAACTATCATCAGAGTGAAAAGGCAACCTAGAGAATGGGAGAAAATTTTTGCAATCTACCCATCTGACAAAGGGCTAATATCCAGAATCTACAAAGAACTTAAACAAATTTACAAGAAAAAATCAAACAACCCCATCAAAAAGTGGGCAAAGGATATGAACAGACACTTTTCAAAAGAATACATTTACGCAGCCAACAGACACATGAAAAAATGCTCATCATCACTGGTCATCAAAGAAATGCAAATCAAAACCACAGTGAGATACCATCTCACTCCAGTTAGAATGGCAATCATTAAAACGTCAGGAGACAACAGGTGCTGGAGAGGATGTGGAGAAATAGGAATGCTTTTACACTGTTGGTGGGAGTGTAAACTAGTTCAACCATTGTGGAAGACAGTGTGGCGATTCCTCAAGGATCTAGAACTAGAAATACCATTTGACCCAGCAATCCCATTACTGGGTATATGCCCAAAAGATTATAAATCATGCTACTATAAAGACACATGCACACATATGTTTATTGCAGCACTTTTCACAATAGGAAAGACTTGGAACCAACCCAAATGTCCATCAATGATAGACTGGATTAAGAAAATGTAGCACATATACACCATGGAATAGTATGCAGCCATAAAAAATGATGAGTTCATGTCCTTTGTATGGACATGGATGAAGCTAGAAACCATCATTCTCAGTAAACTATCGCAAGGACAGAAAATCAAACATCGCATGTTCTCACTCATAGGTGGGAATTGAACAATGAGAACACATGGACACAGGGCGGGGAACATCACACACTGGGGCCTGTTGTGGGGTGGGCGGGTTGGGGAGGGATAGCATTAGGAGAAATACCTAATGTAAATGACGAGTTAATGGGTGCAGCACACCAACATGGCACATGTATACATATGTAACAAATCTGCATGTTGTGCACATGTACCCTAGAACTTAAAATATAATTTTAAAAAAAAGAATTTCTAAATGTCCTGCTTTGTGTGTGTGTGTGTGTATGTGCATGTGTGTGACCAAGTTTCACTCTTGTTGCCCAGGCTGGAGTGCAATGGCACGATCTCAGCTCACTGCAACCTCTGCCTCCCAGGTTCAAGTGATTCTCCTGCCTCAGCCTCCTGAGTAGCTGGGGTTACAGGTGCATCCCACCACACCCGGCTAATATTTGTATTTTTAGTAGTGATGGGGTTTCACCATGTTGGCCAAGCTGGTCTTGAACTCCTGACCTCAAGTGATCCGACCGCCTCGGCCTCCCAAAGTGCTGGGATTACAGGCGTGAGCCACTGTGCCTGGCCAAATGTCCTGCTTTTAAGCAAAGGAAACTTATAGCAACTCTGAGCAAAGTCCCTCATTGCTGCTGTATCTTGCCCTGTGCCATTTTTGTGATGTGCATCAGGAGTATGTCACCCATTTCCTCCATTTTGCAGGGTAGTGGTGTGTTACACTATATAACTCCCCTCTTTCTTTCCCCATTTTTTTTTTTTTTTTTGAGACGGAGTCTTGCTCTGTCACCCAGGCTGGAGTGCAGTGGCGCGATCTCGGCTCACTGCAACCTCCACCTCCCAGGTTCACGCCATTCTCCTGCCTCAGCCTCCCGAGCAGCTGGGACTACAGGCGCCCACCACCACGCCCAGCTACTTTTTTGTATTTTTAGTAGAGACGGGGTTTCACGTGTTAGCCAGGATGGTCTCGATCTCCTGACCTCGTGATCCACCTGCCTCAGCCTCCCAAAGTGCTGGGATTACAGGCGTGAGCCACCGCGCCCGGCCTCCCATTTTTTTTTTTAGATGGAGTCTCACTCTGCCAACAGGCTGGAGTGCAGTGGCACGATCTCAGCTCACTGCAACCTCCACCTCCCGGGTTCAAGCAATTCTCCTGCCTCAGCCTCCCAAGTAGCTTGGACTACAGGCACCCACCACTACGCCTGGCTAATTTTTGTATTTTTAGTAGAGACGGGGTTTCACCATGTTGGCCAAGATGGTCTTGATCTCTTGACCTCGTGATCCGCCCGCGTCAACCTCCCAAAGTGCTGGGATTACAGGCGTGAGCCACCGCACCCGGCCCCTTTCTCCTTTTAACTTCACCAAAACTCTGTAGAGGGCTATGTCCCCACCTTTGTGGATTTCTATGCATATAGCACAGTGTCATCTCCCATTCTAAGGGATGTCTTCTTAGGCTTCTTCAAATGCCAAATTCCAGTTGTAAGTTTCATTCCCCCAAATCTTAGTGGTACCTCTTAGCTGGTATTTATTACCATGAGTTAAAATTTCAAGTTCACTCTATAATATTAAGTTGAACCATATGAGGTCACCATTTTTGTAGGTCAAAAACAGTTGGATAATGACAATTTCGTATGGTTCAAACTAATGCATGTGCTGTGTATTGATACCAAGACAGCTGAAGCTGTAAATTCTATTTATGACTCTTTTCCAAGATACATTCTTCTCTGCCTTAATGGGCACCTCCCCCAGTACTGTTCTTGCTCTCATATCTGATATCATTCCAGAGCAATTGATTTTATAATATTATCGGGACACTTTTTTCCTTTCCCTTCCGTTTTCAATTTAAAGTTCTCTTTATTAGATCAACACGGCTCTCGGTAAACACAT
This sequence comes from Nomascus leucogenys, assembly GCF_006542625.1. Taxonomy (NCBI): domain Eukaryota; kingdom Metazoa; phylum Chordata; class Mammalia; order Primates; family Hylobatidae; genus Nomascus; species Nomascus leucogenys. The sequence goes on along the minus strand of NC_044406.1, from coordinate 62,373,979 downwards.
TTTTCCCAGTTATCATAGAGAACTCTGTCCTTAGCCAAGAGCCCAGCAATCCAGTATTTTAAACCATGACCCAGACAAAACAAATCCTATTCTAAAATTCCATCTCTAGGGGAGGACCCCACTGTGCCTGTATCCCAGCTACTCGGGAGGCTGAGGTGGGAGGATTGCTTGAGGCCAGGAGTTTGAGGCTGCAGTGAGCTATGATCCAGCCTGTGAATAGCCACTGCACTCCAGCTGGGACAACATAGGACAATCCCATCTCAAAAAGAAATAAACAAATAAATAAATTTTTAAAATTCCATCTCAAAAGGCAGCCATTTCATCATATATATATAATATACATTATATAAAATATGTACATTATATATAATGTATTTAATGTACATTTTATATATATAGTATATTATATATATTTATATATATATATATCTCCTTTTTTTTTTTTTTTTTTTGAGATGGAGTTTCACTCTTGTTGCCCAGGCTGGAGCGCAATGGCACGATCTCTGCTCACTGCAACCTCCGCCTCCCAGGTTCAAGCAATTCTCCTGCATCAGCCTCCTGAGTAGCTGGGATTACTGGCGTCCACCACCACGCCTGGCTAATTTTGTATTTTTAGTAAAGACGGGGTTTCTCCATGTTGGCCAGGCTGGTCTTGAACTCCAGACCTCAGGTGATCCACCCATCTCGGCCTCCAAAAGTGCTGGGATTACAGGCGTGAGCCACCATGCCCAGCCTATATATTCTTTTCTATTGCAAAGTACCAATTTTCTTGTGTAAGAGGAAAACAAAACCACCTGGTCCCCCAAGTCCTTGAATTTTCTGCCCACAACTTTATAGTCCTTGAAGATCATTTCCATGTCCCCTTTTGGTGTAGCCACTCATCTCTACAAGAGGGACAACTGCTAGAATAAGAGGTGGAGGAAGGTGGAGATGGGCAGCATTTATTTGACTTGATGGGTTTCCCACAGCTCTTTGTTAAATGGCAATGAAAATACGTGATCAAAGGCAATAGTCATGTTATGTCTGCATACTTACAGCCCCTCCATATCATCGATCAGGAAGTCACCAACTTCATTCACTCATTAATTAATTAATTCATTCATTCATCTGTCCATTCATCCAGTGAATAACTGTGGTTTAGATCCTCAATGAGCTTATAGTCTGATAGGAGAAGGGGTTAGGCTTCCATTTATTGTATTAGAACGATTACAATATTAAAGATAGAGGGTGGGTGCTATGAAAGTGCGGGGAAAGTACTGAGATTCCAAAGGAGGGAATAAGGAAATGCTTTGCAGGCAGGGCACCCAGTCACTGCTCATGCCTGTAATCCCAGCACTTTGGGAGGCCGAGGCAGGAGGACCACTTGAGGCCAGGAGTTCAAGACCAGCCTGGCCATCATGGTGGAACCCCGTCGCTACTAAAAATACAAAAATTAGCCAGGTGTGGTGGTGTACAACCGCAATCCCAGCTATTTGGGAGGCTGAGGCATCAGAATTGCTTGAACTCAGGAGATGGAGTTTGCAGTGAGCCAAGATCGCGCCATTGCGCTCCAGCCTGGGTGACAGAGCGAGACTCCATCTCAAAATAATAATAATAATAATAATAATAATAAGGAAATGCTTTGTGGAGAAGGTTGAACTGGGCTTTAAAGATGTATAGGATTTGGACATAAGGAAGGAAAGGAGAGGTGTTCCAGGCAAAAGGAAAAGCATGGCAAAGGTGCACAGCTTTGTGTGAGGGGCAGTGGGTTCAGTGTATTTGCAGCATGGAATCTCCTTAAAGGGGAATAGTGGGAAGAGGTTAAAAAGGCAGGTTGGAAGCAGACTATGGAGGGTCTGAAATATCTGCCTAAGGAGTTTAGACTTTATTGTGTAAACCACTGAAGGAGTTTGAGCTTGGGAGTGGCAGGGTCAGAAATGGACCCCAGGAGTATTAACCTGGGCAACACTGGGTAAATTGGATTGGAGAAGGGAGAGGGTAGAGGAAGGAAGATTAATTTGGAGGCCACTATAATCTCCCTATGTTGCCCTTTTTTCTTTTCTTTTGTTTTCTTTCTTTCTTTCTTTCTTTCTTTCTTTCTTTCTTTCTTTCTTTCTTTCTTTCTTTCTTTTCTTTCTTTCTTTCTTTTTTGAGACGGAGTCTCACTCTGTCACCCAGGTTGGAGTGCAATGGTGCGGTCTCGGCTCACTGCAACCTCTGCCTCCCAGGTTCAAGTGATTCTGCTGCCTCAGCCTCCCAAGTAGCTGGGACTACAGGCACGTGCCACCACACCTGGCTAATTTTTGTATTTTTAGTAGAGATGGGGTTTCACTATGTTGGCCAAGTTGGTCTCGAACTTCTGACCTTGTGATCCGCCCGCCTTGGCCTCCCAAAGTGCTGGAATTACAGGCGTAAGCCACTGCGCCCGGCCCTATGTCACCCTTTTATAAAGGTCCACAATTTTCATTAACAGCACTTATCAGTTTGTGTGATTATTTATTTAATATCAGACTAGCTCCAAGACAGTAAACTCCGTAAGGGCAGAGGCCGTATCTGTTTTGCTCACTATTGTATCCACAGGGTCTGACACATAGAAGGAGAGAACAATTGACAGTGCCAAATGTAACAGAAAGGCTGAATTATGTATTGGTTGAATGAATGGAAATAATGAAGAATTGAATTGGGGCAACTGCAGTGAAACCCTGTCTCTACTAAAAGTACAAAAGTTAGCCGGGCATGGTGGGTATGAGGTCTGTGAAGGCATAAGATCTGGTGACTTGGGACCGGGCGCAGTGCTTCACACCTGTAATCCCAACACTTTAGGAGGCTGAGGCGGGTGGATCACCTGAGGTCAGGAGTTCGAGACCAGCCTGGCCAACATGGAGAAACCCCGTCTTTACTAAAAATACAAAATTAGCCAGGCGTGGTGGTGGACGCCTGTAATCCCAGCTACTCGGGAGGCTGAGGCAGGAGAATCACTTGAACCCAGGAGGTGGAGGTTGCAGTGAACCAAGATCGTGCCACTGCACTCCAGGCTGGGTGATGGAGTGAGAAACTGTTTAAAAAAAAAAAAGATCTGGTGACTTGGAAGTCATATTGACTTAGGCACAATTTCAATGGGGGTAGTGAGAGAGCAGAAGCTAGACAACAAAGAAGTACAAGGTGGAAAGTAGCAGCAGAACTAGGCAAGTCAGCAGAGCACAGGCACCCACACTGGAACCAAATTGTCTGGGTTCAAGCCCTTGCTCTCCCACTTGGGAGTTATATGACCTTGGGCAAGTTATTAAATGTCTGCAGACCTCAGTTTCCTCATCTATAAGATGTCCACAACTATCCTCACAGACTAGTAAAGAGAAAGTGAGGGAATACACACAAAGCTCTTCGAGTAATACCTGACACAGAACAGGCGCTTTCTAATGTTTACTGTCATTATTCTGCTCTTGCTGTCTGGCAGGGTCACCTGCAACCACTAAATCTTGACATTTCTCTCTTCATTCTCTCATTCTCCAGATCTCTATTTACCGCCTCCTGGAAAGGCTTCCGGCCTATTATTATAGGGCAGCTCCAGTCATGCAGGGGGTTTTCTCTCTCCTTTTTTTTTTCTTTTTGTCTTCTACTCATATTCTTGACTCTGGTTTTTATTCCCCTTTACCTCCTCTATTGCTTCTTATTATTTCTTCTCTAGAATGACCCAATTCACCCTTAGTGACATGAACTCTAGTAGACCCTGAAGCATGTGTCTGTCATTTCCTCCTTTGACATTCCTCTACTTAACAGCAGGATCTGTGTACTTTTACCTCCTTATTTTTCTATCCTTTTTCTTTGCATTTCTCCCAACCTCTCTGATAAGCCAGAAGAGAGTGGCAGTTTGCAAACCTAGTTTGCGAGCCTTTTTATTTCCTCAAGAAACGATGAACGTTGAAAAGCTTCCACTGATTCTAACAGCCACAAAGCCAGCAATTGCTCCAACTAAAAGATAAACCTGGTTACTCCACTCTGCAGGGCACAGGGGCAGTTTCCACACCTCCTAGTTATGGCTCCCACCTGTGACTATGCTCTCCCATGTGTCCAGCCCCCACACCACCCTCCCACCCATCTCAAATGCCTGTCAGCGGGAGCCACTGGGGGCACCTCAACTCTACTTAGGAGGAGTTCCATGTTGTGGTACTTCTGGCACCTCCATTCCCATATTTCCCTAGCACCATTTCTTTGCCTGACTGAAAGAAGTGATTCTATCACAAAGTTGTCTATTTCGTTCAGCTGTCCTGGAATGCGACCCTTCTGCCCAGCTAGGAAAAAGCCATTTCCCCGGTCCCAGTCCATGCATGTCCCAGGTGTTCTTTGCTTCTTCACAGCAGGCACCAAGCCTGTCCGTCTGTGGTGTCTGATTGCATATAAACCGAATGTGCTCAAGCGCCATGTTCTTTGACAGCTCTGTTTAAGCCTTTTATGTTATCTGTGTCACCATTTGGTTTTTTTAACTGCAAATTCACAAAAAGTGTGAACTGGCTTTTTGTGAGGGATTCAGCATAGCACATGCCCTTTAGAATTCTACTATTTTATCATGATCATTAAGTGTGGGAGCTGGGAGAGGCTTTGGAGATTATTTGTCTAACTTCCTCGTGTTTTAGAGTAAGATAGTGAGGCTCAAAAAGGGGAAGTTCATTCACAAATCATTTATCGAGTATCAATCATGTTCAAGGCATGTGCTGTGAGGGATAGAAAGATACACTAGATACAATCCCAGCCTTCTAGAAGCTTTTTGACTAGTTGGAGAGTGTATTCTTGACAAATTGCTACCATGCAAGAAGAGAATGTGTTCAGTACCAACTGCTAGAGTGGTTCAAAAGGAGGGAAGGGGAAGCTCCTCTGCCATGATCAGTGACATGATCATGGAAGGTGACATTTGAGCTGGAGCTTGAAGGGTTTCATTAAATAAGAGATGGGGACTGAAAACACTCCAGGCGGAGGTCTTGCTCATGGGTAAAAACTCAGAGTCTAGACTGGTTTGTAGAGAAGTATCAGGAGATAATGCTGGACAAGCAGATTAGGACCCGTGGAGTGTGAAATACTTCCCTCCCCAACACCCACGTCCCCTCCCCTACCAGGCTGGTCCTGCTTATCTCACAGGTCTCAACCTGAATGTCATCTCCTCAGAGAAGCTGTCTCTGGGCACCTTTTCTAAGTATTAGCTTCTATCATTGCATCCTATGTACTTCCTTCACGGCATTCACTCAAATGTGTACTTATGTATTTAGTCATTTCCTGCTTTGCTGTCCCCCACCCCCAACTAGATGATGGGCCCCTTGGAAACAGGCTTTATTTGCCATTGTCTTTCCAGCACCACGCACAATGCTCATCAGCAGGTGCTCACCAAGAAGTAGCTCTTGTCACTGCAAGGGTAGGGGCAGTGATAATGACAACAAAGGACTGGATTGAAAAGACATTGCAAATAATCCGCACATTTTGGTGGGAGATCGGATGTGATGACCAGAGTGGGGAGATCAGGGCTTAAACCTGGGTGACTAGGGCAATGGCAGCACTTAGGGGTGGGGGAAGAGAGCAAAGGGATCAGAGCTGAAGGTGGGAGGAGCCCATGGAAGGGGTGGGGCAGGATGGGAGAGAACTGAAGTCATCAGGGAGAGCAAGGCATTTTCCCATCTAGGGTCTTGGAATTTCATGCTTGGAAGGTAATGGCTGGTCTTTGAGGGCTTCTAGATGCTTGATCAACTTGTGTTGCATAAATGAGTGATGGTAGTAAAGGAGAGCAGGGCAGGTAAAAGGTTCAGCCCTGGGTGAGAAGACAGCAGAGTGAAAAGAAGGGGAAGGAGAAATGAAGGATCAGAAATGGACGAAGAAGATGAAAAAGAGGAGTCATAACGATGGGGTGAAATCCCAGAGGAAGCGGCAGTGGCTCCAGAAAGGAAGCTCTCCATAAAACAAACCAAAATAATTCACACACGCCACAGGTTTGAACCTGGTCAAATCACTTCCCTCCAAGCTTGAGCCAAAGACCAGTGCAGCTCTTTTCTTTTACCAAGCATCTACTATGTGCCAGATACTGTACTAAGTGCGGGGGGTATAAAGGTGAACGGGACATAGTCTCTGCTCTCAAAGAGGATTCTAGGAGAGGAAGACAGATGCAAAGAGATGGGGCAAGAAAATGTTCTAAGCAGAGCAAAGTGAGATGCAGCCTGGGCCTGGTGTGCTGAAGAGCACAGCTGCTACAGCCAGACAGCCTGTTTTGGGCTCATAGCTCTGCTACTTATTAGCTGTGTGCCTTGGTTTCCCCATCTGGAAAACAGGGATAATAAGAGTAACTGGGCCGGGCGTGGTGGCTCACACCTGTAATCCCAGCACTTTGGGAGGCCGAGGCGGATGGATCACTTGAGCCCAGGAGTTCAAGACCAGCCTGGCCAACATGGTGAGACTCCATCTCTACTAAAAATACAAAAATTAGCCGGGCATGGTGGCATGCACCTGTAATCCCAGCTACTCAGAAAGCTGAGTCAGAAGAATCGCTGGGACCTGGGAGGCGGATGTTGCAGCGAGCTGAGATAGTGCCACTGTAGTCCAGACTGAGCAACAGAGACTCCTTCTCAAAAAAAAAAAAAAGAGTACCTGCCTTCTAGGGCTGTTTTGAGCAACAGGTGAATTAGTATGCGTACAGCACGTAGTAAGCAGGAAATAAATGTGAGCTGCTATAGTGATGACCAAAGTCCTTACAAGGTATAATACAGCACTCAGGGTGGGAAGGTCAGTTGTACCTACAGGGTGAAAGGGAAGAAGAGGTAGTGGTCCAGGAAAGTGAGCACTGAGAGGGGAATTCTTGAATTGAGTCTGAGATATTAAGAGGAGGCCAGGCGCAGTGGCTCACGCCTGTAATGCCAGCGCTTTGGGAGGGCGAGACAGTAGGGGGGTCGCTTGAGCCCAGGAGTTGGAGACCAGCCTGGGCAACATGGTGAAACTTCGTTTCTAAAGAAAATACAAAAATTAGCTGGGCCTGGTGGCGCACGCCTGGGGTCCCAGCTACCAGTGAGGCTGAGGTGGGAGAATCACTTAAGCCTGGGAGGTAGAGGCTGCAGTGAGCTATGATCACACCACTGCACTCCAGCCTGGGTGACAGATGAGACCCTGTCTCTCTCTGTCTCTCTCCCCCACCCTCGGTCTCTCAAACAGTATTCCAGGTTAAGCAAGATGGGGCAGCAGCAAGGGCATTTATGGGCACACAGAAAAAGGATGAGCCAAGACCCAGGGCTGTGGTGCATTCAGGGAACTCAAATGCCTAGAACAGAAGGGGGCACAGCAGAAGAGACAGGAGAGAAAGCCTGGGGCCTGATGGTGGAAGGGCTATGCTAAGGAGCTGGGACTTCGACTTCTCCCTGTGGGTGGCAGGACCCATGGGAGGGGTAGGGCATGTGAGGCAGACGATTATGTCAGCCAGGGCAGGACTGGCCGTAGGCAGACAGGAAGGCCAGACAACAGAGTATCCTCTCACACATGCCCTTCACTGGGAGAACGCAGGTCTGAAGCCCATTCTCAAACCACCCGCTTTCCAGTTCTTCAAAGTGTTAGGTACGTGTGCTTAGATTACCAGTGGTGGTGGAGGGAAGGCCACAAGGGTAGTTCATTCGGTCTAACACGGAAGAAGCCAGTGGGCATCACATTGTGCACAATGGGAACAGCTCTGCAGATAAAGTCTAGTTGGGGCTCGTTAAAGAAGCTTTGCTATTTTCTGGCAAAGCAATGAGGTATCGACACCCTGTTCACTGGGGAGGAACCGAGGTATGCAGGAGCCAATACTATTTCTTGGAAGTGACAGGGGAAGAAGGTTTTGAGGCAACAAATTTGAGCTTCAGAATGTTATTTGCAATGATAATAAAATGTCCTAGAGGTGCCAAGGAAGTGGCTGGATGGATAAAAGGATTAGTGGAATCAAGGCCATGAAATCTTAGGTGGGAACAGGGATGAAATACAATACTCGGGAATGCTGAGACTGAACGAACACTTCCAAGGCCCAGGTTGAGGTTGTCGGGCATCCAGGATCGCTTTTGACTTCAGTGCTAATTCGTCAGCTTGCCTTGAGAAAATTACCAGCTCTCTCAACACTTTCTCACCTAATTGCAGTGGTTGGTATTAAGCAAGGATTATCCCTGAAGAAAGGGCTCCACTGGCCTTTAGTGCTGGCTTTTCTGCTTGAGCTGGCACCCCTTCTCAGTCCTACTCTTTTTTGCTTGGCCTTGGCCTGCTTAGGATGCTTCCCCTCCCCTCTAGGCTCCTCCCAAACCTGCGGCTCAACTCCCACTTGCTTCTGCATCTTTCTTAGCTCCGCCCTTGAGCCACTCGACTTCCATACTTGCTGCAGGTCAGGATTTTGTTTTCATTAGCTGATTTATAGAAGCACTTTCAACTTAAGACAAAGCTGGTCATTTGTGATTGAACAAATATTTTATTTATTCATGGGTAGACCATAAGGTTTGATAATACAGTTCTTCCTCTGTTAGAGATGAAGGAGTCAAGGCATGATCAGCTGCAATGTCAGCAACAAAACCAGGAGGAGATAGGGCTCTCTCCTCCTTCAGGACACGGCACAGCACAGCACGGCACAGTGTTAAGGGTGTGTCTCCCTTTGGGGTTTCCAAGTTGCTCTGTATCTTCTTGTGCTGGGGCTGAATGTTCTTCAGCTGTACCTCCACTAGGAGAACATCAGCTGTGAAGACAGAGCCTCAACAGTGTGACCATAGGCCAGATCTTTGTTCTCTTTGTCCTCAGGAGATGAATTTTCTTAAGCTCTCATGGAGCTCTTTGGGGACTCCCTTTTGTTAGGCTGCCTTCAAGCAAATGAGAGAATGTGGGAAAGCAAGCAACCTGCACACCATAAAGCACCACAAGCAAGAGGACTCACCCTTCCTGTGGCTCAGCCCACACACATTTCAGGTGGCTCATTCATCCAGATGTTGCTCTTGACCTTATGAATTATGACAGCACTTCCTAAGACTCCTCCGCACAAGTTGCAATGGCACCTGCCACGTCAGAACTGCCAGAACTGCCTGCTCTAAGCACCCCTCCCCTCCTCAGAGGGCTGTGGGGATGACTGCTGTCCTGCTCTGCAAATGGGCCCATCCCACCCTCATTTTCGGAAACACTGGTAGCTGGCAGGTCACTTTCTCTGGCCATTTTTCTCACCCAGTTCTCTGCTACTAAATTAGGCCCCTGCTTTCTCTAACACACACCTCTGCTACAGCAGGCCTCTCCCATCTTGTGTACCTCTTGGGAAAATGTCAGCATTTTGCCACCACAGATGTGGACTCCCATCTGGTTGGTGCTATTTGAAGCAGTGTCTGGGGCTGGGGTGGAAGACCAAGCACACAACTTTCACAAAGGGCCTGTCACCACCCCAGGGAGCTGTACCGATCCCCAGGACAGCCCAGCTGACTAGCTGATCATCACTAAGGAGAGAGCCCTCTGGCCCCCAAAAGTTTGGGATGTTCTTCCCACTGCTTTGCCCATGCCCTCCCTTCTCAACTACTTCAAGAAGGTCTCTGAGCCACAGTTCATTGCAACTATCGTTTATTAAAAAATATATGTCTCCTTGGAAGGAACACTGGTAAACCAACTAGTGTCATGCTTACTTTGAATCTTTGTTTCTCTTCCCTGGGAGGGGGAGGGCTGAGCACGGTTGAGACTTCGCCACTTAGTTAACATCAGAGAATCAACCTCCCTGCTCACCCCTCCTCAGCAGAGTCACAGTCGGCTGTCACTTTATCCCTCTTTGCCTTCAAGCCAGTGTACTGCCCAGGGAAAGCTGCTGCCCTTTCCTGATCCTCATCCTGGGTCCCATGCTTTATACAGTTAGCCTCATTCTGCTGGTTGGACAACTGTTAACAGAGTTCCCGGATTCGGCTGGTAGTGCTTAAAGCATCCTCAACATTGCCTCGCTGGCACCAGCCCTAACCCAGCGGGCTAGGAAACAAGTGCCTCAACCCTAGGGCCAAGCACTTCTCTGTTCTCCCCTGCGTCGTCCCTCCAGTATGGAGGCGAGGGAGGCACGTTGGCTTCAAAGGAGCACAGTGGGGTGGGGGAGGACCTGAACCACACCTGCTGCCTGCACTTGTGGTGGTGAAGATTCCCTTGATCACAGTCACTGCCATCAGACTCTGGGAAAAAGCAACAAGGTTTCACAGCTCACCAGTAAGCGAATCTTAGCTCTACAGCTCAAATGTACAGCATAAAGTCTACTTTCCTCTTGAAGAAACCATAAGCTACCAGCTGTTGGGGAGGGGCTGGAGCAGAGCATATGAAGCAGCTGCAAAAAAAAAAAAACCAAATCAAACTCATGACGTGGCTGGCCAAGCAAGCCAAGTGCTGTCCTGCCATCCCAGCACAGAATTGGAAGGCAAGTGACTCCCTGTCCCTGTTGGTGGAACCCAGGAAGGAACCTCAGCAGAGCCCTGCGTGTCCTCCTCTCAGCCCAGCCCCTGCTGTCCCTTCTGCTGACAGGACAACCAGGCCTGTGTCACCTACTCCATCACAAGGCCTGGCTCCTTCAGGACCTCATAAGCCTTTAGAACCTTGGCAAATTGGATTCTATGCATTCACTTAAATAGTAAAAGTAAAATTTGCAATAATGAAAAGGCTGACACAGTAGCACAACATGGTTTTGGTTTAACAGCAGCTTAAAAAGGAACAAAAAGGAAACCTCTCATGCAGACACATCAGGTGGCATAAAACAATAGGCAATTCCACGCGGAGCATCATTAGCCATTCTCTCTGTCCGCACACAGGACTCTGGCTGCACCTCAGGGGCAGCAGCTGCTTTCAGGTCAAGTCTCTAACCCTCTCACCCCAGGCAAAAGTCCTTTCTCTCAGGCTTCAGGCTGACCCCTCCTAGCTCTCAAGAGAATGACCAAATGCGAGTGCCCTTAGTGCAGCACTTGCTACCATCTTCAATCCCTTCCCAACCAGCTGGGATAGAAGATGCCATCTGATTGGAATATGAAAATTAAAGCATTTCTCTAATAACATAGTACCATTGATGAAGTCTCCATAGATTTTCTAACCCAAATGTGTGTGAATATATATATATATATTATATGAGAGTGTATAATATATATATATAATAATTTCTATATATTTTATATAAATTACATATATATATCTATATATAAATAAGATACTTTCTGTCGCCATTATGTTGCACCGTTCAGAGCTGCAAGACAGCAGTACAGATAGGGAGAAATGCCCAGGAGCATCTCATCATGTGGTGCATTTAGCTCACTTCACAAGCCGTGCAGCTGTCCAGAGTCTGTCTTTCCATCAGTCCTCCTCTTTTCTCTTCACTTCTGCTTGGTTTTTATGAAAACAATGGCTCTGATGGATTTTGCACCTGTGCTAGCGCTTGGGAAAGGTCCATGCAGGAATGGGCACAGTCACATGATGAATGAGATGGCATCATCCCAAAAAATAAACTGAAACAAACAAAAAATTTAAAAAAAAAAAGAACAGGACTAGAAAACTCAATTTTTTTTGACATATCTAAAAAAGGGGACAAGAACAGTAGCATTTGTTCTCCCCATGGGGACAGGAATGAAGAGGGAGGAGGGAAGAGGGACTTGATTTCTTCTGTTCACAAGAGAATGGTTGGAGGGGATTCTTCAGAGTTTTTCAGGGGATGGGACCCAAATGTAGTGCCCAGACTGGTCCTCAATGATTTGTTTGATTTTGTTATAAATCTCTTCCAGTGAGTCACCCTGTACAATGGCTAAAGTGAAGAGGAAAACAAGATTATTACTGTGGTCACAGCACATCCCCCAAACCCAGCAATCCTGCCTCTCCCAATAATCCTACAAGTCCCCCCTCCACCCCGTCACCCCTCACATGAAGGACATGTTCCCAGGAGTATGGATTTGGGCTTGGGTTCACTGGCTCGCCGCCTGTGTGTTCAGGGCAGTAAGGGCAACCAAGTAGGTGCCCCAAGTCCAGGACTTGAAGTCAACTCACTGAGACAGTGAGACTAAGTAGTAATGACCAGAAAAATGTGTTTATTCAAAAGATGTTTATTGAGCACCCACTATGTGCCAGACCTTGCAGTTCATGTTGTTCTTGGGTGCCATAAGGCCAGCAGCTTGTTATTCTAAAGCGGCCTTACTAAAAGATTTGGAAAAATCGCAGTTCTCCACAGAAAGAACTGAAAGCCACAATTTCTGGCAAGAGGCAGTGCTCCTGGGCCCATCACATCTGCTGTATGTCAGAGGTCAGCCCGGCAAACAAGGACATGGATGCTGATGGTAAAGCGAGCTCTGAAGACCCAAGGTGTGTGAGGACATTTATGAATTCTTTATGCAGTTAACCTAGTGTCACCACCAGCTAGAATGGATTCAGCACTGCCTTGCATATATATATGTATATATATATATGTCACTGTACTTCAAAAGATGAAGAACATATTACATAGAAACCTTCCCAATGTTTCAGGAACTGACCTTCTAAAGTAGATGATCACACACACACACACACACACACACACACACACACACCCCAACAGACAACTTGAACACCACACCAAGGAATCATCATCATCAACAAACGTTTATTCAGACCTAAACATGCAAAGCAAAGTACTGGGGGAGGGGGAGTGGAGCTGAAACGGAGGGAGACAGAGTAATACAGGGAGCCTACAATCTAGTAAGGACAAGACAAAATGAACAAACCAACAATTCAAGGAAGCATTTGGTGAGCGGTTTATGCTATAAACTGGCTGAACTGCTATGGATGGACACGGGGAACTTGTGTGCTTTGGAAAGGTTTGTGCTCAAAAACTTAAAAGCAACTGGAAACTCCATGCAAGTTTTCTACATTCTGTCTACACCTCTTTGAGACACTTATAGAAACAGGTACCTGGCTAGTCCCCCAGAACCCCCTGCAGGGCAGCAGGAGTCTTACCCGTAAAGTACTCTCCAAATTCCTGCTCCAGTTTCATGGCTTTGTCATAGATCTTATTTGCTTGTTCATATGTCTGCCTTCGGTTCATTTCCCTGCCAAAAACAGAAGAAAAATAGTTCTGAACCAGATCTTATGTTCTGATTAACCATAAAGGATTATTCCAGGATCCTAAAAATCTGCTAAGCTGCCCTCTCAGAGCAGCAGTGGCCCGTGGCTAACTCCTCCAACCTGCGTTCAAAAGTCCAACCGAGAACATATGCACAAGCCCTCAAAACAGGAGCGCCCAGTGACCAGAGCTGGGGCACAGAGTTTCTTTCAAGTTTCTGCCCAGCAAATCACTTTCTTCTCCATTTCCCTTCCAGACCCGATCTTAGCTTGGTGTGTCTGAGTTCTCAGTTAAACACTTACATAAGGGCTTCAATAGACTTGGGCTTGATGAAAATGGCAATGGGGTAAAGTTGTGCTTGCTGCAGTCTCTTGATAGCATTGCCGGAAACATCTAAGATGCAGTGCTTGCCCTGAAAAAGCAGAGATTGTATCAGCCCAGCCACTCCCTATTCACCGAGCCCCAAGAAGAAATCCAGTGACATTCTAAACATCCACCTTGGCCGGGGGTGGGGGTGAGGGGAGGGGCACCAGGGCCACCCAAAGTGGCCTAAAAAATTCGATCCCTGAAGTAGACAGGCCCTACTTTTTGCTCCTATTACCCAGAAAAGGCCACATCTGTCCAGGGCCCCCTATTCCCTGTTGGGTAATGCTCTGGGGTGAGTTGTATGAAAGAGACAGATAGCTTCGTCAAGGGGCTGGGCGTATGCAGAGGTGCTATGGCTTTGATCAGCAGCACTGTTGGGCAGCTCCTGTGTTGGAAGGATAAGGATCCAAGTGGAACCCTGGCATGAGCGTTGGCCTCCCCTTTGAGGCCATCTCCTCTAAACTTACCCTCTCTGCAACTGCCCGCACTGACTGGATGCTGGTCCCATAGAGGTTATCATTAAATTGGCCTGCCTCAATGAACTTGTTGTCCTGAATATCTTTCTCCATTTGTTCTCGGGACACCACAAAGTGGTAGTCTTGTCCATCCACCTCATTATCACGTCGAGGCCGGGTAGTATCTGAAGAAGAAAGGAAATGCTTTGTGGCCCAGGGGCAATGATCCGCCCCGAACCAAAAAATACTGACTGGTCCATTCTCATTTGGGTGGGTCACTGGGCCACTCCATTTTTTTTTTTTCAAGTAAGTGGGAGAAAACAAGCAGTTGGGAAGCAGTTCGTCTGGCCTACTACTCTTCCAATCTCCAGGTCTCACACAGGGGGCTATTTGCTTTAGCTTAAACTGGACGAGAAAGGTGGGGTTTCCTGAGCTAAAGCATGGCAGAGGGTGCCAAACTTGGTACAGGACACAGTGAACCTAACAAACTGTTCATGGAGTCACATCAACACCACTTTGGCTGGGCCTCCCTATTTGTCCAATCATTCTCAACCATCACCACTGAAACTTCCCCTCAAGAGTGAGCAGCCAAGCCTGATGACTGAATCTCTCCAACCCCATCAGCTTTTGGGGAATATATTGCCACCTACTCTTTTCCAGGGTGTCAAATGTACCCTGTCCCCAAATAGCCCTAGAATCTGATCCCAGACCTTTTCCATAAAACATTAGAGCAACAATTCCCAGGGCACCAAGCCTCACTCCTCTGGGCCTTCCTGGACTCTTACGTGGCACACAGGATCCAAATTTATGTGGAAATTCGGAGATCAGGTCATCATTGACTCGGTCCTTCATTGGGCCCAGGATGATCACAGGCCTTGCATAGTGAACTAGAGAGGGAGAGCATCGAGACAGTGAACAGAGGCCCCCACTAGACACCCTGTCCTACCCCTAAGTCTGGCTAGAACACAGAGGCTCTGGAGCAGAGACTCAGACAGGGTAAAGCATCCTCAGCCATTGTCTGGCTTTTAAACAGAAAGACATCAAAGAGCCTTTAATTTGAGAATATCTAAGTTCAAGGCAAGTCTGAAACCGGAAGCTGCTCCCCTTCTAACAGAGTCAGAAAAAATCTCTGCACTGACACCAGTAACTGAGCAAGGTTTTTGCAGAGCAGCCACTGAAGGGAAGAACCTGGACCTCTCTTTTAGCAGTGGCTACATCTACTGAAATAGACCTTCCTTGTAAATTTGCCCCCTCCTTTGGAAGGTGTCCTGGCAGCAGGCAAAGGCACAGAGAGAAGTGCACACTGGATGTACCCCCTCCCCTATGACACTAGGAAGAAGCATAGAGAATAAGGAGCCCATGGGCTGGATGCGCCCTGAGTCAAGCCTTCCTCCTCCTCCAGGTCCCTCCCTCTGCTGCCACAGCCACCCACTGTATTGAGCCCCACGACCAGGAGACCAGCACGAAGACAAGGCTCTCAGAGGAGGCTTACTTTCTTGCCGTGTCACTGGCTCATACGACAAAATAGCATCCTCTTGTCCTTCTGCAACAAAAAACGGAGATAGGTTAGCACCATATGATCTGCCTCCTTCTGTATAACACTCCCCGTACCCCTCCCCTGCCAGGACACAGCCTATCAGGTGGTCCTTGCTACCACCTGTGATCCTTTCTGTTATCTGCTGGTGAGAAAGCACATGAAACCCTTCACTGGCTCTGAGACAGGAATCAGCAGTTCTCTTGTTCAGTGAAATATCACTGGGCAAAGGGCCAAGGCCCAGAAGCCATGAAGCCTCCACCCCAAACCACCCCAATTTGTGAGGAACTCTTCTTGTAGGTAACAAGTCAGCTTGTGCAGTAGCCCCTTGCTCTGGTAAGAATGACAGGGATGCTTTGACTGGTTGAGATGCTTGCCCGAGTCTCCTTCATCTACATGCAGGGGAGTCAGGGCACACACCCAGGTCCCCAAAGCTGCAGCCTAACTTTGCCCTTTTAAAGGTCTACTGACCCACCTCCTGCATTGGAAGCAGCATCCAGAAAAGTGGCACATGGCTCTGCTAAGGTCCCCAGTGCCCTTTAAGAGCAATGCTGAACCTGCTGTCTCTTCCTGATGGAGCTCCATGTCGAGCCTAGCAATGTTGAGGTTTTCCTAAACAGTCGTCAAGCCACTCGGTGCTGGGTACCTGGAGGTCCCAAAGTGGCTGATGGCAGTCCCAGGGAAGACAGTGATATTTGCATCAAGGCACACAATGCTTTCTAAAAGGCTTCTTCTGAGCCTAAGACTCCTGGGCAGATTTTACAAGGCTTCTAGCCACCATAGCTCCTGAAAGACCAGTGCTCCCAAAGTTCATGAGGTTTGAATTACGGTTTCTCTGGTCTGGTCACAGGATCTCCCAAGGAGAACTTAGCAATTACCTGATCCTTTAACTGGCCCCAAAGGCAAAGAAGTCCTAATGACCTGGAAAGGCAGATTTAGGGCAGTGTCCTATAGGAGCCATTTTTCTTTTGGTCTCTGAGCAAATCTATAAACCTGGCAGCACCTATGGCCCACAGTACCCATGGCAGGGATTTACTCTTTGGCAGTTTACCCTTCCCAGTGCCAGGGATGCTTTTAAGTCAGGTCCTGGCCAGAACCATAGGGCTTATACTCTCCTTTAATCCATGGGGTGAACCCCAACCCATAAGGAGAATGAACTGGCCACAGCATTTCCAGGATCTCAAAGTGTACATGGCTAAAAGAAGCACCAGTCTCTGAGCAGCAGTGGCAGCTGTGCGACACTGGAATGAGGATGGCTGGGATACACGGTGGAGCTACACAACATGGAAGGAATGACACACACTTACTGGAACTGCTTTCGCTGTCACTGGTGTTGGATGTCACTCCCTCTGCAAGCCAACAAGAAAGAGACTCCAATTCAGAACACACCACTGAGAGGTCACATGCAGCACAAAACTCAAATGCTCCAGGAGCGAGACACTGAGCTGCCAACTGAGTCAGGCCACAGCAGGCCTGCCACATCCAGGCTACCAACTGGGAGGCACAGCTCCAATCCTGAGCCCCTGGCCCTCTCGTACTTGTCCCCAGAGCCCTCTTGGTCTGCCAAGTCCCTCCCTATGTACTACAAGCCATACTTCCTTCAGCAGCATCCTCTTCATCTGAATCAAACAAATTGACCTGGATGGTTTCCAAATCTCATTTCAAAATGCATCTCCCAAGGCTAACAACAGGAAAGAAAAGACAGTGACAGGAGCAAAGAGAAGTCCAGGGACCTGTCTGCTCATGGGTGTCCCCCGCCCAACAGAGCCCCCAAAGTACAGAACCATGTGGCACTCCACAACTAAGAGGCCAAACGCTGGAGCGTTAAGCAGACACCAGGGAGCGCCACTCTGACCATTTGGTGGGCTCCCCAGCCTTCCTGCCACCACTCCAAAGCAGGAGAGCTTGGCTTCAGTGGTGAGAGGGGAAGCACCTCCATCCACCACCAGACACATATGTCAAAACACAGACAACAAAACCAACAAAAACACCTTGAGGACAAGACAGCCCTCCTGTCTCACACAGCTGGGATCTGCCCATCTCTTAGTGGTGAGGGAAAAGAAAGCTCAAGCGGAGGAGCAGCGCTCATAGGAGACACAAACAAAGCCCATCCAAGATGACATGCGAATGAAGATGAGACACGGACACACCAAACTATGGAGAGAGATGCTGCTCATTTCAGCCAAGACCACACTGTTCCAGACCATGATATGCTGTGGCCCCCCAGAAAGGACTGGCTGAGTTGCCACACATGGCTAGTTCCTGAACAATCCCCATAGGCAACTCCTTTGCCTTTGGCCTTTATTATTTATTGAAGGAGAGTATATGCTGACAGAACCCATTCGGTGTCTGTGCACCCTTGCACGCAGCAGGATGGCCACTAAGGCCTCATCATCTAGGTCTTTTTCATTTTCCACTCCAGGATTCTTTTCCAGAAAGGAAAATGAGGTTGGAGTTTTCCTGAGATAAAGCACTAACTATATATGGTCCATAAATGGTGCTGAGGCCCTTAGCAGACCAGCTCAACCCCTTACAGGTGCTCTGTGGGAAACCAACCGGCAGCTGTTTGCTGAGGCCCTGCATCTGCTGGGACATCCCAGATGCAGGTTGGGAAAAGGGGGTCACAGTACCCTTGCCCCTAGTTAGAGGACTGTAAGACCTGCAATTCCTACACCCAATTCTTTAGCGTGGTATCACTGGGAGAAGAATCCAACCAGCAGGCACCCCTCCCTTCAACAATAGGCTAGAGATTAGCTGAGTGGTTACCTTGGAGAAACATTTCAAGCCCACTTCACTTCTAAGGTGGGACGCCACGCTCACGCCCTCCCACTTTGAGTAGCAAAAGGTAAACAAAGGCATGAATGATAGGGACTTATTTGGGTACTAGGGATCCAGAGCAAACATGTAACATATGGAGCCACATGCACTTCTTCCTGCTGTGATGTCAGAGTGCTCACAAACACTGCCCTCCCCTCACCCTTCACCCTCACCCACGTCCCCAATAGCCCCACCCCCACTATCTCCATTCATGCCACAAGTACAGTGAACGGTGTGTAAGTTGGACTTACTCAGGTTCTTTGCTCCATAATAATCGTCACTTAACCCCGGGAAGTCCTGATTTCACAGACAGCAAGGGCGAAGAGAGGACGACGGGGAGAAGAAGAGGGGGGAAGGGGAAGGGATGGGAG
This sequence comes from Nomascus leucogenys, assembly GCF_006542625.1. Lineage (NCBI taxonomy): Eukaryota > Metazoa > Chordata > Mammalia > Primates > Hylobatidae > Nomascus > Nomascus leucogenys. Next base: position 62,355,409 of record NC_044406.1, on the reverse strand, counting down.
GGAATGGAAGAGAGGGAGAGATTTGGGGAGAAGAGAAAAAATAGAGAAAAAGACAAGGGGGGAGGAAGAATACAGAGGTAGGTGAGCACTAGTGACAGAATTATGAAACACCATGAAGACCTAGCACTATAGTGAGGCCAGGAACTTTGCCACAGAAAGAACATCCCAGGGCAGATAAGACATCAAGACTTCATGCTGCCCAATTCGTTGCCAGAGGGCCTTGGAGTAGACTAGCTTTCTGAGGTGTCTACAGCTGTAGGCCAACAGGACAGGACAGGTGACACTCCAAGGCTTAGAGCACCTGCTTTGACCAAATTTTGGCTGTGGAGCCCAGGTCTCTGTTTGCCCCTGAAATCACCATTTCCCTCTGCAGTGCATGAAAGAGCAAATGTCCACGTGTGCCAGGTAGGCAGATAGAATTGCCATCACCTCAAGAAGCTTTTGCCCAATACTGATTCACTCTGTTCAAACCCTTCAGGAAAAGTTTCGCATGGTGTAGGGTGTGGCCTCCAAAGCTGCCCTGAGCCAGGAAGATCTTGGGGGATGAGCTCAGCTTCTGGAGAAGCACTAGGCACTTTCAACTCTGTCGTCCAATAGATACCCCTCCTCGCCCACCAGGCGGGACCACTGAGCAATGAACACCTCCCCAGGCTGGGCTTGGCATGGAGGGACTCTGGGACTCATCTGATGAAACTACGGTGACATCACCTCAGGCCTCTGACTCAGGCTGTCTCCTAAGTGCTCATGAGCAGAGCCACCTCGTCTATGGCTTCTCATTGAACTACTCCAGGATGATGAGCCGTGGCTGCCATCTAGATGAGGGCACCCTTCTGTCCACCAGGTACCACCCCAGATAGCAACGACTTACACATACCATGACCGTGGACCAAGCTGGCCTGACAGAAGGACATTTCCTATCAGAACCAGTCAGTCTCCTGCCAGCCCCAACAGCCCAAGACCCCAAGATCCCTCCATGTAAGACAGAGGAGTCACTGGTAAATGAGAGATGTTTACTATTCATGATGAGACAAGTGAGAAGACATTTTTCAAGCCAGACCTGGTGTTTAAGGTTAGGGTTGGAGCAGTTAATTGCTGAGGCACATGGTAGAGCAAGAAGATTTATCAGGATTAATTTCTTCTTCTGTTGAATTTAGCTCAGTGTGACTGCTCTTCCTACCGAACCAACTTTGTGTTTCTCAATAGATCTTTATTTTAACAATGTGGAGCAACACTCCTTCCATGTCAACTCATTTAAGCAGGAAGGATTCTCCTGGGAAAACTGGCTCTGTAGGCACTCTAGGATGACAGCGAGTCTGCTGAGAGTTGTGTGGATATCCTGTATGCTTATGCACGTGCGTGGGATTCCAGAAGTAGCCCCAACTCCAGGGATCTTGGGAAGAAAAGGCTCTTCTCTTGACATACATGAGTGAAGTTAAGGGAAAGAAAACACAAGAGGAAGAAACCAGGAGAGCAACACTGAGTCCCTAGACCTTGTTCTCTTGAAAAACCATTTTCCTGACCCTGACACTCTAGCTGAAAAACCGTTCCTCACCACCACAGCAGAGCTCTGTCTGGCACTTCCATTGCTAGTGCCAGGCACTTCCTGGAGGCTGACCCTGGAACCAGTCCCACCTCAGTGCCTCCAACATTCATTCTAACTGAGGAGCAGGACAAATAAAACCCAACATCTCCTTAGGTAGACCAATTTCTGCCCTGACTCTGTAGATAAGCAGGTGCACGCGCACACAGGCAGGCACGAGGCCACACATGGCCCTGCCCAGGCTTCTCTTGAGGGAAGGGCAACTGAGGATGAGAGGACGGGGCTGCAGACGGCCTGCTCTCTGGACTCTGCTGCTACTTACGTTCCTGTATGCTGCTCTCCTGGGCCATGTTTTCTTTGCTCTTGTAAAATGGAAACTTTCGAGAGAGGCGGAAACTCTTTTTACGTTTCGTTTTGATCGACTGTGAAAGAACATGAAGATGGAGGGGAAGGACAGAAGAAAAAAAAACAGAACAATGGATTTTAAAGCATGCAAGAAAAACTAAAATGGAGACAATGGTGAGCTAAATAAAAGACCATCTCTCACAAATGGAGTCTATGAGATTAAATGAAAGTTGATGTAAGAGGAAAATCATGTTTACAAGAAAATGTTGTAGGGATGTTAGAGGTTTCTACCTAATCCAGACACTCATAACACTCACTGGTACTTCCTAAAGAACAAAGGTCACTGTAGCCTCCTGGACACATGCCCTAAGGTACCACTGATATACACATCTACTCCATGTCTCTCTTCCCTCTACTGCTCCAGAAGTTCTTTGGCCTGTGAAGCTCATAGAAAAAAATGGGTGAATGGAGAGCCCTCCTGCCTCAGGTGGTCTGAAGGGAGGTGGGAGCTCTGGGGCTGGGCTTCTTGGCTGGATGCTCTGACAGGATCTATAGCCAGGGAGACACCCACGAGTGGTTTCATTTTCCCCAAGCAAGTCAGCCTTCCAGACAGTCCAACTCCAACACATCTTCAAGAGCCGGTACCCACGGGAAAGGAGCACAAACTGGCTGTGGACTTTAAGAGCTCCCTCTCTGCTTTCTGAAAAGCAGTCAATGTTCTGATAGGACAGAGCCAGCCCCCTGAAAAAGAGATTTTCTTTTGTGCTCCCCAGTTCTCCTACACATCAGACTAAACTCCAAGCTTCTCACCCCTCTTTACCTACTGGCTGATTTCCTTGGGGATCCCCACTTACCCTGTTAGACTCAATCATCCCCGTCCTGGCATGGAACTTCACAGTTTTCAATCGAGCTCTTTCTTTCTTTTCCACCCTGTTTTGGAATCAGAAAGAAGTCCTGTTACTGCCAGTAAATGGTCTCAGCAGTGGGTTGCAGCAGGCACAGCAGCCATTTTATTGGCTCACTGAGTAAAAACCATGTTGAGTACCGACTCTACCAAAAAGGAATCAAGGCACAAACATTGCTCTCAAGAAACTTCTAATAGGAAAACAAGAAAGAAATACCAGCAAGAGGGCAGGAAAGGCCTTGCTCATGATCATGACGACTCACCTCTTCTTACTGGGGATCACACCGATCTGCTCACTTTCTCCGTGTGGGGTCACCAGCCTTGCCTGCCACCACTCATCATCAGAGGCATTAATGACATGCAGAATGTCACCATAAGAGAAGCTGAGCCCCTGGCTTGGAAGGCAGCTGTCCCGAGTCCGATCATAATCAAACAGGGCCCTGAAAGTCACAGTGAAAGATGAAGTGATCATCCAACCCCAAATGCCAAGACACTGGCACCTTGAAAAGATGGAAGGCCAACCCAAACAGCACAGACATAGCTGCCTCTCAGTATACTAGAAGGATGTCTCCAGGAGACCACATCCTTCTTTCTGAGCCAAAATTGTAAATATGCACCCCCTTTCAAAGAAACATCTCATTCTCCCAACAAGAAGCATATAGAGAAAATATTTTACAAACCCCATCTCCTCTTGGCTTCTGGATGCAAGATAAAAGTCCAAAGTAGAACTCGCTCAATAGCCCTCTCCCTCACCCACTTCCTAGGAAACTAGCTCTAGCAGGGAGCTTTCTCAGTTCACAAACATATCTTCAAAAAGTAGCTAAAGAGAGGACAAAAAAATGTTAACTACAATCCCAAACAATGACTGGTAAACACTCCTGAAGCACTAAAGAAAGGGCCCTATGTCCTCGGGCGGCCAAAGAAAAAGCACACAATGGTAGGGTTGAAAAGACCAATGGGACCCTAGAAGTCACCTAGTGCGGTCTCTTTCTCTTACATATGGGGAAACAGAGGCTCAGGGAGGAAAAATAGTTTGACCTAGGTCATACATCTAACCAACCTGGGACAAAACCCAGGTCTTCTGACAAGACATGCTGTTGTGACATGCTATAAATGATGCAGAGTAAAGAAATAAAAGGGAAGGTGGGAGAAGGTGGGGAGAGAGCTATAAAATCCAGGCTTATGGAAAAGGACACCAGCTTGGCTGCTGCTAGAAGTCCTAGGAAATGGTATTGGAAATAAAGGTCTGAAGCAAATTTTGGAAGCCCTTGAGTAGACATGACCTAGTGGCCCCTGGAAATCTGAGAGGAGTGACACATCAAAAGAGCCTTAGGAGGTCGGGCGCAGAGGCTCACACCTATAATCCCAGCACTTTGGGAGGCTGAGGCGGGTGGATCACCTGAGGTCAGGAGTTCAAGAGCAGCCTGGCCAATATGGTAAAACCCAATCTCTACTAAAAATACAAAAACTAGCTGGGTGTGATGGCGCACGCCTGTAGTCCCAGCTACTCGGGAGGCTGAGGCAGGAGAATCATTTGAACCTGGGAGGTGGAGGTTGCACTGAGCCGAGATTACGCCACTGCACTCCAGCCTAAGCGACAGAGCGAGACTCCGTCTCAAAAAAAAAAAGTTTCTACTTTTCACATCCAGTGGAACCTGTCTTCATATGGAGTCACCACAAATGAGTGATTTCAGTGAGAAGTTTGTATTTTTCTACCTTCAGTCTAGGCTGTCTTCTTCATATTCTCTGTTAATAGAGGTGTTTTCACACCTTTGCACACACAACTCAAAATCTAGTTCCAAGACTTTGACTTCTACCTGCAATACTGTGGCCTTTGGCTCAGTTGGAAGCTGCAAGTAAAACACACTATCTTACCATATGCAAGCCCAGATGAGATAGGATGTAGTAAAACCATGAAGAGTGAAATACCCACCTACTGCTTAAAGTTCTTGAAACAGAGTTCTTAAAAATCAGTCTCAGATGATTTGAAAATGAAAATACCCAAACTCTAACAAAAAGCCCTTTTTTCCCCTCAATTTACACACTCAAAGCAGTAAGGAGAATGGCGGAGGCAGCAGACAAGGAGGTGCTGTCCGAGAGGTGCATTCCAGGCTATATGTGACAGAATCAAAACTGAATGCATTCTCACTGCCTGAGTCCTGCATTTCCTAAAGCAAGGAAGACATTCTGTCAGCCACTCCTACTAAGAAGAGCATCATGAAGCAACCTCATTCTCAGTGACAATGAGAAGCACTGGATGTCATTATGGGTTTCAAAGATTAGAACAAATATAGTAAGGAAAAGAACAGAACTTGAATTAAGCACAAATTAGTTTGGTGAGGGAAGGAAGGAAGATGTTAAATGAATTTAGGAGGCCGGGCGCAGTGGCTCACGTCTGTAATCCTAACACTTTGGGAAGCTGAGGCAGGCAGATCACTTGAGGTCAGGAGTTCGAGACCAGCCTGGCCAACATGGTAAAACCCCGTCTCTGCTAAAAATACAAAAATTGGCCGGGCGTGATGGCGGGCACCTGTAATTTCAGCTACTCGGGAGGCTGAGGCAGGAGAATTGCTTCAATCTGGGAGGCAGAGGTTGCAGTGAACCGAGATTGTGCCACTGCACTCCAGCCTGGGTGACAGAGTAAGACTCTGTCTAAAAAATAAATAATAAATAAATAAAATAAAATGAATTAGGGGAGTTAGGATGAATTTGTAGAAGATTACAAGGCAGAGTTTACTGGTTGTAAGTTTAAAACACAAGATACATTTCAGCACTTCCCAGAACCATGCTTGACCTTTGGCAATAGCAGTAACAAGCTGAAGTATATAGAGTTGATGTAAACATGTTTTCTCCATGCTGGGAATCCAATTGTTTGTAATTTTTAAAATATCTGAGGTTCAAATAAAATTAATGTAACAGTTTACTTCTGGCTGGGTAGGGTGGCTCATGACTGTAATCCCAGCACTTTGGGAGGCCGAGGCGGGCAGATCATTTGAGGTCAGGAGTTCGAGACGTGCCTGGCCAACGTGGCAAAACCCCGTCTCCACTAAAAATATAAAAATTATCTGGGTGGGGTGGTGGGCGCCTGTAATCCCAGCTACTCGGGAGGCTGAGGCAGGAGAATCGCTTGAGCCCGGGCGGCAGAGGTTGCAATGAGCCAAGATTGCGCCATTGTACTCCAGCCTGGGTGACAGACTGAGACTCCATCTCAAAAACAAACCAAAACAAAATAAAACAACAAAAAAAATTAAAACACATACAGCACAAGCTAAGTAAAAACAATATAAACACAGATCAAAGTCAAAAAGATTTTGCCAGTAGTTAACTCTGCACATTGGGAATTGTACTATTCGGGCTTATGTTTTTAACCACAGCATGTGTTCCTTTCACAATTTTCAAAAAACATTAAGTCAATTAAAAAAAAGTGGGGAAGCAGATATATCAAGCACTGGTTTGAGTCATTTACTTCACATGAGGAACATGTTTGGCTCTAAGTTCCCTGGCAAACAAGGCAAAAAGGAAGTTGTCTAACTCTAATTTCCCAATAAAAAATGGTACCCAAGTCTATCTGGATTTTGTCTGATGAATTTATGAATACTGAATGAACAAGAAATATGAACAGGATGGACAATGCTTTTTTAAGCTACGGTTTTGTAAAAGACATAGAAATGTAGTATCTGAGGTTTGAGATTCTGAACTAGACTATTATTCACAGTTGAGAATGCAAAAAAATTGAACAAGAATTTCCTTTTCTATCAATCAGAACTGCAAATAGAAAAAGAATTTTGCAGACCGCTAAAGCCTCAGAGGTCATTTTGTCCAACTTTCTATCTGATAAAGGAAATCCCTTAGATACTCTCTAAGTTTCTTTCCAGCTCTAGCATTTAATGAGTCTGAGTCTTTCCTAGATCTTCTCTACCAGGCTAAACATTCCCAATTCCCTCAACAATCCCTTCCTTTGTCATAACTTTTATTTGTTTTCCAAACCCATAATGTGGATTTTCTCTAAATCTACTTTGCCTCTTTTTCCTGCTTAAATTTGGTTTGACTGAGCTAGAAAATTTCCTCAAAGACAATGAAAGCCAGGCCCAGATATGCACACAGCCTCATCTAGAACTGCACACTGGGTGACTCTCAGACCAGGGCTCTTCTATCTCAGAAAATTTCATAAGGCCCAAGTCACAGTCACATTCACATGTGCTTTTTCAAAAAAAGCTAATTATCAGCTGGGCGTGGTGGCTCACATCTGTAATCCCAGCACTTTGGGAGGCCGAGGCGGGCGGATCACAAGGTCAGGAGATGGAGACCATCCTGGCCAACATGGTGAAACCCCATCTCTATTAAAAATACAAAAATTAGCTGGGCGTGGTGATGCATGCCTGTAGTCCCAGTTACTCGGGAGGCTGAGGCAGGAGAATCGCTTGAACCCAGGAGGCAGAGGTTGCAGTGAGCCGAGATCACGCCACTGCACTCCAGCCTGGTGACAGAGCGAGACTCCGTCTCAAAAAAAGAAAGACAAGCTAATTCTTCACTCAGCTATGTGTGGAAAAATACCATTCTCCCACTATTTAAATACTTAGTCTGGCGAGGCATGGTGGTTCACGCCTGTAATCCCAGCACTTTGGGAGGCTGAGGCGGGTGGATCGCCTGAGGTTGGGAGTTCGAGACCAGCCTGATCAACATGGAGAAACCCTGTCTCTACTAAAAAGTACAAATTAGCCGGGTATGGTGGTGCATGCCTGTAATCCCAGCTACTTGGGAGGCTGAGGCAGGAGAATTGCTTGAACCCAGGAGGCGGAGGTTGCGGTGAGCCGAGATCGCACCATTGCACTCCAGCCTGCGCAACAAGAGCAAAACTCTGTCTCAAACAAAAAATACTTAGTCTTCTTTACACAGAGTATGTGTTAGATACATGGGAGATACAAGAGCAAAGTTTATTGTCTTGTGGAGCTTACTAGGTGACAGAGGGTATAGTATACTAAGGATGTTGTAGCAAGAAGCCCAAGAGGAGGACAAACCAAGGCCTAGAAGGATTCACAGGGAGTACAGATCACATCTAGTTTGGGGAAGCCACAAGGAGATACTGCTTTTTGAATTGGTTCTCAATGAAGATTTAGGATTTCAAAAGGTAGAGCTGGGGAGAGGTCCTTCCAGCTAAAGGGAACAGTGTAAGCAAAGGTCTGGAGGCAAGAAGCACAGGGTTATTTTCAGGGATCAGCCGTGCATCCAGGTCTGGCTGGGCCTCAGAGAATGGCAGGTTGGGGCCTGACTGTGGACAGCCTGCACTGTCCAGCTAAGGAGTTTGACATTCATTTAGAAGGCCTTATGGGACCAACTTCATTACCTCAGCTTTCGTATCCCATTATCAGGCTAAACTTTCATGTGGAAATAAAACCAGTAAAAGAGAGTAGGCCAGCATACTAAAGTCAAACAGCTTCTCCCATGAGACATATTTCATGTAATCAAAAAAAGTATGTAAATTAGACCTTAATAATTTTTAAAAAAATATTGACTGCTTTCCTAAGATCTTTAAGAAGCAGCTAAACTGTGGCCATCTAGCAGTGACAGTCTGTCTTAGTAACACCCTGGAATCCTAATGAAGTGACAGGGACTGGCACCTCTCACAAATAAATGCCTCGTGGTAGGCTTGATGAGAGGAAGAAGGAATACCTTTCTCCACAACACTGATATATCCTCCTCTTCCTCCTTTTATCCTTAGGGCAGGCACTAGAGAAAGTCAAGGCAGATACTCCCCTTTCAAATCAGGCTGAACCACTGTCCCAGGATGGAAATCCTACACATGCAAGGCCCACATGACATAGCAACCAACCATTTCAACCTGACTCAAAATTAGAGTGAGCATGGAAAAAAAAAAAAAGCAAAAGGTATTTGTCTCTTAATACCTAAAGAAAGGCTGCAATTAACCAACTGCCACCCTGGTCTCACTGTGTGTGTGTGTGTGTGTGTGTGTGTGTGTGCGCGCGCATGCGCACATGTGTGCATATCTGTGTGTGTTTCAGCTTATCTGACAAGATAATGTGTTGGGAGAGTAGAAGGAAGTCTCAAAAACTCATTATTCCTTCTGTACTTAGATAAAAATAATTTCATTGAGGCCTCCAAGTTAGGGACTGGTCACATCAGAGGGAAACACTGTGCCATGAGAGAATAAAACTCATGGAAATATATTACCATCCCTAGCCTGAAGTCACAGTGCTTGATGTACAAGAAAGATGATCTGCCCCTGAATATGTTACTTCTTAGTTATAGCCACATACCTCTACGAAGCCAGGGAGAGCCAGAGCCTGGGTATTCCTGCAACTTTTCAAACATCGAGGCCAGGCCAGAAAAATATTACATTATTTAAGAGCAAGGGAAAGAGTGTAGCCCAGGGAAAATGTGACATGTAAAGACAAAGTGACGGTAGGCTACAAAGCAGCTTTCCAGAGCCGTCATACCACCATGAAGAGCAGATGCAACTTCCGGGGGATGTGCAGGTTTGAGTTCTTGAGCTCATCTTCAGCACTCTAGCTCTCAAGGCTGCTGCCTGTCTCCCTAAGGAGAAAGTGTTTCCAAAGGTCTTGAAAGACAATGTTGTTTAAGAGGTGACCTTTAAAAATATCCTCGAAGGGATGCATGCGCCCACCTACAGGGATAATGTATGTGCTCTAGAGGACTTTGTCCAGTCTTCCTTTCAGCTGAGTCCTCTCTGCCGGATGGAAAAGCAAGAATATAACCAGCTCAAAGTAAACAGATTATCAGGCAAAAGTCCTTGCAGTTGAGATCCTAAATTGTAAGATTTGGGTTGGAAAGATCCAGAGAAATTATAAGCACTTGGCACAGCCACCGTGATGTCTTAATGAACCGGAACGCAAAGCAAATGGTAACTAAGAAGGAAACTGGTCAAGCAGGTTTCTTGATGCAAAGCAAATCAGCATTTTAGCGCTATAGCCTCAAAGGCAAGGGGTTTCTTCTGCTAAAATAACCTAGTATTGTGCCCACCTCTGTACCTGTGGCTCGAGCCATCTGTCTATAGCCTAAGATGCTCCGTCAGTCCCCTCACCCAGCTCAGCAACTCCTCTGAGGCCCAGCCCAAGTCTCTCCCAGCTTTGTGATCCTGCCCACTCCAAATTTCATTCTTCTAAATCCATACCATATTTGCTACCACATTTGGCAGCAACCTTTCTTTATATTTTCTACTTATTGCTATTTAATTCTTGCAAGGTTTTTTTAATATTTCATATTACACCGCCAAAGTGGAAGCCCTTTGAAAACTGAGACCATGTCTTATGCTTCATGTGGGATTCTGAATCCTTGTGAATGGTGGGTGAGACCTGGCTACAGGGGATGGAGTGTCCACAGAAGACCCTCCCAGGTACTCCCTAGTTTCTAACCCTGAGAGTGTTCCCTCCCATAGTAACTGGGGCCTAAGATATCACTTTATTCCTTTGGCCAGAAAGTACTGAATAAAGGGCACACATTATTTGACGACTAAGCAGCCCATCCCTTGCCCAGTCTGTATAAAGCATGCACAGAAAGTTATAAAGCAACAGTCATTCATCAGCCCTTGACCTTAGTGAGAGTTAAATTTCCAGCAGCCTCTGAAGAGCAGCCTAACAGCACAAACCCGAGCACTCAGACAGGCACAGTGTGGGTCAACACAAAAGGAGTGATCGGGCCTCCCTGGTGTATCTTGAAGAAAGGTGCATGGAGAGCAGGTTAAGAGCACCTTCCTCCTTTGTCTGTCTCAAAGTGTCAGGCCTTATGGCAATTATGACGTTGGAGAGGCATTCAAGGACCAATTAGCCCGCAATGAGCGACTGTTTGGGGCTCACGGCACTTGCAGATGATAGGATGAGCTGAGGGATTATGAGTGCAAGCCCAGGACTAGTGTTTGGGAATAGGCAGTTCTAGAAATCACTGATGCAGGAAGCTCTGCCCCACCCTCTGGTAGCCCTGAACACTTACATACATTATTGTTGCTTTTTAAAATGCATATTATCCCCACCCCCAAATTCTATCAGATAGTGAAGCCTGCCAATATTTCCCCATTGGCATCTTAATCCACTATTGAAACTCATTAACAAACAAGACCAAGTCAGGCTCCACCAAGCACCACCCTGGGCAAAGCAGAGTAGTTGCACAATTAATGTCTGCTTGTTGACAGGAATGAGCATTCTTCAGCCTTCTTTAATGACCAAGCCAATATGTCTGACATTGTTTCTTGAATCAAGACTACAGATGCTCTAACATGATTTCCTTCCTAGAGTGGGAAGACGACTGAGATGGCAGATGGCCAGTCAGGAGGCCAGGACCCCCAAACTACCTGAATGCTGTCCTGTGGCTGCAACGAATGCAGCCAGGCTAGCCCGAACAGACTTTCAAAAGCTATTTCTACGACTGTACTCTTGAGCCTCTTGGCAACCTTTGGAGCACAAGGTCTTTCCTTTATTCATTCAATAAATTAAATTAAATTAAATTAAATACAAGTATAGAACAAGGTCATCCCTGGAACTCTAACTTACCCAGTGTCTTTGTACTGCCTTCACATCAGAATGGTCTGAGTTAAACACACCTACCCATCCCAACCCTGAGCAAGAAGTTCAAGAGAGGTTTATTTCTGTGGACTCTTCCAGTGGGCAAGGCAAATTCTCCAGCAGAGCAAAAGCCCTAGGCTGGGCAGACTGAGGTGCTGTGCTCATCTACTTAAGATCTGATTCTAGCATAGTGAAGTGTGAGGAAGGTCCTTCCAAATAAGTCACTGATGACTTTAAAATCAAATTTCATTTTCCAAATACTGCTCTCTTTCCTTCTTCCTCCTGCTCCCTGCTCTACAAACCCCATGTCCCCTGTGGTTAGTACAGCTGCAGCTCCCTAGGGTTTCACCTGTTAGAGCCTGTTGCAGCTCTAAGAGGGTGTTATTTACTTCAAAATAGCTTTGCAAACCCATGTACACCAAAGGGAGATAGATACTCAGGGGAGGGGATGGAAAGCAAAATAATTATGTCACAGGGAAAGCGACACCAAAAGAATCAGAGGTGACACCCAAACTGAAAAAGGGTTCCCTCACTTTAACCACCTGCTGCTTAATCTTTTCTGGGTAGATGGTGAACTGCCAGAGGGCAGGGACCATACCTGCTGCTTCCTTGAATCTACCCTGCAACTGTGCCCAAATTCTCGGTCTTGTGTTTTACTGCTTTCTACATAGTAGGAGCTAAAGTAAGTGTGATGTTTACTTTTTATAATTTTTTGTAGAGACAAGGTCTTGCTGTCACCCAGGACGGAATACAGTGTCATGATCATAGCTTACTGAAGTCTCAACCTCCTGGGCTCAAGTGATCCTCCTGCCTCAGCTCCCTAAGTAGCTGGGACTACAGACACATGCCACCACACCTGGCTAATTAAAAACATCTTACTTTTTAAGAGGGGGGCTCACTATGTTGTGCAGACTGGTCTTGAACTCCTGGGCTCAAGCAATCCTCCTATCTTGGCCTCCCAAAGTGCTGGGATTACTGGTGTGAGCTGCCACACTCAGCCTTGATTGCTTGTTAAAAACATATATTTTCCCGGGCAGGGCGCGGTGACTCACGCCTGTAATCCTAGCACTTTAGAAGGCTGAGGCGGGCGGATCACGAGGTCAGGAGATCAAGACCATCCTGGCTAACACGATGAAACTCTGTCTCTACTAAAAATACAAAAAATTAGCCAAGTGTGGTGGCAGGCACCTGTAGTCCCAGCTACTGGGGAGGCTGAGGCAGGAGAATGGCGTGAACCCGGGAGGCAGAGCTTGTAGTGAGCCTAGATCGCGCCACTGCACTCCACTCCAGCCTGGGCAACAAAGCGAGACTCCATCAAAAAAAAAAAACCACCACACATGTATTTTCCCAAACCTGGTGAATCCAAAGCAGTAGAAAAGGAGCCTGGGAATCTGTATTTTTACTAGCATTCCAGCTGATTCCTATGAGGAAGTTGGGGAAACACTGAAAGAACCACACTTTATAGTCAGAGCAGCCAGGTTCAAGTTCCAGTTTTGGAACTTCTTAGCTATCTAACTGGAGTCTCAGTTTTCTCATCTGCAAAATGAGAATCATAATATCTACTCTGTAGGATTATTAAAGGGATATTAAAAGCCATTTAAAGAGAATAACAAAGGTCTTGATGAACAATGTGTTCCCTAAATGTTTGTTCCTCTTTATCCTGAAGACACTGAGGAACTAGTGAAAGCTTTTGAGAAGATCATGTTCAGATTATTGCTTTAGTTTCAACCCCCTCTGCAACACCCAGGCAAATGGTTGCCCAGCCTCTTCTGTAACACCTTGAGTGACTAAAGATCGAATTTACTATATCCAGAAGCAGTCCATTCCATTTTCAGACAGTTTTAATCATTAGCTCTTCCTTCCTTATGTTGAGCAGTGATCTGCCTTGGGTGACAGAACAAATCTAATCCCTTTTCCACATGATAGGGTGAGGCAATTAACTTAGATAAGGAAAGTACATGCCGCTTGTTTGAGGCACCGAGAGGGCAGTTTTATTTATGCACATGTCCAGCAAGTAGTTGATATGCAGGTCTGTAGTTCAGTAAAGAGATCAGGAATGTCATTTATACGTCAGGATTTGAAGCTGTGAAAATAAATGACATTGCCATGTAGGGGGGCAAAGCTAATGAAAGGTATTAAGGAATGGTAAGCAGGGTAGAAAGGGAGTCTTTAAAGAAGAAAGCAGGTAATTCATGGAAACAAATGTGGTGAAGAGGTCAGAACAATGTCAGAGAACCAGTGAACCAGTCACTAAATTTGAAGACTAAGAAGTCACCCACTGATCCCTGACAGAGAGTCAGGCTTTTGCTCCCCTGGAGCTTTCCAGAGCTGCTCAGAGCCACACTACCACACTGAAAAGCAGATGCACGCTTCCTTTCGGGCTAGTGAAAGAGAAGTGATTTGAAGCAGCAGCAAGTACTCCAACATTTCCCAACCTGGATGTTGACATAGGTTTCTCAAATAAGGCTCCCATGCTCTATCTTTTGGGGAAACACTGCCTAGTACAGTCCTTCCTGGAGATTAATCACAGGAAAGAGCCCCATTTTCCTCTGTTTAAGCCTGCATTTGCCCAACTTACTAAACCACTGATTTTTCACACAATACTTACTAATATCTTGAGGAGCTAGTGTTTTCTGGCCAATAATTTGGCAAATGCAGTAAGCAAAGGGATACAAGACAATAGTTTAAGGGACTATTGGTATCAAGGGATATTTTCTTCTTTTTAAGAATGGAAGAAGCTTAAATATGTTTACATGCTGAAGAAAAGGAACCAAGTGTAGAGTGAAGGGCCAAAAGCAGGAACAAAAGGGAAGAGAGCAAGCCAGGTTCCGATAAAGGGCTTAGCTTAGCAAAGGGCCTCAGCTCAATGCTTTAGCCATGAGACATTAAGTGCCCCTGATTAAATCTAGTGATCACAAATGGTTACTATTTTCCTAACCACATCTACTTTCCTCAGAGGATGCAGATAATTTATCTAGAGAAGGTTACGGGCATATTATATAAACTGATTCACTAGACACAGTCATGGTCTCCACCCTCGCCCCAGAGTTAAGCTGAATGTATCCCTTTAATTCCCTTGCCTGAGCCAGGGAAGAGTGCTCCATATCGGGAGCCAATGCCCCATTCCCCCTGCCCAGGCAGAGAGAACTCTAACACAGGATAGGCGGAGAGGGGAAATCTAAAAATAAAGCTCTCCAAAGAAACTGTCTTGCCTAAAGAGCAGCTTCCCACGCACACTGGAGTGCCACATCTGCGGGGGCTGGAAGCATGGAACGGAACAATCCTGACCAAGTCATATAAGCATTACCTATTTTGGGGGGTCGACAGTGCATTTCTGATTTCACCCATCAGCACCCCAGTATCCAGACTGCAGACTGGGAGCAAGGGCTTTAGTGACAGAAAACAAAACTTTCTTTTCCGGGGAATTGGAAAAATGACCAGTGACTAGTCCTGCCTTCCTACCACTCTCCCTTCACAGCGGGAGGTAAGCATAGCACATGCTTTCAACACACAAGGGGTGGAGCTGAGGGTTCACATTAGAAAAGATTGTGAAGGGTTCTAGTGGGCTTCAGGCTCAGAGATGGGTTCCCTTAGCTCCACTCCCCGCGGTAGAGTCAGGGACCACTAACTGGGGAAAAAGAAAAGCAAGCACCATGAGAAAAACTGCAATTAGCATTGACATCCCTTCACTATTGTCATCTCACACCCCAAGGACAGAGCAGTTGTCACGTTGCCAAGCAACTAGCAAGTGCAACTTCCCGGCCAATATCAGAGGCCACTAGAAAAAGTTCAGCCCAAGAGTTTGATAGGACCCCACACCTAAGCATTAAACACAATACTGTAGCGACTTCTGGCTCAGGAGAGTAATCCCCACCACCTTTCTCTAAGGGCTTTAACCTTGGAGGATACAATGTACTTGGCACCAGATTTTGGAGTTTTGCCAGGAAGCCAAAGCAGGAAGAAGGAAGCTATCCCTAATTCTATGAGGAGTCCACAGTATTCACTTGGCACTCCAACTCCCCAGGAGATTTGTACTTTGACCTGACAAAGTATTGTGCTATGCCTCAAGGGTCAGAGAAGCTCAACCTTGGAAATATCTCGGAATAGCTTTCAGCAGCAATATACTCCATGCTACCTATCTGTTTCCTCCACCTCCTCCCTCTTCCTAGGGCACATACACTATACATCCCATGATTCATAGATACAGCAGACCAGTGCAGCGGGTGGTGAGGGGGGAATGGAATCACAATAAAACATACAGAATGCAGCAACCTGTCAGTTCTTTGGTCTCTTAAAAGAGATCCTGTACCAGAACACTGCGATAGTTGCTATGCTCAGATACAAATCCTGATGTCTATTATGCATACATGGAAGGGGATGGGGGGGTGGCAAGTTTCCCCTCAAAGCACAGATTGCAAGCAAAGTACTTTGAACATTTGACTGATATTTGAATGCTGACTAGCAACAATCACCCAACAGTCTTTTACAATTAGAGCAAACTGAAATTTTCCCATACTGAGTCATTCATGAGCTAAAAGGAAGAAGCCAGCTCACAAAAGGGAGGAGACACTGACCATAAAATACACAACCTAAGCATACAGTGAGAAGCGTTATTTTAGTACTGGGAGTACATACTCTCTAGCTCCCTAGTTAAATAAGAAGGGCTGGGTTGGCATGGAGCTCTCCTCGTCCAGCACAAGGGCTAGTGCTCTGAAGGGCAACTTACCTGACATACAAGGACCTCTTCTCACTTGTTCTGAGGGACCCAGACCCAGAGCTCATGCTGCTGTTCATCATTTGTTCTCGCAAGTCATGTATCTTTGATTCAAAGCGACTGTATTCTGTCACGGAAACAAGAGAAAAGACAGGAAAAGAATGAACTCAAGGAGCGCCCCTGAGCTTGCATGCCAGCAGCCAAAAAGCCAGAAGGCCCCTTGGCTTAAAAGCAGCCAGAGCCAGCCCACTCAGTCTTTGCTTTGATAAGCAAAGTCCCTCCTCCTAAGCACAGAAAGACAGACTTCCCTTCATCCCCAGACTAACAGAAGGAAAGAATGCACCTGAAAAAGGAGTAGCATTTGGGCAGGTCAAATGCAAAAAGCTCTTATCTGCCTCAAAATCTCACTGACCCTTTAAAACAATAACAAATGGAAAGAGGTTCCAGTGCAACCTTTATAAATCTTTAGAGCCGACACTAAGGCCCAAGGAGAGCAGATGGGAAAGGAGACTTTCCCAAAAAGCGGATTGCAGAGAACAGATGGCCCTGAGACACAGAGCGGAGGGGCTGGAAAGGACCTGAGGTCATTATATCATTGTTAGGCAAGAAGACAATTTTTTCAGGATGACTTTTTGGCTGGGGTGAAGGGGGGTGATATTGGAACCCAGTACAGAGGTAAAAAACAAACCTCACAACCGTAACAACCATATGAGGAGAATTGAAGCTCTCATGAGTTATTTCCCTTTTAACCAATAGCCTCTTCGGCTTCACTAACATACAGTAAAACATAAATTCTCCCAAACCGAGAAGTCGGCTGACACCTCTCACCTCCAGAATCATCCAGTCAGTGAGGTCATAAGTCCATCCCTAACCTTATAGCCCATTGAGTCCATCACAACAGCCGGAAACAGCCTTATCACTCTGGAAATGTAATACAGGTTTATGCCCAATTTAAGAAAACCTGATATAAGAAAATTAACTCTAGCTGTACAATTATTATAAAAGGCTTTTTATAGGGCTGCTTTGCTGTGACATTCTCCTAGGACATTTAAAATACAATATTCACACTTACCAAACACACAATTACACATTTTCCAGGCCTATAATTGCCGCATAAAATGGGGTATATCTAAGGCCACAGGCTGTGGAAATGCTAGAAAACAGGCACACTTCACTATGACAAGCTGACTTTAAAGGGAGTCAAAATTTATACTAGGGGTTGAAGGTTGGGAAACTGCTTTAAAAAACGAACACACTTCCAGAGGAAAAAATTCCACAAAAGCAATTTCGTGCACCATAGAGGGCTGGCAAGAAGCATCCCCACCTGGTCCGTACGACTCTACAGGAGAAAACAAAACACCTGTTCCAGCACCTGACACTCCCCTTCCCTCGGCAAAGCAACCAGACTGACCTTCAACTGGGTGTAAGGGGAAATGCTAAAGCCTAAAGGGGAAGGAATGGAGTCAGGCAAATAGCCTCCTCTCAACAAAGTTTCTTTTGTTCACTGTGATATCAATTTAACCAACTGGTTAAATTCGTGTGCTCTTTCATTCATCACACGCCGGCGTTATGGTGATTTGTCCTCATTACCTACTCCTGTTCCTGAAATCCTGGAGGAAGCAGTTAAGTCACTGACTCACCCATTAAATGTTGCAGGGGGCGGGGGGGCGGTGGGTAGAGAGACAACAGCTGGACAATGTTCCTGTTCTGAGGGTTACACGGCAACCCATCAATATCAATGAGGTGCCCCAACCTAAGCCCTGGACTGTCCTAGAGCACAGCAGCAGGCCAGTCTACCTCTGGAGACTGCCTGAGTGCTGGCCCCACCCCAGGGCTTGGCCCTCTACACTGGGTGGGGATTGTTTCTCATTCGTTCCTTTCTGGCCCTCCTCTGAGCTCACCGGCTATGGGCAGAACCCGGTGAGACAAAGATTTCTGACCAGGCAGCCCTTTCTTAGGGGAAGATAAGTAAAGGAGAGAAAGAACTATGCATCGAACTGTGAACAAAAAAGTACACCCAATCTATCTTTAAGCCATGTTTTCCCCTCCTTGAAACTTGTTTATATATTCCCTTCTTTGGAATCGACTTGCCCGCTGAACTCCAACTTAGCAGCAGGTCATGGCAGTTGCTTAGTAACTACATTTCTTTAAAAATCCTTTAAAAAACAACCACCAAACCACCATTTCCTCAAAGCTCCTAATCCAAGGCTGATAATTCTGGGCCAGAGGGCCCACTTAAAATAGACTACAGAAAGAGAACAAAGCTATTGCTCTAAGGCATACACTTTTTGTTTTCACATGTGCTGCTAAAATTTCAAGTTTATTAAATTGTGTTTTATTCACTTTTTTTTCCATTTGGATGATCCCCTTAGAGTTCCAGCTGCCCATCAGTCTCTGGCTTTTATTTGTAGATTTATCTAAAGTCTACTAGGCAGAGCAGCCTTTGAATAAATGATTGTTGGGTAAATGAGGAGCAAATTAGGAAACTGTGTCCAAGTTGACACTTCTATTCTTAAACTAATAAACTTAATGGTTTATTTAACTGATGGCTGCCAGCTTCACTGAGGGCTTAGAAAGGTAGTTAAGAAGCATTCACATTTACTTTTGTTCCCAAGGTTAATTGTTGGGAGCAATTGGGGTTTATTATTTTTAAACACCCTTTTGAGATGTTAACAACCCACAATAGGCAGCTGATTAACAACTTTGTTTACAACAAAGAAAAATCATTCTAACAAAAAACTGTTTAGAATAGACTTAGATACTACCTCATCTTAAATATTAGAGGTATCATTTTCCCAGGACAAAAGCTTCCCTTAGAAAGCATCTCAATTCTAAGACTTCAGGACCCGCCAAGCTCCCTCCTTCCCTCCGATTTGTCACTAACACAGCCATCGCAGCCAATGCTGGAGGACATCTTCTAGGCCAAAGTCACCGCCTAGGAAGCCCACCTGACCAGCCTCTAACCCAGAGGGCCCACTTCAAAGAAGCAACACTTAATAGTATACCAAAATCTCAAGTCTACTAAACTGCTCTTTGTTTTTTCCCATTCAGATGAACCCAACTGTTTGTGACCCACAAAGATATCCAGTCATCGCCCTCTTTCCTTTTTCCCAGTTGCTAATCACAGAGAAACAAGTGGGAGGGGGCACAATCAGAAGTCAGTACCGAAGAAGGGTTTTGCCCCAGTCACTGACAAGCTGGGGTGCCTCTAAAAGATCAGGATTTGGCACCCCATCCCAGATACACAGAATCAGAACCTACTGAGCAGGGGCCCAGGAATCTGCATTTTAACAAGCATCAATGTGATTCTGATAAAGTTTGGAGCTGCTGGTCTTAACTTACAGAATTGGATCCTGCAGTGTCTCTGAAAAGAAAGGTGGGGCCAGAGAGTGGATAAGCTCTCAAAAATAAAACTTGGTAATACAATTGCAAATCCTTCGGGAAAGGAAAGCCCTGAAGATGCCACAGTCTTACGTGCCTGCAAAGAAAGCTGCTGAGTTTACACTTTTTAAAAATTCTGTATTACTTCTCCATCCCACTCCCCAGAAGATACCACTGTTGGTATTTTTAGTATGTGTCCTTCCCGACTTACTTCCATGCATATACGGCTTATATACATGTACTCACAATTCACACACAAGCTTTTTTCATTTTCTGATACATCATGAAAACCCATCCATGTTGGCCAGGCATGGTGACTCATCTGAGGTCAGGAGTTCAAGACCAGTGTGGCCAGCATGGTGAAACCCCATCTCTACAAAAATACAAAAATCAGCCAGGTGTGGTGGCAACACGCCTGTAGTCCCAGCTACTCGTGAGGCTGAGGCAGGAGAATCGCTTGAACCTGGGAGGCGAGGGTTGCAGTGAGCCGAGATCGCGCCACTGCACTCCAGCCTAGGTGATAGAGCAAGATTCTGTCTCAAACAAACAAACAAACAAACAAAAAACCATCCCTGTCAGTACACAGACTTCATTTTAATAGCTGCATAGGATTCCATACTATGGACAGACCATAATTTATTCAGTCATATTTCAATTGATACACATTTAAGTTGTTTACAATTCTTAATATTACAATAAATGCTGCATTGTGTATTTGTGGGGTTTTTTTGTTTTTTATATTTTATTTTTTGTAGAGATGGGGGTCTCACTATGTTGCCAGGCTGGTCTCGAACTCCTGACCTCAAGGAATCCACCTGCCTCGGCCTCCCAAAGTGCTAAGATTACAGGCATGAGCCACCGCACCCAGCCTGCACTGTATATTTGTTTGAGCATTTCTGTTGCATAGATTTCCTAGAGTGAAACTGCAGGGTCAAATTATATGCAAATTAAAATTTTTGATTAGCACTACCAAATTGAACCCCAACATTCTGAAACCTTTCTAAGGATAAACTACTATTCCACTCTTCCAGCACTTTTTCTGTTTCTGAAGTGGAGGCAGAATTTACCTTTGAGGACAAATTGATCTTTTGTTTGGAGAGAAACACTTTAATGAGCCTTTTGGTTATGCAAAAGTAAAGATTTTATTCTGGAATGGACAAAGAGGAGCTAAAATGTTCTCTGCATCATAATGGAAAAGGTGTCCTCTTGATGAGTGGAGTTGCTGGTTCTCCAGGTTAGTTAGGCCTCAGTCCACAGGTCTTTCTCTCCCTCTTTCCCTGGCCCTGTTTAACCATGAGTTAAGATGCTGTTCCACCTACATGACACTATATCTACCTCTATAAGTTATCTACCTAACTTGACTACATTACATCTGCCCCCAACTTGAAAACCAAGCCTTTTTTTCCCTCATGCCAAACCCCCATTACTGTAAATGACACCCCCTTTTCCCTGCATACAACCAGTGTTTCCTCAAATTTTGCTGACGTTTCTTCCTAATTGCTTCCTCAATCTATTTCTTTATACCTCTAATTGTCATTGCCTTACTGTTGATTTCGTATCTTAATTTTCCCTTGACTATTTTATTATCTCTTCTCTGGGCCAGTGCTGTATCTCCCTAACTGGTCTTCTGCCCCAAGGCTTTACAAACTCAATCCAGATTAGATTCTTATTTGAAAAGCTTTCCTAAAGCTTGAATTTGTAGCTCCCCTGTCCAAGTATCTATAATGACTCAACGAGCACTAAAGAATTTTACTTTTAATATGTCAACCAAACTTTCAAGGACTGCTACAACCATCCTCCCATCACACCCAGCCTATCTATCCCACATCTGAATTACACAGGTCTTCTTTTGAGCTAGCCTGCCTGGACCCCTTGAATACAGCTTGTTCAGTTCTACCTGTTATTCCCTGCTCCTGAAACATTTCTCCCCTGCCTGACACTGAACAACCTTTACATCCTTCACCATCTTTCCTACCTCATTCCAAGAAGTTTTATTCATTCATTTATTTATTCAAATATCTTCTAAGTTTGGGCACAGTGACTCACACCTGTAATCCCAACGCATTGGGAGGCCGAGGTAGAAGTATTGCTTGAAACCAGGAGTTCAAGACCAGCCTGGGCAATATAATGAGACCCCAATTCTACAAAAAAATTCAAAAATTAGCTGGGCATGGTGCTGCACACCTATAGTCCTAGCTACTCGAGAGGCTGAGGTAGAAGGATCACTTGAGGTCAGGAGTTTGAGGCTGCAGTGAGCTATAATCACACCTCTGGACTCCAGCCTAGGTGACAGAGTGAGATGCTGTCTCTAAAAAAAAAAAAAAAAAAAAAAAAAATTACTGAATGTCTACTGTGTATCAGGCATTGTGCTAGCTGCTGAGAATATAATGGTAATCAAAATGGTCCCTAGAAATTACAATTACAAAACAAACAATTATTTAATTACAATTGTGATAACTGTGATGAAGAAAATGCTAAGAGAGAGACGAATAGGGTGACTTAACCTACCTGTGGGAGGGGGGTGGAGTTCAACAAAGGTTTCCCTGAGGAAGTGACATTTAAGCTGAGTCCAGGGAAAGGGCGCTGGTGAAGAAAGCATTCCAGACAGAAGGAACAGCATTATGTAAGGGTACAAATTGTATGGAATACAGGAAAGTAAGGGGATACCGGCAGGAGATCAGACTAAGAGGTAAGCAGGGGTCAGATCATACAAGGCCTTGTAGACTATGGTAAGGTTATTTGCTTTTTTTTTTTTTTCTTTTTTTTTGAGATGGAGTTTCACTCTTGTCACCTAGGCTGGAGTGCAATGCCATGATCTCAGCTCACTGCAACCTCCACCTCCTAGGTTCAAGCGATTCTCCTGCCTCAGCCTCCCGAGTAGCTGGGATTACAGGCACCTGCCACCACTCCCAGCTAATATTTGTATTTTTAGTAGAGACAGGGTTTCACCATGTTGGCCAGGCTGGTCTTGAACTCTTGACCTCAGGTGATCTGCCCACCTCGGCCTCCCAAAGTGCTGGGATTACAGGTGTGAGCCACTGCGCCCGGACAGGTTATTTGCTTTTATCCTAAGATAAATTCTTTCTCAATGGAAAGAAGCCATTGAATGATTTTAAGGAAAGGAAAGACATGATCAGATGTGTGTGTCACTTTGGCTTAATTTTCAGCCTCTGCTCAAACATGTCCAATACTGGGAAGCTCTCTAATTCTTTTTTTTTTTTTCTTTTTCTTTTTTGAGACAGGAGTCTCGTTCTGTCACCCAGGCTGGAGTGCAGTGGTGCGATCTCGGCTCACTGCAAGCTCCGCCTCCCTGCAAGCTCCGCCTCCCAGGTTCAAGGAATTCTTGTGCCTCAGCGTCCAGAGTAGCTGGGATTACAGGTGCCTGCCACCACATCCAACTAATTTTTTTGTATTTTTAGTAGAGACGGGGTTTCACCATGTTGGCCAGGCTAGTCTCAAACTCCTGGCCTCAAGTGATCCACCCACCTCGGCCTCCCAAAGTGTTGGGATTATAGGCGTGAGCCACTGCACCCAGCCGAGAAAATTTTTTGGTTTAGCGCCATCCCTTCTGCCAGCTGGTCCTAATTTTCATGTCTAAAACAGCATAAAACATGATGGGTTCTTTCGTTCAAAACAGTGTGAAGGAATAGTTTAAAGAAGGTCAAAGAGTTGGAAAAGACTGGAACAAGACTACTGAATAAAATGGGAGTAGATGGCAGAGTGGAAACAGGGGAAGGGGAAGTAATAGTAGGTTGCAGGCCGGATTATAAGTGCTTGAGATAGGACTTTTCTTACTAGGCAATGGGAACTGCGTTTAAGTGT
Source organism: Nomascus leucogenys (assembly GCF_006542625.1). NCBI lineage: Eukaryota > Metazoa > Chordata > Mammalia > Primates > Hylobatidae > Nomascus > Nomascus leucogenys. The sequence goes on along the minus strand of NC_044406.1, from coordinate 62,332,169 downwards.
TTAAACAGGAAAGTAATACAATTAGAACTAGGTTTGAGGGAAAATTATTCTGGGAGTGTAATATAGAATTGGAGGACAGAGAGAGAGAGATAACAGAGACCGGGAAGCCACTCTACTACTACAGACAATAATTATAAAGGCCTGACATAGTATAAGGGCAATGAAGACAGAAAGAAGAGACAGGAATCAAGAAATATGTTGGATCCTTCAAAAGTGGAGAAAGACAAAAAAGAAATATATTGGAGCTTGAAGGGAGAAAATTTGACATCTGATTGGATGTAGAGTGTTGGGATTATAGGCGTGAGAAAGGATCAAACACAAAGAATCTGAGTTTTTTCCTTGGAGACACGGAAAAGGTGGGATAATATCAGCCATAATGAAGAATGATCTCAAGAATGTCCTCAAAAAGTTATGTCTTAGCCGAGATGGGCGGATCACGAGGTCAGGAGATCGAGACCATCCTGGCTAACACAGTGAAACCCCGTCTCTACTGAAAATACAAAAAATTAGCTGGGCGTGGTGGCGGGCACCTGTAGTCCCAGCTACTCGGGAGGCTGAGGCAGGAAAATGGCGTGAACCCGGGAGGCGGAGCTTGCAGTGAGCCAAGATCGTGCCACTGCACTCCAGCCTGGGCAACAGAGGGAGACTCCATCTCAAAAGAAAAAAAAAAAAGTTATGTCTTCTCCAGGCTGAATGTTGTTATTTCCTTAACCATTCTTCATCCAACATAGTTTCCTGACCCTCCACTACCTCACCCTTTTAAAATCTAGTGCTCAGAATTAGTGGTGATGTCATTTACTAAAATATAAGCTCCTTGATGTGGTTTTTGCTTCTTTCTCAAGGTTTAGTATGGCAATCTGCACCCCTGTCGAGTCAACATTTATTGAATGTGCCAACTGGATATAGAGGTCTGACAGGACAAACCTGGACTCTGTAATTCTCAAATTTTGGCTCCTCAGGAACAAATGTAAGAAGAAAAGGGATACAAACTTTCTCCTTTCACCCACCCAAACATGCTAAAAACTGACCAACAAAACCACGAACCACTTCTGCAAAACACTAACATGTCAGAGGTTTCAAGATATAGTTAACAGCCCAATAAAGCATCAAAGGGGACTGAAACTACAAGGTTCACTATTGCAAACTGGAAACACACCCAAGCTTCCAAGTCCTTCTCTCCTCTAAGCCTCTGCTTCCAAATCCATCTACCTCCCTAATGACAGGAAAATTGTCGAAAATTAAAGATGACATTTTTTATTAATTTGGAAAGCTGAGAGGTGCTCAGTTTCTCAACCTGTATTGTTTATTTGGTTCTATTTGATTATAGGCAGGAAAATATTGTAGAGACAGGAAACAAGTGGTAGCAACAGAGGATATTGATTCTGCATATAGTATAGACTACCAATGACTCGAATGAAGATATAAAAGGGAAAAGCTACAAAATAACATCCTGCCTATCAAATTTAGAAATGACGCTGGGTGCAGTGGCTCACTCCTATAATTCCAGCAATTTGAGAGGCCGAGCTGGGCGGATCACTGGAGATGAAGAGTTCGAGACCAGCCTGGCCAACATGATGAAACCCCATCTCTACTAAAAATACAAAAATTAGCCAGGCGTGGTGGTGCACACCTGTAATCTCTGCTACTCAGGAGGCTGAGGCACGAGAATCGCTTGAACCCAGGAGGCAGAGGTTGCAGTGAGCTGAGACCACACCACTGCACTCCAGCCTGGGCAACAGAGCAAGACTCCATCTCAAAAAAAAAATTAGAAATGACGATGACACTGGGGAAGCAACTGGATGACAGACTTCAAACACACAGATTATGATAGGTAGAAAGAATCAGAAGATGCAAATAAAAATAAAGTGAAATAGAGAACTTTATCTTCTTGACCTTGAGTTCCCACACAAATATTGAGTAGGGAAGACATGGCTGAATAATGGCTTGTGTTTTGGTTGCCTATAACCTCAAAATAAATCAACTGCTGCCCAAAAAGTTCTCTCCATCTTATGGAAGTGCAGGCATTCAAATCTCAAACTCATACAGCCCTCATTTGCCATTGCTGAGCTGCCCTGAGGCTCAAAGAAATAAGTCACCAATTGTGAAAAATAACAGAACTCTGGTGGAAGTGAAGTTACAGCCTCAGAAGAGAGTCACAGAATTTGAGGAGTATGAATTGTGATTTAGGTTCCTATAGTTGCCTTTGGAGTATAAACTTTCACACTATGGTTCATATTTTAAAAAGAAATGGATGGGCTGGCACGGTGGCTCATGCCTGTAATCCCAGCACTTTGGGAGGCTGAGCCAGGTGGATTGCTTGAGGTCAGGAGTTCGAGACCAGCCTGGCCAACATGGTGAAACCCCATCTCTACTAAAAAAAAAAAAAATACAAAAAATTAGCCAGGCATAGTGGTGGGCGCCTGTAATGCCAGCTACTCAGGAGGCTGAGACATGAGAATCACTTGAACCTGGGAGGTGGAGGTTGCAGTGAGCCGAGACTGCACCACTGCACTCCATCCTGGGTGACAGAGTGAGACACCATCTTAAAAAAAAAAAGAAAGAAAGAAATGGATGGAGGTGAAAGTAAAATAAGCCCATCAAGAAGATACTTTTTAGTATGGAGTAAGTAGATGAATTGCCAAATATCAAAACATTTCTAGGAATCACAAACTTGTCTTTATAAAATAGGTATGGGGCCAGATGCAGTGGCTCACACCTGTAAATTATAACATTTTAGGAGGCCAAGGTGTGAGGATTGCTTGAGGCCAGGATTTTGAGGCCAACCTGCACAACACATTGAGACCCTGTCTTTACAAAAAATTAAGAGAATTAGCCAGGTGTGGTGGTGTACGCCTGTAGTCCCAACTACTCAGGAGGCTGAAGCAGGAGGATCGCTTGAGCCCAGGGGTTCAAAGCTACAGGGAGCTATGATCACACCACTGCACTCCAGCCTGGGTGACAGAGTAAGACCCTGTCTGAAAATAATAATAATGAAGCCTATTACTTGGGTTAGTTTCTAATGATGAGTCCATTGTTTAGAGGTGTTGTCTAACACCTCTAAAACTAGATAATTTCTAAGGTCCCTTCTAATTATGACATCATTATGATTTTATGACCAAATCAATGAGGTCCATATGGAATCAAAGTTAGAACTAGTCTAATTTAATTTTTGAATATAATTTAGAGAGGGAAATCTTCAAATCTGCAAATAATTCTAAACTCTTTGGGTAAAAACAATACCAAATCAATAAACATAAATTACCAAAAATACTTCTCAAGGCTAAGTGAGAGGGCAGAAATACAGCAAATAGGCTTCAATGGGCAAATATTGCTTGAGGAAAAATAATTTCAGTTCTACTTTTAGAATAATGGCTTGGTGCCATCCCCATCAAGCTACCAATGACTTTCTTCACAGAATTGGAAAAAACTACTTTAAAGTTCATATGGAACCAAAAAAGAGCCTGCATCGCCAAGTCAATCCTAAGCCAAAAGAACAAAGCTGGAGGCATCATGCTACCTGACTTCAAACTATACTACAAGGCTACAGTAACCAAAACAGCATGGTACTGGTACCACAACAGAGACATAGATCAATAGAACAGAACAGAGCCCTCAGAAATAATGCCGCATATCTACAACTATCTGATCTTTGACAAACCTGACAAAAACAAGCAATGGGGAAAGGATTCCCTATTTAATAAATGGTGCTGGGAAAACTGGCTAGCCATATGTAGAAAGCTGAAACTGGATGCCTTCCTTACACCTTATACAAAAATTAATTCAAGATGGATTAAAGACTTATGTGTTAGACCTAAAACCATAAAAACCCTAGAAGAAAACCTAGGCAATACCATTCAGGACATAGGCATGGGCAAGGACTTCATGTCTAAAACACCAAAAGCAATGGCAACAAAAGCCAAAATTGACAAATGGGATCTAATTAGACTAAAGAGCTTCTGCACAGCAAAAGAAACTACTATCAGAGTGAACAGGCAACCTACAGAATGGGAGAAAATTTTTGCAACCTACTCATCTGACAAAGGGCTAATATCCAGAATCTACAATGAACTCAAACAAATTTACAAGAAAAAAACAAACAACCCCATCAAAAAGTGGGCGAAGGACATGAACAGACACTTCTCAAAAGAAGACATTTATGCAGCCAAAAAACACATAAAAAAATGCTCATCACCAAAATGAGATACCTTCTCACACCAGTTAGAATGGCCATCATTAAAAAGTCAGGAAACAACAGGTGCTGGAGAGGATGTGGAGAAATAGGAACACTTTTACACTGTTGGTGGGACTGTAAACTAGTTCAACCATTGTGGAAGTCAGTGTGGCGATTCCTCAGGGATCTCGAACTAGAAATACCATTTGACCCAGCCATCCCATTACTGGGTATATACCCAAAGGACTATAAATCATGCTGCTATAAAGACACATGCACACGTATGTTTATTGTGGCACTATTCACAATAGCAAAGACTTGGAACCAACCCAAATGTCCAACAATGATAGACTGGATTAAGAAAATGTGGCACATATACACCATGGAATACTATGCAGCCATAAAAAATGATGAGTTCATGTCCTTTGTAGGGACATGGATGAAACTGGAAAACATCATTCTCAGTAAACTATCGCAAGGACAAAAAACCAAATACCGTATGTTCTCACTCATAGGTGGGAATTGAACAATGAGAACTCATGGACACAGGAAGGGGAACATCACACTCCGGGGACTGTTGTGGGGTGGGGGGAGGGGGGAGGGACAGATTAGGAGATATACCTAATGCTAAATGACGAGTTAATGGGTGCAGCAAACCAACATGGCACATGGATACATATGTAACAAACCTGCACATTGTGCACATGTACCCTAAAACCTAAAGTATAATAATAAAATAAAATAAAAAACTAAAAAAACAAACAAACAAACAAAAAAGAACAATGGTTTGGAACTATGACTAACCCAGAAACCTGGGTGTCCTTCTTCTGGTCCCTGCACTGTCACTGTGTATGCTTCCTCGGCCATACACACACATAGCCAGAGTTCTGGATAGCATCCTGAAGGATACTGACAAGAAAACAGAAAACAAAACATGCCAGATCAGCATGCCATAAAAATTTCCAGTTTATCCCTATTGACTGGATGTTTTTGTCCCCCAAAGAGCTTAGTGAGGATGAAAGAAGAGCTACTGAGTGAAAATGCCATACTAGGCCAGGTGCGGTAGCTCACTCCTGTAATCCCAGCACTTTGGGAGGCTGAAGCAGGCGGATCACCGGAGGTCAGGAGTTCGAGACCAGTCTGGCCAACATGGTGAAAACCCATCTCTACGAAAAATATAAAAATTAGTTGGGCATGGTGGCGGGCACCTGTAATCCCAGCTACTCAGGAGGCTGAGACACAAGAATCGCTTGAACTCAGGAGGCAGAAGTTGTGGTGAGCCGAGATCACGCCGCTGCACTCCAGCCTGGGTGACAGAGTGAGACTCCATCTCATAAACAAAAAGGAAACAAACAAACAAAAAAAACATCTACCTAGTCTAAAATGACTGGAATGAAAAATGCCTTGATCTCACATCAAACTAAGAAAAGGTATTCACAGGATCTTGCCTTCTCACCTATTCCAGATCGCCCAGCAGATAGGGTAAAAGCCTCAATAGGGCCTTCTCTATATCTTAAAGCAATTTCATATAGCATATTCAAATGAAAGATTAATAGAGTCTTTGGTTCTTGCAACCCATAAGCCAAAGTATACATAAAGACCACCAAGACAAAATACCTCATCCAAAAAACATGAGAATAAAGACAGATTTGTACCTTTTCCCTGTTCTCCAGGTGGTGGGTACACTTGTTAAGAAGAATCTTTTCCACTTAACAGAGATACTATAACACAATAACTAAAATACACACATTTTATGATGAAGTTTGACAACTGGAGTTAATGTAACCAAATTCTATGTTTTACCAGGTCAACGGAGAGTCTCGATTCAAATGTTCTTCACAGTTGTCACACCCACAGGATCACAAACTCAACTGAATCTCCTTTAAGTCAAGTTTCTGTGGAAGAAACTCAGAAAATGGGACCTGGAGAAATACTCTTCTCATCTAAGTTGTCAAAACACCTATGGTCATTTTTCAGTAACTGATAATCCCAGAGTAAAATATTAAAGTCCAAATCGTGTGTGTGTGTATAAAAGAATTTTATTTATAATAAAGGTGGTACTTCAAAAATGCAGAGAAATGATGGACTATCCAACAAATGGTACTGAGGTAATTCATTAACATTTGGAAGAAATTAAGTTAGTACCCTACTTACATCACAAATCAACTCCAGGCAAGTTAAGATTTTAAATGCAAAAACAGGCCAGGCACAGTGACTCTTGGCTGTAATCCCAGTGATTTGAGAGGCCAAGGTGGGAAGATCACTTGAGGCCAGGAATTTGAGAGACCAGCCTGGGCAACACAGTGAGACCCCATCTCTACAAAAAACCACAAAAATTAGCCATGCTTGGTAGCATGTGCCTGTGGTCCCAGCTACTTGGGAAGCTGAGGCAGGAGGATCACATGAGCCTAGGAGTTTAAGGTTGCAGTGATCTATGATTGTGCCACTGCACTCCAGCCTGGGTGACAAAGCCAGACCCTGTCTCTAAAAAAATAACAAATACAAAAACAAAAATATTAAATAACTAGAATAAAACTCGGATGGTATTTATTTGCCCTCGGGTAGGGAAGGCCCTTCTAAACCTCTGGGCACAGGCAAAATATACAAAACGTTAATAGATTTGACCACATAAAAACATATGAAACATCTGTACATCAAGATAAAATTAAAAAACAGGCTGGGCGCAGTGGCTCAGCCTGTAATCCCAGCACTTTGGGAGGCTGAAGTGGATAGATCACTTGAGGCCAGGAGTTCGAGGCCAGCCTGGCCAACATGGTGAAACCCCCTCTCTACTAAAAAATACAAAAATCAGCCGAGTGTAGTGGCGCATGCCTGTAGTCCCAGCTACTCGGGAGGCTGAGGCAGGAGAATCGCTTGAACCTGGGAAGCGAAGGTTGCAGTGAGCTGAGATCGCACCACTGCACTCCAGCCTGGGCAACAGAGCAAGACTCGATCACGAAAAAAAAAAAAAAAAAAAGAAAGCAAACTATAAACTGGGAGAAATCTTTGCAATATATATGACAAAGAATTAATATTCTAACCATATTAAGGCTTTTATATATCAATAAGAATTGATGAACACACCCCAATAGGGAAGTGGGGAAAGGGTATGAACAGGCAATACACACAAATGACCAAGAAACACTTGCACACAAATGTTCAACTCTATTATTAACAAAAGAAATACAAATTAAAATACAAATTAAAGAATAACATTTTTAACCTATCAAATTTGCAGAAATTGTCTTAAAAAATAATACTCCACGTTAGTGAGGATCTTGAAATAGACATTCTTATACTGTCAGTGGAAATGGAAGCTAATTTGGCCAAATACATCAAAAACCTTAAGCATGTTCATACCCTTTGATCCAATAATTCCACCTTAAAAAAATCTATTCAGAACATAATCAGAGATTCACAAAAACTGTATACAAGGATATCAATCAGAATGTTTCGTGTAATATCAAAACATTGGAAATAATCTAAATGTTCACCAACAGGGGAATGGTTATACGAATTATGGCACACACATGATGAAATATTATTTAACTATTAAAAACCATTTTTTCAAAAAATATATGGTGAGCTAGGAAAATGTTCATAAGTTAATGGGAAGAACATAAAACTGCTTAAAGCCAATCATCTCATTCTTAAAACAGATAGATACAAACATATTATATGATATATGTAACATAAATATATAAAAGTTTAGAGGGAAATACACAGAAATATACACATACAACAGTGGTTATCTCTGGATATAATTTTACAGATGATTTGAATTTACTTTACTTTGTATTTTCCTGTATTTTCCAATTTTCCACAAATCTAAATGTAATATACTTTTAAATGCAGGAGAAAAATATAATTTGAAGAGAATGGGAAAGTAGACAGAACAGGATAGGCTCAAGGACAAAGCCAGGACACACATGCACTAGAAACTTCTCTCCACACTGCTCTTGGCTTCATTAATGATTTTCCTCTGGGACTATTCATTCAACCAGTTCCAGACAAGTCCAGTTAAACATATTATCACTATTATCACCCAGCTATCTTATCCAAAAGTAGACCAAAGAAGTTTTGTGAATGCCTTGCAGAAATCTAGATATAGTACATCTACCATATTTCCCTAATCTACAGCCCAATAACCCCGTCCATCAAGAAAATTTGATCAGGCTGACAAGACTTTTTTGTCCTTGGTGAACCAATACCAGTTCCTAGTGCTCACCACTTCTTTTTCTGAATATTTACAAAACAACTCTTAATCTACCCTGGAATTTAACCCGAAATTTGCATAATTCTCTCCTTTTTGAAAATCCAAAGGACGTCTACTTAGGCCCCTAATGTACATATTTATACAAAATATGTTAATTTTCTAGTCAAATTTTTTATCACTTAATTTCATCAAGTAGAAAAATCATAAAATCTCTAGGGCCTTCGCTTTTTTAGCACAGTGGTGCCATCTCGGCCCACTGCAACCTCCGCCTCCCAGATTCAAGAGATTCTCCTGCCTCAACCTCCTGAGTAGCTGAGATTACAGGGGTGTACCACCAAGCCTGGCTAATTTTTGTATTTTTAGTAGAGATGGGGTTTCACCATTTTGGCCAGGCCGGTCTCGAATTCCTGGGCTCAAGTGATTCACCCTTCTCGGCCTCCCAAAGTGCTGGAATTACAGGCATGAGCCACCACGCCCGGCCTGCTTTTTTAAAGATACCTAAATTCAGCCAAAAATAAACAAAAGTCCATTTCAAGAGGGGAAGACAAGACCCTCATAAAAGCAAGACTGTTACTAGCTCAAGACTCTGTGAGTCTTGGCCGGGGGTGGTGGCTCAAAGCCTGTAATCCCAGCACTGTTGGACACAGAGGCGAGGGAATCACTTGAGCTCAGGAGTTCAAGACCAGCCTGAGCAACATGGCAAAACCCAGTCTCTACAAAAAATACAAAAATTAGCAGAGTGTGGTAGCACGCACCTGTAGTCCCAGCTACTTGGCAGGCTGAGGTGGGAGGATCACTTCAGCTCAGGAAATTTGAGGCTACAGTGAGCCATGATCACACCATTGCACTCCAGCCTGGGTGACAAAGCAAGACAAAAGAAAAGAGAAAGGAAAGGGAAAGGGAAAGGGAAAAGGAAAGGAAAGGAAAAAGAAAAAAGGAAGGAAGGAAGGAAGGAAGGAAGGAAGGAAGGAAGGAAGGAAGGAAATAAAAGTCTATGCTGGGTGCAGTACCTGTAACCTTAGCACTTTGGGAAGCTGAGGTGGAAGGACTCCTTGAGCCCAGGAGTTCAAGACCAGCCTGGGCAACATAGTAAGACCTTGTCTCTATGCAAAAAAATAAAATTTAAATTTAAATTTAAAAAGGGGCTGAGTGCAGTGGCTCATGCCTATAATTCCAGCACTTTGGGAGGCCAAGGTGGGTGGATCACTTGAGTCCAAGAGTTCAAGACCAGCCTGGGCAACACAGCAAGACCCCATCCCTAATTTAAATGATAAAAAAGAGTCCAGGTACAAATAGGAACTTGTAAATTGCATTCACAACTCACTACCACTTATCTGACACAGAATTTGAGTTAGACATTAGTGACCATTTTGCACAGCCTCCTCATTTTATAGATCAAAACACTGAGTCCCTAAGAGGAAGGTTGACTAGTCAAGATCATTCAGCTACTTTAAGTCAGAACCCAGGGCCTTGGCTCCTCTGCCAAGATTTTATATATATATAGATTTCATACATATATACATTCTTACATAAAAGGAGCAAAATCGATATATTTTACAAAAAACAATTACCCTATTGTGCAATATAAGACTAAAGCTTTAAACAAAGTAACAGTGTCAATATCAGAGTCAAGATTTCAACAAGCAACATATTAAACAAAAAAGAAATCCTAAAAAGCTACAGTTAAGTAAGAAATAACTCATTCTCAGGCTTGGCACAGTGGCTCAAGCCTGTAATCCCAGCACTTTGGGAGGCCGAGGCGGGTGGATCACCTGAGGTCAGGAGTTTGAGACCAGCCTGGCCAACATGATGAAACCTCATCTCTACTAAATATAAAAAATTAGCTCGGCGTGGTGGTGCATGCCTGTAATCCCAGCTACTTGGAAGGCTGAGGCAGGACAATCACTTGAACCCAGGAGGCAGAGGTTGCAGTGAGCTGAGATTGCGCCATTGCACTCCAGACTGGGCAACAAGAGTGAAACTCCGTCTCGAAAAAATAAAATAAAATAAATAACTCATTCTCATCACTGTTATTCTAATCATTCTACCCTATCAGGAAGAACCGATGTTTTACAGACACCAAAGCTCCTAGGATTTTGCCTCAAACCATCTAACAAAGACGAGAAAGCACCTGACCAGCTAAATTCAGAGTGCTTTACTAAATCTAGCACCATGTCCTTGGGTTACATAGAATAAAGAAAAGCCCAAAACAAACACACACATATGAAGTTCAGCTCCAGGGGGTAAAACTGAAAAGAAAACTTAATCTTTTTTTCTTTTCTAAGTATATAGAACAGGGCTGGGCCTAAAAGGGTGTAGCTACTTTTAAAAAAAGCCAGACAGTTCCTCAAAAATGCTAAACACTAAGTTACCTATGACCTAGCAATTCTACTCCTAAGTATATATCACCTAAGAGAACTGAAAACATGTTCACACAAAAACTTGTATATTAATGTTCATAGCAGCAGTATTCACAATAGTCAAAAGGTGGAAACAACCCAAAGGTCCATCGACTCAAGAATGGATAGACAAAATGTGGCATAACCATAGGATGAAATATTGTTCAGCCATAAAAAGTAATCAAGTGGCTGGGTACGGTGGCTTGCGCCTGTAATCCCAGCACTTTGGGAGGCTGGGAGGCCGAGGTGGGTGGATCACCTGAGGTCAGGAGTTTGAGACCAGCCTGGCTAACATGGCGAAACCGCATTGCTACCAAAAACACAAAAAATAGCTAGGCATGGTGGTGCACATCTGTAGTCCCAGCTACTCAGGAGGCTGAGGCAGGAGAATCGCTTGAACCTGGGAGGCAGAAGTTGCAGTGAGCTGAGATCACACCATTGCACTCCAGCCTGGGCGACAGAGTGAGGCTCTGTCTCAAAAAAAAAAAAAAAAAGGAAAGAAAGAAAGAAGAAAGAAAGAAAGAAGAAAGAAAGAAAGAAAGAAAGAAAGAGGAATTAAGTACTGATACATGCTATAACACACATGAATCTCGAAAACATTATGCTAAATGAAAAAAGCCAAACACAAAAGGCCACATATTGCATGGTTTCATTTATATGAACTGGCCAGAAGAGGCAACTTTATGAAAACAGAAAGTAGATTGGTAGTTGCCTAGGGCTGGGGGGTGGGGGGCGGAGGGGGGATGAGGAGTGAATGCTAATGGGGTCAGGGCTTCTTTTTGGGGTGATAAGTTCTAAAATTGATTGTGATGACAGTTGCGCAACTCTAAAAATTCTAAAAATTGTTGTACCCTTTAAATGAGTGCATTGTAGCATGTGAATTATATCTCAATCAGCAATTTTTTGTTAAAAAGGTAGGCCCCTGGCTGGGCATGGTGGCTCATGCCTATAATTCCAGCACTTTGGGAGGCCAAGGCGGGCGGATCACCTGAGATCAGGAGTTCAAGACCAGCCTGGCCAACATGGTGAAACCTCGTCTCTACAAAAATACAAAAATTAGCCGGGCATGATGGTGGGTGACTGTAATCCCAGCTACTTGGGAGGCTGAAGGAGGAGAATCCCTTGAACCCGGGAGGCGGAGGTTGCAGCGAGCTGAGATTGCGCCATTGCACTCCAGCCTGGGTGACAGAGTGAGACTCTGTCTCAAAAAAAGGGGGGTGGGGCCCTATCATTTTTATCAGATCAGCATTCCTAAGCTAAAATTATCTACACCCAAAGCCTTAAACCCCTCCAGCACACAAAGCAGTCAGAGTGAGAAGTAGTTATCTTCCAGGTTCTTTCTAGTTGCCTAATAACATAGTTGACTTGCTCTGGTCTCAAGTCAATTTGGAAACAGAGAGAGAATCAAGAGAATCAATCAGGGGACCAAGCAAAACAAAAGTGAATAGCAAACAATAAGCACATGAAAAATGCGCAACATTAGCCATGGGGGAAAATTCAAATCAAAACCACAATTAGATACCACTTCACACCTACCAGGATGGCTAGAATCAAAAAGACTGACAATAACAAGTGTTGGGGATGATGTGGAGAAATTGGAACCCTTACACACTACTGGTGGGAATGTAAAATGTTGCAGCCTAAATGTGGAAAGCAGCCTGGCCATTCCACCAAAGGTCAGAGTTGTCATATGATCCAGCAGTTCCACTGATAGGTATATATACTCAAGAGAAATATAAACATGTCCATGCAAAAACTTGCACACAGATGTTCACAGAGCATTATTCATAATAGCAAAAAAGTGGAAACAACCCAAATGTCCATCAACCGATAAACAAAATGTGGTATATCCATATAATGACATATTATTCAGCTATAAAAAGGAATGAAGTATTGATACATGTACAACACAGATGAACCTTGACAATATTATGCTAAGTGAGAGAAGCCAGTCACATATTATATGAATCTAGTTATATGCAATGTCCAGATTGGGCAAATCCATAGAGACAAAAAGTATAATAGATTAGTTGTTGCTTAGACATGAGGGGGATGGGGAGATGAAGGGTGACAGCTAAAGCATACAGGGGTGATTAAAATTCTAAAATCAATTGTGGTGATGGTTGCACAACTGTGTGAACATTCTAAAAACTGCTTAAGTATACTCTTAAATGAGTGAATCGTAAGGTCATAAAAAATGAATGACAAATACAACTCCATTTCACTTGAAGAATTAAAAAATGCTTGCTTATTCCATTAATATCCTTAAGCCTGCACATATTTACTATCAAGTCAGGAAAACCAACTCCCATCTTTTGGCTCCTCCTGGGGTTCCCCCAACAGTATCATTCCCTGGTAGTCTTCCTAAATCCACTTTCCTTCTGCAGGAAAAGGGATCTCCCTCAGGCTTCCCAGCAGGCCATCTACCCTCAAGTTACTTCTTCCTTTGGGGCAGGAGTTTATGGTCATCAAGACTAAAAAGCTGAGATTTGGGAGTTTTTTTGTTTTTTTGAGACGGAGTCTCGGCTCTGTCACCAGGCTGGAGTGTAGTGGCACGATCTCAGCTCACTGCAACCTCCACCTCCCGGGTTCAAGCGATTCTCCTGCCTCAGGCTCCTGAGTAGCTGGGACTACAGGCGTACGCCACCACGCCCAGCTAATTTTTGTATTTTTAGTAGAGATGGAGTTTCACCATGTTGGCCAGGATGGTCTCGATCTCTTGACCTCGTGATCCACCCACCTTGGCCTCCAAAAGTATTGGGATTACAGGTGTGAGCCACCACGCCCAGCCTGGGAGTTCATTTATACTCCATTTGTTGACGGCTTCTGGCACTTGAAGAGTCTCAGAGTGATATCTTCTGCTGTAGCCAGATATATCTGGGTAGGGAGATAGTTGTGGCCTAGTGACAAAAGCCCTGGACTCAAAGAAGTTCTCCAGAAATCTGTACTCAAACTTTTATTCTGTCCCTTACAGACTGTGTGACCCTGAGCAAGTTACTCAACCACTCTGACCCTCACTTTCCTTATTTGTAAAATGGGGATAATGCCACCTAATCCACAGGGATATTCTGAAGATTAATGCTTATAAAAGTATCTGAAACAGAGATAATAATTCAACAAACTATTTGCCAGGCTCCATACTAGACGCTGGGGACACAAAGATAAATGTAATACTAGCTGCCTTCAAATTGTTCACAGTGTACAAATGCTGCTGATAGGAAATCATTTTCTTTCTTCCTTACCTTGCCTTCTTTTAAGATGGCAACAGGAATTTCAGAACTTTGATTCTCTGCCTTGGTATACTCTCACCTTTGTGCTTTCAATGCTGATAGGATAGCAGTTACGTTTACATCCTTCATTCTCAAAAAGGGGGAGATAGAATGGTTACTTAAATGTTATGGGGAAAATATCCCTTTTATGCTTTCAAGTTATTATCACCACTGATTTCTAACTCTTCCAGGCCTTACCCAAAGGTGTTTCCATGGTAAAAGTATGCTTATTCAGCACCTTAAAATAACTTACAGAAATACTCTCATTCTCTCTCATTCCTTGTACCGCCAGCCTGCCTGGATTTACATTCCCGAAAAGACTGGTCATAAAGGATCATTTCCTAGTTAAGCTACCTTAATGACCAATTTCTGGCTCACCTCCTGTTTTTGAGATCAGTTTCTACTCTAAAAACAAAAGGGCTTTCAAGAAAAATACTAGATCAGTTTATAAACAGAGGCTGACATAAAGTCACTATGGGGAAAATGTAGGAGATCTCAAAATGTTCTAACACATAACCCATCCTTCCCTTGGTGGGACAATTCCACAAGTCACAGAAAAATATTTTTCGTTTTAGAATAGATTTTAAGAGAGCCTTTGCCAAGAGCCAGTTGTTTAAATTTTCAATTGAATTTTAAGCAGTATTATACACATCCAAGAACATCATGCTATTTTTAGCTAATAGGTAGGATTGCTGTGTCCATAACTGTTTGGAGCAATCAGGAGTGAAACCATTAAATAGCATCTCTCACTGTATCTTATCAATTAGCATTTCTATTTCTATTTTAATATTTTCCAAAGCCTCGTCATAAAAACACCTGTAAAGCACCCATGCTAGGCACAATACAAAGTTCAAACAGAAAGACACAGTTTCTATACTTCATTATGGGTTAAACCCACATTAAGCAAACCAGGTATTTGAAAGAATCTTGGCTGGGCATTATGGCTCACGCCTATAATCCCAGTGCTTTGGGAGGTCGAGGTGGGAGGATCACTTGGGCCAGGAGTTCGAGGCCAGCCTGGGCAACATAGTGAGACCCTGTTTCTACAAATAAATTAACAAATAAAAAAAGAATCTCACAGAGCATTCTCAAGTTGCCACCAGCCTCTAAGTATCCAGGGGAGGAACATTAGGAAGCAATTGTCCTAAACCCATCATCTTTCTAATGCTTGCACACCTTTTATGTATTAAAAGAAGAGGGGTAAGGAAAATGTTCTAGGCCAGGAGCGGTGATCCCAGCACTTTGGGAGGCCAAGGTGGGTAGACTGCTTGAGCTCAGGAGTTCAAGACCAGCCTAGGCAACATGGCAAACCCCCATCTCTACTAAAAATACAAAAATTAGGCTGGGCATGGTGGCTCACACCTGTAAATCCCAGCACTTTGGGAGGCCAAGGCAGGAAGAATGCTTGAGCCCAGGAGTTCAAGACCAGCCTGGGCAACATGGTGAAACCCCATCTCTACAGAAAACACAAAAATTAGCCAGGCCCCATCTCTACAAAAAACACAAAAATTAGCCAGGCGTAGTGGCGCACACCTATAGTCCCAGCTACTCAGGAGGCTGAGGTGAGAGGATGGTTTGAGCTTGAGGGGCGGAGGGATGCAGTGAGCCGAGATCGTGCTACTGCACTCCAGCCTGGGCAACAGTGCCTGACACTGTCTCACACACACACACACACACAAAGTTCTAGGCCGGGCACAGTGGCTCGCGCCTGTAATCCCAGCACTTTGGGAGGCCGAGGCGGGCAGATCACAAGGTCAGGAGATCGAGACCATCCTGGCTAACACGGTGAAACCCCATCTCTACTAAAAATACAAAAAATTAGCCGGGCGTGGTGGCGGGCGCCTGTAGTCCCAGCTACTGGGGAGGCTGAGGCAGGAGAATCGCTTGAACCCGAGAGGCAGAGCTTGCAGTGAGCCGAGATCACGCCACTGCACTCCAGCCTGGGTGACAGAGCGAGACTCTGTCTCAAAAAAAAAAAAAAGTTCTAAAACGTACTGTGGTGAAGGGGGCACAACTATACCTAAAAGTCACTGAAATATATATCTAAATGAGGGAACTGTATAGTAAATGACTTATCTCTCAATAACACCATTTTAAAAAGGAGACAAATTGTCTTACTCTGATTGTTCTATTAGTCAAACCTATTTTTTAAATCTCTCATGCTAAAGGCTATCTAGGTAAAGGCTGCACTGGTTTGGCAAAGGTGCCTCAGAGGCCACCATGGAGATCACTCTAACCTTCCCCTCCACATCCATCTTTCTTTCCCTTACACTCTTCCTAGTCTCTCCTCTGTTAATTCCCCAGTCTCCTTCCTGTTGCTCCTCCACTTTTAACTAGTTGTTAGGTCCCTCAGGTGTTCACAAGCATGGTCTGTCCCAACTGGTAGACCTCAGGATTAAGCTGATTTGCTGACCCTCTGATGCTGACCTTCAGCAACTTTCCCTTCTTAGACAAGTTATATCTTGGCTCTCTTGTCATTGTTTCAGTATGCACAATGAGGAATTGGACCACTTGATCCTTTCCAGCTCTCACATTCACGTGAAGAAAAAAATTCAAGTAATGAACACTTACTTGGCCAATCACATGCAAAGTCTCTTGCCAACCAACATACATGTATTTGGATTACTCATTTTGTAAATACCCACCATGATGCAATCCTCTGAAGAACCACACTTATTTATAAATTGATCAACATGGAGTCCTTATTTTTAAAAACTAGCACTTTACCAAAGAAAATTTAGAGCCCAACACAGAATGCTTGACAGTCCCTCTAGACCAGTCTCCAGGGATCTGTTTTCAAAGGGAAAAAAAAAAAAAGCTTTTGCATGTTGGGGACTTGCTGGATTTACCAAACCAAAGGAGGAAGTAAGATTGATTGGGGTGGCAGAGCCTTAACAATCAGTGGTTCACCTAAATCCTAAGAGAAGAAAGGCCTTATTTGGCAAGTAGTAGAAAGAACTAGCATAAAACAGCACCTCAACCTACATTATAAACTCTCAGAAATATGCTCAGAGAGCAATAAACACTGCAGGAATCCCCTTACCCTGGACAACTTGCAGCTTTTTACGCAAGCCAGTTGCATTCCCCTAACAAGTCATAGAAATATGTAGTCACTAGTATCCAGCATACCCCCACCACACACAATTCACAGTATTGTTTCCATGTGCCCAACATCAGAGAGCAAAACCGAAAGAAACATCAATTTCTCCTACAACATACACACACAAATACGCAAGAAAAACCATTTCCTTTGCAGAACCTGTGTTGTCTAAGTTGTGGGCATGAAATGCATAAATATTAGTTGCTAATAAAAATCAGGCGGTTAGCTCTGTACTGGAAAGCGAACAGCACACACATAAATCATAAAAAAAAAAATATATCCCTAAGGTGCGTTCCTCATCAGTAAGCTGAAAACCAAACAAGGAGAGAAATGACTCAAAGTGTCCATTTGCATCCCTCTCTCTCATTACCTCAGACCAACAAGCTCTCTCTCCTGTGAGTTACCTCCCTACACTTCTGTCCTCGATCAGAAGAGCCTCGTGGAAAAGGTTGCAGGCTCTCTCTTCTTTCCCTTCAGGATCTTGAGGCACTGAAGGAGCATGGGGGGAGGGGAACGGAAAGGACAAAGGTAGGCTCTTTCCATCCCTCTCGGCTTGGCGACAGGGCTCCCAGCCTCTCCCCCTCTCATCGCGGAAATAGAGCACCTGCCAGGGAGAGGTCGGTCCCTTCCACCTTAGTAACCGGCCCACAGGGCCTAGGTGTCCCAGGAGCCCAGGCGCTGCAGCCCTAGGGGACAAAGGGGGAGGAGGAGGCGAAAGAAGTCGGGAATGGTACGAATCCCTTGCAAACAAAAGGGAGGGGGCAGAATACCAAGCCGGTCGCGGCTGTTCTCAGAGGTGGCCAGGTTGAGTGGAGAAATGGGTGTCGGGGGAGGGGAAGATTTAGAAAATTCCTCTAGGGCAAGGGATTAGGGAGCTGCTTGGGGGCGCAGCAGCCAGCAGGAAGGGGGCTGAGACAGGACAGAGGCCCTGGGGCGAGAAGTGGGCACAGCTCGCTGTGGGGGAGAGGTGATGGCCAAGAGGTGAAGGCCAGACTGGGCCCAGTGTAGGGTGAGTGGGCGCTGAGCCCCGCGCGGCGCTCCGAGGGGCCCTGAGGAGGGTCTCAGAAGGAGGCTGGGGGCACCCAACGAAGGCATTCGGGGGAGAGGGCAGAGTTGGGGGACGCAGTGTTGGGAAAGAGGCTGAGAACAGAGCCGTAGAGAGGTTAGGGGGGACTGCGAGGGGGCCTGACCCCCGTCCGCCCCACCTCACCTGGCGCCGGGTCGGAGTCCAGATCTAGTGCTGAGAAAGCGCCAGCTCCGGCCAGTCCCTCCGTCCCGCGCGGGAGACCACGGACACAAAGCGGGGCGCGCGGGAGGAGGGGAGGAGAGAGGAGGGGGAAGGAGGGAGGAGGAGGAGGAGACGCCTGAGGCGCGCGATGGGGGGAAGGAGGGGCGCCCGCCGCCCTCCTCCTGGGTCGGGGGCGGGGCATGCGGCTGGAGGCCGCCCTCAGCCGGCCAATGGCCACTCCACTGGCCCGCAGGCTAGGGCGCGCCTTCCCGCGGCTCACCTCGGCACCTGGGCCTCGGTTGGCCCCAGCCAATCAAACGCCTTTATTTGCATGACCAGCCCCGCCCATTCGCCCCAGCCAAGGACTGCTCACTGAGAATACAAAGAAGGCCCCCCGGAGGGGAGGGAGTCGACTCCAGCTGGCCTATCCCAAGGGCATAGTATCACCTTTTCAGCGCGTTTATGGGTCTTTCACGGTCATCATGATGATGGAAGGGGAGTGGGGGTCAGAGGTTTGGCCCAAGATCTCTTAAGAGATCGGATCTCTTCTACCTGAGGTCCTTCTAACCAAGAGCTGCTCTCCTCTTCCAGGGCACACAGTTCCCAGTCTTCTCCTGTGGGCCCTCCACCCCCTCCCCTCTTTCCAGTCGCCCTAATCTTTGGATGCTGCTTCCCGGAGGCTGCTGCCCACTACTGGCCTTCTCCTGCACTGCAGCCCACATCAGCCGACTCCGAGCACAGCCTTAATTGATGCTTTCAAGCTGCCCAAACCAACCCCTACCCAGCAGGAAAAGGAGAGAGGAAGAGGTTACTGCCCTAGGTAGAAGGGACCTGGTCAAGTGGCTTTGTTACCTAGGATGGCAAAAAGCCAACACGTAATATAAGTGTAACTCCCCCACGTCATCTCTTCCCACCTTCTCTTCTCCTACCTTCAGGTCTGTACTGTGCCACAATGGTGACTGACTGGCCGGCCCGTTTCAGAGCAGCTGCAGCTTGCTCATGAGTTGCATTCCTCAGATTCACTCCATTCACCTGTCCAAAGAGAGAAGCTGTGAGCCACCCCAAAAGCAAGAAAGGGGGTCCTCTGCACTAGCAGTTAGGAGAGGGAGATGGGTACCCCACCCCTAAGCCTGTTTAGATGCCTTTCCCAATATTACAACCTTGCCCCTAAAACAAGGCCTAAAGGATACGACATCTCTAGTGTAACAATTATCTTCATAAAGGTCGAATGCCAATCAGGGTTAAGATCCAAGAGCATTCATTTCCTCCTCAAAGATAAGTCTGGTCCCGGTCCCTGTCACTAAGGATGTCTATAAAAACAAGGTAAGTTTTCTCCAGTCCCTAGCCCTCCCCTCATCTCAAGAAGCATTCCTCGGAGGAAGTTAGGTCTCTCGCTCTCCATTTTAGACTGGCACGGTTCCCATCCTCCCACCTCTCCTTTGTCTCCTCACCGATAAGATCCGGTCTCCCCTGCGCAGCTCCCCACTCAGGTCAGCTGGGCCTCCTGCCAGGATGAAGGAGACAAAAATGCCTTCTCCATCCTCTCCTCCTACGATGTTGAAGCCCAGGCCTGTGGAGCCTTTGTGCAGGATGATCTTGCGGGGCTCTCTGGTGGGAAAGGAGTGGAGGAGTCAGGACTAGGTAGATATGGACTGTTGTCCTTTGAGGGCCAGCCTGGAA
This sequence comes from Nomascus leucogenys, assembly GCF_006542625.1. Lineage (NCBI taxonomy): Eukaryota > Metazoa > Chordata > Mammalia > Primates > Hylobatidae > Nomascus > Nomascus leucogenys. The sequence continues at coordinate 62,312,106 of NC_044406.1, read as the reverse complement.
CAAGGTCCATACTTGCTGTAGGGAATAAGGACGTGGTTCCCTATGTATGATACCCTGAGCCTCCCTTTGTCTCCTGAAACCTGCTTGGCTGCTGTTCTGTCAGGTGCCAAGTTTCAGTTCCTCTTCCCTCCCTTCTTCCCAAGGGCTTGCAGTCAACTTCCCAGTGGACAGTCCCCTACCCTCTCGGGTCAACAAATCCCTACCCTGAACTCCAGAGACCACATCTCAGGCCCACTCACTGGTCCTCTTCCTTCCCAGATTCTCCTATCCTACCAACCCGTGTGATGGACCCTGGACCACAAGAAGAGGAAGCAGTTAGGGGTAGTGGAGTCACCCTGGGGTTGACTGCACTCATCATCCACAGGATGTGCACACTTACTTCACAGATACTCTTCTGCAGTCTCAAAATTTCACCCATCAAGTATGACCCCTCGTACCTGCTGCCCCAACAACATATTTAATCAGCAGCTAACACTATGTAGCCCCAGGCGGTTGCAGCACCTGGGTTCTTAGGGGGATCCCAGGTCCCCAAAAGGAGTTTAGAATCCAAACTGAAGAAAGCAGACAAGCACATGAAAAATGCGAGTAAAACTAACCACATCTAAGGAAGCCCTCTGTAAAAGGTCACAGTGTCATCGGTCCAACTCCCAGGGCACGTTCCCGGCCCACCGCCTTCACTTGTTACAAGCATCTTTCCTCGGAGGAGCCCAAAGCCCCACGCAAGACTCTTCCTTTCTTGCTCCCAGTCTCAGGGGCAAGGCTCCCTCCCTGAGTCCCGGATGCTCTTGCTCTTAGCCCTCCACTCCTACCTGGCATCCCCTCCGGGCCGCAGGGAGCGGAGCGGCCAGGCCCACCTCTGCGAAGCCCTCCTCCAGGCCGAAGCGGAGGCGGAGCCCAAGCCCATGGCCAAGCCGGAGCCCGAGAACTTGCGGGCCCTCTCCATAGCTCCTCTGTCTCTCCCCTGGCCGCCTACCCTTCCGGCTCCACTGCTGCCTGCCCGCCAGCCTCTCGGGCCCCACCCTGCAAACCCGTCCCCCGGAACCCCGGCCGGCCCGACCAGTTCCAGGCCCCGCGCAGCCGCCGCCGCCGCCGCCAGCGGGGCGGGGCCGTTGCCGGCGAGGCCACCGGGCCGGTCAGAGTCCCGCCAGCCCCACCAGCTGAACTGCTTTCTTCTCTAATTTGAAATGGTTGCAGCAGAGAGGGCTGCAACTATCTCAGGGCAGGAAACTCCGCTGCCCTCACCTCCTCAGCCCCCCAAACGCTCCACCCCATCCTTTCTTTATTTGCACTTTTGGACCGGGGCCACTCACTCGGCACTCCCCCTGATGGTAGAGCTTGTCCCTGCAGCCACTTCTGTCCCTCTCTAGGTCCCCAAGTTCCTGAGAGAAGGCCTCGGACCCCAAAGCCGGGAGTGATGAGGGCCTTATCCTCTTCTTTGCCGTACTACAAGGAGCCTGTGGCCGGCCAGAAACTGATTCCTCCCCTCCCCAATTTCTGGGTAGATTGAATGGGATGTTGGGGGCGGGGTCTTACCTGGTGAAGTCTTCCTCAGCCAGCATGTGCCTGGGAATAGGAGAGTAGCGAGTGGGGGGAACCTGAGGAGGAGCAGGGTAGCTGACCTTGCTCTCCACAGCCCCGAGATAACCCAGGCTGGAATTATGGCTTATGTGGTTGTCAGCCAAGGCAGTAAAAGCTGGAATCAAGAAAGGGAGAGAAAAGTTCAGAGACTGGTCCAGGGAGGTACCCCAAACTCCTCAAGGACTTTCCCCCACACCCCACTTCAGGTGCAAAAGAGACCAAGGGATGCTGATTCCTCAGGCCGCACCTCCCCACTCCATCCACCCGCCACCCAGGGTTCCTCCTCCGCAGTCCCTTTCTAAATCCTTGGCTCACTCCTGTGAGTCTTAGAAAGAGCTGAAGTCAAGGCAGTCTACAAAGAAAGACATGACTAGAGGTGTGACTAATAATAATCCCTCACATCTCTATAGCCTAATACAGTTTTCCAAGGGCTTTCTCATCCATGATCTCATTTGATCCTTGCGGCAGTCCTATGAGGAAGGCAGCACATACATCATTAGCTCCCTTTTGCCAAAGAGGAAACAAAAAACAGGTGAAAGGGACTTGTCTAAGGGCACCCAGCTCTAAGGGACAGAGCTGGGGGCCGGGCGCAGTGGCTCAAGCCTGTAATCCCAGCACTCTGGGAGGCCGAGGCGGGTGGATCACGAGGTCAGGAGATCGAGACCATCCTGGCCAACATGGAGAAACCCTGTCTCTACTAAAAATACAAAAACTTAGCCAGGCGTGGTGGCAGGCACCTGTAATCCCAGCTACTCAGGAGGCTGAGGCAGGAGAATTGCTTGAACCCGGGAGGCGGCGGTTGCAGTGAGCTGAGATCGTGCCACTGCACTCCAGCCTGGCGACAGAGCGAGACTCTGTCTCAAACAAACAAACAAAACAAAACAAAAAAAGACAGAACTGGGATCTGGACTCAGTTCTGTGCACTATCCTCTGCGGCTTCTCTCTGTCCTCTTTTTAAAATTTACTCTCCATAGAAATTGTCAAAAATTGCCAATGCTGACTCTATGGCAAGTCTTCACGGTGGGGTACTGAGCAAAGTTTTCAATTAGCAATAATGGTGCCTCAGATAAACCTTACTGGCTGCTACAGTGCCACCACTGATCAAAGCTGCTTGCCCTCTCTTAACAAGGGGTATGAACTTCCCCTCCAGAAACCAGGGGACAGAGCTTTAGACCAGGGACAGGGGCTGATGAGTACGTACTGCTGGCGTAGTCAGGGGGAGCGTACATGTCGTTGAGGTGGAGGCTGCCTGGCTTGGCCACCTTCAAATACACCATATCAGATGTGTTCTTCAGTGAGGCCACAGCTTCCTCGTGCCTCACATCCTGCAGATTGGTGTTGTTCACCTACAAGAGGAGAGGCCTCAGGCTGGGACTTGGGAGAAGGAGAGGCTTCTCCAGGGAACCCGAGGGATGCCTTTTCAGTGAAATTCAACAACATGCTAACAGAGGCCCAAGTATAGTGCTATGAGGAGCAGAGGCAGGAGGTAGGGGATAGGGCAAGACCCTGGCCACAGAAAGAATTAGGGCCTTTGTATCTGGGCAAACACAACACAGATGATAACTCTTGAAATTCCCCCATGATGCCTCATCCCTTAGTGAGGTTTAGGCGGAGTGAGGGGTACTGGAGCTCCTCCTCCCTACCCTACCATTTGGGCATCCCCGTGAAGTCTGTCTCACCGCCAGCAGCCGGTCCCCAATCTGTAGGCGTCCATCCTTCTGAGCAGCACCACCCTCAATGATCTTGGTGATGTAGATGCTGTTGTCTCCTGGGATGTGCTGGTTGCCAATACCCCCAGCAATGCTGAAACCCAGGCCTGAGCGGGAGCCAGCAGGGGGTGGGAGAGGGCCACAAGGAGAGGTTAAAGTGTTGTCAATCCCAAATCCAAGCCCCCTCCCCCAGCCAACCCACTGGCCCCACAGGAGCTCCCCCCGGGGGATCCAAACGCTAAGATGCCATCCCGAGATGAGTAAGGGTGAGGCCTGAGGTCAAAAAAAACAGGCTGTGAGTTGGAACAGGGGGAGTCAGGCAAGGAGTAAGGCCATTCCCTTCCAATTCCCTATGGGGCAAGATGGGATCTGGGGCCTAAGGCTCTGGCTGGAGCACAGGAACCTGGAGGGCCGCACCTTTGGGCCCTTTGAGCAGGTTGACCTCCATGATGGTCTCGGGTGGAGGCTGTCGCCTCCGCACCACCAATCGCACCACAGGGCCTGCCTCCTTCAGCGCCTCCACCGCCCGGCTGTGTACCACCTCCGACACGTCCACCTCATTCACCCGCAGCACACAGTCATTCACCCTGCGGGGGAAGCCCGAGAGGCATGACACTGTGCCCCCACCCCTCCACCCCCTCTCCTGCTTCCTCCCACTTCTCTGTCCTCCCCTCCTCTGCCCTCCCACCCCGCCCTCAGATCTAATGGAAGGGTCATCCTGCCAGGCAGGCTTTCCTCCCCTCATCTGGATCCTGTCCCTGCCACCCACAACCCTGCTTCCAGGCCATCTCACCCCAGCCTCCCATCCATGGCAGCTGCTCCACCAGGGATAATCTTGGTAATAAAGATGCCAGGGTCATCAGGGACATGGGGATTGTCGATGCCACCTGCGATACTGAAGCCCAGGCCAGAGTTGCCCTGCAGAAGTGGGTGGAAAGGCACAGTCTGTTCACTCTGAGAGCACAAAGGAGAGTTCTGGGTACCTCATCTCTCCTTATGTCCCAGAGCTAGTTCTCCAGGCCTCAGAAGGGGCCACGGCAGGCTGGGCACATTTATCAGAAACCCAGCCTCTGCTGATCATTCTGGGAAACCCATCCCCTCCCCAATTCCCCAGGCCTCAGTGAGCAAGGTCAATTAATATTTGTTAGTGGGTTGATTGATTGATGCAGTGAAGCGGCCTCTGAGGGCTGCTGTTTCTCCATCCTCTTAATTCAGGTCCCCCCATGGGTCTTGAAACCATGATTCAGGGGTCTCCCCTCTCCTGGCTCCAACCCTCTGCTTCCCTTTCCGCTTTTCCCCACTGGCAGACTCACTCGCTCAAGTACGATTTCCTCATATTTGAACATGCCATCGCTGCCATTCACCTAGGGGGAGACACAGGCAGTTCCCTTAGTGCCCCCTGCCCTTCCAGCCATCTGCCCCTTGGTCAACCTGCCTCCTCCCCACTACCACAGAGTAGAAGAGCCCAAGTGCACCCCAGGTCACCTCTTGGCCACCGATGAGGACAGGCTGACCTGAAAGAGGCCGCTCCTCACTCACCCCCCCAACCCCTGCTTTGCTTCCAACCATATCAGCCCAAACCCAGCCGCTCATTTAGCCCAGATCAATTGTCTGAGACTGAGCCAGCCAGTGGTGCACTCACCGAGAGGCTGGGCTTCAGTGCCTCAGAGTTCACTAGGAGGGGTGCAGGCCTGGCCTAAGAGGGATGGCAGAGATGAAGCATGGCGGGCAAACCATGCCACACCCAGTGTCCACAGGGGATACCCAGTGGCCTAGACAAATAACCCTTCCCCTTCTGAACCACAGTTCTCCCTGACTGGGGGATCATAGACTTCCACCGTGTCCAAACTGGAAGGACAGCAGACATCATCTTGTCCTATCCCCTTTATGTGACAGTAGGTGACACGGAGGCCCAGAGAGGACATGGGATGTGCCTAAGGGCACACTGGGAATTAGTGACAGAGCAATGGGATCTCCAGGTGTTCTTTGATTACAGTAAGCTCTTAAGGCCACTGATGTTTTGGTCACTCATCCCCATACCCCAGCAGAGCTCATGGGAAAAAGGACAGTTGCCCCACTTTGGAGCACCTCGTGAGTCTTCACTCTATACCTCTTTCTTGGACTCCAGGAACCCAATTCCTCAAATAGGCAGAAGGAGTCAAAGTCCTAATCCATTTTCTACCAAAGGATTTTTGGTTCTGAGCCCTTTGTGTTTCCCAGCAGAAAGGGTGAGGGTGGGATCTGGTCAGGAGTCAGAGACAAAGCCAAGGGTGGGACTGGAGGAGGGTAGACAAGATTCCCCATGAGGGAGAAGTTGGTGACCCACAGACTGATTGGCAGCAGAGTCCGTGGTCTTCAATATGCAGTAGCCATGCAAGAAGAGGCAAGGGAACGGGTCAGAAACACAGGGGTGATTTGGCCAACCCACAGAGATGGCCTCCCAGACAGGACACGTGTGTATCCATTTGTCAAGTGAAAATGTGATTCTGGACATACAAGCAGCACCTGCCTGCTGGCTCCCACTTTCACCTCCAAGAATGGAGAAGCCCTCTTGCCTGTCTCCCCAGGTATCCTGGCACCCCTCCCCCACCTTTCTCTGGCTGTGTTGTCCCTTCCCTGACCTCTGGCCTCCTCCTCAGAAGAGGGGAGCTGGAAACCAGGGTGGGGGCTCCTCCACATGTCCTGCTGTGCTTCCCCCATCCCACCTCCACCCCACACAGCTTTGGCTTCAAGAAGCACAGAGGAGGAGAGGGAGAGAGGACTAGCTCATCATGCCTCCACCATTTCTGGGCTGGCCCTGCAGCTGTGGGAGTTGGTGGGAGGACTCCAGCTGCAGCCTTACCCTGGTCTGTGACCCCAGGAAGAAGAACTGAAGGCTCCTTAGAGACCCGAAACCAACACAGCTGCCTTAAGTACCATGCAACAGACACATAAGCAAAGGGACACCCATGTGGCTCTTGTGTGCATTTGGTGTACCATGTGTGCCCACGTGTGACAAGCCATGCCTCAAGCCCAGCCCAAGTGGTACCCAGAGGCTTCCCGTTCCCAGTGGTCCACCCTCTAGCCCCCACCCCTACTCAGGGACCTTGTTCTCAGGGCCAGGAGCCATCCAGGGATCAGCCCTGGCAAAGAAACCTTGGCCAACTGGTCCAGCCTGGGATTGCCACCTGTCTCCCAGCCGGGCAGGACAAGCATAAGAGGGTGTTTGCAAGGGAAAGGCCTCCAGGACAGAGGGGGCAAAGGAGAGAGAGGGACTCGCTGGAAAGGGCAAGAGGCCAAGGCAAGAGATGTGGGGAAGCCGTAAGTGTGGACAGACGGAAGGCCAGAACTGAGGGCTCTTCTCCCCAGGAAGTCCCCACCTTTGCCTCTGAGTGAGAGCACATCCTATCCCCAGAGGACAGAGGCAGCCAGAACGGTCACCAGCTTGGGGAAGTCATCACCTGCCCTCAACAGCAAAGCCTCCTCTTCCTCTCACCCCACCCTAGGAGCTGCAGAGCCGGATAACCAGACAGGCCCTCCGCCTTGCATGCCAGGGACCTGGCTCTGCCAGCCCAGCCTCCATTTTGCTGCTTCTCCCACAGATGCTCCTTCCATTTTCTAAGCTGGCAGTTTAGGCTGGGAGTGGAAGCCGGAGTTGTGCCCAGCACCCAGGGGCTCCCAAGCTGTGCCAAGTCAGGGCTGGGGGGTTAAGCCCTCTCACATCTGGAGGTACCCAAGGGGGACATGCCCCACTGGGGCCAGTCCCTGCACCAGGGCAGCTGCCCCTTGCCGGCTCCAGGCACCATGCCTGCTCTAGAGCGAGGAAGCTTGCTTCAGTTCCTTCAAATCTCCCCCCCTCCCCCCCCCGCCACCCCACCCCGGCACACACACTTCAGAGCTGCTTGGACAAAAGAGTCCGTCCTTCTCAGCAGCCTCTCAGCCTTGCTTGGGACGTGTCTCTCGCCTCCTTCCTCTCCCCTCCCTTGCTTGTCAAGCGCCTCTCACCAGAGACAACACATACAAACACACACACACTCACACACACACACACACACACCAGGCACACGCGTGCACACTCTTGCAGCCACATGCTCACACACATATACATGTAGCCACACACACAAACACAGCCATCCCTGCAGCCTCCTCTACAGAGACCTCTCCACATTCAGAGTGACATCTCCACACATCCATGTGCACATTCACACACAAAGGGACTGGGACGGAGAGGGACTCATGGCATCGAGGGATGAAGCTCAGCGAGCCGGGCACATGGGCTCCTCCACATGGATTCATGGCAGCTCCATTGCCTTCCTCCACACACCCCAACATACATACACACACATATGTCCCCCCTACGCAGAGCACCATGCCCCCTCCTCCCCTCCTGTGGAGACACACACCACACACAGCCCCCGCAGAACCTCCCGCCCCCTGCCAGACACAGAGGCATTGCCAAACCCCCACACTGAGACAAACCCAATTCCCCCACACAGGAAAATGTGCCCCTCCGCCATGCCCTTACCCCCTGACACACGGCTCCTCCCAGTCTTCTAATGGAGACCCCCAAACAGACACACACAGGGAACCACACATTTCCCACCGCCTCTCTTTGCCCAGCTGCAATGCTAGGGCTCGGGGTCCACAGGCTTGGAGCCCCAGCGACCCCTACGGCCTCCCAGGCCTCTAGGCCCCCACTCTCCAGCCCTCCTGGCTTGCCCCACCGCTCCCCCCTCCGCTGGTCCATACCTGCTCATACCAGTCCCGGTTGGTACAGGTGCACTCTGGCCACCAGCTGGGGCCGCTGCCGTTGAGTTTGGGGGTGCTCTTGCCCGGGACTGGCTTAGGAGGCACTGGCCCCACATCCCGGCCGGTGGGGATGAGCTTGGCCTTGGTGCGAGGGGTGGGGGTGGCCCCCGCCTGCGAGGGCAAGGTCTGCGAGCTGTAGCCCCCATAACCCGCGCTGGCGCCGTTGCCCCCACCTGGCCCGTAGGGGTCGGGGACCTGCCAGTCCCCGTAGCCCGGAGGCTCGAGGCGCCGCAGGGCGGCCAGGCGGGTCACCTCATAGCACTCAGGGCACTTACAGCAGTGCTGGTGCTTGTGCATGGCACTGCCCCCCGCGGCTCGGACCCCCCAGCCCACGCCGGTTTCCACGCCGCCGCCACCGCCGCCACCGCCGCCGCCGCCGCCGGGCTCCCGGGCACACTCACACTGCTCGGACCAAGAAGGGGGGGGCACCCGTGGGGGCGCCCGGGCTGAGCGGGGCCTGGGGCCGGGCGGGCGTCCCGGGGCCTCGGCCCCCACGCTGCCCCGCACCCACGGCTCCCCCTCCAGCACTGGCGGCTCCGTGTCGCCCGTCGTGGCTTCTGGGCCGAGGCCCAGCGGCAAAGAAGAAGCGGGAGCTCAAGCAGAGAATGGGTGCTGTGAGGACCGCTTCTGCTCTGGTCCCCAGGATGGATCTGAGTGGAGTCAAGAGCATCTCTCCCTGGCTCCCTTCTCAGTTGATTCCAGCCAATCAGCGTGCAGAGGCAGGCAGCGGCAGCGGCAGCGGCAGCGGCAGGAATGCTAAACAGCGGCTACTTAAAGGAACAGAGGCAGTGGCGCCCCCAGGCTCAGCCTCGGCTCCCCCAATCTCTAGGGAACTGTTGGCCCTAGGGCGGGGGCAGAGGACGTGGGCCACCAGAGAGCTCAGGCACCCGATCTTGTGCCCTTATATCGCCAATTTTAGCCTGTCCTCTGCATACTCCACCCCACCCCACTTCCAAGAGGGAGTTGCAGGGAGATGCTCAATGGGTCCCCAGGCTTGCTCTGAGCTGGGGACACCAGAAGTAAAGACGAGGTAGCAGGATGGACGGAAGGGACGTTGGAGCAGGGTGAGGGAGGTGCTTTCTCTTACAGGGGACCAAGGAAGAAGGCAGCATGTGAGGCCCACTGTCCTGTCAATGCCTGCTACACAAGACTATTGTTCTCTCAGTCTCTAGGCCCTGAAATTACTGTGACCTCACACTTGACCTTCTACCGTCACCAGTAAAGAACTCAACCCTAGATCAGGGATTAACAGAAAGCTCTAAGTCCTTGTCCCTGGCCCACAAACCCCTATCTCCTCCACTCCACCCCTGCATGGTTATGATGGGGGAAGGAATTTCAGGATATCAAGACGAGAGTCCCGGACAGGTGAAAAGGTAAGAAGGGAGAGAAACCCTTCTATGGGTCTGGAAGAGAGCTTAGGAATACTTGTCCAAGGACATCTCCTTACCCTCTCCTGGCTCAGCTCGTCGGATGAATGGAGGAAGGATGACGTACAAGAAAGACTATCTTTTTTGCAGTTCTTGTTTTGATTTTAGCTACCAATTATTGGGTCTTTACAAAGTCCTAAGTGCATAACATGCAAACCCAAATCCTACCAAGCTGATGCTATTATTATCTTCATTTTACCAATGAGAAATTGAGGCTCAAAGATGTTAACACAGCTAGGTAACACAGCTGGAAGTGACAGAATCAGGATGCAAATCCTGATTATTTGACTCCAGAGTCCATGCTGTGAACCACTCTAGTATGACAGGTCTATTCTAAGTGCTCCTGCAGAATTTACATCTCAGTTCAATTCAGCAAATGTTCATTGAGCACCTACTCTGTGCAAGACCTTGACCTAGGTATTAGGGATACAGAGATTCTTTTTTTTTTTTTTTTTTTTGAGATGGATTCTCATTCTGTCACCCAGGCTGGAGTGCAGTGGTATGATCTCAGCTCACTGCAACCTCAGCTTCCCAGGTTCAAACGATTCTCCTGCCTCAGCCTCCCGAGTAGCTAGGACTACAGGCTCCTGCTACCACGCCCAGCTAATTTTTGTATTTTCTTAGTAGAGATGGGGTTTCATCACGTTGGCCAGGCTGGTCTCGAACTCCCGACGCCAAGTGATCCACCCACCTTGGCCTCTCAAAGTGCTGGGATTACAGGTGTGATCCACTGTCCCCGGCCCTCAGAGATTCATTCTTAATTCAACAAATATGCATGGAACACTTGCTGTGTGCCAGACACTGTTGTAGGATTTGGGGATATAGCAGCAAACAAAATAAAACAGAACAAACAGAACAAATCCCTGCCCTTGGGGAGCTTACCTCCCAGTGAAAGGACACAGACAAAAATAAACACAATAAATAAGTGAATTATGTAGTACAGTAGGTCCTCATTTAACGTCATTGGTAGGTCCTTGGAAACTGTGACTAAGTGAAACAACGTATAACAAAACCAATTTTACCATAGGCCAATTAATATAAACAAGAGCTAAGTTCCTACAGCATACTTCTGGTCACAAAACATCACCAAGCTTCCAAATAAAGACCCAAAACACTTCTGATATTAAACATTGAAATAAATATGAGCTATGCACACATATAGAAAGATTAATGAAAACAAGTAAATAATTACCTAATTTTTGGTGAACCAGTGAGTGACAGCAGTGGAAGTGGTGGTGGGTTGAATCAAGGAATAAATGTATGCAAAGTGAAAATTGTAAGGAGCACCTCCCTACCATCATGCAGTTCAAAAGCAAACAATCACGAATACGGTGAGCTCGATGAGCACTTTCTTACCTCATAGTTTATTATGCATTTGTATGATTATCAACTACTTTATAAATTTTTATTTTACAATACTTTGTATCCATCCATCCATCCATCCATCCATCCATCCATCCATCCATCCATGCATCCATCCATTCATTCATTTTTCAATCTGCTTATTTCAGTTCAGGGTCAAGGGTGGCCAGAGCCTATCACAGCAGCTCAGGATACAGGGTAGGAACCAATCCTGGACAGGATGCCATTCCATCACAGGGTGCACTCACATACACACCCACACTCACTCACACTGGGACAATTTAGACACGCCAATTCACCTAACGTGCACTGGGATGTGGGAGGAAGTGCAGTACCCTGGAATACCCGGAGAAAACCCACACATACATGGGGAGAGTGTGCAAACTCCACACAGACAGTGGCTCTGGCCAGGAATCGTTTTGGTTGTTTTTTTTTTTTCCCTCATCAATGTTATAACAAAATGATGTTGAAGAAAACATTATTCAGCATATACACCTGCTGTGTATATGGTGATAAGTGCCATGGAAAAAATAAAAAGTAGAGCACAGTAAGATGGATTGGGAATGGTAGCGGAGGATACCAAGCTGTGATTTTTTTTTCAAGTTTTTTGCCCCCACAGTTTAATATGAAAGTTTTCAAACATACAGAAAAATTCAAAGAATTTTACAGTGAACACCCAATTACCCACTGCCTAGGATTCTCATTAACATTTTGCTATGCTTGCTTTATCATATATCTATCCTCCACATATCCTCTCCAACAGTTTTCAAAATGAAAATTTACAAACATACCAAAATATTGGAAGAATAGTACAATGGACACCACTGTATGTCTTCCTTATCAAGTCAACAATTTGACTTGTTTTGATTGTTATATTTGCTCTATCTATGTATCTATCCATCTATCTATATTTTTTGAAGAGTAGGTCTTGCTCACTCACTCAGGTTAGAGTGCAGCGGCATGATCATGGCTCACTGCACCCTCAAACTCCCGGGCTCAAGCAATCCTCCCACCTCAGCCTCACAAGTGGCTGGGACCACAGGTATGTGCCACCATGCCCAGTTAACGCTTTATCTATCATCTGTCTATCTATCTATCTATCTATCTATCTATCTATCTATCTATCTATCTATCTATCATCTATCTATCTATCTATCATCTATCTATCTATCATCTATCTATCTATGTATCTATTTATCTATCTATCTATCCCCTATGTAAGTTTCATTACATGTAAATGGTTCCATTATTCATCTGTAAGTTTTGATAACTTCCTTTAGCCATTCTTTGTCTGCTGGCAACAAATTCTCTTAGCTTTCCTTTGTCTGAGAATGTCTTGATTTCCCCCTCCTTCCCGAAGGATATTTTCACCAGATATAGCATGCTGGAGTGCAGTGGTGTGACCATAGTTCACTGTAGCCTCGAAACTCCTGGCCTCAAAGTGATCCTCCTGCCTCAGTCTCCCAAGCAAGCTCCTGAGTAGGTGGGACTATAGGTGCACACCACTCCTGGTTAATTATTTTATTTTTAGTAGAGACGAGGTCTCATTATGTTGCCCAGGCTGGTCTCAAACTCCTGGCCTTGGGTAATCCTCCCACCTTGGCCTCCCAAAGTATTGGAATTACAGGTGTTAGCCACTGTACCTGGCCACATTTGAATTCCTTTTCCTATGTAGGTAAGGTGTTGTTTCTCTCTTGCTGCTTTCAAGTTTCCCATCTTCAGTTTTCGGAAGTTTGATTATGATGTGCCTTGGGGTGAACTTGAGTTTATCCTATTTGGGGTTTGTTCAACTCTTGAACCTGTTCATTTCTGTCTTTTGCCAAATTTTCAGCCATTATTTCTTGAGTAATTTTTTTTAGCCCCATGCTCTTTCTCTTCTTCTTCCACATCTCCAATTACGTGAATGTTAAGTCCTTTGTTATAGTCCCAAGCATCCCTGAGGCTCTGTTCATTTTTTTTTCTTTGAGACTGTGTTTCATTTTGTCACTCAAGCTAGAGTGCAGTGGCACAATCACAGCTTACTGCAGCCCTGATCTCCCAAGCTCAGGTGGTCCTCCCACCTCAGCCTCCTGAGTAGCTGGGACTACAGGTGTGCATCACCGCATCCAGCTAATTTTTGTATTTTTAATAGAGACAAGGTTTCACCATGTTGCCCAAGCTGGTCTTGAACTCCTGGGCTCAAGTGATCTGCCCACCTCAGCCTCCCAAAGTGCTGGGATTACAGGCGCGAGCCACTGTGCCCAGCTCTGTTCATTTATTTTTAAGTCTATTATTTTTCTCACCATTGTTCAGATTGGGTAATTTCTAATGTTCTATCTTTACGTTCACTGATTCTTTCCTCTGTCCTCTCCATCCTCCTTTTGAGCTCATCTACTGAGGTTTTTAGTTTGGTTATTATAGTTTGTTCTAAAATTTTATTTGATTCTTCATTATATCTCTTATTTCTTTGCCAAGATTTGCTATTTTTTAAATTTGTTTTAACCTTGTTTGTAATTGCTCATAGATTGCTCATAGAAGCATTTTTTTTTTTAATGTTGGCCACTTTAGAATCTTTGTCAGAGAGTTGAAATCTTTCTCTTTCTCATTCAAGTTGAGAGTCTCCTGGTTCTTGGTATAACGAGTGAATTTATTTTTTTTTAAGACACAGGGTCGGCTGGGCACGGTGGCTCAAGCCTGTAAACCCAGCACTTTGGGAGACGGAGGCGGGTGGATCACAAGGTCAGGAGTTCGAGACTAGCCTGGTCAATATGGTGAAACCCTGTCTCTACTAAAAATACAAAAATTGCCTGGGCGTGGTGGCGGGTGCCTGTAGTCCCAGCTACTCAGCAGGCTGAGGCAGCAGAGTCGCTTGAACCCGGGAGGCGGAGGTTGCGGTGAGCCGATATTGCGCCACTGACTCCAGCCTGGGCGACAGAGCAAGACTCAGTCTCAAAAAAAAAAAAAAAAAAAAAAAAGACACAGGGTCTCACTATGTTGCCCAAGCTGACCTTGAACTCCTAGGCTCAAGTGATTCTCCCAACTCAGCCTCCTGAGTAACTGGGACTATAAGTGCTGGGTTTAGATATAGAGTGATTTTCATTGCATCCTGGGAATTTTTGGATATTATAGTATGAAACCCTGGATTTCATTTACATCTTTTGCTTTTGGTAGGCTTCTTCTGACACCATTTTCATCAGAGGAAAGGGCCACTGCCTGGTTACTGCCGGGTAGAGGTTCAAGTTCAATTTCCCTCCTTGGCCTTGGTTGGTATGTGTGGTGGAGGCTTCTCCTTTTTACTGTGCAGGGGTAAAAATTCCAGCTCCCTACTAGGCCTCCACTGATGCCTCCCTAGCTGGAAGGGGCAGAAGTGCCTTTTTACTGTTCCGCAGGTGGGCTTCCACTAACACCACAGTCAGGAGGTGGAGATTTTGGGAGGGGAGGAGAGGGAGGCTAGTGGCCTCATTAAATGATATGTTATGGTCAAAGTCCTGACTCACCACCAGGCTCCTCTGACACTGACACCACCCAACAGGAAAGGGGTCTTGTTACCCCTTGGGGATGGAAGTTTAGGCTCTCTACTCAGCCTTCTCTGACACTACACCAGAGAGTACGGGGGAGCCTGGCCAGAGTGAAAATCTGGGTTATCTACTTGGCCTTTGCTGGATTGGGTGCAGCTGCAGTTTTTTTTTTGTTTTTTCGTTTTTTGTTTTTTTTCTGTGGTGTGTGGTTGCAGTGGGTGGTTATTGTCTAAGAGTTTTCTGTCTGGCTAAACTCCATTTCCTGGTCTTATGGCTAGAGAGAACAGGCCAGTTACTGGTGTTTGCAGTTTTTTTTTGTCTGTGCCCATTGGCATTTCCAGGCTGCTGGCTTCTCCAGTACCTGGTCTGGAATATTTCATACAACGGGAAAACCCAGGGAACTCATCACCTCGCGTTCAGGTCACTGGGGTTCCTAGTTAGTCTGCCCCCTTCCTCTTCTTTCATAGTCTTCTTATGTTTGTCTTATATATAATGTCCAGAGTTTTAGCTGTACTTAGTGTGAGGAATAAATAGGGAGAAGTGTGTCTATTCTAACTGGGCCCATAACTGGAAGTCTTCCATCTTTTTAAAAAAATTAACTACATTTAGTTTTTGAAGAGTGCCAGTCAATTGTTTTGGATTTGTCTTTTTCCTCATGGTGTCATTTATCTCGTTCCTTTATACAGTACTCCCCCTCTTATTCATGGTTTTAACTTTCCATAGTTTCAGTTACCCATGGTCAACTGCAGTCCGAAAATATTAAATGGAAAGTTCCGGAAATAAACAATTTATGAGTTTTAAATTGTATGCCGTTATGTAATGAAATCTTGTGCTGTCCTGCTTCATCCCGCCCAGGATGTGAATCATCCCTTTGTCCAGTGTATCCACACTGCATACACTACGCACCTATAAGTCACTTAGTAGCCATCTTGGTTATCACTTCAGAAAAACATAGTATATACAGGGTTTGGTACTATCTGCTGTTTCAGGCGTCCACTGGGGGTCTTGGAACATATTCCCCATGGATAAAGGAGGACTACTGTACCCTGTATTTACTGTAAACTGGACATTAAAATAGAGGGAATCTTAAATAGGTTGGTCAGAATAGGCTTCACCGAGAACGTGGCATTTCAGCAAAGAATTGAGGGAGGTGAGGAAGTGAGCCATGCAGAAGAGTAAACCTAGCAAGGGGAAGCCAGTGCAAAGGTCCTGGTAAGGAGTGCCTCTGGCTTGCTCAAGGAACAGCAAGGAGAATCAAGTGGCTTTAACAGAGTAAGGGAGGGGAGAATGCCAGGAGACGAGATCAGAGATTTAATAAGGGACTAGATTGTGTAGGACCTTGTAGACCACTGTAAAGATTTTGGCTTTCCTCTCAGAGAGATGGAGTGCCATTGGAGGGTTTCGTGCAGAGAACTGGCATGACGTGACTTGAGTTTAGCAGGATTGGTATAGCTTCTTTGCAGAGAATAGGCCGCAGCGGCAAGGATGGAAGCAGTGAGACCAGTCAGGCGGCTGCTGAAGTGATCCAGCTGAGAGGTGGTTGTGCCTTGGACCAGCATGGTAGCACCAGAGATGATGAGAAGTGGTTGGATTCTGGGTGTATTTTGAAAGGAGAGCTAACAGGATTTGCTGACAGATTGGATACAAGGTGTGGTTCCAAGGATTTTTTGCCAGGACAACTGGAAATGTGAAATTGCCATCAACTGAGATGAGGACAGTTTTAGGACGGGTCATTTTTGGGGGAAAAGGTCAGCTGTTCAGAAATGAACATGTCGAGTTTGGGATGTTTGTTAGATATCCAATTGGAGATGAACACAGGCCCTGCCACCAAGGTGCTCAAAGTGAAAGAAATGGAAATATGGAAGCCCATCATTACCATACCTGTGAAAAGTGGTATTTCAGGAGGGTGTATAGAAAAGCAAGTTAGCAGTTCTGCTTGCTGGGGGGAAGGGGACTTAAGAAAAGTTTCACAAAGGAGATGATATTTTCAGTTTTGTCCCAAAGGGTGACTGGGCGTTCATTAGACAGAAAAAAAGAATGTATTGTTTTCTGTACTCCTAGACTTGGCACACAGTGATTGCTCAATCAGACCCAATCCAGTCACTATTTTTGTGAGTTTGGACATTACTTAACCTCTCTGAGACTTGGTATTGTAATCTGTGAAAAGGAAATAATCACAGTGTTCTTGTGAGGGTTAAATGTAGGACACTTAGCACACCGCGTGGTACATAGTGGGTTAGTGTTAATTATGGTCAAACGAATGAATGAGTATCTTCCTTAATGACCAAATCCAGGCTAGGCTGGTAACCCAGGAGCCTAGTCTTCTATATGCTTAACAGTTTGTCTATAGAGGTTGCTAGACTCCTTTCAACCTCTGAACTGCTCTGATTGAAAAATAAGCATTGATAAGCCTCGACTGAATGGAGAGAGTCAAACTACCCTCCTCAGGCCCCTTCCTTACCCCCTTTTTTGCCCTATCCCCTTTAACAGGTTCCTTCCTCCCTTCCTCCCACCCTCTCTCTCTCTTCATTTTTTAATGATTGTGAGCAAAATCCCTTCAGACTCATAGTGAGCTTCTCCTCATTCCGTAGGCTCCCTGCCGCTCAGACTGAACTGGGTTGACATGGCTGGGAGGAGGTCAGCCACACTGAGACACTGTGACACTTAACTAGGGAACCTCCCTCCCAACTGCTAGGGCTCCAGCCTGAGACCCCAGGGAGACAGTCGCCCCCTACAGACCAAAAGCGCCCCACACCGCTGCAGGCAGCTCTGGTTGCTAGGCAACCAGGCGATGGAGGACTTCAGGAACGGATTTTCAAGCAGAGAGACCATTTCTCTCCCCTTCCACCGCCTCTCCGGCTCCTTCAGCAAGTAGACGGGGCTGGGAACGCGCGGTCTGCTGCTGTCTGTCTGATAAGCTGGGCTCATTCTTGAAAATAGAGCTTCACTGGGTGACCTCCATATTGTGTGTGGTGAAACGATCACTCTTGCCCCAAATGTGGTTTCATCTGGGGGCTGAAGACTCGGGTCGATCAAGGTGGAAGTTTCTGATTTGCAAGGAGGGGAGGAGCATTGTTGTGGGTGTGCACCCTTAGTCAATGGGAATTCTAGCAAATTGAGCTTGCGTGGGAATAATTTTGATCAGTCCATCAAGATTTCCTCACGATTCCCAATGTATACATTAGGAAACTCTTACGTTAGCCCATTAAAATAAAAAGGTCAATGGGAATGACAATATATAAAGGATCATTCATACCTCATTGGGGACAAGTTTTCAGTGGCTTTCATGAATACGGTTTCTCTCCAGACAAGGGAGAGATCATGAGATCTGTGAATCCCTGTGAGTTGGGACAGAGCTCAACAAAATGGAAAGAAATAAAAAGAATGGCGGGGCTGGGGGTGTGGTAAACACAGAATCTGGCAGCTTCTGAGCTCTGTGTCTGGTTTGGGGATCCCCAGCTCTGTGCCCCCTGTGTTAGGACCATGCTGAAGCACTCCATCCTTATGAAGGCTGTGGGGGACCAGAAATCCATAGCTTTTCCTTCTAGTAACCTAGCATTCTGGCCCAGGAGTGGGCCCAGGCAGGCCAAGGCCATGACCGAAACAATCTTTCCACTTGGGACGCATCTCTTCCTTCTCGGCTAGTACAACAGAAGCTTGATTGTGGCAGAGCCCCAAGCCATGGCGAGCTTAGGAGAGAGCTGTGCCCAGGAGTCTCCTCGTGGGGTTTCCCTCAAGAGTTCCAAGGTAGAGATACCAGGGTGAGGTAACTGGCATCCAGAGAGCATCTGGCCCGGCCACTGCTCAGTCCACATCTCCACAGGGCATAGTGGCAGGGGATGCTTCTTGCTCTCTGTGTTTCCAAACTGAACTGGGTCGGGGCTGTGCTCCTGCTCTATTAATAGCCCCCTAGCCCAGCCTGCTAGCCCCAAACCCGGATGCCAGGAGCTGTGAGTCAGCAGCTAAAAATAACGAACAGCAACTACATCCGAACCCCAATGAGCAGTTCCCCCGGGTCCTCCGCCCTTAAGTTTTTGTCAGTGTCAGTCTCCAGCCCAGGGCCCAGGGCCTATAGGTTAAACCGCTATAGCTGTCCAGTTCTCCTAGGAAGAGAGTGAGGATTTCCGGTGGCAGGCTCAAGGCTGCGTACCCAAGGCTAGGGACTAGGAGAAAGGGGTTAGAGGCAGGGGCTGGGTTGGGGGGCCAGACGCTGGGGTTAGAGGGCCGCAGCTGAGAGTGTGAGAGCTGAGAGGTTGGGGCTGCAGGGATGGAGTTGCTGGAGGTCTTCAGGGTGAGGTTGGGAGGTGAGGGGAGGAAGAGACTGGGCGATTGGGAAGGGACAGAAAAGTAGGGAAGGGGGAGGAGGTACGTGCTGAGAGGTGAGAGCCCGGCAGTACCGGGCAGACTGGGGGCCCTAGAGCTAAGGCTGGTAGCCAGCCTGACAGAGAGGGGATGGATCGGGAACCGGGAAAAGTAAGGAAACGCTGCTCGAAAAGGCGGAGTGTGGGAGAGACCTGCCCGATACACAGCGGCGTGGACCCCCAGGAAGACCAGGATCGGAGCACTGATTGCGGCGTTCGTTCTCCGCGCGCCTCCAGCCTCCCCGCGCGTCGCATGCTGGCACCCCCACCCACCGCGCCAGCTGCAGGCCAGGTACGTGGGCGCGGCAGGCCGCCGGAGCCGGAGTGTGCAGGGATGCGCACGGAGAGGGCGGGGCGGCCAGAAAGGAAAGGGGTGGGCCCGGGAGAAGGGGGCGGGAACACGGATTCAAACTCGTCTGCGTCCAGCCAGATACCGGAAATGGCCGGGGACTCACTGGGAATTGTAGTTCCCGCGGCTGCCCGGCAACCGAGGGTAAGGGGGCGGGTCTTGTCCCGAGGATGTCAGTGTTGCCCCAGGTCCCAGTCTGGCGAGAGGGGAGGAACCGAGAACCCGACCTCCCTACCTGGCCGACTCCTTAGTTCTACTTCCCTCCGTGTGGAGATACGAACTAGGTCGAATGTGGGTGTGGCGGAAGACTGTGGGTTCACCACAGAGCCCCTCTTGTCCCCGTTTTTGCCTTAGCCCCTCCCTTCTTCTACTAGACTCTTCATCCTCGGTCAGCTCCGCACTGGCCACCTTAGCTGCGAAGCCCAGGGACTCCCGAGCCGCAAACACATTGGGGAACTTGCTCCTCCAAGGGAAGGCTGGGCCGGAAATTGGACCCTACGCGCAGCCCAGAGGAGCAAAAACTTGTGGAATCGGACCTTGCCCTCGGAGTCCTGAGTCAAGGACACGAGTCCCCAAGCGGCACGAAAAACAGGTGGCATTCAGCAAATACGTCACGGCGACGACCGATGCGGACCTCCTCTTGGGACGGCCACAAGGTGGAGCTACAGTGCAACCCTGCACCGCGCGCCCGGCCTCCTGACGCCCCCGAGGTGGCTGCTCTCCCGCGGGCATCCCGCGAGCCTCCCGCAAGTCCTTCATTGCCGCAGGTGATTCTCCTCCCACCTCCAACCCACCTCCTCCCATCTCCCCATGATGGCCCCTCAAGGTCGTGTCCAATCCAACCGTAGATGGAAGGTGCCTCCTTTCCCCAGCCCCTGAGCCGAAAAGATTAGGCTGTGACCAAATGGAGATTACATTCGTTGAGTAACAGATTAAGACAAGATACAGGAACCAACCTGCCTTGAAGAAAAGGCTGCGCACAGCAAAAAGCCACCTGTAAGCACAGAATTACAGGGCTAGACGGGCTCTTCAGCTCCTAGCCTCTAGGCAGGAAAACAGCTAAGCTGCAAGGGTCGAGGAAGACAGTACATCGTGGAGTGGCGATGGTGTCTCTATCATCTTACAGTTCTCCGGAAAAGACCATTTGGTTATTTCCTTCAGTCCCTCTTCCAAGCTATCCCACCCCGACACACCCTGTGCCTTCTATGCAAGAACACGTGCACACAAGTCTGAGACATTATCCGAGCAATCTCCCTTTTACTTCCTCTGTTCTAGTTTCATTTGGGGAGAAACTTCTCATTACTCACTGTCTTCACAAACATCTCAGGTCAAAACCCCAAAGGGACCAGATTCCATAGCAGCTTAGGGAATGCCCATCAACTGGGCAGAGGGCCCTCATGGTTCGACAAAGCTCCCCCCACTTGCAACCCACTACCCCTGAAGCATTCCACTTCAGCCGCTCTCCAACCCTTGCTGTTTGGGCAATGTAGACTGGCTTGGGTGGGGAAGCAGGGCAGGGCATTCACTCCGTCATGAAATTGTTGATCCTTGTCAGCAGCACTGCTGTTTCTAAGCCTGGGGAGGAGGGGGAGGGTGGGTCATCTAGGGAGTTAAGCAAGGGGAAAGCTACAGGAGGAGAAACATGAGGTGAGGGGAGAAAGTTCTTACCAGTTTTCCCTCTCTTCTTAACAAATCTCCTGTGAGGAGAAAAGCTTCCCGTTGTGAGTTCAGCTAGCTTCAAGCAGGCCTTTCCAGCCCCCACACCTGCTCCCCCAACTGCCTTTCCTACATTCAAGCCAATTTGATAGTATAAGGAAGGGCCTAAGAATCTCAGAGGAACTAAACAGACCCCAAGCCCTGGGTAGCATATATGAGTCTGAAGCAGCCTCATCACCAGGGCCCTGGAGAAAGTAAGGACCCAGAAAGCTGAGGCACAAAGAACTCACCTTTGGAGGAGGAAGGGCCACAAAAGCAGCATGGTGGAAACACAATTGGTAATGACCCATATGATTAGGTAGGTTTGAGGGGTCTGTGAAAATAGGAAAAGGCCCCAAGGGTAGAATGTCAGGGGAAATAAGTAAGGAAGAGAGGGACAGGGTTAAGGAAAACCAGGGATGGGAGGAGAGGAGAGGTGACAGTCCCAGAGCCCTTACAATAAGCCAGATAGGGTAACGCATCTGCTGCAGCAGCTGGCAGTCGTTGGTGGTGACCGAATCCACCCCTGCACACCAAAGCAGAGAGAAGAGCCAGGGCTTGTTCACTACAAATAGGTTCACCGAGACATTATCCTTATGCAATGCCCTGTGAAGATGGGAAAGAAAATAGGGAACATCCAGAATCATGGCGCACGGGACATGGGAGGCAGCCCCCTGCCTGTGCTTGAATCTACAGTGCCACTGCCAAGGAGGTATCAGCTCTGCCTTTCCATTGCAGCCCCTGACCAACAATGATTTTCCTTTCATAGCTGAACTCTGTCTTCTGGTGGATTCCACCCATGGGTCCTAGCTTTGCTATCTGGGGCCACACAATGTGTCTCTCCCCTGGGTCCTTAGCAGAGGCCCTCTCTCCCTGAGCCTTCTCTTCTCTAGGCCCCACAGCCCCAGCTCCTTCAGCCATTACTCTTATTATTTCCTTCCCTGTACAAACCTCTCTAATATGATATATTCCAATTTATCAATGTTCCTTTGAAAATATGGGACCCATCTCTGAAAATAATATCCCAGATGGGCTTGGACCAGCCTTTTTTTTTTTTTTTTGAGACAGGATCTTGCTCTGGAGTGCAGTGGCACAGTCTTGGCTCACTGCAGCTTGACCTCCTAAGCTCAAGTGATCCTTCCGCCTCAGCCTCCAGTGTAGCTGGGACTATAGGTGGGCACCACCATGCTCAGCTAGTTTTTATTTTATTTTATTTTATTTTGTAGAGACGGGGTTTTGCTATGTTGCCCAGGCTAGTCTTGAACTCCTAGGCTCAAGTGATCCTCCTGCCTTGGCCTCCCAAAGTGCTGGGATTACAGGTGGGAGCCACCATGCCCAGCCAGCTTGGGTCAGCTTTGAAGAGAGCAAAACTATCTCCTCCTGTCCTCTGGGCACTATGCTTGTATTCAGGTAGCCCAGAGTCAGGTTAGCCTTCGTCAATGTTACATCCCACTGATGACTCACTATGTATACTGTTCAATAAAAGCCCTGGTCTTTTTCACACATGTTCCTGTTGATGCCAGTGTCTCCTCTCTGGTCTTTGTGCAACTGAAATTCTTTTGGGCCCCAAATAGAGGTCTTTCCATCTATCCCTGGTGCATTTCATCTTGCTAGATTTGGCCTATCTTTTTACAGCACCTGGACCTTTCAGGGCCTCGATTCCATCATCAGTGTATTCATTACCAATTCACATCTTTTGGAAACATGATCAGCAGTTGATTAGCAGCTGATATTGACCAGGACAAGACTAAGGTGAGAGCCAAACCCTATGTCATGTCTTCCTCTGGTTATAACTTGGGGAAATAAATACTTACATAGCTAGGTGAGATGGCTCATGCTTATAACCGGGAGGCTGGCGGTGGGGGGGGGGGGGCAGTGGCTCAGGCCTGTAATCCCAGCACTTTGGAAGGCCAAGGCAGGAAGATTGCTTGAGGCCAGGAGTTTGAGACTAGCCTGGGCAGGTAGTAGGAACCTGTCTCTAAAAAAAAAAAAAAAAAAAAAAAAAAAAAATAGCCTTGCATAGTGGTGTGTGCCCATAGTCCTAGCTACTCAGGATCACTTGAGCCCAGGAGTTCAAAGGTGCAGTGAGCTCTGATCAGGCCACTGCACTACAGGCTTGGTGACAGAGTGAGACTCTATCTCTAAAAAAATTTTTTTAATTAAAGTTCAAATTAAAAAAAGAAATATGTATGATAACTGGGCTATCATTCAGTTCACATTTTTCTGTCTGAACACAAGGACCTTATAAGAGGCTCTAGCAACCAGATGCTTTGAAGTCCGTCATGGTTCAGCTGGGTCAGCTTCTGGGGCTCAGCTCATATCTGGGACTCTCCCTGATTCACGCTCTCTTAACCTGATCTCTTTGTTGTGGAATAAAATCCTTCCCGTGGCCTACAAGGTCCTACCCAATTTGGCCCCTGCCTGCTTCTCTAGCTTCCCCTTCCCCTTGCTCATTAGACTGCTGTTCCTGTTCTGCAGCTCGTAGTTAGCTCCTTGTGACCATTCAGGTCTCAGCTTAGATATCACCTCTTTAACCAGCCTTCCGAATGTGGGTGCACCCACCTCCCTGCCCCAGCCCATCACTCTCAAACCTAACCACTCTTCTACATCTCTCTGTTTTGTCTTCATAACACTTTTTCACTTTCCAATATGCATGTATTTTGTTAAGTGGTTTATTCTCTGTTTCTTTCAGTAGTACATGTACTCCACAAAAGCAGGAACCTTGTCTGTCTTATTTGTGTTGTGTCCCCAAAGCCTGCAATACTACCTGATACATGGCAAGTGTTCTGTAAATACTTGTTGTATGAGTGAATTAATCAAGAGGCTTTGCTCTCCCTGAACTGATTCTTCCCTGCCATTAAGCCTCATGTGATCCCCTTGGTTCCTTTCCTCTAGCACTCACTTGATATCCAATAGTGGCAGATCTTGATAGGGGAGGTTGAGAAACTGGGGCCTCTCAGTTCTGTTGCCTCCCTGATGTCCATATATCTGGCGCATTCCAGGTGCCCGTCGTTGGACATGAGCCCGATCTTCATCTGGTAGCCAAAAGACCTGTGGTTCAGGAAGGATGGGTGTGAAGCTGAGGAAGACCTAGGGATTCCAAGGGCAGGGACAGGGGCAGAGAGTTTTGACCACAGAATGGGGTATGTGAGCTGGGGCAGGGCCCTGGGGCTAGGGGCAGCCTCAAAATCATCATCATCATCATGGCCTAGGGAAGGCAGGGTGGGGAGAGGGGGTCCTGGCAACATCACCATGGCTTGGGGCACCCTTGCATTCAGCACAGTCTCCAATGTCTGGATCACAAAAGTGTCATAGTATGTGTGGTTTTGTGGGGGTCGGCGCAAGTCGAACATGATGGAAAGGTTGAGGGCTGCAGCTTCCTCCAATAGCTCTTCTAATGCTGGTACCATCTGACTCTCAGCCTCTTTCTGATCAGGGCCTGCCAGCGGTTTGGCCCCCCAGAAGGGTCGCCTCTATAAGAAAGAACAATTATTTCAAGACCAGAAGAGGCCTCCAGGCCTTGCCCCCATCCTCACTATCTTCACTCATATCTTCCACTTGGTGTCCAGCTTCTTTCCACCTCTGAGCCAGGGCCTTTTTCCAAACTGTGGCCTTCTTCCAGACCGTCTAACATCTTACTCTGTGACCTCAACCTCCTACCCTTCCAGTTTCCTAACTTCCTCTCTCCCACTACACCTTCTCATTGGTCTTGAGGAGACCTCTGCAATCCTGACGCTTTGGTTTCTTCCCAGTTCATCAGCCCCTTTCTAGCTGCACCTACACCCCCTACCCATGGTCCATCCACAGCTTGAACTACTTTTCCATAGCACTCTCAGCTCCCTTTCTGTCCCACTTGCCCTACAACTCCCAGACTCTGATTCAATTCTACAATTGTCTGCCTTCTCCACCCCTAGAACTGGGGGCTGAGCACTGCCATGGGCAGAGTACACAATGTGGGCTGTTGGCACTGCAGTCCTTATTTTTCGCTCTCAGCACTGCTTAACAATCCTTGTACTTGCTCTTGATTTGCTCCCTCTCCCATTCCCCCTAGTGTTATTCCAAGCCTCTGCTACTCTCCTCTCCTTATTCTCAATGAATGACCTCACTTCCTAATTGCCGACATGGATAAAGCTAGCTATCTAACACTTATTAAGTACTTACTATGTGCCAGGCAGTGTTCTAAGTACTTTATGTGCATTGACTGATTTAATCCTCCCAATAACCCTACAAGGTAGGTACTGTTATTATTCCCATTGTACAAATGAGAAAATTGAGGCACAGAGAGACTAAGAAATGCTGCCTCGGGTCACACAGTCAGTAAGTGGTAGAGCCAGGGTTTAAACCCAGACATCCTTTGCTCTTAATCACTCTGATCTGATATGATGTAAAGAGTTAAATGGAAAAGAAGCAAGTTGCAAAAGAGTCTGTGTAATGATTCTGTCTGTGCAAAATAGAGAGAGAGAGAGAGAGTTTGTGTATGCAGATGCACCTTGACTTATGATGGGGTTGTGCCTTGATAAACCCATTTTAAGTTGAAAAGATTGAAAATAAAAAATGCATTTAATATGCCTAACCTACTGAATATCGTAGCTTAACCTAGCCTGCCCTAAGTGTGCTCAGAACTTACATTAGCCTACAGTTAGGCAAAAATCATCTAACACAAAGCCTATTTTATAATGAAGTATTGAATATCTCGTGTGATTTATTGAATATTGTACTGAAAATGAAAAACAATTGTTGTATGGGTACTCTAAGTATAGTTCCTATTGAATGTATATCAATCTCAAATCATCATAAAGTAAAAAAACATTAAATGGAAGCTCATAAGTTGGGGACTGTGTGTGTGTGTGTGTGTGTGTGTGTATCCAACTGTTAACAGTGACTATTTCAGAGGGATTGGATTATGGGAGACTTTGATTTCTATGTTATTTCTTATTTCTCTGATGTTTTACTTTTTACAATGAACAGGTATTACTTTTACAATCAGGGAAAGAGGAACTGAAAAAATTCAATATCCTTTTAAATATTTTATACCACTTACAGGATTGAAGTTGACACTTCTGGGCCAGGCATTCGGAGCTCTTCAAGGCCAAGCCTCTGCTCCCTACCACTCCCATGAATTGTCTCTCTCAGTTACATTCAGCCACATTTTATTCCTGGAAACACCCTTTTTCAGTCTTCTGGGCTTTACGCGTCCTCTTCCCTCTGACGGAGTTCCCGTTCCCTGCTTTGTGCATCTTAGGAGAAGACTTTCATCGTCTCCTGTATGAATCCACTCCTGATTCTCTCCCAGGCAGGAAAATGTTTTTATTGCTCTGAGTTTCCTGAACCGTCTGCTGCCTAGGCTCTCTACTAGGTGGAAGTGACTTGAGAGCACAGACTATGTTCTTATTGCCTAGCACAGGGCTGAGCAAATGCTTATCAACAGAATGAACTCTGCCCTCTCTGAGTGTCCCTGCAGGTGGCTGCCTCTTTGCAGAGGCTGTCCTCACCTCTAGAAACCAGGATCCAGCATTGAGTCTCTTCAGTTCAGCCCAGGAGAAGTCACTGCTGTGGGCTGTGATTCGGGTTGGGAATACAGAGGCTACATTCGTGGTCCTGCTGAGGTGCTCATCATGCATGAGGAAGGGGACCCCGTCGGAGCTGAGGGCACAAGGGGTGTCAGAGGGCCAAGCTCTGGGGCTGGTCGTCATATCCTTCAGCCCCCCAGGTCCCCTAAGCCCCAGCTTCCCTCACCTGACCATCACATCAGTCTCAAACACAGTAGCTCCGCATTCAGCTGTCTTCCGCAAGGACATCAGGGTGTTCTCGGGAGCCAGCTGGGAAAGGGAATAGGTGATGAGGTAGCAGGGGAGGGTGGGAGACTGGGAACCCACAGGCCTGGTCGCTATAGCGCAGACGAGCAGACCCTCCCCACCCTCCCAGCATTCTGTCCAACACTCACCATGGGGGCCCCTCGGTGTCCCACCAGCCCAGGCTTGGGTGGTAAGTCTCTGGGTTCCATGATGCAGGGTGAGGAGATGCATAGGGGGGCCAAGTAGATGACCAGGGCAACTCCAAAAAATAGGAGCAGTAGCAGAATCTTGGGACCTGTGGGGAGTGGGGGGACAGGCTTTCAAGAATGGGCAAGGGGAGAGCTCTGGGGATGGAAGGTAGAGTGCAGGTCGCAGAGCATGAGTGGCCAGCAAGGGTGAGTGGGGCAGCGGCATTGGCACCTCTTCGGTGGATACGGTAGAAGGTATCAGCCACAGGCCAGGCCAGGAGGGCGATTCCAGCGGCTGCTCCAATATGAAGGAATGGGGCTGTGGCCTGTGGACAAGAGCTGGTGAGGTGGGCTCTTCTCCAGTGCCCCTCCCCGCTTTCCTTTTAGGGCCTGACTGCTGGAGTTCAGAGCTACCTGCAGTCTTTGGGGAACAGGAGCAAGATATGTTCTAGTGTTGGCCGCAAGCCAAGGCTCCCGTCTAGACACTGGAGGTTGGCCACTCACCTGCAGTGACACACGCAAGCTATGCCACTCCTGCTGCCATTGGATGTCCAGTCCCACAAGGCCAGCGGCCACAAGCAGCATAATGAGGAGCAGCAGCACCTGGGGGGCCAGGGATGAATGAGGCCTCTTGGTCAATTTTGGGCTCATGGTTGGTGAGCTGCTCCTTCACTCTACAGAGATGGGACCCGACCCTTCCCTTCCCCTGACACATCTGCTTTCCTCCTTTCACTCAACAAGTACTTACTAGGCTTCAGGTCCTGGGCTTGACCCCCCGGGGGTATAAATGTGAGATCCTCAGCAAATAGCCAGCCAAGTGCTGGGCCCAGTGGCCCCCTCTCCCATGCACTCCCATCCCTACTGTACCTTGTGGAGGCTGTGCAGATGCAGGGGCTGTCTACAAAGCCGCAGGAGCAGGGCCAGGACCTAGGGGCAGAGAGTGGTGGGACTTACGGGGTGCCAAGAGGGGAGCAAGGTTACTGAGGTGGGCTTCCCAGGCTGGTACCTCCCTCCTACCCAAGAATTAGCCCCTCCCTCGGTGGCCAGGATGGGAATAGGGAGCTAAAACTAAGCAGGAAGGAAGGCTGAGGTGGGGTTAGGCCAGTGGCCTCCAGACCCACCAATAGCAAGGATGCATATGTGACCAGTAGAGAGATGACCAGCAGGAATGCCAGGGACCAGTCCATCCAGTGTCCCCAGTGGCGGAAGAGGAATCTGTGGGAGGGGAGAGGGAAGTGTCCAAGTGGGGGAAGGGGTGTCAATAGTGGCCTGAGGGGAGGTGGGGTGGGTGGATCCAGGAGGACTAGAAGGGAGTGAGGAGAAAGCCCCTCACCGGGCCAGGGGCTCCAAGGATTGAGGAGATTTTGGGGAGGGATTTTCTAAGGAGATTGGGTAGCAGCAGAGCTGGGTTTGAGCAGCTGGGCAGGGCTGGGGGATGACTGACAGTGGGGCACCCAGGGCTCCCAGGGTGGGGAGCAGGTTGACATGTATGCTGGGGAAGCGGGGGAAATCCATGACACACTCATTGAAGTTGTGCAGGTCATTGAGAAGGACGAGCCCGATGTACAGCCAGCCCAGGGAAAGGAGGAAGGTGAGGAAGAGCAGGCCAAACCAGATACAGTCGCACTGCAAAGGGGCAGGAGAGAAACTCACAACCAATACCTACTTCAGACTCAGAGTCCCCAGTGGGTGGCAGCTAAAGGGAGCTGCCTGCCCCGTGTTGGGCTGCTCTGCTCGGGGGGGCAGCTCTTTCCATATTTGAGGGAGATTTTCTTCCTGGGAGAGAGAGCCCCTTCCCCCAAGCTGTCTATGAGCACAATTGGCCTTCTTATCCCCTCCAGTGGGCCTCTGCCTTCTGACTTCCAGCCTCCCCCCTCCATCCCTACTCCACCTTGCTGGTTTGCATCCTCTCTCTGGGGCATTTCCTCCAGTGGCAGCTATACAGGCAGTGGAGGCAGCGGGCCCAGACGGAGCAGCAGCCGGGGGACTCGGCCATGGTGAAGGCCTGGGGGAAGGGACACTCGACCATCAGGGACCCTGGCAGAGGGCAGATCCCAGTCTCCCTCCTAGTGTATCTGAGGAGCCCGGGGAGGGGAGCAGAGGCCTGGGCCGCTGCTCAGCAACGGAGGTCACGGGGCAGGCCCAGAGTGCCAGAGTGGATGAGGCGAGCAGCCCCAGCTGCAAGCCTGGCAATGGGAGACAGTCTCCAGAGCTTTCGTTTCCCTTTAATCTTGTTACCTGGAGAGTCAGTGGGACACCCAAGAGGTCCAGCCTCTTTTCGGGCAGGATGCATATCCACTCTCTCCAGTTCCTCCCCATTTAACAGCACACACCTCTGGGGATGGAGTGCTTGCCCTGGGGGTAAGAACTCAAGAGAAACTGCCCAGGGTGGGGCAAACTCAGTTCAGCAAGTTAAAGCAGGTTTGGCCAAGCTGGAGGCAGCCCCATGTTGAATTGCTTTCCAGCCCAGGAAGCAGGAGTAACCTGAAGCAAAGGTTCCAGTTCTGACCTGGGGCTAAGGAAGGCCCAGCTAGTTGGCCAGTTGCTATGGATATAGAGATTATTCAGATCACAAATCCCTGAAAGATTCTCTGTGTCCACCTCTCAGGGGACAGAGGGCACTGCCAAAAAGAGGAAAACTTGAGGTGAACATGTTGCCTGGGTCACTCCCAGTCTTCTAAAGGAATCTTTGGATTTTCAAAATACAAAGCCTCCCCTCAAGTCCTGCCCTTTCCTGCCGTCATCCCCCCAACCCCAACCAGAAGCCCAGACTCGCCTTCAGGAGCCCCACCCTCTAAGTTAGCTTTGGTCAAAGTACAACAAATGCAGGGCAAAGGTGTGTATGCGGGGTGTGGTTGTCTTGGGGCAGGGGACCCCTGTACCTTATGCTTCTGGGTTTGGCTGACTGAGCTGATCCCCAGACTTGGCTGGGTACGTGACTGATTCTATGTGAGAGGGTATGTGATTTGTGTCAGCATTTGTACGCGGGTTTGCACAACTGGCTGTGGGTACAATATGATTTTAGGTGACTTTGAGTATGTAAAGGAGCCCCTGGATACACCCAAAGTGTGTGAGCATGTGTGCATGCGGGCTGAGGGACAGGATCCCTTGTCCTCAGAGCTCCCCCGAGGCTATGGAGTCTTAGAGGGGTGCACAGTGGGTGGGTCCGGTAAGCAGGAAGGTGTGGCTGCTTCTGAACTGCCCTCTTTATGCTGCCTTGGGAAAGGAGGGTTAGGGTAGGGGTGAGGAGCTGGAGCTGGGGGAAGGAAACCTCTCCCCTCTCCGAGACCCTTCCCGGTAAAAAGCCAACCCAAAGGGAAGCCCTTGCCTCTGCCCATCTTGGAGCTGGTTTGATAGCCTGCTCTAAGCTCTTGCCTCCCCTGGGGTCCTACCTCTGCACTTCAGACACTGCCTTCCAGAGTCCCCTCCCTTCAGAAGCTGTCTGTAGGATGGGATCAGGGTCTGAGCAGCCTGAAACCCCCAAGTAGGGGAGCTGACAGGGGTGCCATTCAATCCCCCGGCCCAATCCCAGTGGGATGGAGCTGGTCTCTGCTCCATAGCTCCCACCTGTAGCCCCCCAGCCTTCCCGAACCCTCACACCTTTGCTCAGCGGCAGCTCCGCTCTGCTCTCTGCACTGCTTCCCAGCTCCTCTCCGAGTGGTCTGCCTCCTCCCTTTTTCAGTCCTCGGTTCAGCCCTATGAGTCAAACAGGTGGCACTGTTGCCACCTACAGGAGGCTGTGTGGGTCCTCTCCCAAGGCCTGCAGCTGCTCCGTGGCCTGGGCACAGCCCGGGTGGGAAGATAGGAGGGAGGAAGGGGGAGGGAGAGCAAATCTGCTTCTTTACTCGCTGGCGGTCAGGGGGCTCAGGGTGAGGAATTCCTTTGTGCAGACTTTCCCATCCCTCTGTCCCTCCTCCTGTTCCCCTCCCAGTCACTGCCGGGCCTTTGTCCTGGCTCAGGGAGGCGAGGGCTGAGGGCACAGGCTGGCGGGAAGCTGCGGGGGGAAGGAGGTGACCACACAACTTTGCAACTTGGCAGTGAGGAGAGGCCCAGCCAGCCCACTGGAAAGGCGTGTGTGTGTGTGTGTGTGTGTGTGTGTGTGTGTGTGTGTGTGTGTAAGTCTAACATCAAGTCTCAAGCTCCCTGGGAATACAGCCTTGGTTCATTAGGCTCCCTCCCCTATTGAGCTCCTACTTCTAATTCAGCAAGGTGCATGTATAAGAAGCTGCAGCCTGGCGCAGTGTCTTACACCTGTAATCCCAGCACTTTGGGAGGCCGAGGCGCGTGGATCACCTGAGGTCAGGAGTTCAAGACCAGCCTGGCCAACATGGTGAAACCCTGTCTTTACAAAAAATACAAAAATTAGCCAGGCATGGTGGTGTGCACCTGTAGTCCCAGCTACTTGGGAGGCTGATGTGGGAAGATTGCTTGAGCCCAGGACATCGAGGCTGCAGTGAGTTGAGATTGTGCTACTGTGCTCCAGCCTGGGCAACAGAAGCTGCAAGCTACTTCCTGAACTCTGGATAGCAAGTTGCCCTGTTTCTGGACCAGATGTCCCCATGGGCCTTGTGGATCCTGGGTGACACTAGCAGTTCTTCCACCTTCCCTCATCACCCCAGACAGGAGATGCTCATTCAGGACTTGTGTCATTTCTGCTGCCTTGTCCCTAAGGCATATGAGTCTCTTTCCAAGAATCTTTTGAGGAGTGTAGAGTATACTGGGGTCACAGGCTTTTGGAAGATGAACACATAGAAAAGATGCTGTTACTATAGCATCAGCATCAGCAGGGAAGGGCTGGCTAGCACGCTATAGTTTGCTTAGTGCTAAAGCACAGGGGTCTGGGTGGGATGGGGGCCAGGGGCTAGCTTGGTTGACCTCTCCCTCTACAGTACGCCTGATGCAGTGACTCGAGGTCTGGGGGCTATTAGTGCAGTGTTGGTGGGAAAGGATGTTTTCTCTGGGGATAAGCCTGCTTACCCCTCCCCCCACACACACTGGATTTCAAACAGTGAGAAGGAAGACTGGCTCTCTTATGCCAAGAGCTGGCCCCCCTCCCACTCAGCCTTCCCATTGTATCCACAGGCTCTAGTTGGCAATGGCAGAGGCTCCCTTGCTCCCTCGGCATTAAAATGCAAAGAGAAGCAGGGCTGCTTGCTGGCAGGAGGCCAGGGAGGACCAGCAGGTCACCTAGTCCATTGCAGGCTTCATTCTAGGCAGATTGTTGCTCAATTTCTTTTGCCTGGGCTTTGGTGGATTCTAGAGGAGTCTTGGCTTTTGAGTGGGGATGGTTTGGGAGCTTTTTTGGGGAGAAGGGTTTTGGGATTCAGAATGCATGGATATGAAGTGCAGGGCTTGTGCGCACCTCAGAAGGCTACAAGGCCAGTCAGCAGCCTGTGTATGGCATTGCAGGGCTGGCCCCCTTTTAGCTTTAAGCAGAGATGGAGAACACTGATACATTTTAAGGCGTAAGCATCTTTCAAAGGAGAATGCAAGGAGCCAGTGCTGTTCTGTCCTGGGACTGGACAGCAGTGTGGTGCAACGCCCCTCCTACACTAAGAAATCAGGCTGCAGGGCATTAGAAGTGGCCGCTGCTGGCACTCTAGAGAGTTGGCTAGAGTGAAGCTTGGATGGTAGCTCTGCGTTCAGGTCCTAGCTCTATTGCTCACTAGCTTTGTGACTCTGGGTAAGTTACTTAACTTCTTTATACCCCAGTTTCCTCATCTGCAAAATAAGGACATCTATCTATGTTGACCTTTTTTTGTGTGTATGAAGAACAAATAAAACTGTGGCAAGAACATGGAGATGGTTAGTAAATGTGATTTCTTCCTCCCAAATCTGGAAGCCAGGCAGGTTCTACAGTGGAGTTCAGGCCACTGGCCTTGCTAACGTGATTCTGATTTCCTAGGGTAGCAGAGCAACATAAAGACACGTCACACTCCACACTACCCTCTGGGAAAGAGGGCAGCTATAATAAGGCAGGGAGGCTCAGGTACTTGTAATGAATCCCCTTAATAGCTTCCTCAGGGGCTGAGGAACACAGGTTGAAATTTTATTTCTCCCTCTAGCACAGAAGGATCTTCCCAAACAGTAGATGGGCTAAGGTTTATTTACTTACTTAACATTTAAAAATAATTCATTTACTTCAACAACATGGCAGACAATTGAGAGTACTATTGAAACATAATTCAGAGAGGGTCAGGACAGGAAAGATCACAACCTCATTCCTGAGGTGGAATGAAAGATCTAAGCCAGGTCTCCATCCTAGGCCAGGCTCCTCCGTTAAGCAGAGACAACCAAAAGATAAGAAAGCCTTGGCCTCATCCCCATCAGGAGATAGCCTGAACTGCTCACAAATAAGAAACAACTTGACCATACTGAGGACTGGTTCCTGATGAGTCATTAGGAAAGTCAGTTGGTTCTCTCTTCAGTAGGTGACTTAGCACCCTTCTGGAGAACATAGAGTAGTAGTCTGGAGCTGGAGGCTAAGGCCCACATCCAAGAAAGGTTACCTTCTTTTCAGTAACACTTTGTTCCTTTTTTCAACAGCAAGAAACCTGAAATCCAGAGAAGTCATTTAAAAAACCCCTTCTGGCTGCAACCTGAAAGCATCTCCCAAGCCAGACTGGGGGTAGAGATGATGACTCCAACTTCAGTGGGCCTCTTCTTCGATAGGGGAGCAGCCAGAGAAGAAGCTGGTATTGCTGGCCAGAGCCCGTTTCTTTTTCTTCCCTGGAGCCTTATTTTCTTGGTATTCTGTTGCTACATGTTTCAACTCTGGGAGGTCAAAAGGGGAGGGAGCTGGGGGAGTCTTCTTTGACAGCACCTGCTCCACATCGCACATCTCTTTCAGGATCTAGGAGGGACAGAGACAGGTATGAATAGACTTTAGAAAGGGGCAGAAGCTCAGCCCAGCCGACCTGCTATAGATGCTCGACATACTCCCAGTAGTATGAGGTGGTCTTTAAGATCATTCTATGGAAAAAACCAGACTAGAGTCTATGCCCGATCCCTAGTTCCCAGCAAGCTGATTACACCTTTACTCCACCTGCCTCTCTCCTACTGGTCTGTCATAGGTAATGCAGAGAAGGATGCTAATCCAGTTTTCCAATGCCTGCCTTTTAGCCCACCTACCTTGCTATTGGGGGTGGCACAGACAGGATTAAAGAAGCTCAATCCTGGGGTCACCTCGGTAGGATCCTCCAGTTTGAAGGAGCCTTCGGAATCCTGGGTCCGTTCAACAGTGCCCAAGCTATCCTGAAAATCAAGCAGACAGGCGTATTATAAATTTGGCTGCCAGGGTTACAAACTTAGTCTGCTCCCATTCAACCAAAGAGGTAACAGCTCTAAGTGCCTGATTAGTCAGCTGAAGCAAGTCTTAGGGAGGCCCTGCTTGGGGAGGTCATAGTGTTTGACATGCTCTGTCCCTGAAGGAATGGAGCAATGCTTGTAGGTGGCCTCTGAAGGCAAAGACTAGGTAGTGGCATGGGACATCTCGCAAGGCCAGGTTTAAAGCAAAGACAAGCCTTGGTCATTTGTTTGACTAAACTCCCTCTCTACAATTTGCAATATCCCTTTTAGCATCCATACTGGGTGTTCCTTTCAGTTAAGGAAACTGAGTCCGAGACAGAGACAGATAGAGATGGGAGGAGGGAGGGAGGGGCCACGCCCCTCTGCCTGGAGGCCCTTTCATGGAGCTACTACATGACTCTTGAACCCAAATTGAAAAACCACAGGAATAGAGGATCTTTAAGGTCCCTGCTACTTCTACAGTTCTTAGCCTGACTTCTAGCTTGCCTGTTAGAAGTCTTTTTTTTTTTTTTGAGATGGAGTCTCGCTCTGTCGCTCAGGTTGGAGTGCAGTGGCACGATCTCAGCTCACTGCAAGCTCCGCCTCCTGGGTTCACGCCATTCTCCTGCCTCAGCCTCCTGAGTAGCTGGGACTATAGACACCCACCACCACGCCCGGCTAATTTTTTTGTATTTTTAGTAGAGACGGGGTTTCACCATGTTAGCCAGGATGGTCTCGATCTCCTGACCTTGTGATCCGCCTGCCTCGGCCTCCCAAAGTGCTAGGATTACAGGCGTGAGCCACTGTGCTTGGCGAGATGTCTTTTTAATAGAAGATGCAGGTTGAAACTCTTCACATGTGGATGTTCAAGAAATGCATGTTGAATCATCATTAGATCGTGCTTGCTAGAATTACTGTATATCACATATAGAGCTGTAGTAATGCATTTTTGCTGTTGCACAGGTAGGTGTAAGGCAGGTATAGGGATCTGACCTGCTTGGTGCTGCTCTTCCCAGGGCACATTTGGTTTTCCTGAGTTTGCTATTCCTGGGAGCAATATTAAGAGGACATTTAGGTTAACTTGGTTTACAACAGTGACTATTAGAAAGGCCTGGTTCCTGTGGGTCTTTTTCTGGAGCCACGGAATAGCTAGCTGGTTGCCATGGAGAGAGTCTAGGTAACGAATGTCTCGAGATGTCAAAAGGATTAACTTCCTGGAAGCTGCTACCTCAGTACGTGGCTTTTACAGTTCCAGTTAAACCTCTGGACTAATTTGATCCTGCATGTCTATATGCCTGTGAATGCCTGCTTTCTTGTCCTTGTCATCTCAAAAACAGTACAGCAACTTTACAGCCAAGCCTGGGGGTGGGGAGCTCTATACCTGGGAATCTCCTGGGAAGTGCTGTGGTTTCTGAAAGGGGTATGTGAACAGGCAAGCAGCATGGAAAAAGGATTGAGAAGTGAACTGTCTCTTTTTCTGGGTGCAGAGGGAAGGAGAAGGGTCAGAAGAGCTGTGCAGGAGACTCCAGATTTCAGGACGGAAGGCACAAAAAGAGGGTGGAAACTAGTGGAAGGTCTGAAGGGAAGGGGAGAGGAAACAGCACTGATCCTACCTTGCCTTGCTGGCGGTTCCGACACTTTGTGGGGTCACAGCAACAGTCCACACCACAGTCTGACTTTTGCTTCCTGCACCCACACTGCTTGTTTCCACACCAGCCCTTGCAGGAACACTGCAAAACAGGTTTGCAGAAAGACACATTACTGAAAGGGTTAGAAGACTAGTTTAAAATGACTTCCCTTCATTTGCAAGCTTTTCTAAAAAAAAAATGGAAAGTACTATTATCTACCAAGCTTCAATCTCCTTAGTCCTCTCTTCTTTGGTGAAACAATAATCACCAAGAACCGTCATAGGTTTAAAGAGAACAAGTCTTGCCAGACAAATCCATTTTCTTTTCTTTTCTTTTTTTTTTTTGAGACGGAGTTTCACTCTGTCGCCCAGGCTGGAGTGCAATGGCACGATCTCCGCTCACTGCAACCTCCGCCTCCCAGGTTCAAGTGATTCTCCTGCCTCAGCCTCCTGAGTAGCTGGGATTACAGGTGCATGCCACCACGCCTGGCTAATTATTTTACTTCATTTATTTTTTTCTGAGACGGAGTCTCGCTCTGTTGTCCAGGTTGGAGTGCAATGGTGCGATCTTGGCTCACTGCAGCCTCTGCCTCCTGAGTTTAAGCGATTCTCCTGCCTCAGCTTCCCGAGTAGCTGGGATTACAGGTGCCTGCCACCACGCCCAGCTACTTTTTGTATTTTCAGTAGAGACAGGGTTTCACCATGCTGGCCAGGCTGGTCTCGAACTCCCGACCTCAGGCGATCCATCCACCTCGGCCTATCAAAGTGCTGGGATTACAGGTGTGAGCCATCGTGCCTGGCCACCTGGCTAATTTTTGTATTTTTAGTAGAGACGGGGTTTCACCATGTTGCCCAGGCTGGTCTCGAACTCCTGACCTCAGGTGATCAGCCCGCCTTGGCCTCCCAAAGTGCTGGGATTACAGGCGTGGGCCACCTCGCCTGGCTGAAAAATCCATTTTCTTTTGGACAGAATACTTGAAGGACAGATCAGAGGGATGGCATAATAATGCAAGGCAACTGACAAAGACTCTTATGACAACTTTATGGGCAAAGTGAAGAACTGTGAGCTGGATGGTAGCATAGTTAAGTACATTTAAAAACTGAGTGTAGTTGCTCAGTATTTTTAGAATTACCAAGCTGTACTTTCACACCAGCTCACATTTCTGCATTTTGTCCAGTGTTAGCCTGGGCTTTGTCCTTAACACATTTTGATAAATCACTGATGATATGAAATAAAATCATTTACATTTGATAGCACTTTACAGTTTTCAGAGTACTTTCATGTACATAAATACAAAATCTCATTTGAATCTCATAACTAGTCTATAAGGTAGGCACATTTATCAGCTCTAACAATGACAGAAAGCTGGAAGGATGAGTAATATGTAAGATAAAAGAATCACAATTCAAAAATATTTTGACAGGCTGGACTTAAGGGGTGAAAGTAGAAAGAAAGTAAGTTTGTAAGTTTGGTATTTAGGTTCCCCTCAACTCAGCCATATAAATACAACATGGGGAGTGATCTAGCTTAAAAGTAGACCGTGCGGTGGCTCATGCCAGTAATCCCAGCACTTTGGGAGGTCAAGGCGGGTGGATCGCTTGAGCTCAGGAGTTTGAGACTAGCCTGGGCAACATGCTGAAACCCTGTCTCCACCAAAAATACAAAAAATTAGCTGGACATGGTGTCAACCTCAGGAGGCTGAGGTGGGAGGATCACTTGAGCCTGGGAGGTGAAAGCTGCAGTGAGCTGAGATCGCGCCACTGCACTCCAGCCTGGGTGACAGTGAGACCTCGTCTCAAAAAAAAAAAAGACTGTCCAGAAAAGGGCCTAGGGATTTGAGGTGTAAGCAAGCTCTGTGAGTCAACAGCTTGAAATGGCTGTCCCAAAGCAAATGCAGTCAGGTAGAAATTTGGAGTTCAGAAAAGATGGGGAGTAATTATTTCATTGTACCCCGGCTCAGTTGGATCCCATCTGAAATAATGCATCCTGGCTGGGCGCAGTGGCATATGCCTGTAATCCCAACACTTTGGGAGGCCGAGGCGGGCAGATCATCTGAGGTCAGGAGTTCAAGACCAGCCTGACCAACATGGTGAAACCCCGTCTCCACTAAAAATACAAAATTAGCCAGGCATCGTAGCACATGCCTGTAATCCCAGCTACTCAGGAGGCTGAGGCAGGAGAATCGCTCGAACCCGGGAGGCAGAGGTTGCAGTGAGCCAAGATCATGCCATTGCACTCCAGCCTGGGCGACAGACTGAAACTCCCGTCTCAAAAAAAAAAAAAAAAGAAATAATGCATCCTATTTTAGGGCACCATAATTTTGTTCATGTGTACAAAAGCATAGACAATAGCAATAAAAAACCTCACTCATGCCCCCACTTACCTTAATAGTAAAATGCAGACATAACCGAGGTCTCCTATGTACTCCTTCCTGATCCTATTTGCCTCCCCCTTTCCAGGGATAAATAGTCTCCTGAATTAGGTATTTATCATTCCTATGTATGTATGTCTATGTATGTATGTCTAGGTATGTCTCTTATCACATTAGTTTTTTTTTTTTTTGGAGACAGGTTCTTGCTCTGTCACCCAGGCTGGAGTGCAGTGGCACAATCATAGCTCACTGCAGCCTCAACCTCTTTGACTTAGTGATCCTCCTGCCTCAGCCTCCAGAGTATCTGAGACCACAAGCACATGCCACCATGCCTGGCTAATTTTTTGTTTTTGTAGAGACAGGGTCTCGCCATGTTGCCCAGGTTGGTCTTGAACTCCTGGCCTCAAGCAATCCTCTTGCTTCAGTCTCCCGAAGTGCCGAGATTACAGGTGTGAGCAATAGCACCTGGCCACACATGTGAGTTTTTGTAAAAAAAACAAAAACAAACAAGAAATTGTCTTACACGTTTTTAAACTTTGTATAAATGACATCTTATATGTTGATACATACAGCTTCAATTCCATTCATTTTCACTCTATGAACTTGCCACAATTTACTCATTCTCCTGATAGTGCCATTTTCCACTCTTATAAACAAGGCTGCAGTAATGATAGCTAACATTAATGTGTGCCAGGCACTGTTATAAGGGCTTTCCATTTATTAAACCAGTTTAATCAATAAGCATGTTTTCTTGTGTACACATTCAGGAATTCAGTGTGTATGTTTTATAAAGAGGATGTTAAACAAAAAAGAGGTGAGTGACCAGAATTATAGGAAGCAATGCTATAAGAAAAATCGCAGAAGAAAGTGGGATAGTTTGGCTTTGAAAAGATAGAGGTGGCTGAGCTCACAGGATGAAGGAACAGAGTGACAAGAGACCTCAGCGACCATCTAAAGACTGGTTTGATGTATGAAGCCCCTCTTAACATCCCTGGTCTAATTATCTGAAGCTCTATTTATCCTGAGGTGATACTAGTTTCTATATAACTTCTAATCATAGGACCCAATTCTGCCATCTAAAATGACATGGAATCAGTTTAACCCCACTTTTATAGAATAACTGTTCAAACCCTGAACATAATTTTTACTCCCCAGTCCCCTTCTGTCCAAATCCTCTCAAAGTTAAATGTACCTAGTTCCCTCAATGATTCGCCACATGACATGGTTCTCATGTATCCTCACCACCTTGACTATACACCAATGTGTCAAAGTTCTTCAATTGTGAGATCTAGAAATGAGCACAACTTTCTAAATGTGGTGTGGACACTGTGAGGTGGACTGTGATAAACACCTCCCTTGTTATGGACCCAGTAGTCCTGTTAATGAGGCCTAAAATTAGTTGCTTTTTTTTTCCTGTCACATCTTTGTCGATTCATACTGAGCTTATAGTCAAATTCAAGCCTTTAAGTTTTTTCATATGAGAACCATCACCTTTGCTCTGTAGTTGCTCTGTAGAAACCATGATAACATTTTTTTTCTGATTAGCAGAATAATATATATCACTTTACAAAATTTGAAAATCAAAAAACTTGACTTTTAATAGTTGTATATATTTCCTCATGGGGATAATGTCGATTTATTTAACCAGTCCCCTAATGTTAAATATTAAGATTGTTTTGAAAGAAACTGTTCACTATTATAAATCATGTTGCAGTAGATATCATTGTATAGAAATATAATCTAAACTGTACCATGACTGACAAGGCCCTCCATGATCTGGCCCTTGACTACCCATCCACTGAATGTAGCTTATGCTCAATACATTCTAGCCACACTGGCCTTTTTAGCTGTTCCTTGAGATACTAAGCTCATTCCTGCCCTGAGGTCTTGCATTTTCTGTTCCCTTTTCCTGAAATGTTCTTCTGATGCTTTTCCTGACTTGCTCTTCACTGTTTAGGCCTCAGCTTAGATATTCCCTTCTCAGAGAGAGCTCCGCAAGCACTCTTCTTTTAAAAAAAATTTTTTTTAGTGAGATGGGGTCTTGCTATGTTGCCCAGCCTGGTCTTTAACTCCTGACCTCAAGCAATCCTCCCACCTCAGCCTCCCAAAGTGTTGGGATTACAGGCATGAGCCACCATGCCCAGCCTCCCCAGGCACTCTTTTTTTTTTTTTTTTTTTTGAGATGGAGTCTTGCTCTGTTTCCCAGGCTGGAGTGCAGTGGTGAAATCTCAGCTCACTGCAACCTCTGCCTGCCAGGTTTAAGCAATTCTTGTGCCTCAGCCTCCTGAGTAGTTGGGATTACAGGCGTGCACCATCACGCCTGGTTAATTTTTATATTTTTAGTAGAGATGGGGTTTTGCTGGGTTGTCCAGGCTGGTCTTGAACTCCTGACATCAAGTGATCCGCCCACCTCAGCCTCCCAAAGTGCTGGGATTATAGGCGTGAGCCACCGCGCCTGGCCCCAAGCACTCTTCTAAAGTGCTCTTTTCCCATCTGACATTCTCTATGACTTCACTATATTTTCTTTTCTTTTTCACTCATCACTATCTAAAATTATTTTATTTTTCTGGTTATTGTGTGTCTCTCCCCACAAGAATACCAGTTTCATGAGGGTAAAGAATCTCACCTGCCTTGTTTCATGTCTTCCCAGCATCTAGAAACAGTGCCTGGCACATAGGTGCTCAGAAAAAAATTCGTTGAACGAATAAATATATTTACATACCAATGTCTATTTCCTTAGTGTAAATTCCTATGTGTAAAATTACTGGGTCAAAGGAAACATTTTAAAGGCTATTGATACGTATTTTCAAGGTGCCTTCCTCAAAGGTATACCAATTTATATTCTTAATAGCAATACAGAAATGCCCTTCTTTTTTTTTTTTAAGACAGGGTCTCACTCTGTCACCCAGGCTGGAGTGCAGTGGCATAATCAGAGCTCACTGCAGCCTCAATCTCCAGGGCTCAAGTGATCCTGTGGCCTCAGCCCCCACTGAGTAGCTGGGACTACAGGTGTGTGTCACCACGCCAGGCTCATCTTTTGTATTTCTAGTAGAGACAGGCTTTCGCCATGTTGCCCAGGCTGGTCTCAAGCTACTAGGCTCAGGTAATCTGCCCACTTCAGCCTCCCAAAGTGTTGGGATTACAGGTGTGAGCCACGGCGCCCAGCCAGAAGTGCCCTACTTAGTCACCCTTGCCAACGCTAGACATTATAATAACAAAAAATCTCTGCTGCTTTAAGACAGGATGAAAGATGGAGTTCTATGACACGTCCTGGTGATACTTCACCAGGATGACAGTGATCCATTGATTGCTACAGCCTGGGTATGGTCCTTTGGCCATTTACAAATTCATCTAAATGCTTCAAAAATGCTCTGTTACCTCATCCATGTTTCTCTATTTTATCCAAGGGATAATATCATGAGAGCAGTATCTGAAGGGCTGTCATAAGGAATGATTAGGCTCTTATATAGCCAAGACCCATTGGGATGATGTATAGGACAGCACATTTCAGCTAAACAAGAAGTAACTTTCTAACAATTAGTGGAATCCAATGGGTTGTCCTATAAGACTGTGAGCTTCCCCCTACTAGAAGTCTTCAAGCAAGAAGAGGTTAGATAAACACCTGGTAGTGGTATTATAGCACAGTCATGACATACATGACAGATGTAGTTGCGTGAATGCCAGGTACATGAGCTGTAACTTCATCCTATTCTCTCTCACACCAAGAAGCAGATTAGAATGTCAAAGACAGAATGTGTCCCTACCACAGGCATAACTACAAATGTATTTAATACATGTATACAGGGTGGGGTGTGTGTGTGTGTGTGTGTGTATGTGTGTGTGTGTGTGTATCACAACTGCTGGCAACCCACCAGCATGTCCCAGCACCATGGTTGAGAAGTAATAGGGGGACTCTTTTTTTTTTCATTTTCTTTTGTAGAGATGGGATCTTGCTATGTTGCCAAGGCTGGTCTTGAACTCCTGGCATCAAGCAGTCCTCCCACCTCGGCCTCTCAAAGTGCTGGGATGACAGGCATGAGCAACCACACCCGGCCAAGGGATTCTTTGTAGAGAGTGGAAAGAAGAGTCTGGGTTTCCCTTAAGCCAGTTGTTCTCAACTCTGGCTGCACATAAAAAATCTCTGGGGAGCTTTTCAAAAACACCATGTCCTACCTCAGACTAATTACATCAGAATATCTGGGGGGTGGGGTCCCAGGCTCCATGTTTAAAAGCTCCCTTGGGGGTTCCAATGTGTGGCTAGACTTGAAAACTACTGCTTTAGAGTCCATAATTTCTCTAGCACCAAGCTCAGTGTTACACTGTACCTCGTGCTTCAGAAGGATAAGATCTGGTCCAAAAAAAAAAAAAAACCAGGATTGGTAAGTGATGCTGTGGCAAAAACAAAAAACAAAGAATACCAGACTAGGAATTAGGAAACTCAGGCTCTAGTCCTATATTTAATGCTTGGCATGACCTTGGACAAGTCACTTCATCCAAGTTAATCTCCATTCTTTTTTTTTTTTTAATTTTTAAATTTAGAGATGGGATCTTGCTCGGTCACCGAGGCTGGAGTGCAGTGGCACAATCATAGTTCACTGCAGCCTCGAACTCTGGGCTCAAGTGATCCTCCCACCTTGGCTTCCCAAAGTATTGGGATTACAGGTGTGAGCCACTGTGCCCAGGCTATTCCTTCACCAGTAAGGTAGAGGCAAGAATACCTGCTTCCTCTTTTCTGCCAAATGTGACAAATGAGAATATTTGTAAAATGCTTACAGTGCTTTAACAACAATATCTGCATGATATTGTATCCTTCACAAGGTGCTTTTGCATATATTCCTCTTAACTTCTCAGATACCATATAACACCATATAAAAGCATTGTTATTAAAACCCATTTACACAACTTTGACTGTTACTTTGACTCAGGATATTAGTCCTAGAAGGAACCTTATACATAATCTGTTCTAGACCAGGGGGTCCACAACCCCTAGGCTGGGGACCAGTACGGTCAGTGGCCTGTTAGGAACTGAGCCACACAGCAGGAGGTGAGCTGCAGGCGAGCAAGCATTACAGCCTGGGTTCTGCCTCCTGTCAGATCAGTGGCAGCATTAGAATCTCATAGGAGTAAGAATCCTATTGTGAACTGCACATGTTGCGCACTCCTTATGAGACTCTAACTAATGTCTGATATCTGAGATGGAACAGTTTCATCCCCAAACCACCCCCACAACCAGTCCGTGGAAAAACTGGCTTCCATGAAACCGGTCCCTGATACCAAAAAGATTGGGGACCGCTGTTCTAGACCCTGCATTGCATAGGTAAGGAATCTGAGGCCCAGGGAGACTGACTTGCTGGGTTGTAAGACAGAAAGGGAAATACAGTCTTGGGAGCAACTGGGAGACATTTCTGGCACAATGAATAGCATATTCCTAAGACTTGAAGATGGTAGTGGAACAGAGAGTTGGGACACTTAGAGAAAATGGGGCAGAGCGTGTCTGTCTTTCATTCATTTACTCAACAAACATTTATGGACGTTTTACTATAGTTGAAGTAGAGAGCATGAGCTGAATGTAGATTAAAAGGTCAGCTAAGTAATAGGAGGCAGAGTTGAGAAGCACACACAAAAAAATGTTAGAGGCCAGGTGTAACCAGTAACCACAAGGTTACTCAATGAACCTGTGGCAAACTCAAGACCCATGTCTATCTGGCTTCTAGGTTACTACTTTTTATATGATAGCACATGACTCACCCCCCAACATCTCCTTAGTACATATAGGAAATGTGGCTGAGTGAGGAAGCCATTAACTCTGGACAAGTCATCATTCTGGTGCCTGCTTCAGTCTCCTTTTCGGTAATCTAGTGATAGTCCCAGCCAGCTTCAGCTGGGTTGAAGCAGTAATAATAAAGGTCCTCTGTGAAGCATCAAGGTCTACAGGTAATATATCTGCAAGCAGTCTGATCAAACAGCAGTCATAGTATCCATGTACTTTCAGACTGCCAAAAGGTAACTTTAGAGAAACTAGATTTTATGCTAACTTGTTCCCTTTAAAGCCCAGTTATATTCACTTTCCAAATTATAAAATCAGGGGAAAAGCCTAGAAAACAATAATTCCTCATTGTTTTAGATGTAGGATTTATCAGTAATAGCAAATATTATTTA
The DNA here is from genome assembly GCF_006542625.1 of Nomascus leucogenys. Classification (NCBI taxonomy): domain Eukaryota; kingdom Metazoa; phylum Chordata; class Mammalia; order Primates; family Hylobatidae; genus Nomascus; species Nomascus leucogenys. Next base: position 62,267,912 of record NC_044406.1, on the reverse strand, counting down.
CTGCAGTATTTGCTATACTTCTGTGTTGCCCTTTTAAACTTAGAACAACAGTGCTATAATAAATATATGAAGCTTTCCTTGAGGACAAGTATACCTGTATTCGCCTCACATTTGGAAATTCCTTTCCAGAGCTTTAGGCCCTCTACCATTTTTCTTTTCTTTTTTTTTTTTTTGAGACAGTCTTGCTCTGTATCCCAGGCTGGAGTACAGTGGTGTGATCTCAGCTCACTGCCATCTCCACCTCCTGGGTTCAAGCGATTCTCCTGCCTCAGCCTCCCAAGTAGCTGGGATTACAGGCATGTGTCACCATGCCTGGCTGATTTTTGTATTTTTAGTAGAGACGGGGTTTCGCCACGTTGGCCAGGCTGGTCTCAAACTCCTGACCTCAGGTGATCCACCTGCCTCGGCCTCCCGAAGTGCTGGGATTACAGGCATGAGCCACACCTGGCCTCTAACATTTTTTTGTGTGTGCTTCTCAACTCTGCCTCCTATTACTTAGCTGACCTTTTAATCTACATTCAGCTCATGCTCTCTACTTCAACTATAGTAAAACGTCCATAAATGTTTGTTGAGTAAATGAAAGACAGACACGCTCTGCCCCATTTTCTCTAAGTGTCCCAACTCTCTGTTCCACTACCATCTTCAAGTCTTAGGAATATGCTATTCATTGTGCCAGAAATGTCTCCCAGTTGCTCCCAAGACTGTATTTCCCTTTCTGTCTTACAACGCAGCAATAGTCACCTCTTTCATGGCATTTTCTTAAATTACACCTCCTTGGTTTGGCTTTATAGTCACTCTTAAAAACTTGCGTGGTAGCTCACGCCTGTAATCCCAGCACTTTGGGAGGTTGAGGTGGGCAGATCACCTGAGGTCAGGAGTTCGAGACCAGCCTGACCAACATGGAGAAACCCCATCTCTACTAAAAATACAAAATTAGCTGGGCATGGTGGCGGGCACCTGTAATCCCAGCTACTCAGGAGGCTGAGGCTGGAGAATCGCTTGAACTCGGGAGGAGGACGTTGTGGTGAGCCAAGATTGCACCATTGCACTCCAGCCTGGGCAACAAGAGTGAAACTCTGTCTCAAAAGAAAAAACACAACAAACAAACCAAAAACTCCCCAGTCCATCTCCCTGAGACGAATATCCTGAGGTTCTATGGTAGGCTTCTATTCCTTTACCTTGTTTTCCCATTAGATTATAAACTCTCTGAAGCGAAGGATGAGCTCTTAGTTTCACTATGAACACATGATATGTTGCATTCTTGATGATTCTGACTGACCAAATGACTTACCACCATGGCTGTCTATACCTTATGACTTGCTTCATCCTGGTGGTGTGGGTTTATAAGGCTTAGTTCCCCAGGTGATGAGCTATAGGCTAATCAAATCAAATAATGTAGGAAGCCAGCTAAGGTAACTTGTGAACTGTTCTCTTTAAGTGGAATGTGGCTGCAGGGCACAGTTGGGGGTAGTGGTGAACTGTAATGCCTGGGAAGTTAATGTTTCAACATAAAACATCTAGGTTTGAGTAGGACTATCATTGTATAAGCAAATAAAGCATGCCTAAGTCAGATTGTTCCTAACTAGCCTTAACTTAATGTGTTTGATCTTAATTATTAGCTTTTTCTGTAATTCCTTTTGTCCCTTAGCCTAGAGAGTAAAATTACTCTGTTAGGCAAAGATAAAGTACCCACTCAACTTCTGGTCTATAGTTTTTACTGACATAACTATGATGTGGGGGAAACAAACTGGACTTGGAGTCAGAATATTTGGTTTCAAGTCCTGACTGTCACTTAGTTTTACGACCTTGGGCAAGGTCATTTCCCTCCTGTGGGTCGGGAGTCCATCTGGAAAATGCAAATAGTAAATATCTCACTGGATTTTTTTTTTTTTTTTGAGACGGAGTCTCACTCTTGTTGCCCAGGCTGCAGTGCAATGGCATGATCTCGGCTCATCGCAACCTCCATCCTCCCAGGTTCAAGTGATTCTCCTGTCTCAGCCTCCCGAGTAGCTGGGACTACAGGCATGCGCCATCACACCCAGCTAATTTTGTATTTTTAGTAGAGACAAGGTTTCTTCCTGTTAGTCAGGCTGGTCTCGAACTCCCAACCTCAGGTGATCTGCCTGCCTTGGCCTCCCAAAGTGCTGGGATTACAGGCGTGAGCCACTGCGCCCGGCCCTTCACTGGATTTTTTGTGGTGATTAAAAGTAGTAATATATATGAGAATGGTTTATAAACTGTAAAGTGCTATAAAAACATAAAGAATTGTTATGATCATTTTGGGATCAGCTTCAATGAAATGGTATGGAACATTACCTATTCAAATTGATAAGAACCTGAAAACAAGAAGAGAGCCAACTTGTGCACTCAAGCAGCCCTCTATACTAGCCCCAGGTTCTACACAAAGATGGCCCAACAAGCCCCCCTTTAGTGGAGTCAGTGCCTCTAAATGATAGCTAAAGGGTATGGGGCCAACACATTCCTAGATTCAGAAAACTATCCCAGTGGCAGTGAATGAATACTAAGAATTAGAACCCCTGACAAAGCTGAAGAGCTAGGCTGGGCACGGTGGCTCACACCTGTAATCTCAGCATTTTGGGAGACCGAGGCAGGCAGATTGCTTGAGGCCAGGAGTTCGAGACCAGCCTGGCCAACATGGTGAAACCCTGTCTGTACTAAAAATACAAAATTAGCTGGGTGTGGTGGCGCACGCCTGTGATCCCAGGTACTCAGGAGGCTGAGACACGAGAATTACTTGAACTTGGGAGGCAGAGGTTGCAGTGAGTCGAGAATGCACCACTGCACTCCAGCCTGGGTGACAGAGTGAGACTCTGTCTTCAAAAACAACAACAACAAAACAAAAAAAAAAGTTGAAGAGCTGGCTCCTACCCCTTGGATGTTCTTCCTGGACACCTTAACTAATTTTGTTGGCTTCCATTCCTCATCATCCCCCTCATCATCGCCACCATCACCATCACCATCCTCATGCTCATTCACAGAATGCTCTGAACAATATTTTAGATCCTCGATGTCCATGCTTTGCTCCAGGAACTTTTCTTTAACACGAGAAGGTTTTGGCTAAGAAAAAAGGTTTGGAGTAGTTTAGTTATTTAATAAAAATTAAAAACTATATATGCATCATATCTTCCCAGTAGCTGTTGCCAGCTATATTCTCAGAGCAAAGATTTCAGACTCTCTCAAATCCACCCCACTTGGCTTTACCAATCAGAAGAAATTCTGCTTTAGCCTTTGGCTTTGCAGAGTCTTTGAAGGCAGTGAAATTGGAGGCCGACCAATCTGAGGGAGGAAAGGGAAACTCATGATATGATGAGATAAGTATCTTTGGATGGACAGCTGAACATTATTGCTCTTTTCTACTGTTCCTCCTCCTCAGTTGTGTTAGGTAATGCCTGTCCATGGCCCAAAGTCAGCCTTCTGAGGAGTAAGAATGCCTACTTTCCTTAGGATTGAACTGTAGTTTTATCTGGGACTCCAAAGAAAAGTGAGATGCTAGAATTTGGGAATTTTAACTGTCAACCTCTTATAAAGGGCAATTTTAGCACACTCACCCCAAACCTAAGCTGTGCAAAGGTATCACAGGCACTGATCATTTTACCTTAGGTGGGACATATTCAAAAGAAGAGTCTGGAGATAGAAGGGTATCCTTAGGAAGATGTTTCTGTCTGCTGGCTACCTGGAGGAGGGTCAGTTTCTATTTGAAAAGAAGAGACAAAGTATATAATGCAGGGCAGCTTCTGGGAGTGTTCATAGCTAAAACAGATACCAGACCTAGGCTAGCTCAGTGTTAAACCATAGTAAAGTGAGGCAGGATTATAGTAGAGTACGTTGACTCCCACTTTCCAATATCAACAATATTAGATTCAGAAAATGGCAAATTTAAAAACTTATGTTTATTCCACTTTGAAATGCATATGTCACATGGAAACTAAATGTAGACCTCATGAAATAGAGCCAAGTCACCACAATGGGGGTTGGTCCCAAGAGCTGCCCTCAGTAGCAACGGGGTCTCTTAGGGCTTATCAAGTGGGTGGGAAACTGTATTACCTGCTTGATGATTTCATTCTCCCGGAGAAGCTGCTGATTTTGCTCACACACTTCTCGCATCTTCTCAAGTTCTTCATCCTATTTCCAGATAGTGCAGTGATATATGGGGTTATTTTGGGCACTACATGTGGGTTACCAAACAACTCACATAGATGAAAACATACTGCTGCCAAGTTGCTGGCAGCAGATGGTTTCTGCACAGCAGGCATTGGCACTCAGAAAAATGTCTGATTCCCAGTTCCTAGGTGCCCTGAATGCCACTTCTATTCCAATGCTTCCCAGCAGCTCTGACCACATTCATAGGAACCATGGACTCTGCCTGACAAGCCTTCCTTATTCTTTTCCATTCCTTAGCTTCGTATCCCTTATTCACATTCGGATGCTGATTAAGAAACCCGCAGAAACTTAGCTCTATTTTCTTGAAGTCTATAGATGCTTCTCTTTACCCTTCTCAACACAGACTAGGCAGTTTACTTGCTACTTTAGTAAGCCTGACTGAACTACCTGGCACCTAAGACACCCAGATTCGTGCATACGACCTTAACTAGTTTGCTTATGTCTTAGATGGAAGGTGCCAAGGAAACCCTACAGACTGGTGGTTCAGGAAAAAGATTCTAAGTTAGACTAAAATAGTGCTACAACATGCTACTAAAGGGTGTGGTGTTCCTAGCCTCTGGAAGAAATTCAGACCCCAGGCATTTTACAAATATGTCAGGTCTCAGCACAGAAGAACAAGCTCTTCATACCATTTGAATGGCCCTAGGATTCTAAGTAACTACTGGATGATTTCACTTCCTCAACTCTTTAGAGCTCAGGGTTGAGGCCAAGAACCACAAGGCCTCAGAGTCTGATATGGAGTATGTGCTGCCATTTTGGTACCAAAAATGAGGTTATTCCTATATGTGGCTACACTCTAAGTACCCCTAACCTGATCAAATAGGGCCTAAAGGCAGTAGAGGCTACCATTATAAATACTTTTTCCAGTAGTTAATTACTCTCTGCTGCAAGTACAAGGGTCTAAATGAGATAAGATTCTCAGTCAGTACTGTGAAACTCATCTCTGGAGACCTCTCCCTCGTGATCATACCTGACACTTCAGTGTGCTCAGCAGCTGCTGTTCCTTTTCACTGACTGATTCCTCTAACTGCTTCTCTGCCATTTGGCTTTGCTGCAGCTGGCTGAGAAGGTACAGCACCTAGAGAAAGACATGACCCAATGGGTGGTAACAAAGGTACCAAGGGGAAAAAGAAATTTTGACTTAGTTCAAGCAGTGATCCAGGTGACTGCTCTCTTGTGATTTAGAAGTAAACTGTTCTCATTTGCTGTCATGGCATGAAGTAGTAAGTACAGCATGGATGTTTCTCAGCATAGCTTTTTTTTTTTCTTTCTGTTGCCCAGGCTGGAGTGCAATAGCACGATCATGGCTCACAGCAACCTCTGCCTCACGGGTTCAAGCGATTCTCCCACTTCAGCCTTATGAGTAGCTGGGATCACAGGTGCACGCCATCACACTCAGCTAATTTTCTGTATTTTTTTGTAAAGATGGGGTTTCACTCTCCTGGACTCAAGCAATCTGCCTGCCTTGGCCTCCCAAAGTGCTGGGATTACAGGCACGAGCCACCACGCCGGGCCTGTTTCTCAGCATGTTAATATTGTTAATATTCATATTTAAGTTGGAAACCAAGAGCCATTGTCACTGGTATGTAAAAAGTTAGACAAGTCACGTCTCTGCTTCGGTTTTCTTATTTGCAAAATTTAGAAAAGGCCACGTGGACTTTTGAAAGAAATTTCATACCCCCACTTTTTTTTTAAACTAACAATACAAGGCAATGATAGTTTCACAGTATAGCTTCTTGACTTGCTAGAGTTTACCTTCTCTTGGTGCTGTTGCTCCATTCTGACCAGCTCAGCTTGTAACTCTGTCTCTATCTCGGCAAAATGATTTCGTTCCTCAAACAGCATCTTCTGCATGTCAGCGCAGCTGGTCTTGCTCTGTTTCAGGCTGCTTTCAAGTTTGCTTACCTGTATTTTGGAGGACACCAGCTGGAAGGAATAAAAGAAGATCAGTTTATTTGAAGAATGACCACCTTTCTTTCCCCCTTTCAACAGGCAGGATAATGTCAGCTTTGTCCAAAGGGTCGGAGAAAAATTCCTCCATGTCAAAGTCTATTCTTATTTTTTCATGTCATATGGATTCCAACAATGAATAGTAAATATACTATTGTTCTATTCCCAGGCCAAGAGTCCACCTTTCTGCTGAGACTTGTATCCTGGGGCTAGAAGCCACCGCTAAGGGCCATTTTATTTCTTGCTCTGCCTCAAGGCAAGAATAAACCTAACCCGAACAGTATCTGACAATTACAAATTCTGATATTTAAGAAGTTCTTCCTTAATTTTTAAGTAAAATCCATAGGACACACCCTTATGGCCAATTATGTCCCATTTCAGAATGTCTATATTCACATGTTAGAACTCGTAGACTGAGACTGCAGATCTGGCTCTGCAGGCTACATATCCTACACTGGCCTAGTTTTACATTCACTACTAGCCCAGATGGTGAACATCATAAGTACCAGTGTTCACAAGACTGATCAAGATTTCCTTAGTAGAACAAATCTGCTAAGCTAACACAAAAATGTATAAAGGGTAGCATTGTTTAAACTTGTGGGTTTGGAGTTTGTATGCCTGTCTTGAGTGAAAATGCTTCAATCACCAGAGGCAATCAATTTTCATTCCTCTTGTGACAATGTAAGGTGACATATCATTTTAAGGTCAGCAAAGATGGCTTTTCCTTAAAATGAATCTTTATATGTCAAAAAATGCTTACGTTTTCCCTTTTCTAGACTGGATCTTAAATTTTTGAATATACATCTCATAGGGGTTTTAGAAAGTAGTACAGTATAACAGTTGATGTTTAGCCAGTGACCCACTATGGCATTCTGGTCTTTCCTAATAACAAGAGCTAACATGCATTCAGCACTTGCTATAGGCCAGTCACGACGGGCATCAATTTGTGAGTCATATTATCTTTTTGTAAGTGACTGGCCTGTACTTGCTTACACCAACCTTTATCTACTAAACTCTCTGATGTTAGTGTTATTGGGGTTTCTACCATGAAAAGTGGCAATAACACTTTGACAATATTTCAAGGCTAACATCCCATTTCAACCTACACAGCCAGCCTCCTAACTGCTGGTTAGAGTGATGTTTACCTCTCCAATCAAATATTTCAGGGCACACTTGGCTTCCAGAATGGTGGCAATATTCTCCCAGCGTTGTTTTGGTCTGTCTTCACTTTCTGCATCCAGCAGTTTCTGCTGTAGGTCAGCAATCTGAGCACTCCTTCAGGGAAAGAAACAGTGAGCCTTATTGCAAGTAAGCCTGAACATCAAGGAGAAGGGGAAAGAGCTTTGAGGGGAAACATCAAATAATTTTATGGATGGAGCTATCAGTTAAATATCATTTAAATAATGTTTGAGTCATCTGGTTAGGATTTTACACAGTATTGCAAATCCTGTAACAAAGGGACTCTAAGAGACTATCTAAATGGTTTTATTCTATTAAATACTGGTTGAAATAAATGGGTCGTAAAGTGGGACTTGGAAAGACTTATCACAGTAAGGCTTTTGTTGTAGTGGATTGAATATAATATGTTACTTTGTCTTGAGGCCATATAAGCTCAGACTGTGACATGATGGTCCACCCATGCAAGGATAAGATTCAGGTTGGAGACTTGAAGGGAAAATCTCAAAAGAACAAACAGGTAGATATGCTCTTTACTACAATCAAGTACCAAAATGATACCCATGGCTGGCATTGTGAGAGGTTATCTTGATGTGCCTGCCACAGACCAAGAAGTTTCTAAGAAGACTGGATGTTCTGACCCTGGTTATAGCTTCCGGGTACTTTCTGACCAAGTATGTCCTAGATCAAAGTCTACACAGTATTTCAGTTTCATTAATAGCTTTCTTCTCAAATTTCTTCTGTGTCTAGTGAGAAAGAGCATACCAGCATGTGCTTCATATGTAGTGATAAGTTTGGTACTATAAGGAAGATGGGTATGAAAATAATGTAAGACTGTAGTTCTCAAATTTATTTGAAGACATCTAGGACATTCTGTTCACATGTGTTATACCTATAGAGATTTATAGTATTAGAAAGTACAACTGAAAAAAATTTTAGCTGGGCGCAGTGGCTCACACCTGTAATCCCAGCACTTTGGGAGGCCGAGGTGGGTGGATCACCTGAGGTCAGGAGTTCGAGACCAGCCTGGCCAACCTGGTGGAACCCCAGCTCTACTAAAAATACAAAAATTAGCTGGGCATGGTGGCGGGTGCCTGTAATCCCAGCTACTTGGGAGGGTGAGGCAGGAAAATCACTTGAACCCGGGAGGTGGAGGTTGCAGTGAGCCGAGATCGTGCCATTGCACTCCAGCCTGGGAGATAGAGTAAGACTCCATCTCAAAAATAAAATTATTAATTCACTTAAAAATCATAAACCTAGGCCGGGCGAGGTAGTTCACGCCTGCAATCCCAGCACTTTGGGAGGCCGAGGCAGGCAGATTATGAGGTCAGGAGATCGAGACCATCCTGGCCAACATGGTGAAACCCTGTCTCTACTAAAAATACAAAAATTAGTTGGGGGTGGTGGTGTGTGCCTGTAATTCCAGCTACTCGGGAGGCTGAGACAGGAGAATTGCTTGAACCAGCAAGTCGGAAGTTGCAGCGAGCTGAGATTGTGCCACTGCACTCCAGCCTGGCGACAGAGCTAGACTCTGTCTCAAAAAAAAAAAAAAAAAAAAATCATAAACCTATTGGCGGGGTGCAGTGGCTCACTCCTGTAATCCCAGCACTTTGGGAGGCTGAGGCGGGTGGATCGCCTGAGGTCAGGAGTTCGAGACCAGCCTGGCCAACATGGTGAAACGCCGTATCTACTAAAAATACAAAAAATTAGCTGGGTCTGGTGGCAGGCGCCTGTAATCCCAGCTACTTGGGAGGCTGAGGCAGGAGAATCGCTTGAACCCAAGAGGCGGAGGTTGCAGTGAGCCGAGATCACGTCATTGCACTCCAGCTTGGGTGACAGAGTAAGCCTCTGTCAAAATAAAAAAACAAAAACAAAAACAAAAACATAAACCTATTATACATTACATATTTTCTGAAAAGTAGCATTTTCTGAGATAATAAATAGTAAGGAAAGGGATTATTTTCCACTTTTGCAAATCTCTGTAATGTCTGGCTTAGTTGAAGACAGCTGGATTCTTATGTCTCCCTCTGTATGCAATCTTTTGTGACATGTTGTTCTAGTTGATGTAAATGAAGACAATCTGGCCTCGCATGAATATGCAGATGGGAAAAGGAGTATTTTAATAGCCTTTTCAGATAACTGCAAATAGTCTTCTTTGAGACTACACTAAAACTCAACAAGCAGTACCTCCTTAAGAGTTAGTTGCAATGTTGAATCTGAAACTTATCAATAAACTTTTTTGTATTCTCTCATATTAAAATTCATCAGTCTATCTTGCAATCTGAATGGCTCATTTACCAATACATCATTCTATAAAATGCCATTTGGACAATATTAGTCCAGAGTCATGCAGATCTTCCAAATGTTAACACATTTCATTCTATAAAATATATATTTTTAAAATCACACTTGTTAATATCACTACTGGTCTTATCAGAAAAGTTATGAAAAACTGTCAAGTTCACAGTGGCAGATACAAGTTTTCTAAATCCAAATTTTGCTTGAAAGCTCACATTTTGTCTTAGGTAAAAAACACTGTCAGCTGTTTTCCTGAAAGCAACAGGCTTGCTCTATTCTTTTTGAGAAAATGTCCGCCAAGTAATCAAGTCTTAATAACCACAGTTTGTCTGTCAGTTGTTCATTTAAGTAAAAATGATGTCCCATGAAAAAAGTGGCCTATTGAGCTCACACCTCAAACAATCGCACAGTGCTTTTCTTGAGACGACCATCATATTCAGCATGCAGCAGAAGTGCTTTCTGTGTTCTTCCTGTTTCGTCACACAGGATGTAACACAGACATGAACTCCAGGGTCCAGATTTAGTAAACTCAACAACTTTCACTGCTTTCGCAACACCACTCTTAATTAAGACTGGCTTGTTTTTTTAAAACCTGAGAGTATGTAGTGGTGAAGCATACAATGACTACTAGTTCAGGTTGGTGCCACTGCTTTCATTCAGCCTAGGGTGTCAGCACTTTAGCCCACTATGGCTTTTGCATTTTCACTGCAAATTCCAATGTAGCAAAAAAGGCAAATAATGCCTTAATATTATTATGAAAATAGTTTTGATCACTGGCTCATGAGCTCCCCAGTAATCTGCGGCCCACACTTTGAAAACCCTGGTCTAATGTAGAGTCCTTTCCTTCAACAAGCTTATAGTCTGTCTTTAGAATGACAAAATTAATAAACATAAAACAATAAACATAAAGATAACATGTCAGTAGTATGTCATAATTGAGTATCATAAGTTCTGAAAGAGTTTAGAGAACAAGGAAGATTAGTGAGGGATTCAAAAGTCAGGGAAGGCTTCTGGGAGAGGTGGGGGACAACACTTCAGAGTTGTCACCTATCATTGGCCCTTTCCTGTCTTCTCTGACAATTCATGTCCCTTATCTATTCCAAAATTTAGTTGAAGTCTCATCAGTTCTAAAAAAAATTCTCCTAACTAAACTCACCTCTAATTCCTTCTACTTGGCACCAGCCCTACATTTACATAATCATTTACTTATGCATATGGTATGTAGGTAAATTTTTAACAACCAGCACTTAAAAAGCCAGCCCTTGGCTGGGCACAATGGCTCACGCCTGTAATCCTGGAACTTTGGGAGGCCGAGGCAGGCCGATCACTTGAGGCCAGGAGTTCGAGACTACCCTGGCCAACATGGTGAAACCCTGTCTCTACTAAAAATACAAAAATTAGCCAGGCATGGTGCCATGTGCCTGTAATTCCAGCTACTTGGGAGGCTGAGACATGAGAATCACCTGAACCCGGGAGGCAGAGGCTGCAATGAGCCAAGATCGCGCCATTGCACTCCCGCCTGGGCAAGACTGAGACTCTGTCTCAAAACAAACGAACATAAAACAAAAACAAACAAACAAAAACCCCAGCCCTGATTTGTAACTTTTGTCAGTTTCTGTGGTGTAAATATTCTCACCATAATCAATTGTAAACTAACAATGGTTTACAACATTCTTGAAATTTTAGCAAATGATTCCCGGACACCACTGTGAGTAATGATACTATTTCCACCTGAGAGCAAGGGCAATGTCATCTATTTTTTCGGTATATCCCAACTGCATCTAGTGTAGCACAAAGCAGGAACTCAAAGGTTGAGTGATTTATAGATCTATCCCAAGATAAAGTTAGTATGTATTGCTAAAACCAGATTAAATGATCCCAAGGTCTTCTGGACAATAAAATTCTATTATCCTAAAACACGATAAAATCTCTGTCAAGGTTCTATTCCTTCTAGATTTCATAAACTGCTTAAAATAATCATGATTAGAAGAGCCTGTGTAGCATAATTTCTGGTCTAGGGCTAGGAGATGAGGGACAGAAGAACATTCATTGACCACTTCTTTTTCATTTTACTTTTTAGAGCCAATACGAGTGACCGCGGCACAGGGAACACAGCCTCAAGAGGTCCTGAGAAAGTGCAGCCTTCACTGAGCACTTCTATTCCTTCTTTTTCTTTTCTTTCTTTTCTCTTTCTTTTTCCTTCTTTTCCTTTCCTTTCTTTCTGTCCGTCTGCCTTTCATTTTTGAGACGGAATCTCACTCTGTCGCCCAGGAGTGCAGTGGCACGATCTCGGCTCACTGCAACCTCCACCTGAGTTCAGTGATTCTCCTGCCTCAGTCTCCCGAGTAGCTGGGACTACAGGCGCGTGCCACCATGCCTGGCTAATTTTTTGTATTTTTAGTAGAGATGGGGTTTCACTGTGTTAGCCAGGGTGGTCTCGATCTCCTGACCTCATGATCTGCCTGCCTTGGCCTCCCAAAGTGCTGGGATTACAGGCAAGAGCCACCGTGCCTGGCCATTTTTTTATTTTTTTGAGATGGAGTCTTGCTCTATCGCCCAGGCTGGAGTGCAATGGTGCAATCTCGGCTCACTGCAACTTCTGCCTCCCGGGTTCAAGCAATTCTCCTGCCTCAGCCTCCCAAGTAGCTGGGATTACAGGTGCCCACCACCATGCCCAGCTAATTTCTTTTGTATTTTTAGTAGAGACAGGGTTTCACCATGTTGGCCAGGCTGGTCTTAAACTCCTGGCCTCAGGCGATCCACCCGCCTCAGCCTCCCAAAATGCTGGGATTACAGGCATGAGCCACTGTGCCTGGCCCACTGAGCACTTCTAACATGCTAAGTACTGTTATGCACTTTACTAATTTCATTTAATGCTCATGACAACTTTACTTACCATGTTATAGTTATTTTCTTGATGATCTCTAAAGTTCACCTTCTGTGTTGTTGCTCTTCTATTATCATTTGTTTGAAAATTCTGTTATTGGTTCTACATCTTAGAGACACTACTGCATCAAAAATGATGGTGTCTGACTCTCTAGTTATCAGTTAAAAAAATAAATAAAGAGAAAAAATTGTGCTGTACTGCAAAAAGCATGGGCTTTGGAATTAGAGTGTGTTTTGAATCCCAGCTCTGTTGTTTGTTAGCCAGTTAATTACCTTTGGCAAATTTCTTAAGATCGCTGAATTTCCTTTTAAAAATTAACCAATTAACCAGTTATTTATTAAAAAGCCAGTCAAATTTAGCAGCGAGGGGGTTGTATACCAACTTCAGTGACACTAATGTTAATAAGTTCTGATAACCCACTTCCATATGACCAAGTTAATTTTAGATCTCTAAAATGAGAAGAATGATACTTACCTCATAAGGCATCAAAGGGATTGAATAAGAAAATGTATCTAAGATACCTAGTACAGTGTCTGGTTTAAAAAAAATTGTTATTTTCTCGTGTTTTTCCACCATCACAAGGCTTCTGAATCACTGGATTAATAGGTTCTATTTTTGATTCCAGGCATAAATTTTTATAATGGCTTAGAGATAGTCCCTGTTACCTGAATTCCATTTCAGTCTCTAGGCTTTCAATCTGCTTTGTAATAGAATCTTCTGACTCCAAAACTTGACCACGCACTTCAGTAAGGGAGAATGTACGCCTCTGTAAATAATAGTGAGAACAAGGGTGAAATACTAAAAGGAAAGTAATCCTCCAAAGCTATGAGGATTTCTGGGGAATGTAGAGTCTGATTACTGGCAACATTTTTTCATAAGCGTACTTACCCGGAGTTTAGGAGGTGGATTCTCCCCAGATTCCTTTTTTTCTTTGAGTTGAGCCACATCTTGAGCCAGGATCTTTCTATCTTCAAGGAGGTCATTCAGATGGCGTTTGGCTTCCTCAGTACTGACCATAACCTCAATTTCATTTCCAAGCCAATTCTGGAAGAGAAATCAGTGATGTCTGGGTTAGGGATGAGGAATCACTGGCTCATGGGCTAGATTCAGCTCCAGACTTAACTTCATTTGGACCAGAGCCCAAGTAACTACAAGTGTGATATCCATTCATACCTACACTTACCAAAAATGTCAGTACCTCTCGAAGAGCCTTTAACAGCAACATGCCAAAAGGTCACAAGAAAGAGGCTTTCTCCAGAAAATCTTTCTCCAGATTCCTAGTATTTCTATGTGCCCTGTTCTTTATTTTCTTCATTTTTTTCCTTTGCCCTTAACATAATAAAAAATTGAATATTTTATGATCTATTCTATTTAATAAATAAATATCCATTTTTAATTTTTAAAGTAGATGACTGGGATTTTTAAAAAAGGAAACAAAATTCAGTAAATTCACTTTTTATTTATTTATTTAGACAGGGTGTCGCTCTGTCGCCCAGGCTGGAGTGCAGTGGCGTGATCTCAGCTCACTGCAACCTCTGCCTCCCAGGTTCAAGCAATTCTTGTGCCTCAGCCACCCAAGTAGCTGGGATTACAGGCATGTGCCACCACACCTGGCTAATTTTTGTATTTTTAGTACAGATGGGGTTTCACCATGTTGGCCAGGCTGGTCTTGAACTGCTGGCCTCAAGTGATCCACCCACCTTGGCCTCCGAAAGTGCTGGGATTACAGGTGTGAGCCACCATGCCCAGTCAAAATTCATTTTTTAAAACAGTAACTATCCCTGAGAATATTTCTACTTTTAATGAAGGTATACCATGCTAACAGTAATCAAAAGAAAGCTGGAGTGATTATATTAGAATCAGATGAAGCAGAATTCCTATCAAAAAATAAAACTAGGGATAAAAAGGATTCATGATAAAGGAGCCGATTGTTCAAGAGAATATAATGCTTAATGTTTGCATCCCTAATAACAAAGCACCAAAATACATGAAACAAAATCATGTACAAGTAAACAAAGATAATATAAATCATAAAAATGTTCAACTGATCCAAAAAAGGAAAAAGCAAGGAAAAAGAAAATGAAGAACAGATGACACAAATAGAAAACAAATAGCAAGATGATAGCTCAAACCTACCTGTATCAATAATCACATTAAATGTAAATGGTTTAAACACCCCAATCAAGTTGTAGAGATTTTCAAATTGGATTAAAAAGCTAGACATGGCTGGGCACAGTGGCTCACACCTGTAGTCCCAGTACTTTGGGAGGATCACTTGAGGCCCATAGTTCAAGACCAGCCTGAGCAACATAGTGAGACCCTGTCTCTACAAAAAGTAGAAAAATTAGCCACGTATGGTGGTATATGCATGTAGTCTCAGCTAGTCGGGAGACTGACATGGGAGAATCACTTGAGTCCAGGCATTTGAGGTTACAGTGAACTATGATCATGCCACTGCACTCCAGCCTGGGTAACAGAGTGAGATCCTGTCTATGGGAAAAAAAAAAAAAGCTAGACCCAAATATATGCTGCCTATAAGAACCACACCTTGGCTGGGTGTGGTGGCTCACACCTGTAATCCCAGTACTTTGGGAGGCTGAGGCAGGTGGATCACTTGACCCCAGGAGTTTGAGACCAGCCTGAGCAACATGGTGAAACCCCATCTCTACAAAAAATACAAAAATTAGCCAGGCGTAGTGGCATGTGCCTGTAGTCTGAGCTACTTGGGAGGATGAAGAAGTAGAATCATTCGAGCCCAAGAGGTTAAGGCTACAGTGAGCCGTGACTGTGCTACTGCACTTCAGCCTGGGCAACAGAGCAAGATCTTGTCAAAAAAAAAAAGAAAGAAAGACAGAAAGAAAGAGAAAAGAAAAGAAACACACCTTAAAAATGAAGGCACAAATAGGTTAACATTAAATACACCATGACAAAAAAAAAAATACTAACATTAATAAAAAGAAAGTTGGAGGGGCTACAGTAATATCATACAAAGTAGATATTAGAACAAAGAATATTACCAAGAATAAAGAAGTCCATTTCATAATAATACAGGGATCAATTCATCCTAAATGTAGAACTCTAAGGAAAAAATCCATAATTATAGTTGGTGATTTCAATACCTATTTCTCAATAATTGATTGGACGAGTATGCAGAAAATCAGCATACAATAGACGTTAACAGCACAATCAATCAAATTGCCATGATTGACATTTATAGATACTCCATCCAACAACAGCAGAATACCCATTCTTCTCAAGTACACATAGAACATTTACTAAGATTGATCATACTCTGGGCCATAAAATAAGGCTCAATAAGTTCAAAAGGATTCAAGTCATACGAAGTATGTTCTCTGACCATATTAGAATTAAATTGGAAATCAATAACAAAAAGACATTTGGAAAAATCCCCAAACATTTGGAAACTACATAACACTTCTAAATAACCCATGGGTCAAAGAAAAAAATCAATAAGAAAATTAGAATGTATTTTGAATTGAATGAAAGTGAAAATATAACATTATGAAAATTTGTGGGATGTTGTTAAAGGAATACTTAAGGGGAAACTTATAGCACTGAATGCCTATATTAGAAAAGAAATATATCAATGACCTTAGCTTCTTCCTTAAGCAAAAAAAGAAGACCAAAATAAATCCAAAGTATGCAGAAGTAAAAAAAAAAAAATAAGATCCGGGAGGCGGAGCTTGCAGTGAGCCAAGATCACACCACTGCACTCCAGCCTGGGTGGCAGAGCAAGACTCTGTCTCAAAATAATAATAATAATTATTATTATTATTATAAGATCGGAGTGGAAATTAATGAATTGGGAGTTGTTTTGAATTTTTTTATTGTGGTAAAATATATATAACATAAAAATTACCATTTTACCCATTATAAGAATGAGTTGGTTCTTTGATAAACCTCTAGCTGGACTGATTGAGAAAAAGGAGAAAACATACAAACAGGAATGAGATAGATGACATCATTACAGATTTTTTAAATTTTAATTTAAAAAATAGAGATGTGTTCTTGCTATGTTGCCCAGGCTGGTCTCGAATTCCTGGGCTCAAGTGATCCTCCCATCTCAGCCTCTCTAAGTGCCAGTATTATAGGCATAAACAATCGCACCTGGCTGAGATTTTACAGATATTAGAATGATAAGGGAATATGATGAACAACTTTATGCCAATATATTTGACAACTTAGATGAAACAGACAAGTTCTCTGAAACACACAAACTACCAAAGCTTACTCAAGGAGAAACATATAACTTTGAACAATCCTATATCTATTTTTAAAACTTTATTTAACATCCCTCTCCCCAAAAAGCAAAACTAAGCAAGAAACATAAATCTCTCCAGCCACAGATGGCTTTCCTGATAAATTCTATCAAATTTTTAAGAAAGAAACAGTATTAATTCTGCACAAAATCTTCCAGACATTTGAAGAGAAACAACTACACTTCCCAGCTCATTCTGAGGCCAGCATTACCTTGATATCAAAACCAGACCAAGGTATTACAAAAAACTACACACCAATATCCCTCATGAACACAGATACAAAAATTTAAACAAGTTTTTTTATGTATTACTGAATTTAATAATACATAAAATAGGATGATATATCACAATTAAATGGAGTTTATCCAAGAAATGCAAGCTTGGAATGGAATATTACACAGCCATAAAAAAAGAACAAAATCACCTCCTTTGTAGTAACATGAATGCAGCTGAAGGCTATTATCCTAAGAGAATTAATGCAGGAACAGAAAATCAAATACCACACGTTCTCACTCCTAAGTGGGAGCTAAACACTGAGTACACATGGACAGAAAGAAGGGAACAATAGACACCAGGGCCTACTTGAGGGTGGAGGGTGGGAGGAGGGTGAGGACTGAGAAACCACCTATTGGGTATCATGCTGATTATCTGTATGACAAAATTATCTGTACACGAAACCCCTGCAACATGCCATTTACCCATGTAAAAACAAACCTGCACATGTAATCCCTGAATCTAGTAAAAGTTGGAAAGAAAAAAAAAAAGAAATGCAAGGTTGGTTCCATATTTGAACATCAATCAAAATAATTCACCAAACCAACTAACTAGAGACAAAAAGTATTTCAAAAAAATTAACTACAGTTAATATACTTAATGGTGAAAGACTGAATGCTTTCCCCCTAAGATCAGGAAGAACAGAAGGATGTCTATTCTCACCACTCCTATTCATCATCATCCTGAAGGTTCTCACCAATGCAATAGGGCAAGTAGGAGAAATGATAGACATACAGATTAGAAAGGAAGAAATAAAATTGTATTTACAGACAGCATGATAGTCTACATAGAAAATCCTAAAAACCTATAAAAGAGCTAGTAGAATAATAAAGTCATGAGATAAAAGTTAATATACAAAAATAAATTGTATTTCTATATATCAGCAATAAACAACTAACTGGATAAACAATTTGGCAGTTTCTTACAAATTAGGCATATACTTGTCATATGACCCAGTAGTCCCACTCTTAGGTATTTACCCAAGTGAAATAATTAGTTTACATAGAAACGTGTATGTGTTTTTAACAGCAGCTTTATTCATAATTGCCAAAACCTAAGGAAAAAGAAAACCTAAGATATCCTTCAACAGGTGAATGGATAAACAAACTGTGGTATATCCATACAATGAAATACTACTCAACAACAACAACAAAAACACGCAAACTACAGATACACAAACAACACAAATTAATCTCAAATGCATTATGCTAAGTGAAGGAAGTCATACTGTATGTTTCTATTTCTGTGACACTGATGGAAAGGGAAAACAACAATAATGACACAGTACAGATCAGTGTTTGTTAAGGGCCAGGGGTGTGGGAGGAATTGGCTGTAAGAGATATAAGGGAGTTTCTGGGGATAAGAGAACTATTCTGTATCTTGATTGTTGTAGTGGTCACATAACTGTACATGTTGCCAAAACACATAGAACTATACAACAAAAGGGTATATTTTATTGTATGTCAGTTATGCCTTGACAGAATAAATTAGGGAAAAATCAATGCCATTTGCCATATAACAGAATAAAAACTGACCAATCAACCAACAGTCAGATCATCTCAACAGAAACAGAAAAAAAGGCTCCTGAAAAAACCCAACATCAATTCGTAATAAAAACTTTGTAAGCTAAAAGAAAGGAACTTCTTCAACCTGATAAAAGACATATATCAAAAAATCTATAGCTATTATCATACTTTATGGTGAAAAACTGAATGCTTTCTGCCCAAGATTGGGAACAAAGCAAGGTTGTAGCCTCTCACCTAGTCTATTCAATATTGTACTGGAGGCTCCAGCAAGTGCAATAAGGCAAGACAAAGGTTAAAAAAATAAAAAAGCACAGAACAGAAAAGAAGAAAGAAAATTGTCCATATTTGCAGATGACATGATTGTCTAGGCAGAAAATCTTAAGAACTCTACAAAAAAGCTTTGAGAACCAAGAATATCTAAACAATTGGAAATGGAAATAAAAATGCCATTTTCAATATCATGAAAATATGAAATACTCAGGGATATGTTTGACAAAAGATGTACGCTTGTACACTAAAAACTAAAATGTTGCTGAGAGAAATTAAAAACCTAAATAAAGAGATATACTGCATTCGTGTATCTAAATATTCTTAACATGTTGATTCTCCTTGAATTGATTTATAAATTCTATGCAATATTAATCCAACTCCCAGCAAGCTGTTTTGTAGAAATTGACAAGATAATTCTAAAATGTATATGGAAATGCAAAGGACCTAGTTTTCCCAAAACAATTTTGACAAAGAACAACAACTTTGGAGGACTTACACTGCCTGATTTCAGGATTTCTTAAAAAGCAACTGCATTCAAGACTTTTTGGTATTGGCATAAAAACAGACATATAGATCAATGAAACAATCTGAAATAGATATATGGATATTTTATTTTCACAAAGGTGTCCAGTCAAAATGAATCACAGACCTAAATGTAAAGCTTAAAAATATATAACTTTTAGAAGAAAACTTAGGGGGAAATCTTAGCGACCATGGGTTTGACAAATATTTCTTTTTTTTTTTTTGAGACGAAGCCTCGCTCTATCACCCAGGTGGAGTGCAGTGGCGCGAACTCGGCTCACTGCAACCTCTGCCTCCCTGGTTCAAGCGATTCTTCCACCTCAGCCTCCCGAGTAGCTGGGACTACAGGCGCACGCCACCGTGCACGACTAATTTTTTGTATTTTTAGTAGAGACAGGGTTTTGCCATGTTGGCCAGGCTGGTCTTGAACTCCTGACCTCAGGTAATCCACCCGCCTTGGCCTCCCAAAGTGCTGGGATTACAGGCATGAGCCACTGAGCCTGGCCAGACAAATATTTCTGTTTTAAAGTTTTTTGAGACAGGATCTTGCTGTGTCACCCAGGCTGGAGTGCAGTGGTGCGATCATGGCTCACTGTAGCCTTGACCTCCCAGTCTCAAGCGATCTTCCCACCTCAGTCTCCCCGGTAGTTGGGACTACAGGCATGTGCCACCATGTCTGGTTAATTTTTTTAAAATTTTGTTTTGTAGAGACAGGATCTCACTTTGTTCCCCAGGCTGGTCTTGAACTCCTGGCCTCAAGCAATCCTCCTGCCTCAGCCTCCCAAAGTGCTGGGATTATAGGTGTGAGCCACTACACCCAGCCAAGATTTCTTAAGTAAGATATGAAAACTGTTTAACTATAAAAGAAAAAAAAATCAATAAATTGGATGGCATTAACATAATAAATGTTTGCTCTTCAAAAGACACTGTTACAAATTGGAAAGGGCAAGCCACAGCCAGCGAGAAAATATTTGTAAAACACAGAAGTCCTCTGCTAAATATATCTAGAACATATAAAGAATTTTAATTCAATAATAAGAAAAAGATAAAAAACCCAATTCAAAAATGGGGACAGATTTGAACAGATATTTCACAAAAGAAAACATACATATGGCAAATAAGCACATGAAAGGATGTCCAACATCATTAGTCATTACAGAAAAGAAAATTAGAACCACAATGAGGTTCTACTACCCACCCACACAGAATAGCTAAAATGCAAAAGACTGACCATACTAATTATTGGCAAGAATGTGCAGCAACTAGAACCCTTATACATTGCTAGTAGGAATGTAAAATGGTACAACTGCTTTGGAAAACAGTTTGGCAGCCGCTTAAAAGTTAAAACATACACCAACCATACAAGAAAGCCATTTTACTCCAAGCTATCTACTCAAAAGAAATAAAAAAAAAAAATCCACACAGACTTGTGCAGAAATGTTCAGTGCAATATTTGTAAGAGCCAAAAACTGGAAACCGCTGAAGTATCCATCAACAGATGAATATAAAAACAAATTATGGTATAGCCATACAATGAATGGGATGCCACTCAGCAATAAAAAGGAAAGAAGTTGTATAAGATATATGCAACCACATGGATGAATCTCAAAATAATTGTGAATAAAAGCCAGAAAAAAATACATAATGTATGATTCCAGATGAAAACAAATCCATAGTGACAGAAAGCAGATTAATGGTTGCCTGGAACCATTGTGGGGATATAAAGAAATATATATGAAATGGGGAGTAGACGGGTAGACCAGGGAGGAGAAGGAGGAATTACAGAGGGATACAAAGAAAGTTTAGGCAATGAAGCAAACTGTCATTATCTTGATTATGGTGATGATTTCATGGGTGTATACACGTGTCCAAACTCATCAAATTGTATACTTTTTTTTCTTTTTGAGACAGAGTTTCACTGTCACCCAGTTTGGAGTGCAATGGTGCAATCTTGGCTTACTGCAACATCTGCCTCCCGGGTTCAAATGATTCTCCTCCCTCAGCCTCCCAAGTAGCTGGGATTACAGGCACCTGTCACCACAACCAGCTAATTTTTGTATTTTTAGTAGAGATGAGGTTTCACCATGTTGGTCAGGCTGGTCTCGAACTCCTGACCACAGGTGATCTGCCCACCTCGGCCTCCCATTGTGCTGGGATTATAGGTGTGAGCCACCATGCCCAGCCAAATTGTGAACTTTAAATATGTACAATTTATAATATGTCAATTCTACTTCAATGAAGCTGTTTAAAAAAGTAACTGAACCTTAATAGGGGCAAG
Source organism: Nomascus leucogenys (assembly GCF_006542625.1). NCBI lineage: Eukaryota > Metazoa > Chordata > Mammalia > Primates > Hylobatidae > Nomascus > Nomascus leucogenys. The sequence goes on along the minus strand of NC_044406.1, from coordinate 62,246,270 downwards.
GATAGAAAGAGTTCTATACTCCTGGTCTTTGACAACAGTTCAAAGACATTGCTATCTTTAGGAAATACGGCTTTCAAGTAGAACTTTAGATTTTGCAGTGTTTACTTCTAAAAAAAAAAAGGAAAAAAAAAGCTATTTCTCCTTTTTTCCTGTTCCCAGCATCCACAAGAGAAATGGCAGTTCAAGTTGTTCATACCTTCACTCGAGCTGCAGTGCCTTCCATTCCACGGCTCTGAGTCTCTTTCCGCTTATCTGCAACCTCCCGCTGTTTCTGGAGAGCATCCTTGAGACGCTTGTTGGCAGCTGCTGCCTAAATAAAATTGGCACATAGTAATGTTGAATGAATGGTAAAAAAAAAAAATCCAATTTCTAGCACATTAGTAAAGATAAAAATTCTATGGATTTGAGTTCCTATAGGAACCAGGTTTATAAACTTCCATGGACATAACACTAGTGAACAGCTACTGCTTTGGCGCCTAGGGGAGGAATACACTTCAAGGAAGTTCTGCAGACTAAAAGTGTCTAGAAATGTCACATATCAATATCACTTTGTTTTTTCAAGAAAGGCTCAAGTCCAATTAGGAAAAAATCCTTATATAAACAGTACCATTTTTCATCAAGTTTTTATCTGCTCACAGTGGCATATATAAACAGTGATCAAGATTTAGGAATTGCTTGTGAAGATTGGCATTCCTGGTTTCTCAGGACGCTTGCTAGTTTAAAGGATATTACTTTGCAAGCATTTAAGCCTGAAGATGACAATACACTTGACCTAGCAGATTGAATTTTCTTACCTCCTCTGTTTTACGTCTGAGCACACTGGATTGTTTCTGGAAGTTTCTTTCAAGTTTCAGCAGCTCATATTGCCTCTTACGGTCCTGACAAGAAAAAAGTCAGATATTAATTGCTGTTCAGCTAGCTAAAATAAAACCTTATACTATAACTAAGGTGTCTCTCAAGACATCCTTGATTTGTAAGGTTAACTACAATACAGTGAGCTGCCTTCATCTTCTCCTATGAGTCAAAAACTCGTAGTTCTAGAAACCATGTTTGTGTGTAGAGGGGAAGTGGTTTTTCCCTTTGGCTTATTGCTCCGTGGCCAAATTCTTGAGTCTCAGTCATAAGTCAACTACTAGAAATAATATCCTAGAATGTGAGGCCTGGAAGGAAGCTTAAAGATCATCTAATGAACAGTCCTTTCCACATAGGTAGTTATTGACAGAGGTGGGATTCAGGTCTCCTGAAAAATAGACCAGTATTCTTTTCCCATCAACCCTACCTGTCCATCCATTATAAAACCCAGGTGGCTGGCAAAAAAGAGAAAGCCTATCACATAGCCAACCACCTATAAAATTAAAGTAACCTGCAGCTTAAAAAAGAGGTTTTCATTTTTGAACAAAACAAGGTTAACCTGGGTACACAGAGACATAAAGATGGAAACAATAGACATTGGGGGCTCTAAAAGGAGGGAGGGATGGAGAAAGGGGGGAAAGAGCTGAAAAACTTCCTATTGGGTACTATGTTCACTATCTGGGTGATGGGATCAGTAGAAGCCCAAAGCTCAGCATCACACAATATACCCTTGTAACAAACCTGGTCCTGTATCCCCTGAATCTAAAATAAAAATAAAAACAGGTTATTACTGAATGTGCTCTTTCTTCACAGAGTAAAGATAAAGAATACCAAGAAATACTATGGGGTATCACCTGCTTCAGCTGAGCACACAATATTTAACTGCTTTGATTTCTTGGCCATTTCCCTCTTCTAATAATCCATTAAGCTCCTTCTGGCTTCACTTGTTTCCTATCCAATCTGGATAGAATGGTCAGCCATTTTTGTCATGTCTTTGCCAGCATACTAGAACAATTCATTTCATTCAACAATATAATATTTACTGTGCCATCAACTACACACTAGGCACTGGGCTAGGTGTCTAGGATATGAGATAAACATGACATGGTTACTACTCCTACAGAGATTACCAAAGAATACAAACAACATGAAATACAATTATAATAAAATATGATGTGTGTTGAAATGAAAAGTCAAGATAATTAAAGAAACACAGCCAGAGGACTAAGCTAGTCTAGTGGAAAGAGAAAAGTCAACAGTCTTCTTAGTACCAGACTTTTTGAAAGAGAGGTCTATGTTTAGTGCTTCCAATTGTCATTACTGGTTACTCCATAATCCTCTTGCAAGTAGTTCCTACCAATTGTCCTGGAATTTCCTACTTGTTAAATTCAATGGTCTTTTTACAGTCACTATCTTCTTTGGCTTCCCTCCCAGCATTGTTAGCACTACCAATAACTTCCCCGTACCATCCTAATTCTTTTTCTACCTTACAAATTCATTGTCTTCTTTTCATTTTCTTATACATGAAATAGATTCTCAGCTGGGCATGGTGGCTCATGCCTGTAATCCCAGCATTTTGAGAGGCTGAGGTGGGTGGATCACCTGAGGTCAGGAGTTCAAGACCAGCCTGGCCAACATGGCAAAACCCTGTCTCTACCAAAAACACAAAAAAAATTGCCAGGCAGTGGCATGTGCCTGTAGTCCCAGCTACTCAGGAGGCTGAGGCAGGAGAATCGCTTGAACCCAGGAGGCAGATGTTGCAGTGAGCCAAGATGGTGCCATTGCACTCCAGCCTGGATGACAGAGACCAAAAAAAAAAAAAAAAAAAAAAAAAGAGATTCTCTTCTTAGCCTTCTTTTCCTATCTATTCTGTCTCCATTATCTCATTACTCCCAAAGTTTCATTTTTCACCTCTATGCAGACAACTCTTTTTTTTGAGACAGAGTCTCCCTCTGTCACCCAGGCTGTAGTGCAGTAGCTTGATCTCTGCTCATTGCAACCTCCGCCTCCCGGGTTCAAGAGATTCTCCTGCCTCAGCCTCCTGAGTAGCTGGGATTACAGACATGCACCACCATGCCTGGCTAATTATTTTTGTATTTTTAGTAGAGACGGAGTTTCAGCATGTTGGACAGGCTGGTCTCGAACTCCTGACCTCGTGATCCACCCGCCTTGGCCTCCCAAAGACAACTCTTAATTGCAAAGTCCAGCCCAACTTCTCCCTTGAACTCTAGGCCAACATTATCCAATATTTTCTAGGTCTCTCCATCCCAAAGATTATTGTCCTAAAACCAACTTTGTCTCTTCAAACTAGCTGTTTCCTCTGACTTTCCAGTCACTGAAAAGCCCGCGGTACTTTTTGTTGCCCTACTTCCTTCATTTTTTGAAAGGTAGATTTTGCATTAATTATGATTAAAATCATTCACTAAACATTATTGAGTGCCCACTACTTGCCAGCCACTGTTCTAGCCATTGGAAATACAGAAGTGAGCAAAACAAAGATCCTTGTCAATGTGGAATATATATTCCTGTAGAAAAGTTGTCATCACTTTACAGAGATGTCTCCTTTCTTCTTTTGTTTTTCTTAACAGTTTTATTGAGATGTAATTCACACACCACACAATTCACTCATTTAAAGTACATGATTCAGTGGCTTTTGGCACATTCACACAGTTGATGTAAACATCACCACACTTAATTTTAGAACATTTTCATTACCACAAAAAGAAATATACTGTTTAGTGATCACCCTACAACCCCATCACCCCACCCCAAAGCCCTAGACAACCACTAATCTATTTTTTGTCTCTACAGATTTTAATGTCCTACTCTGGATATTTCATATAAATGGAATCCTATCATATATGGTCTTTTGTGATTGGCTTCTTTCACTAAGCAAAATGTTTTCAAGCCTCATCCATGTTGTAGCATGTATCAGTACTTCATTGGTTTGTATGGCTGAATAATATACTCCACTGTATGGATAGACCACATTTTATTTACCCATTAATCAGTTGATGGACACGTTGGGTTTTTCCACTTTTTGGCTCTTATGACTACTGCTGCATGAACATCTGGGTACAAGTTTTTGCATATATGACATGTTTTCGTATCTCCTGGGGAGACAAAACTAAGAGTGGAATTGCTGGATCATATGGTACCTGTAGGTTTTTATTTAGCCTTTTGATAAACTTCTAAACTGTTTGCCAAAGCAGCTATACCATTTTCCCATCCTACTGAAAATGTATGAGGCTTTCAGTGTCTCCACATTCTTGCTAAGTCTTATTATTATCTGTCTTTTTGTTTATAGCCATCCTAGTAGACGTGAAATTGCATCTCATTGTGGTTTTGATTTGTATTTCTCTGATGGCAAATGATATTGACAACCTTTTCATGTACTTATTGCTTTGCCCATTTTAAAACTGGGTTATATTTTTATTGCTGATTGGTAAGAGTTCTTTTTTTTTTTTTTTGAGATGGAGTCTCACTCTATCACCCAGGCTGGAGTGCAACGGCACGATCTCGGCTCACCACAACCTCCGCCTCCCAGATTCAAGCAATTCTTCTACCTCAGCCTCCCCAGTAGCTGGTATTACAGGCATGTGCCACCACACCTGGCCAATTTTTTTGCGTTTTTAGTAGAGACGGGGTTTCTCCATGTTGGTCAGGCTGGTCTCGAACTCCCGACCTCAGGTGATCCACCTGCCTCGGCCTCCCAAAGTGCTGGGATTACAGGTGTGAGCCACCGCGCCCAGCCGGTAAGAGTTCTTTATCTATCTTGGATATAAGACTCTTATCAGCTATATGATTTGCAAATATTTTCCTCCCAATCTACGGACTGGCTATTAACTTTCTTTCTTTCTTTTTTTTTTTTTTGTTAGAGATGGGGTCTTGCTATGTTGCCCAGGGTGGGGTCAAATTCCTGGGCTCAAGCAATCCTCCCACCTCAGCCTCCCAAGGTGTTGAGATTATAGGCGTGAGCCACCATGCCCAATCATATTTACTTTCTTGATGGTATTGTTTACAATGCAAAAGCTTTTAATTTTGTCTAATTTAACTATTTTTTGGTTAGCTGTTTGTACTTTAGGTGTCACATCTAAGAAATCATTGTCTAATCCAAAGTCACAAAGATTAACACCTATGTTTTCTTCTAAGAGATTTATAGTTTTAGCTTGTACATTTAGGTATTTGATCTGCTTTAATTTTTGTATATGGTATGAGAGCAAGTTTCTTTTTGAGACAGAGAGTCTCACTCTGTTGCCCAGGCTGGAGTGCAAGGGCGTGATCTCAGCTCATTGCAACCTCTGCCTCCCAGGTTCAAGTGATTCTCCTGCCTCAGCCTCCAGAGTAGCTGGGATTACAGGCACGTACCACCATGCCCAGCTAATTTTTTTTGTAATTTTAGTAGAGACAGGGTTTCACCATGTTGGCCAGGCTGGTCTTGAACTCCTGACCTCAAGTGATCCACCCACCTTGGCATCCCACAGTGCTGGGACTACAGGCGTGAGCCACTGTGCCTGGCCACAAGTTTCAACTTCATTATTTTGCATGTGACTATCTGGTTGTTCTAGGACTCTTTGTTGAAAAGACAAAATTGTTTTCCTCATTGAATTGTCTTGGCATTACTGTTGAAAATCAACTGGCCATAAGTGTGTAAGTTTATTTCTGGATTCTCAATCTTATTCCATTGACCTATATGTCTATCTTTACACAGTACCACACAGTCTTGATTAGTGTAGCTTTGTAGAAAGTTTTTAAATCAGTAAATGTGACATTTACAAATTTGTTCTTCTCCTTGATTGCTTTAAATATTCTAGGTCCCTTGCATTTCCATATATATTTTAGAATCAGCTTGTGAGTTTCTGTGAAGAAACCAGATGGAATTTCACTGGGATTGTGTTGCATCTGTAAGGCAATCTGAAGGGTATTCCATCTTTAGAATATCAAGTCTTCCTGCCCATGAACATGGGATATCCTTCCATTTATTTAAGTCTTCCTTATTTAAATTCAATGATGTTTAGTACTTTTCAAGTATACAAGTCTTACACTTCTTTTGCTAAATTTATTCCTAAGTATTTTATTTGTATTGATGCTATTATAAATGGAATTGTTTTCTTTCTTTTTTTCTCTTGAGACGGAGTCTTGCACTGTTGCCTGGGCTGGAGTGGTGCAGTGGCATGATCTCGACTCACTGCAACCTCCACCTCCCATATATTAAACCCCTTTCCATATATAAAACAATGGCTTCAAGTGATTCTCCTGCCTCAGTCTCCTGAGTAGCTGCGATTACAGGTGCCTGCCACCACACCCAGCTGATTTTTTGTATTTTTAGTAGAGACACAGTTTCACTATGTTGGCCAGGCTGGTCTCGAACTCCTTACCTTGTGATCTGCCCACCTCAGCCTCCCAAAGTGCTGGGATTACAGGCGTGAGCCACCACACCCGGCCCTGGGATTGTTTTATTAATCTCATTGTCAAATTGTTAATTGCTAGTATATAAATATACTACTGATTTTCTTTTCTTTTCCTTTTTTTTTGTTTGTTTGTTTTTGAGACAGAGTCTTGCTCTGTAGCCCAGGCTGAAGTGCAGTGGCCTGATCTCAGCTCGCTGAAACCTCTGCCTCCTGGGTTTAAATGATTCTCGTGCCTCAGCTTCTCAAGTAGTTGGGACTACAGGCATGTGCTACCATGCCTGGATAATGTTTGTATTTTTAGTAGAGACGGGGTTTCACCGTGTTGGCCAGGCTGGTCTCAAACTCCTGGCCTCAAGTGATATGCCTGCCTTGGCCTCCCAAAGTGCTAGGATTATAGGCGTGAGCCACCGTGCCAGACCACAACTTATTTTCTTATATTGATCTTATATTCTGCAACCTTGCTGAACTCATATATTAATTCTAATAGACTTTTAGTGGATTCTCTAGGATTTTCTATATACAAGATCATGTCATCTATAAACAGAGATAGTCTTGCTTCACCTTTTCCAGTTTAGATGCCATTTATATATTTTTCTTCCCTAAACTTCCTGGTTAGAACCTCCAGGACAATGTTGAATAGATATGGCAAGAGTGGACATCCTTGTCTTGTTCTTGATCTTAGGGGAAAAGTATGCTCTTTTTCACCATTAAGTATGATGTTAGCTGTGGGTTTTTCATACACGCCCTTCATTACGCTGAGGAAGTTCTCTTCTATTCCTAGTTTCTTGAGTGTTTTTATCATGAGTGTTAGATTTTTGTCAAATGCTTTTTCTGTGTCTATTGAGATGATCATGTGGTTCTTGTCCTTTTTCCTACTGATACAGTATATAACATAAATTGATTTCCATATATTAAACAAACTTCGCATTTTTCAGATTAAGTGTATCATCCTTTTTTTTTTTTTTTTTTTTTTTTTTTTTTTTTTTTTTTTTTTTTTTTTTTTTTTTTTTTGAGACAGTGTCTCACTCTGTTGCCCAGGCTGGAGTGCAGTGGCATGATCTTGGCTCACTGCAGCCTCTGCCTCTTGGGTTCAAATAATTCTTGTGCCTCAGCCTCCCGAGTAGCTGGGATTACAGGCACATGCCATCATGCCCAGCTAATTTTTTTTTTTGTATTTTCAGTGGAGACAGGGTTTCGCCATGTTGGCCAGGCTGGTCTCAAACTTCTGACCTCAAGTGATCTGCCCACCTCGGCTTTCCAAAGTGCTGGGATTACAGGTGTGAGTCACCACGCCCAGCCTATCATCCTTTTTAAATGTTGATGGATTCAGTTTGCTAGAACTTTGTTGAGGATTTTCATGCCTATATGAAGATACATTGGTCTGTAGTATTCTTTTCCTATGATGTCTTTGGTTTTGGTATCAGGGAACACTAACCTCATGGAATGAGTTGGGAAGCGTTTCCACTGCTTCTAGTTTTCAGAAGAGTTTCTGAGAAATGGGTATTTCTGTCTTTTTTTTTTTTTTTTTCTGAGACAGAATCTCACTCTATCGCCCAGGCTGGAGTGCAGCGGTGTGATCTTGGCTCACTGCAACCTTCACCACCTGGGTTCAAGCAATTCTTGTGTCTCAGCCTCCCAAGTAGCTGGGATTACAAGTGTGTGTCACCACACCCGAATAATTTTTGTATTTTTAGTAGAGACAAGGTTTCACCATGTTGGCCAGGCTGGTCTCGAATTCCTGACCTCAGGTGATCTGCCTGCCTCAGCCTCCAAAAGTGCTGGGATTACAGGCATGAGCCACAGCACCTGGCCAAGAAATGGGTATTTTTTCTTAAAATGTTTGATAGAACTCACCAGTGTAGCCATCTGTGCCTGGGCTTTTCTTTGTGGGAAGTTTTTAAACTACTAATTTAACTTCTTGTCATGGGTCTATACAGATTTTCTATTTCTTCTTGAGTCAGTTTTTGTAGTTTTTGTCTTTCCAGGCATTTGTCTACTTAATCTAGGCTATCTAATTTGTTGGCGTTCAGCTGTTAATAGTAATTCCTTATAATCCTTTCCTTCCAGCAAGACTAGTAGTGATATTTCCTCTTTCATTCCTAACTTTAGTAATTTAAATTTTCTTTCTTTTTTTCTTTTTTTTAAGATGGAGTCTCGCTCTGTTGCCCAGGCTGGAGTGCAGTGGTGTGATCTCCGCTCACTGCAAGCTCCGCCTTCCGGGTTCGCACCATTCCCCTGCCTCAGCCTCCTGAGTAGCTGGGACTACGGGCACCCACCACTACACCCGGCTAATTTTTTTTTTTTTTTGTATTTTTAGTAGAGATGGGGTTTCACCGTGTTAGCCAGGATGGTCTCGATCTCCTGACCTCGTGATCCGCCTGCCTTGGCCTCCCAAAGTGCTGGGATTACAGGTGTGAGCCACTGCGCCTGGCATCTTTTTTTTCTTATTAAGGCTATCTGAAGGTTTGTCAGTATTTGTTGATCGTTTCAAAAGACCAACTTTTGGTTTCAATGATTTTCTTGTTTTTTTCTATTTCGTATTTCACTAATTTCTACTTTAATCTTTTTTTTTTTTGAGACAGAGTTTCGCTTTTGTTGCCCAGGCTGGAGTGCAATGGTGCAATCTCGGCTCACTGCAACCTCCACCTCCCAGGTTAAAGTGATTCTCCTGCCTCAGCCTCCCAAGTAGCTGGGACTACAGGCATGCACCACCATGCCCAGCTAATTTTGTATTTTTGGTAGAGAGAGGGTTTCTCCATGTTAGTCAGGCTGGTCTCGAACTCCCGACCTCAGGTGATCTGCTCACCTTGGCCTCCGAAAGTGCTGGGATTTCAGGCTTGAGCCACCACGCCCAGCCTATTTCTACTCTAATCTTTTAATGTTTCCTTTCATCTACTAGCTTTGGGTTTAGTTTGCTCTCTTTTTTTCAGTGTTTTAAAGTAGAAGGCTAGGTTATTGGTTTAAGATCTTTCTTCAATTAAAAAAAAACTGAGATGCAGTCTCACAGTTTTGCCCAGGCTGGTCTTGAACTCCTGGGCTCAGGTGATCCTTCCATCTTAGCCTCCCAAGTAGCTGGGGCTAAAGAAGCCTTTCTGCATTTTTTAATATAGGCATTTACAACTATAAAATTCCCTCCAAACGCTGTTTTCACTGTATCCCATAAGTTTTGGTATGTTGTATCTTTGTTTTTATTAATCTCAAAGTATTTTTTAATTTCCCTATGACTTCCTTTTAGACCCATTATTTATTTAGGATTATCTTAATTTCTTCATATTTGTGAATTTCCTAAATTTATTTTTGTTACTGATTTTTAATTTCATTCCATTGTGGTTAGAGAACAGATTTTGTATTATTTTCAATACTTTTTCTTTGAGATGGAGTCTTGCTCTGTTGCCCAGGCTGAAGTGCAGTGGCACGATCTCAACTCACTGCAACCTCCATCTCCCAAGTTCAAGCAATTCTCCCGCCTCAGCCTCCTGAATACTGGGGATCACAGACGTGCCATCATGCCCGGCTAATTTTTGTATTTTTAATAGACATGGGGTTTCATCACGTTGGCCAGACTGGTCTCGAACTCCTGACATCAGGTGATCTGCCCACCTTGGCCTCCCAAAGTGTTGAGATTACAGGTGTGAGCCACCATGCCTGGCCTGTTTCAATACTTTTAAATTTATTGAGGCATAAAAGGCCTAGCATATGGTCTATCCTGGAGAATGTTTCATGTGCACCTAGGAAGACTGTATATCCTGCTGTTGTTGGTTGGCGTAGTCTATAGATGTCTGTTAGGTACAGTGTATAATCTAGCATATTACATAAACTACAGACCAATATCTCTTATGAATGTAGACATGAAAATGCTAACTATTATATTGTTGAAGTCTTCAATATCCTTGCTGATCTTGTGCCTATTGTTCTATCCATTATTAAAGTAGGGGCTGGGTTCAGTGGCTCATGCCTGTAATACCAGCACTTTAGGAGGTCGAGGTGAGAGGATTGCTTGAGCCCAGGAGTTCGAGACCAGTCTGGGCAACATAGTGAGATTCCATCTCTACAAAAAATAAAAAATTTGCCAGGTGTGATGGTGTATAGCTGTAGTTCTAGCTACTCAGGAGGCTGAGGTGGGAGGATTGCTTGAGACCAGGAGTTTGAGGCTACAGTGAGCTATGATTGCACCACTGTACTCCAGCCTGGGCAATAGAACGAGACCCCATCTCTAAAAAAGAAAGAAAATAAAGAGGTGGATTGAAGTCTCCAAATATTTATTACTGTTGATTTGTCTATTTCTCTCTCCATTTCTGTCAGTGTTTGCTTCATATATTCTGGGGGCTCTGTTGTCAGATGTATATTCAGGCCTTTATAATTCTTCTGGATTATACAATATCTTCTTGTGTTCTGGCCTCTGTTTCTCAACATTACAGTTTGCTCTACACATTATTCCCAGATATATCTTTCTAAAGCAGTATTTTGTTGATATCACTTTCTAAAAACCCTTAAAAATCTTTATGCTAACAAAATGAGTTCAAACTTCTTGGATCTTTAATAATCCAGCTTCGACTTGCCTTTCCAATGGAATGGTCCACTACTATACTTCACCTCAGTTGGACCACTTGCCATTCCTTGAATATGTCTACAAAGTTGTCATCTCTATTTCTTTGATCTATCTATCTGGAATGCTTATACTTATCTCTATCAAAACCCTTCCTATTATTCAGGGCCTATTCAACCATCATCTTTTCACTCCAACTGCAAATTTGCTTTCTTTTCTCTTAGTTACTTTGTTATTTTATTCTTATAGCCCAAATCTCTTTCTTCCTTGTATTTGAGAAATCCATGCTTATATCTTACCATCTCCTTTAGGTAAGACATTCTTCAAGGGCAGAGCTTATATACTACTAATTTTTCTATTTCTAATAGTGCCTAGTAGATAGTACCTTGCACATAATAGACATAGTAGACATTTAATACAAAGTTGTTAAATTCATGAAAACATCACACTTTTGGAGACACGAGGTGTTTGAAGAGAAGCATTAAAATTGTTAGTCAGCTCAGAGAAGGGTTTATTAGCCAGGCCTTCAAGAAGTTTTAGTTACTTACTCGTTCTTTTAACTGTATTACTTCTTTGTCTTTTTTCTGCTTCCACTGTCTAAACTTCTCAGCATCTTCTTTCATTTGACGCATTAACTGTACCCGCTGGTTTTTCATCATCTATAAAAACAAAAACCAGCAAAAGTATTAGTCATCTGCACTTTATTCTAGGCTGGTGCGGATGGACAGACTTACCATTAAGAAGAGAGAAAAGCCAGAACTAGGCTGGGAAAGCAGTCCCCAACAGATTCCCTGATTAGGCTTACAATACCCCTTGCTATGCTTGCACAGGGTTTCCAAGTATAGACTATACAAGTGAACACTGAGAAGAAATTAAATAAAAATGTACCTATAAGCTAAATCCAGCCCTAAATTCGCTGTATACAAATGAAATTTCAAGGAAACATCTACTAAGCCTCCAGGACAAATCCACCTAGCAACCATTGTATTCTAAAGGTTTCAGTACAAGTAGCCTGTAACCACCAATTTGTTGGTGCCACAAGTTGAACGTTCAATAACTGAGAATTTTCTCTAGGTGTCTGTCATCTTGTTAGTACTTTAGGAAATTATGCTGCGTGATCATTGAAGGTGATCAGGATATAACCCACTAAGTATGGAGATGTCTTTGTTCTTTGGTTTCAGAGACTCTAACATTAAATTTTGAATGTCAAAGCAAGGTTTTATTAAGCAGATCCTAGATGACCACTACCACAATGTTCTGCAAAAGGGACATTTGTGGAGATTCACACACTTGAAATGATTGCCCTGCCTGCTATTTTCTCACCTGAAAACACTTCTAGTATATTTCTAAATGGAATACCTATGTTTGTAAATTCCAATGGGGGTAAATGCAAGGATGAGAATTTATTACCCGTATCTCCTGGTTCAGTTTGGAGACAGTACGCTCTGTGGATTCCTTTAGTTTCAGAAGTTTGGACTGCTCATTCAGTTTCTTCTTCAGATCAGCGATTTGACCCTCCAGCTCCTGGAGGCGTTTGCGGCGGCGCTCACTCAACCTAAACACAGATGCTGTAGAAGTGAGGACTACCAGCAGCAAAGCCTGACTTCAAAAGACATAATACTAGACTCCCAGAGTTACAACACTGACATATATAAAATAGGTGACTAGTCACATAGCCATCTTAAAAAAAGAATACCACCCAAACAACCAAACCTGTCTCAATAATAGGAGCTTAATACAAAGAGTAAGACAACTTTTAGTACACAGCAATGCAACTGCCTCAATATACGCCGCCCCTTTTGCATCAAAATGGTTCTTTGAAGGCATTTCACTTCACTTTAGCTATGAAGAATAATTCTGATGATTATTATACAAGTCTGACATAGAAAGTAAACATTCAGCATAACTTTTACAAACATGAGCTTTAGACTCAACTGAGAGATAAAATGGAGTCACTGAGTAAAAAGAAGGTAGGATAGCCCACACGGCAGAGGTCTGAAGGAGAGTAGGATGTTATGGTTATCTGCTTTGGTTTTATTCTTAACTGGTAAGAGATGGCTAGATTGATTTTTTAAATCACTAGCCTGGACATTAATTCCATTCACAAGCTAATTTACCATTAGTGCAGGAACAAAGAAACTGCTGTTATCTAGTAAGTGTGATAATCTTTCAAAAGCCAGCTCAGATGCTAACTTTTTACAAAGCCTTCCTTGATCATGGTAACCTGAATTGATATTTCTCACCTCTGAACTCTTAACACAATTACTGCCTAAGAAATTTATTTGGCTACTAATCATGTGCTGTGTTATGACATTCTTTTACTGTCAACTTGAAACGCTATTTAAAATTGCAATTATTTAACCATTTTTTGTGTTTAGGTTTTCTCTTCATAATTAGGTTTAAATCTTTAGGGGCAGTAAATGGGACTTCTACTTCTCTATTTGTTGCAAAGCTCCTCACACATAGTAGGGACTTGAAATAACATTTATTAACTTTATTCTTACTTGGCTTGGTTGGCATCCTTCTTTGCTGTCTGAAGTTCAAGAACCAATTCTTCCTTTTCCTTTTGCAGATTGATGACTTCTAATTCTAGCTCTTTTATGTTATCCTAGAAAGGTTATAGGTCAAAGAGAAAGAAGACATTACATGGCACAGGAAGAAAAATCACTTCAGCATTCCATATCTCAAGGAACTATGCATTAAATTTTACCACTTCAATTGCACGCTGAAAACATTTATTCTTGATTTGATGGAGATTAAAATTATGTAGTAGGAAATGTTTGGAATCTGAGGGTCTGGGTTTTAATCTTGACTGCCACACTTACTATATAAGTATCTTTAAGGAAAGTCACTTCATCTTTTAGTTTTGGTTTCTGTTCAGAAAAGAGTTTATATGTGTGTGTGTGTGTGTGTGTATGTATATGTGTATATATATAACTAATATGTATATAACTAGTTATATATATATATATATATAACTAATATGTATATAACTAGTTATATATATATATATATATATATATATTGCCCAGGTTGGTCTTGAACTCCTGGGCTCAAGTGATCCTCCTGCCTCTGCCTCCCAAAGTGCTAGGATTACAGATGTGAGCCACCACACCTGGCTCTTCATTTGCTTATTTTCTTTCTTTTTTCCTTTTCTTTTCCCTCCCTCCCTCCTTCCCTTCTTCCTTCTTCCTTTCCTTTCTCTCCCTCCCCCTTCTCCCCCTCCTTCTCTGTCTGTCTCTCTCTTTCTTTCTTTTTAGACAGTCTCACTCTCACCTAGGCTGGAGTACAGAGGCATGATCATGGTTCACTGCAGCCTTTATCTCCAGGGCTCAAGTGATCCTCCCACCTTAGCCTCCTGAGTAGCAAGGACTACAAGAGTCTGACACCAACTTGGCTAATTTTTGTATTTTTTTGTAGTGATGGGGTTTCGCCACGTTGCCCAGGCTGGTCTTAAACTCCTGGGCTCAAGCAATCCTCCCACCTTGGCCTCCTTAAAGTGCTAGGATTATAGGCATGAACCATGGCACCCAGTCCCATAAATCTTAACTGTGAGTATGACTATATGCTGAGTCCTGTGAGTCCTCCTAGTGAATCATTCGATTTAGGGGAACTCTTGGGGACTCTCAAAGGTTTCCCTATCTATGCCAATAATTAATAATAACACCTACCTTACAGGGTTGTTGGGAAGATCAAATAAGATAAAAAGGTAGACACTTTGTAAACTGTAAAGACTGCACAAATATTCTTATATTCAGAACTTTCAAACTTATCTACTCAATAACAACTGCAGTTCTGCATGCATTTAGAAAACGAAGTCTAGAAACTGAAGTTTGACAGTGGAAAACCCAAATTCCATCCTATTCTCATAACCAAAAAAGATTGGAGAAAACTGACTGGATGAGTAGTTGGCAGCCAAGAAGATTATATGCACGCCCTAGACCAGTATTAGACTGACACAAAGAAGCAGAGGCAGATTAGGTGGGGCTATATCAGAGAAGCTTTCTAAATAGGCTAGAGCTGTTTCCAAGCAATGTACTCAGTCATTTCAATATAACCAATGAAAATCAATCTTTATAGTTATCTTGCTTTTTTTTTTTTTTTTTTTTTTTTTTTGAGACAGAGTCTTGCTCTGTCACATAGGCTGGAGTGCAGTGGTGTGATCTCGGCTTACTGCAACCTCTGTCTCCTGGGTTCAAAAGATTCTCGTGCCCCAGTCTCCCAAGTAGCTGAGATTACAGGCGCCCGCCACCACACTTGGCTAATTTTTGTATTTTTAGTACAGACAGGGTTTCACCATGTTGGCCAGGCTGGTCTCGAACTCCTGAGCTTAAGTGATCCACCTCCCTTGGCCTCCCAAAGTATTGGGATTATAGGCGTGAGCACCACAGTGCATATTTAAAACCACTAATAACATGGGTGTGTATGTATGTATGTGTATATTCATATATTCTTTATTTGATATATTCTATATTTATTCTATATATATAGAATATATGATACATTCTATATTTATTCTATATATATAGAATATATATGAAATATGATACATTCTATATTTATTCTATATATATAGAATATATATTATTTATTCTATATTACATATATTCTATATTTATCTATACTTACAGAAAAATATATTCTATATTTTTACTTATAGAAGTAACATATAAATATATTTATATAAAAAATAGTAATACTTATAAAGGTCAAGTCTCCTTGACTGCCTCACCCCTGCCAAAATTCCAGTCCCCCTACAGAAGTAAGCACTGTTATCAGCTTGATGCATACCTTCCATTTCTTCTAGACATTTACATATTCAAATATTACATATCTAGACATTTACAGTCATATGTCACTTAATAACAGGAATACATTCTGAGAAACTGTTAAGCAATTTCATCATTGTGTGAACATGATAGTGTGCACTTATACAAATCTATATAGTATAGCCTACTATACACCCAGGCTATATGGTATAGCCTATTGTTCCTAGGCTATAAAACTGTATATCATGTGACTGTACTGAATACTGTGGGTGATTATAACATAATGGTATTTTGTATCTAAACATAAAGGTACAGTAAAAATACAGTATTATAATCTTATGGGACTACCACTGTATCCATAGTCTGTCATTGACTGAAATGTCATTATTTGGTGCATGATTATATATTAAACAAATGTATTATATATTACATATCACATAATATCCATTACTAGAATATACCATTGATGTAAGTATATAGTATATACACACACACGTGTGTGTATTTATTTATATCAGCATATATAGATCTGCCTCATTTTTTTGCCATAATTAAATATTCTGCTACATGCCTTCTGTGCACATGTGCAAGGTTTTACTAGGGTAGAGAGAAGTGGGAATTACAGAGTCATGAGGATATACATTTTCATTTTTTATAGATACTGCCAAATTGTCATCCAAAGCGGCTATTCCACTCTTGCCAGCTATGTATGAGACTACTTTGCTTGCACCCTTGTCAACATTTGATATTGCTACACCTAAAAACTGTTACCAATACAATAGATGAAAAATAGTTTCTAGGAGGTGGAGCCAAGATGGCTGAATAGGAACAGCTCCAGTCTACAGCTCCCAGCGTGAGCGACGCAGAAGACAAATGATTTCTGCATTTCCAACTGAGGTACCAGGTTTGTCTCACTGGGGATTGTCAGACAGTGGGTGCAGGACAGTGGGTGCAGCGCACCAAGGGTGAGCCAAAGCAGGGCGAGGCATCGCCTCACCTGGGAAGCGCAAGGGGTCAGGGAATTCCCTTTCCCAGCCAAGGAAAGGGGTGACAGACGACACCTGGAAAATCGGGTCACAGCCACCCTAATACTGCGCTTTTCCAATGGTCTTAGCAAATGGCACACCAGGAGATTGTATCCCACACCTGGCTTGGAGGGTCCTATGCCCATGGAGCTTCGCTCATTGCTAGCACAGCAATCTGAGATCAAACTGCAAGGCAGCAACGAGGCTGGGGGAGGGGCGCCCACCATTGCCTAGGCTTGAGTAGGTAAACAAACAGGCTGGGAAGCTCGAACTAGGTGGAGCCCACCACAGCTCAAGGAGGCCTGCCTGCCTCTGTAGACTCCACCTCTGGGGGCAGGGCATAGCCAAACAAAAGGCAGCAGAAACCTCTGCAGACTTAAATGTCCCTGTCTGACAGCTTTGAAGAGAGTGGTGGTTCTCCCAGCACACAGCTGGAGATCTGAGAACGGACAGACTGCCTCCTAAAGTGGGTCCCTGACCCCCGAGTAGCCTAACTGGGAGGCACCCCCCAGTAGGGGCAGACTGACACCTCACACGGCCGGGTACTCCTCTGAGACAAAACTTTCAGAGGAACGATCAGGCAGCAACATTTGCTGTTCACCAATATCCACTGTTCTGCAGCCTCCGCTGCTGATACCCAGGCAAACAGGGTCTGGAGTGGACCTCCGGCAAACTCTAACACACCTGCAGCTGAGGGTCCTGACTGTTAGAAGGAAAACTAACAAACAGAAAGGACATCCACACCAAAACCCCATCTGTTTGTCACCATCATCAAAGACCAAAGGTAGATAAAACCACAAAGGTGGGGAAAAAACAGAGCAGAAAAACTGAAAATTCTAAAAATCAGAGCGCTTCTCCTCCTCCAAAGGAACGCAGCTCCTCACCAGCAACGGAACAAAGGTAGACTGAGAATGACTTTGACGAGTTGAGAGAAGAAGGCTTCAGACGATCAAACTCTCTGAGCTAAAGGAGGAAGTTCGAACCCATGACAAAGAAGTTAAAAACCTTGAAAAAAGATTAGACAAATGGCTAACTAGAACAACCAATGCAGAGAAGTCCTTAAAGGACCTGATGGAGCTGAAAACCACGGCACGAGAACCACGTGATGAATGCACAAGCCTTAGTAGCTGATTCGATCAACTGGAAGAAAGGGTATCAGTGATGGAAGATCAAATGAATGAAATGAAGCAAGAAGAGAAGTTTAGAGAAAAAAAAATAAAAAGAAACAAACAAAGCCTCCAAGAAATATGGGACTATGTGAAAAGACCAAATCTATGTCTGATTGGTGTACCTGAAAGTGACAGGGAGAATGGAACCAAGTTGGAAAACACTCTGCAAGATATTATCCAGGAGAACTTCCCCAATCTAGCAAGGGAGGCCAGCATTCAGATTCAGGAAATACAGAGAACACCACAAAGATACTATTCGAGAAGAGCAACTCCAAGACACATAATTGTCAGATTCACCAAAGTTGAAATGAAGGAAAAAATGTTAAGGGCAGCCAGAGAGAAAGGTCGGGTTACCCACAAAGGGAAGCCCAACAGACTAACAGCGGATCTCTTGGCAGAAACTCTACAAGCCAGAAGAGAGTGGGAGCCAATATTCAACATTTTTAAAGAAAATAATTTTCTTTTTTTTTTTTTTGAGGCAGAGTCTCCATCTCGCTCTTGCCCAGGCTGGAGCGCAGTGGCATGATCTCGGCTCACTGCAAGCTCCGCCTCCTGGGTTCACACCATTCTCCTGCCTCAGTCTCCCAAGTAGCTGGGACTACAGGTGCCCGCTACCATGTCCGGCTAATTTTTCTTGTATTTTTAGTAGAGATGGGGTTTCACCATGCTAGCCAGGATGTTCTCAATCTCCTGACCTGGTGATCCGTCCACCTTGGCCTCCCAAAGTGCTGGGATTACAGGCTTGAGCCACTGCGCCCGGCCAAGAAAAGAATTTTCAACCTGAATTTCATATCGAGCGAAACTAAGCTTCATAACTGAAGGAGAAATAAAATCCTTTACAGACAAGCAAATGCTGAGAGAATTTGTCACCACCAGGCCTGCCCTAAAAGAGCTCCTGAAGGAAGCACTAAACATGGAAAGGAACAACCGGTACCAGCCACTGCAAAAACATGCCAAATTGTAAAGACCATCAAGGCTAGGAAGAAACTGCATCAACTAACGAGCAAAATAACCAGCTAACATCATAATGACAGAATCAAATTCACACATAACAATATTAACCTTAAATGTTAATACGCTAAGTGCTCCAGTTAAAAGATACAGACTGACAAATTGGATAGAGTCAAGACCCATCAGTGTGCTGTATTCAGGAAACCCATCTCACGTGCAGAGACACACATAGACTCAAAATAAAGGGATAGAGGAAGATCTACCAAGCAAATGGAAAACAAAAAAAGGCAGTGGTTGCAATCCTAGTCTCTGATAAAACAGACTTTAAATCAACAAAGATCAGAAGAGACAAAGAAGGCCATTAAATAATGCTAAAGGGATCAATTCAACAAGAAGAGCTAACTATCCTAAATGTATATGCACCCAATACAGGAGCACCCAGATTCATAAAGCAAGTCCTTAGAGACCTACAGAGACTTAGACTCCCACACAATAATAATGGGAGACTTTAACACCCCACTGTCAACATTAGACAGATCAACGAGACAGAAAGTTAACAAGGATATCCAGGAATTGAACTCAGCTCTGCACCAAGCAGACCTAACAGACATCTACGGAACTCTCCACCCCAAATCAGCAGAATATACATTCTTTTCAGCACCACACCACACCTATCCAAAATTGACCACATAGTTGGAAGTAAAGCACTCCTCAGCAAATGGAAAAGAACAGAAATTATAACAAACTGTCTCTCAAACCACAGTGCAATCAAACTAGAACTCAGGATTAAGAAACTCACTCAAAACCGCTCAACTACATGGAAACTGAACAACCTGCTCCTGAATGACTGACTACTGGGTACATAATGAAATGAAGGCAGAAACAAAGATGTTCTTTGAAACCAACGAGAACAAAGACACAACATACCAGAATCTCTGGGACACGTTCAAAGCAGTGTGTAGAGGGAAATTTAGAGCACTAAATGCCCACAAGAGAAAGCAGGAGAGATCTAAAATTGGCACCCTAACATCACAATTAAAAGAACTAGAGAAGCAAGAGCAAACACATTCAAAAGCTAGCAGAAGGCAAGAAATAACTAAGATCAGAGCAGAAATGAAGGAAATAGAGACACAAAAAACCCTTTAAAAATCAATGAATCCAGGAGTTGGTTTTTTGAAAAGATCAACAAAATTGATAGACCGCTAGCAAGACTAATAAAGAAGAAAAGAGAGAAGAATCAAATAGATGCAATAAAAAATGATAAAGGGGATATCACCACCGACCCCACAGAAATACAAACTACCATCAGAGAATACTATAAACACCTCCATGCAAATAAACTAGAAAATCTAGAAGAAATGGATAAATTCCTCAACACATACACCCTTCCAAGACTAAACCAGGAAGAAGTTGAATCTCTGAATAGACCAGTAACAGGCTCTGAAATTGAGGCAATAATTAATAGCCTACCAACCAAAAAAAGTCCAGGACCAGATGGATTCACAGCTGAATTCTACCAGAGGTACCAGGAGGAGCTGGTACAATTCCTTCTGAAACTATTCCAATCAATAGAAAAAGAGGGAATCCTCCCTAACTCATTTTATGAGGCCAGCATCATCCTGATACCAAAGCCTGGCAGAGACACAACAAAAAGAGAGAATTTTACACCAATATCCCTGATGAACATCAATACAAAAATCCTCAATAAAATACTGGCAAACCGAATCCAGCAGCATATCAAAAAGCTTATCCACCACGATCAAGTGGGCCTCATCCCTGGATGCAAGGCTGGTTCAACATATGCAAATCAATAAACGTAATCCAGCATATAAACAGAACCAATGACAAAAACCACATGATTATCTCAATAGATGCAGAAAAGGCCTTTGACAAAATTCAACAGCCCTTCATGCTAAAAACTCTCAATAAATTAGGTATTGATGGGACGTATCTCAAAATAATAAGAGCTATCTATGACAAACCCATAGCCAATATCATACTGAATGGGCAAAAACTGGAAGCATTCCCTTTGAAAACTGGCACAAGACAGGGATGCCCTCTCTCACCACTCCTATTCAACATAGTGTTGGATGTTCTGGCCAGGGCAATCAGGCAGGAGAAGGAAATAAAGGGTATTCAATTAGGAAAAGAGGAAGTCAAATTGTCCCTGTTTGCAGATGACATGATTGTATATTTAGAAAACCCCATTGTCTCAGCCCAGAATCTCCTTAAGCTGATAAGCAACTTCAGCAAAGTCTCAGGATACAAAATCAATGTGCAAAAATCACAAGCATTCTTATACACCAATCACAGACAAACAGAGAGCCAAATCATGAGTGAACTCCCATTCACAATTGCTTCAAAGAGAATAAAATACCTAGGAATCCAACTTACAAGGGATGTGAAGGACCTCTTCAAGGAGAACTACAAACCACTGCTCAATGAAATAAAAGAGGATACAAACAAATGGAAGAACATTCCATGCTTATGGGTAGGAAGAATCAATATCATGAAAATGGCCATACTGCCCAAGGTAATTTATAGATTCAATGCCATCCCCATCAAGCTACCAATGACTTTCTTCTCAGAATTGGGAAAAAACTACTTTAAAGTTCATGTGGAACCAAAAAAGAGCCCACATTGCCAAGTCAATCCTAAGCCAAAAGAACAAAGCTGGAGGCACCATGCTACCTGACTTCAAACTATACTACAAGGCTACAGTAACCAAAACAGCATGGTGCTGGTACCAAAACAGAGATATAGACCAATGGAACAGAACAGAGCCCTCAGAAATAATGCCACACATGTACAACTATCTGATCTTTGACAAACCTGACAAAAACAAGAAATGGGGAAAGGAGTCCCTATTTAATAAATGGTACTGGGAAAACTGGCTAGCCATATGTAGAAAGCTAAAACTGGATCCCTTCCTTACACCTCATACAAAAATTAATTCAAGATGGATTAAAGACTTACATGTTAGACCTAAAACCATAAAAACCCTAGGAGAAAACCTAGGCAATACCATTCAGGACATAGGCATGGGCAAGGACTTCATGTCTAAACATCAAAAGCAATGGCAACAAAAGCCAAAATTGACAAATGGGATCTAATTAAACTAAAGAGCTTCTGCACAGCAAAAGAAATTACTATCAGAGTGAACAGCCAACCTACAGAATGGGAGAAAATTTTTGCCATCTACTCATCTGACAAACGGCTAATATCCAGAATCTACAATGAACTCAAACAAATTTACAAGAAAAAAACAAACAACCCCATCAAAAAGTGGGCAAAGGATATGAACAGACATTTCTCAAAAGAAGACATTTATGCAGCCAAAAGACACATGAGAAAATGCTCATCATCACTGGCCATCAGAGAAATGCAAATCAAAACCACAATGAGATACCATCTCACACCAGTTAGAATGGCCATCATTAAAAAGTCAGGAAACAACAGGTGCTGGAGAGGATGTGGAGAAATAGGAACACTTTTACACTGTTGGTGGGACTGTAAACTAGTTCAACCATTGTGGAAGTCAGTGTGGCGATTCCTCAGGGATCTTGAACTAGAAATACCATTTGACCCAGCCATCCCATTACTGGGTATATACCCAAAGGATTATAAATCATACTGCCATAAATACACATGCACACGTATGTTTATTGCAGCACTATTCACAATAGCAAAGACTTGGAACCAACCCAAATGTCCAACAACGATAGACTGGATTCAGAAAATGTGGCACAGGCCAGGCACGGTGGCTCACGCCTGTAATGCCAGTACTTTGGGAGGCCGAGGCGGGTGGATCACGAGGTCGGGAGGTTGAGACCAAGGTGAAATCCCGTCTCTACTAAAAATACAAAAAAAAACTTAGCCTGGCTTGGTGGCGGGCGCCTGTAGTCCCAGCTACTTGGAGAGGCTGAGGCAGGAGAATGGCGTGAACCCAGGAGGCGGAGCTTGCAGTGAGCCGAGATTGCGCCACTGCACTCCAGCCTGGGCAACAGAGCGAGACTCCGTCTCAAAAAAAAAAAAAAAAAAAAAAAAAAAAAAAAAAAAGAATATGTGGCACATATATACCATGGAATACCATGCAGCCATAAAAAATGATGAGTTCATGTCCTTTGTAGGGACATGGATGAAACTGGAAACCATCATTCTCAGCAAACTATCGCAAGGACAAAAAACCAAACACCGCATGTTCTCACTCATAGGTGGGAATTGAACAATGAGAACACATGGACACAGAAAGGGGAACATCACACACCGGGGACTGTTGTGGGGTTGGGGGAGGGGGGAGGGATAGCATTATGAGATATACCTAATGTTAAATGACGAGTTAATGGGTGCAGCACACCAACATGGCACATGTATACATATGTAACAAACCTGCACGTTGTGCACATGTACCCTAAAACTTAAAGTATAATTAAAAAAAAAGAAAAATAGTTTCTATTCATTATATATACCAGATTTAGTCCCTAATTGTCTTACCAACTCCAGAAGTGGGAATTATTTAAAAATTTGAGTCCCGGTTTACTACAACTCATGGTAATCTTTATTAATCAGAACCTATCCCTCCCCCTATTTTTCTATGGCAATTCTTTACAGGTGATAGGAAAAATACCATGCTACTCAGGAGGCTGAGGTGGGAGGATCACTTGAGCCCAGGAAGTCAAGCCTGTAGTGAGCTATGATCACGCCATTGCACTCCAGCCTGGGTGAGAGAGTGAGACTTTGTCTCTAAATAAATAAATAATTGAATTAAAAACTGCTTTTATTTCTTAGAGAAAAAAAAAAGGTGGTGATTCACATGTGATTAAAACATATTGATTACATTAAGAATTTATTTCAGGCCTTGTGCAGTGGCTCACGCCTGTAATGCCAGCACTTTGGGAGGCCGAGGCGGGCAGATAACCTAAGGTCAGGAGTTCAAGACCAGCCTGGCCAACATGGTGAAACCCTGTCTCTACTAAAAACACAAAAATTAGCCAGGCATGGCGGCACAGGCCTGTAATCCCAGCTACTCGGGAGGCTGAGGCAGGAGAATCGCTTGAACTCAAGAGGTGGAGGTTGTAGTGTGCAGAGATTGCGCCACTACACTCCAGCCTGGGTGACAGAGCAAGACTCCGTCTCAAAAAAAATTTATTTCTTCTTAACTTAATCAAGCATATTTGATACCATGGGGAAAAGGACTAGATGCCATGGGGAAAAAGACTAGATCTCTTACTATAGCTATAGCTCCTTACTAGCACCCCTTTGTAGAGTTAGGAATACAGTGGGCGGGGGGCACCCAGCGCTGGTCCTCCCAAGATGGCGATATGCATCCCGGTGATCACCAAGGAGAATTACCCTCTCTACATCTGCAGCATTCCCACGGAGAACGAGCTGAAGTTCCAGTACATGGTGCACACTTCTCTGGATGTGGTGGATGAGAAGATCTCCTCAATGGGGAAGGCCCTGGTCAACCAGAGAGAGCTCTACCTGGGCCTGCTCTACCCCACAGAGGACTACAAGGTCTTGCCTCATAAGTCACTAGAAACTCTCGACCAGTCCCTTTGGACAAATCACTTGAGACCATGGAGTTCAAAGACGTTCCAAGAGCAGTAATGTAGCTTTGTCCACGGTGACATTTGCCAGTAGCCGCTATTTTATAAAACAACATGGCCTCTACAGAGGAGGTCCGCCTTATTCATGAAGTCTCTAGTTTTGCAGTTAACTTTCTGGACCAGGCATTGATTCATAAAGAGGTTGAGGCATCCCAGGTGCACACAGAGACTCAGAGTCTGAATGGCTCGGCTCCCGGAGCCTGAATTGGGTAAGGCTTAGCTGCCTGCCCTTTGCTTCTCCAGTAAACACCAGTCACCCCAATGAAGTATCTAGGCATGCACCCAGTATGGTCACTGCAGGACTAGCCCAGCCTGGGCACTTTCTGTGATTCAAGGTTGCCAGGCTTCTCCAAAGTGAGGGCACACAGAGGGCCCTCAGCTGACAGGTTCTTTACCTGCTGTCCCGGCAGTCCTTGTGTTACAAGTGCATTCCTTAACCAGCTATGCAGACAGGGCTACGCTACCATCTCCAAGGTGAAGTTTTTCATGGTGGTGAATTCCTCCAACACAGCTCTTCAAGACAATGAAATTCACAGGATGTTCTGGAAGCTGCATAACTCCTACATAGATGTGATGTGCAACCCCTTCTGTAATGCGGGGACAATATCCAGTCCAGGGACTTTGATAACATGGTGATGTATATAATGATACAGGTCTGCTGAGTGAGAACTCTGCCACCAGACATTGCAGACAGAAGCTTCAGCATGTGACTGTTGTTGGGATGTCTGCCTCTTCCTGAATGTGATGCCCATGGCATTTGGGGCAAGGCCCTACGCATGCCGCACCTCAAATAAAGCTCTTGTGAGATGAGATTTGGCTTTTTCCTTTTGTGTTAGCAGAGGATTTAACTAAGGAGAGTTCAGCTACAGTCCTTTAGTGGTGTGGGCAGAGGTTAGTGACCAGACACAGCAGGAAGTCTGCCCCCAGTAGGCTCGAAGTGGGGCAGGCAGGGGTGCTTGGAGCTGAGAGCTCTGGAGCCCATGGGACCTGTGACCACGTGGGCTGCCTCTGCTGCTCCCTCTGCCCTTGCTGTGGCTGCCCATTGGCTGAACGGGCGGGCTGGTCCATAGGGGTTAGCCTCCTGAGCCCAGATCCAGCCTAGGATCTAGGGGCAAATGGGGAGCCCTTCCCACGTGCACATTCCCATGGGGGAGGGCCCTCCTCTTTCTGGACTCGGCCTCCATTCTTTGCATGTGGTCCAACATCTGGACACAGCCCAGGCTTTAGAAGGAGCCCTCGTGAAATTTGGAAAGCCTCAGGGCAGCCTGCTTCTGAAACCCTAGAGTGGCAGACTCAAGGCGCTCTTTCCTGCCTGTTGGTGCAGAGTAGGTTAGGATCCAGCTGCTGCTCTCCAGATCCCTGGGCAGGCTGCTCCGGGAGCACATGGCTAGGAAGAGCCAATTGGATCTGTCCTTCTGCCCAGAAGCCCTGCAGCCAAAGTCCAGATAATGACCAGGCCTGAGGTGTCAACCAGGACTGAGGTGAGGGTTCAGGCGGCCCACGCCTGCCCCCCCAATGTTGCTTGTTGACGTGGCTGAGTGACGACTGCCCAGGGCAGTGGCAGAGGCCACAAGGACCACACACGCGGCTGAGCCCTCAGCACATTCCTCGCTCCATGTGTAGTCAGTACCAGCAGGGTTGAGCAACCAAGGCTCGGCCTGCTGAGGAGCCCCCTTCCCTCCCCAGCCCATTCTCCCACCCCCCAGCATTTGTCTAGGACTAGAGAGTTTCTCAAGGACCTTCCAGGACCCCAGAATCCCCTGGGAGCAGGTAAGGCTGTTAACGTGGGTTAGTCAGGGGCGGGGCACAGGGAGGTGAGCTTTTTCTCTACACGTCTTTGGATTTTCATGTCTTCCAATAAGTGCAGTGTTAATTTTATAAATTACAGAAGAAAAAGAAATTAACTAGGAGTGTGTGTGTGAAAACCGTGTGCCCCAGGCCTCCCCTGCCCCAGGGTGAATTGGAAGCCCTGGAGTGGGCTGAGGCATGCCAGGCAGCTGATTCGGGTGCACGTGGGCCACAAGCCACCCTCACAGGGTTAAATATTTAACAAGAGCCTCATATTTGTTAAGACAAGGCAGGACCCCAGCCCGAGCACCTCTCCCCTGCAGCCAGGCATGAAACCTTTGGCTTTTAGTAGGGATCACCCCTGCCTAAGTCCTGGTTGTGGTGGGGACTGCAAATTGTTAACCCAGCATCTATTCTCCTTCCTCCCTACTAACAGAATCCCAGTGCTTCTGCCCAATTCTGACAAGCGGGCAGACAAACCCATGTTCTACCCTCCCTCACAACCCAGGGTGGGCAGTTGTAGCATACAAGTGGATGGTGTCGGGAGAGACTTGCAGGAAAGACCCTGTAAAGGGAGCTCAGCTGACATGTGCAGTACCCTTCACCTTTGTCTTCTTCCTGCCTGGAATGTGGATGTGATGGCTGGTGCTCAGAGAGCTGTCTTGAGAGCATGAGGACAAGATTCACACCCTAAGGCCAAGGAAGCAGAAAGCAGGAAGGATCCTGGGCCTTTGCTGCTGTACATGCCCCAGACTACTTATGTTCGGCTTTTTTTTTTTAATGTGAGAAAATAAATATACCCCTCTCTGGTTAAAGAAAAAAAGAAAGAAGAAATACAATGGGGGAACACATATCCCCATGTTTCTAGGCAAGAGTACAAGAAAGGAGGAATCACTTCTCAGCCTTACCAGTAATCCTTTGTTTATCCTGGAAAAGCCAAAATACATTTGACCTCAAAGAGGCTGCACTGTATGTCCTATTAACACGGACAATTGAGCTACATATTTAACTTACTCCCTCCTGAAATCCCATGAAAATGAACAAAAAAGGAGGTATAAATCAACAAGAATGAAGAGAGACAAGGAAAGCAGTTGAGAGATATCAACAAACTTTTGGAAGAAGAAAACAGCTGGATAAGCAGTAACTGACATCCAGAGTGGAAAAAGCTAAAATATAACTCCTATAGGACAAACATTAAAAAGAAGCATGCCAATATGTACCACAGAGCCACAGAGCAGAGCAGAGGCTTCCTTTCTGGAGAGGCCAAACCTAACAGGTTGGACACAGCTAATAGCAGGGATGCAGTACCATACTGCTGACAGGGATTAAATAAAAGTCTGTCTATGATTGGAGAGACTTCAACTGCCTTATTTTCTCTGGGTTACTAGAATGATGGCATACCACCACTAGGCCCACACAACTCTAGGCAAAAGAATAAAAGATTTCTTTATTGGAAATTGACTAGCCTAAGAGAAATCCATGCACATACAACTTGCTATTGGCTTTTAGTGTCTCCCTCTTAAATATGAATGGATAGCCATGGCTCACTAGAAACTGTAGGAAAGTAACTTACCTGAAAGACAGACCAAAACAAACACAGTAGAGAAAGGAAATCTGGAGGAAACAAAGGCAAGGCAGGGAGAAGAAAACCTTGATAAAATTTAATTCCTATTCTTAGAGATGGACTATGCATCCACACAAAAAGAATAAAAGGCTATAAGAAGGAACAATTACAGTATCAAAAGGAGACCTTGGAAATTAATAGCCAAATGAAATAATTCACTAAGAATGAAGGGAAATCTCTCAGAGTGGAATAAAAAGACAAAGAAATAGAAAATAGGAAGAAAGAGATCAGAAAAGCAGAAACTAAATCTAAGAGATCCAACATCTGACTAAGAGAAGTGCAAGAAAGAGAAAACAGAGAAAATGTAGAGATAGCATTATCAAAGAAATGATAGGAAAAAAACTGCCCAGAAAGGAGTACAAATTTCTAGATTGAAAGGACCAGTCAAGCACAATAAATGAGAAAAGAAGGCTGGGTGTGGTGGTACATACCTGTAATCCCAGCACTTTAGGATTGGGAGGCTGGGAGGATCACTAAAGACCAGGAGTTTGAGACCAGCCTCAGCAACATAGTGAGACCCCATCTCTACAAAAAATAAAAAATTAGCCAGGAATGGTGGCACATGCCTGTAGTCCCAGCAACTTGGGATGCTGAGGCAGGAGGACCACCTGAGCCCAGGAAGTTGAGGCTGCAGTGAGCTGTGATGGCACCACTGCACGCCAGCCTGGGTAACAGAGCAAGACCCTGTCTCTATAAAAACAACAATAATAACAACAACAAAAAAAACAGGAAACCATACCAAGATCCATCATTGTGAAATTAAGTAACACCTAGGGACAATGAAAAGATCTTGAAAGTTTCCAAAGTAAAAAAAATAGGTCTATAACAAATAATCCAAAATTATAATAGACTTCTCAACAGCAATACTGGAAATAGAAGACAATGGAGCAAGGCCTTCAAAATAATGAAGAAAACATTTCTATAGAATTGTAAACCCAGCCAAACTAACAAGTATAAGAAGTTTTAAAAAGCAATTTTCAGACATGCAAAGCTTTAAAGTATTTCCCTTTCATGTATGCATTCTCAGAAAGCTATTGGGGTTTTACTCCACCAAAGCAAAGGGTATACTAAAGAGGAGGAAGACGTGAAATCCATGTCAACACAGAGATGAGAAATAAGTGAAGCAAATCCCCAGGATGATGGTCCCAAACTGGTGGCTGGGCAACAGCCCTAGAGAAAGCAAACCAGGACAGAAGATTCCAGAACGGTTGTTTTCAGGAAAGAGATGGATTGATAAATTATCTGGTATGTCTGACCACAATGAAGAGTTTTATAGTTTTTTTTCTTTTTTTTTTTGAGACGGAGTCTTGCTTTGTCGCCCAGGCTGGAGTGCAGTGGTGCGATCTGGGCTCACTGCAAGCTCCGCCTCCCGGGTTCATGCCATTCTCCTGCCTCAGCCTCCCGACTAGCTGGGACTACAGGTGCCCACCACCATGCTCAGCTAATTTTTTGTATTTTTAGTAGAGACGGGGTTTCACTGTGTTAGCCAGGATGGTCTCTATCTTCCGACCTCGCAATCCGCCCGCCTCGGCCTCCCAAAGTGCTGGGATGAGTTTTATAGTTTTGTCAAGAAGTTTGGAGATAAAAATTATTGACAGGCATATAGAAAACTAAGTAACTGGAAAAAATGAGATTATTATCTCTAGCAAATACAAAGAGCTATACAAGAAAGGAAATGCAATCATACTATATGGCTCAATTTTAAACATATTTACATAATCAGAAAAATTTAAACACTAAATATTCATTTAACAAAAAGGGTGATATAACCATTTTGAAAGAAGAAGGTGAGGCAGTGTGCACAGGTGGTGGGATAAGAGAGCTACATTCTTGTCTTCCATTGTGGGAGGTCAATAGATATTTATCTAAAAAATATAATTATACTGCCAATTCTTATCTAGAAATATGGAGGTAAATGTCAGAATAGGAACAGAGGACTGCTTTGATTTTTCTAAGTATTATAGTATTTGACTTTAAAAAATGATATATATGCATTTGTTTGACATAGATAAAAATTAAGTTTTTTTGTTTGTTTGTTTTTTTGAGACAGGGTCTCACTCTGTCACCCAGGCTAGAGTGCAGTGGTGCAATCTCGGCTCACTGCAATCTCCACCTCCCAGGTTCAAGTGATTCTCCCGCCTCAGCCTCCCAAGTAGCTGGGATTAAAGGCATGCAGCTAATTTTTGTATTTTTAGTAGAGACAGGGTTTCACCATGTTGGCCAGGCTGGTCTCGAACTTCTGGCCTCAAGTGATCCACCTGCCTTGGCCTCCCAAAGTGCTAGGATTACAGGTGTGAGCACCATGCCCAGCCAAAGTTTTTTTTTTTGTTGGGATGGTCTCACTCTGTCACTCAGGCTGGACTGCAGTGGTGTGATCTCAGCACACTGCAGCCTCCACCTCCCTGTGCTCAGGTGATCCTCCTACCTCAGCCTCCCAAGTAGCTGGGACTACAGGATCACACCACCAGGCCCGGCTAATTTTTGTATTTTTTATGGAGACAGGGTTTTGCCATGTTGCCCAGGCTGGTCTCAAACTCCTGGGCTCAAGTGATCTGCCCACTGCAGCCTCCCAAAGTGCTGGCATTACAAAAAACTAAGTTTTTTAAAAGTTAAAAAAGACCATGAAAACAAAAGGTAAAAAAACCTCTATTGGCAACTCAGTTATTATTTTGGAGGCAACCTCTAACCTAGGGGGAAAAAGTGGTGAAAATTAATTAGCAGAAACACTTTTTTTGTCTTTACTCTGAAAATGTATGAGAGCTGGCAATTTAAAAAAGCATGAGTACTTGTAGGGTCCTGCAGCCCCATCCATTCTCTACTGGGACCTGGTATCCTGCTTCTCTTCCAGCTCTGCTGCTGAACTCTGTGCCTTAGTTTACTTCTCTGTACTGGGGGCTCACCCCAACACCATTCCCAGCAGTTTCCCACGTGATGTTGGTACCCCTAAGGCTGGGCTTTGCCAGCTGTGGCCCAGCTCCTTAGTACTGCCCAGGGGGCACCAGGTTGCTAAGGATGTGACTGTGGGCACCATTCTAGGCCAGTGGTTCTCGTATTGCATTCCAGCAGCAGGAATATCACCTGGGAACTTGACAGAAGTGCAAATTATTGGCCCCACCCAAGACCCACTGAATTAGAGCTTATGGAATGGGGCCCTGCAAGCTGGGGTTTTAAGGAGCCTTCCAGATGATTCTGACATGCCTGAGAATCTGCCAACTACTGATCTAGGCCAGCCATTAGTGTAGCCTGGGGAGGGACTGGGGCTGTCTAGACCAAGAACAGGTAGAAAACACTAGCCTCAACTGGATTTCTGAGATTGGGAACCACCACCAACAAAAACCAACCTTACAGTCTCTCCTCTTGGAAGAGGAAGATAAGTTGGAGGGCCTGGAGAAGGCATACATTTTTTTCTTTCCTTGCTCCTGGCTTGGTTCCAGCTCTGCTCACCTCTCTCACTTGTCTTGGTTTTACAAAAGGCTGTCTAGATGATGCCAGCCAGGCAGGGGGTGGAAATCCTGGGGAGGCAGGAGGCAGAAGACCCTGACTGTTTACGCCTTGGGAACCTCACCATAGGCCAGATGGCCCCTCTTCAAATGGAAAGAATCCTAACTCCACAAGGAAAGAATCCTAAACCCCCAGTTCCTCCTCCTCCCAATCCCAGGAAGACCTTGTAGACAGTGCCAAAAAACAGCTCCAACCCCCAGCAGATGGGAAGAGAGCCAGAAGCTGTCCTTCCTCCTCATCCTGGCCCCCCTTCCCAGCCCCCGCCAATACTGTGAACCCTCTTCCCATTCAGCCTGGTTTCCTGGTGAAGGTCCTGCAGTGGTGAACCCTGGGAGACCCCCCGGAAAAGGCCCTCAGGAGGGAAGGGACCAAGGGCATCCTTGGGCCAACTGTCCACCTCTCTTGTCCACTATCCCCTCCTCCCCACTTCTGTCTTCAAAAGGCTACTTCCCAGGATGGATCGGGTGCTAGGACAACTGCAGTCCAATCCAAAAGCTCTCCCTACCCCTGTGTCTTATTTCAGATGTGAGAACAACTGTACAGTGTAAACTTATAAAGTGTTTTTAATGGTTGTAGATTGGAAATAAAGTATGTCATATGAACAGTTGCCATGGGGGAAAAAGAAAGCATGGATACTAGAGGTATTCCTCAATATAAGCATATAATACCTTGGGAGTAGTAGGATATAGCTGGATGGGAAAACAACCCACTCTTCCCGCTACCACCCATCCTAATATCCCTTTGTCTGTAATTACAAACAGTGAGAAACACTGGTCTGCAAGGGAAAATAAGTCTGGAGCAAGGGCCATTTCTTGTGGGTAACCTGAAAGCCAAGGATTTGCCTTTAAGTAAAGACCTGATTATTAATTGGCAAAGGCCACTTAGAATTACCATCAGAAAAAAGTTTAGCCATTTGTCAAGTCATGTGACATTCACTAGTCTCTTCATAATTCATACTATAACCCAGACTATTTACCAAAAGATGTGTTTTTCTCAGAATCCAAGCATAGTTATTAGAATATAATTTCTCTATTAAGTAGGGACCACATTTATTATAATGTTATCAAACTATTTATTAAATACCTGTGGCATAAGGTAAGGCATTAGATAGATTAAATGGAACAAAATTACAGGCTCCCTGTCCTGAACGTATCCTCTTTTTAAACCAACAGTACAACTCCCATTATACTATATACATTTTGTTGTCTTTTCATCATCAAAAATGGTATGCTTGTTGTTTTCTTCCTATTCAGTTTAAGAGACTATAGACATGAATAAATACTGCCCTAGGAAATAGTTTACCTGGTATTGGTACTGAATGGGCTGCAGTTGGCTGTCATTCTGAGTCATCTTCCTAGCCAGGGCCTCTTTCAGTGCAAGTGCTTTATTCAACTCAACCAGCTCCTTAGACATCTGCGCTTGACGGAGAGCATGCTGAGTGGTAAAAGCGTCAGAAGACCTGCTCGTCTCTGGACTGGTTTCTACTTGCTGGAAAAAAATCAGGATAATGATTTATAAGAGAAACAAGCAAATGGAGTTCCTTAGGCACTATTTCATCAAGTCTCACAGGCACTTCTCCATTAACAATATCTCTGTTCCTTTACAACGGTGGCTCTGCATACATTTGTTTTAAGTATCTGAAATAAACTAAGCTAGCCTAGTTCCCTGCTCTCTCAAGCACCTTATTTCTTATATACTTTAATGGACTCTTTTAGTATCAACTAAGTTTCTTTGCTCTTTCCTTTATTGATCTGGATGGCATTTCTTACTTTTACCTCATTCCAAGGGGTTCTTACAGGAGAGAAGGTCCTGGAAACTGAGAAAAGGGTTCATTTGTTCTCACACAGCTGACCTCTAGTACCTGATCTAGTATTTTCCTTCTTTCAGAATGTGAAAACTACTGACATAGATTCATTTTAGGGAGAAAAGCCTGTCTCAAGGAATCCATCATCCAGCCTTTCATTTTGTCTTTATAACCTTTAGTCAACATCTAATACATTTTATCTATCCTTGTGATCTGAACACGTATTTTCCTTGGTTCTTTTAGCCCCTAATATCTCATCTATAGAAAAAATTCTCTTCCGTTTCTCCTCTAATGCTTTTTTGACTCTGCCATAATTTGCTCATTTTTTCCTCTCCTCATTTTTAACTTGCTGGACGGTTGATGCAGAATACTAGCCTATAACAAGAAATCAGTCAGCTGGGTTGCAAATATGGAACATTACATTCTTGAGAATTCCTGCCCCCCATTACCAGTTATACTATTAGTGGTAGAACCTATCCAAGGTAGGGATTTTATGAAGCTGAGATTTACACTAAAGATTTCTGGATTTAACAGGCATTCTATGGAGGATGGTAACAATCACAAGTTCTCTTTTTCAGTTGAGTGATAAATTATAGGAAACGGCAGTTAGAGCTCCTGGTTCTACACAAAGGGGCCAATTACTTACGGCTTCTTGTTCCACCACAGTATCAATGGCTGCAGCCACGCAAGCAACAGTTTCATCCTGCAGTAACAAATGTTTTGGTTTAGGGAAAGAGTTTGAAGTAAAGCTTACTGGTAGATTTTATATTGG
Organism: Nomascus leucogenys; assembly: GCF_006542625.1. Taxonomy (NCBI): domain Eukaryota; kingdom Metazoa; phylum Chordata; class Mammalia; order Primates; family Hylobatidae; genus Nomascus; species Nomascus leucogenys. The sequence continues at coordinate 62,212,449 of NC_044406.1, read as the reverse complement.
TTATTTAATTTTTTTCAAGTGTATACAGAGACTGTTTAAGATACTGGACCCATTTTATAGTCACAGAAACCCCAATAGCCACATGTTTCCATTTCCCATCTCTCAAGAGTCTTTCTTCTTCATAAAGGACAATTGTGTAGATTTTATAAAAAACAAGGTCATGTGGCAACTGACATATTTCTTGCACTTGTCCTGCCCTGCCAGAGACATTTGGGCCAGAGTGAAACATTTAGCCATTCCAAGAGGCCAAAGTTTAACCCATTTTATGGACTCTACCCTTTCTTTTTATGCATCTACTGCTAAGTATACCTCTATTAATGTACAAGCCTAGCCAGTTCTTATGGGGGCATACCATTCTACGAACAGACATATCAAATAATGGCAATGCATCAGAAAAGTAAATAGAATGGTTATTTTTTATTTTTATAGTCAGTCAAGGTAGCAGGATCTTCCTTTATAAAGAAATAAATGCCTGGCCAGGCACGGTGGCTCACGCCTGTAATCCCAGTGCTTTGGGAGGCCAAGGCAGGCAGGTCACGAGGTCAGGAGTTCGAGACCAGCCTGGCCAACATGATGAAACCCCGTCTCTACTAAAAATACAAAAAAAATTAGCCGGGCGTGGTGGCGAGCACCTGTAATCACAGCTACTCTGGAGGCTAAGGCAGGAGAATTGCTTAAACCCGGGGGGCGGAGGTTGCAGTGAGCCAAGATTGCGCCACTGCACTCCAGCCTGGGAGACAGAGCAAGACTCCATCTTGAAGAAAAAACAAAAATCAAAAAACAAAAACAAAAAAACAGAAAGAAATAAATGGCTTAGATGGGTAATCCCAGAAAAATATGCTCTTGAAGTCAGATAAAGGTATTGCAGCCTCTGTTCCTCATGTGAATAAGAACTGATCATAAAGATATGGAATCAATCTAAGTGTGCATGTGGTCTGTGTATACCATACCACATTTTCTTTATCCAATCATCCATTGATACACCATGGACTACTACTGGAATAGTAGTAGTCACACCATGGAATACTACTCAACCATAAGAAGAATGGAATCATGTCTCTTACAGCAACGTGAATGAAACTAGAGGCCATTATCTTCAGTGAAATAACTCAGAAAGTCAAATACTGCCTGTCCTTACTTATAAGTGGGAACTAAATAATGTGTACACATGGACATAGTGGAATAACAGACATTGGAGACTTGGAAGAGTGAAAGGGTTGGGGGATGGTGAGGGATGAGAAATTACTTATTGGGTACAAAGAACACTATTCAGGTGACAGGTACAGTAAAAATCCAGTCTTCAGTACTACCCAATATATCTATATAACAAAACTGCACTTGTACCCCCTAAATCTAAAAATAGAAAAAAAGAAAAAAGGGAAAAAAAGAACAGATCATATGGTGCTACTCCAGGTAACTAGGAGGAAAAGGGTAAGCACTAATTCTTTGGCAAATTATTTTTTGGGGCATTCAAACAACTGCCACCTAGAAGGGAAAACTAAAACTACTTAATAGGACTAATTTGTTTACAGGCTATCATATTAGCAAGCTCTGTTCTCACCACTGGAATTTAGGCTTTATTTGGTATTGTAAGATATGGATTACCACTTCTGTGTAAGTGATTCTTCAAAGCCCCGGGAAAAAAGAATTATTTCCAAGAAGTCATGTAGTTAAGGAGGTCATAGGTGAAAAAGTTATTAGCTCAACAGCTAAGAATTTAGGGTTAGCACATGGAGTCTCTATATCACCCTTATGAAACATTACATAGTTGTTGAAACTTAACTTTTAGTACCTTTAATGTGAGGAGTGAAGAGACCCCTGTGCCCTCGTTGTTTTTTGAGACAGAGTCTCGCTCTGTCACTTAGGCTGGAGTGCGCTGGTGCCATCTCAGCTCACTGCAACCTCCACCTCTCGGGCTCAAATGATCCTCCCACCTCAGCCTCCTGACTAGGTGGGACTACAAGTGTGCACCACCACACCCAGCTCATTTTAAAACTTTTTTGTAGACAGGGTCTCACTATGTCATGAAGGATGGTCTAATTTTATTTTATCTTTTTGTAGAGACAAAGTCTCACTGTGTTGCCTAGGCTGATCTCAAGCTCTTGGGCTCCAGGGTTCCACCTGCCTCGGTCTCTCAAAGAGTTGGGATTACAGGCGTAAGCTACTGCGCCTGGCCTGAAGAGATCCTTAGTAAGTGCTATTTATAAAGCATTTCCCTTATTCTGCCCAGAAACTCCCAACCAGTGAGGCTCAAAGAGAATTTAAAGGAAGCTTCAGTATTCCCACATCCTTTCTCATCACGATTTATAGTACTGGTGATTCTCCAAGTGCAGGGCATACTAAATCATTCTTAAAAAGGATTTTAAAAAATCTATAATGGTTACCCTTTCCTCCCTCCCATGTTTCAATCTTTAGTATAAGGACTAATCAGAGGCCTGTCCTAGATTATTAGGGCCTAAAACACTGGCCTTTGGAGACTTTCTCTAGTACCTTCCAGAGTTAGGATCAAAAGTAGATGGGTTAATCCTTGAAGAAGATATGTTGTTACTCTGGGTTTATCTTTGGCTTTTGGCCCAGTGAAATTTTACAATACTAAGGTTTAAGCTTACGGCTATGGTGACATGTTCTGCATGAACATGGCAGGATTCTGCCTCTATAATCCTAAATGTAAATATATGACAATAAGATTTATTTCAGTCTCACAGCCCTCTTTCCCCCGATTCTAAGACTATAACCAAGAACCTCTTAAAAATAAAACGTGATTTCATAAAGGTGATGGTTAGGGGAACAAGGCCAGGGTACGTTGTGCTACATTAACCAGCAATATCCTCCAAGATGAAGTTTGTGTTTGTGGGCTGTACCATTACTGGGCGTGCAAAATGCTTTTTATGGAACTGGTCTTGGAGGAGGGGATATAAACACAAAAGATCATTTGATTTTGTAGGAACTGAAAGGACTGCTTGAATTTCCTCACAGGTAACTGCACAAGGAGGTTTGCTTGAATTATATTTTAAAGGAAGAAATGGTACAGTTTAGCGCTTAAAGCCCCAGGAAGAATATCTAGGAACAATGGTTGCCTTTATAATGGAAAAGGGGGTGTTCACTAGTCACTTAAAAATAGTTTTAATCCAGAATGAAGGGCACAAGCACTTACTTTTGAAACATTTTGCTTTCACTGTAGTGAGTCTTAATAAAAGCCACGGGATACATTGTTGTGTATTTCCAAAAAAATATATAGCTGGGAGGGTCTCCGAACAACAGATGTGGAGAACTCTGATTCAGGAGTCCAGCAGGACTCCTGGATAAAAGGGCTTACTCTGCCTAACTGTGACAGTGGATGGAAGCCAGGAACTTTATCAGTTTGTGGCAATCTTTAGCACCCTCCTACTGTGTGTGCCAAGTACATTTTAGTGGCAGACACAGCGATTCTACGGAGTTCCTCTGAGCCAGCTACCACTAGCAACTCCCTCTACAGGCACACCAGGCACCAGTCATATTGCCAGATTCTCACTGAGGATGCTTTATTTTATTAATTTGGTTCCACGGGTTTCCTTCATCTTTCCCATGTGACTCGAAGCCCCAGAAATGAGGTGGTATTAATCCTCTAAGATTGGTGTGATGGCCATGAACAATGGTGGGTACCCTGGGTCACTATTTCTGAGCCTGTAAGTTTTGGCTCCAGTGGGCTTCTGCAGCCTAGATTATCTTAATTCTGAGGCAGCTCACACAAGGTTTTCATATATCAGATGTTTCAGTTGCATTTGAGTGGCATTATAATTGTGAAATTTAACCTTGTGATAGCCGTTGTCTAATATGTACTCTATACTTCAGCCACATTGAAGTTCTTATCATTTTTAAACTTTCATACCTCTTTGCTTTTATATATATCTTTTCCTCTATATATAGTCTAGTCCCTTTTTTAAAAACTTTATTTTATATAAAAGCTTTTAAATTTTTCCTTGTGGAGCAGGGCTAACTCGTAAACAGTGCGCCCAGAGTTGGCCTGTCCCTTCCCTTTTGTCTGCACGGCAAACTCCTGTTCATTTTTAGGACCCAGTTTCTTCTATGATGCCTTCCTGAATTTTCTGGACTAACAGTTAATCACCCTTTGTTTTATGATCCCACTGCACTTTGCTCATATTGCTGATATAAAAGAAAGCACACGAGAGAGGGTTCCCAGTTTTCCTTGCCTTCAACCCTCGCCTCCTTTCCCCATTACCCCTATTTTGCCACCTCTCCCACCTGTGAACCTTGACCAACTGAGAAACTACAAGGCTTGTAAGAACAACTCTCAAAATATAATAACAGTTATCCAGATAGGATTGCATCAGTATATTCCTGAGGAAGAGGTATAAAAAAATGAAACAATCTCCAACCAAAAGTTTCACATCAATTAACATAAAAAACTGTTACCTGAGCTAAACCACAAGGACATACACCCCTTTCTTCTCTTTACTCTATAAAACTCCAATCTTGCTTTACTTGGGAAGTTACCTGGAGTTCAGGTGTGCCCTGAGTGCATCAGCTAAATAATGCTTCTTCTTCTTCTTTTTTTTTTTTTTGGAGATGAAGTCTCACTCTGTCACCCAGGCTGGAGTGCAGTGGCACAATCGGCTCACTGCAACCTCCACCTCCTGGGTTCAAGCGGTTCTCCTGCCTCAGCCTCCCGAGTACCTGGGACTATGGGTGCACGTCACCACACCTGGCTAATTTTTGTATTTTCAGTAGAAATGGGGTTTCACCATGTTGGCCAGGCTAGTTTTGAACTCCAGACCTCAGGTGATCCGCCCACCTTGGCCTCCCAAAGTGCTGGGATTACAGGCATGAGCTACTGCGCCCAGATGAATAATGCTTTTAACCCCCATTTGAATCACTTAAATTCTCTCCTTTTGACAGTAATACAGCATTTAGTAAGATTACATAGCTAGGAAGTGGCAGAACTGGCTTCAAACCAGGTCTGTGTGGCTCTAGAGCCCAGGCTCTCAATTACTGTACCCTGTTTGTTAGATAAATGAGCTTTCATCTTGGACTGCTCATGATAGCTTTACAGTACTCCTTATTCTAAAACACTGCCTAATAGTCTTTGGGGAGTTTACTCATTTAATTTCTTAGAACTGGCCATCATAACGAGTCCTGACAATATTGTATGGCATTTTTTATATTCTCTTCAAGAATAAATCTATGTGTGGATAATTTTGTGACACACTATTGACAACTCTAGAAAACACTGGGCAAGACCAGGGACGACAGTCTCATGGTTCTGGTAAAATTAAAATCTCTGCCCAAGAGCTAGGAATTACCACCAGGCATTTGCATACACATTACTGTTTCAGAATAATAAACGACAGAGTGTAGACAGAACAAAACCAACCATTACCACTTAACATAGTATGTTATAGTATGATTTCAATTTTTTTTAAAAGCATATATGCCTAAGGACTAAGAGATGGAACACCAAAACAAAAATAGATTTTTAGGGGTAGTGGGATTGCGAAAATTTTTCTTCTGGGAAAAACAACAAATAACTACCCCCATCCCGAAAACACACCTGCCACTACTATAATGGTTCTAAAAATAAACAAAAATGGGAACTTATGGTAGAACAATCATTCAAACTTACTTATTATTGGTTATAAAAGAGGCTTATGGTATTCCCTGGTTGCTTTAAGCTATCTGTCAGAATTTAGCTTATTTAAAATTGGGGTACGGTACAAGTCCTCTTTTTAAGTTAGCCTACACTGTGAGGACAGCAAATCAATGACTGCTGCTCTTGCTACCTAGGCAATTTTGCACTGCTATGTTGTTGCTTCTGGTATTTGATTAGAATACTGAAATACCAATGTGCATTGTATATGTAACCTATGAGTGTTTTAACAAACTCAATTTTCAGATCATATCAAATGATCCATGACCTCTGGCCTTAAGCAGCTCACAATCTAGTTGTTTCAGCAAAAGGCACAGAGTTAGAAAGGCTTGTATGTGTCAAGAGAAACAAATGAAAGTGATATGCCTATTACACTGCCCCTACTTGGCTTACCGATAACTGGGTAATCAATTGCTGCAGGTTACAAATTATCTCTACATTTTCTTTCAATTCCTGGTCTTCCAAAGTCTCCACTAGCTTTTGAAGATCCAGTTTGCAGCTGAAAATTCAAACAAAAAGAACCCAAGGGTTATTCATATGACAAAGGCCAGAGGCTCCACAATTATATACTAAGGTGCTATAGGTTGCTAACAAATATCTGGTGGGCAACTTACGCCGCATGCTGCCTGAGCTCTTCTAGCTTGGCGTTCATTTTTTCATTCGCTTGCTCTGTCTGCAACAAAGACCCAGGAGATCATCAGTGGCAGTGCCTGACAGCCTCACATAATTATGCTCTCCTACTCCTATGAATTAAAAGCTAGGTAGAGAGGCTGTCTCCTTTGCTGTAACAGAGGATTTAGTGGGCTTTGGTTATTTAGTGAAAAATGTGTTTTTTAAAAGAGTCATGGAAATTAGCCCTTCAGTCAACATGAGCTACTAAAAATAGCATCCGAGCAGCTGGGTTTTATGCTTGCCATGAAACTCAGACTATGGGGTGGAGTGTGAAGCCTTAATTCCATAGAGAACTTTGCAACTGGGGGGAAAAAGCAATATTTCCTGGCATGTTAGTCCCTGCTGTTTGCAAAACAAACAAACAAACAAACAAACAAAAACAAAAAACCCACAAAAAACAAAGATCCCCGCTTACTTTAAACTGCCTTCTACACTACACTGTTCCCTAGCCCCAGCATAAGGGCATTTAAAACATAAAAGGGCCTCACACTAAATTTGAGCTGAGATTTTTTTTTTTAAGTTATACTATCTGAGATGGTAGGCTAGTTTTAGCAAAAGACAGCAAGAAAAAGGGTACGGCACAAGAATGATGGTAGAGAAAGAAGAAACGGCAGAAGGCAGCTTACGTTTTGGGAAGGGTGATTGATATTTTCAGTTTTATTTCAATCACAGTATCTGTAACATGCTGGATACTATAACAGATCTGGAAAGAATCGTTTATATAGGACAAAAATGTTGTGCTTGTTATGAAGTTCTGACAGGATATCAAACAGTAAGCCTATCAGGCAGACACTGTAACAACCTTATAAAGGTCGGATGAGTATGTGGAGAGAATAAGAAGTAGTTTGTTACATCAGCCTCATTCACATACATGTGAAACACAGCTTCTAGAGTTACTTCAAAGCATAAATACAGCACTGGAGACAGAAAACTGTATATAAAAATCCCCTATATCCCATTTTCACCCTCTGTTAGTAATAGACAATACAATGGACGTAGGATTTAGCCCACTTGAAATAAATCTTTAAGCAGCTTATCTTTCCTTGACTAGAGAGCACACTGATGCATGAAGGTGTATACATTACAGAGGTTCAATTATATTTTGGTGGAAATTCATTTTTGTTTCTGGCAACAGTCGTGCTATCAAAGATTGAATTGTATTTAGACTAGCAGAAAAACCTTAGTGATACAGCCAGCATGCACTGATCCAGGAGGTTACTGACAGACAAGCAGGTAGTAGGAGTCAGAACTCGTGTAATCAGTTATATAGTGATCCACTATTTGGAAATCAACCATATGGAAAATGAATTAAAATTAATTTCCCAGCTGTTATATCTCACCATGGCAGCTGTTAGTATGGGATATGAAATGTGACAACATTAGGGGAAGAGAGATGGAAAATAACTAAAATCTTGGAGAAGGAATGGTTACTTGGTATCATGGATAAAGATTAGGCAGGATTTAAGGTGAGAGAGGTACTTGGTTCTTTACTTTCTGGTATTTTTAAATGAATCTACTTTAAAATGGGATTTATGTAGATTCTTTGTGGTAGATACATAGGTGTTCACTATACAATTCTTTTAACTTTTCTGTATGTTTGATTATAAGCCCACATATTTACCCCAGGGGGCTCCCTGGAGGATATGGTAATACAAATACATTTCTTTCAATATAACCTGTCTCTCATAATGAGATGCATGTTAAATATTTTGGAAAGTAAAGCTAGTAAATGTTCAGATTGCTAGTAGTTTATTCTTGGGGGCTTACCAAAATGATCCTCTCCAACATCTGGGCTGTCTGACCAGCTGCCTCGCTCAGACCACGACTTAATTTTTCATTCTCCTCTACCAGGGACTGATTCTTCTCCATCAGGGATTGTAGATTCTCTGATGGTTCCACACTAAAACAAAGTACATAACATATTAGAAAAATATCTGATTGATAATACCTATATCAAAGGTGGATAAAAATATATCCCATAGGACTTTTGGATAGGTAGGGGGATTAGGTTAAAATTATACCACAAAAGTCTGGGAAAAGTGTGTCCAACCCAATCTATCCTCCTAGTCAGGTAGAATATTGGATGTACAATAAACACATCTCTGAAGTACTTCAGTGGTTTGGAGAAAGGTAATAATTCAGAGCTAGATATGGTTGCAACAGGAATGACTAACCTCTATCTTGGCTCTTGGTTAGGATCTTTTCTGTTTGTGTCCTGTAGGTATGAAGTTATAGCTAACTGGAGCTAAAATACATGTTCTGTCCCTTTTCTTCCCACCCTCAATCCTTCATTAAAGATTAGGGAAGTAGAGAAGGGAGAGGTATGGGGGAGGTAGAAGTGACACTGCTCAGGGTCAAAATTCAACTTAATCAACATAAATATATTTCCCATTTACTGTAAAGTTTAGGGAAACAGCATTTGAGAAGTCAAAAAGTTGAAATGATGACCAGCGGCCACTAAGAAAACATTTCACAATTCTTTATAAATAAGTGCTCCCTTCTAAATGCTTGCTTTGCTTGGAGCTTATGACCCATAGCCTCTTGTTCATTTGTCTATTAATTTTAAATTACTTAGAATGAGTCATGACAACAATGGTGTCCATTTCAAATACGAGGAAAAGGGAGGGTCAGAAATAGCTTGAAGGAATACATATAGGTAAGAATCTTTGGAATGTATACGTATCACTTGATATCAGTTCCAGACTAGTAAAGCAGATCAATATGAAGTAGGGCTGTTTTTTGTTTTAATCCACTGGGATGAAATGTTCAAAAGGCTGGAAAACAGGACTGGTTAAAAAAAGATCAGAAGAAATATGAAGATTTGATCTGAAGAAGACTGAGGGGAAAAATGAATAGTTGTCAAGGCTATGAAAAAGAGAAAAAAATAAAGGACAGGGAACAGCTGTTCTCAATCTCAATAAAGGATAGAAAAGGACTTCAGGAATAGAGTAGATGCCCTCTCACCCATCTTAAGACCTCCATCAATTTTTATAGAAGATCTTAGAAGGCACTTTATCAAAAGTTAATAGCAAGGCCACACAATAAGGTCTCATATTACACTGTTGAGCATTTACTAAGACTCTTATGAAGGAATGTTCAATTAAAATGCAGATTATAAAAAAAACTATTCGTAAATTTAAGTGTTATTTCTTTATTAAACTGAAAACTTCCATGTGTCATTCACGTAAGCTGACAAGCTTCAAAGTAATGATACTTTTAACTCGATAGTTTTTTATTTCCCTAAAAAATTTCCAGGATTTCTCTAAATGGGAAAATCATATTTAACTGTTGATTTTTCCAAGGAAAATTTAGCACATAGAAGTAGGTTCTTCATTGTAATTTGAGGCAAATGCTTGAATATTTAAATACTACTATAATTAATAATAGTTAACTCTTCTATAGCATTATGAGCTAGGCTCTATTCTAAATACTTTACATACATTAAATTTTTTAAGTTCTCCCAACAGCCCCTATGAGGTAAGTTCTACTGTTATTCTCATTTTACAACTAGAGAAATTGAGGCACAAAGAAGTTAAATAACCTATAGCCACACAGCTAGTAGGTAATGTGAAGCTGAGATTTGAGCTCAGCAGTCTAGTTTCAGAGTCCATGCTCTTAACTACTATGCTGACTACAGAGATAGGTACTATAAGAATGCAGAGAATCCTGGATATAAAAGCTCTCACAGTAGTAAGGAAAAAAAAGAGTTATTGGCAAGATTATAGATATAGGACCACATGATATAGGACAGCCACGTAATGGGTAAAATCTTTAAAAGTAAAGCAAAAACAGGACTAGGGCCAGGCAAAAATCAGACTGAAAAACAAAATATAACAGAAAACCAATGTTTTCACATGCTATTTAATTGCCAAGGCTAGGAATTCAAGTAAACTGAGCATGTGCAAATTGACCAACACTCACAGAAAATAAATACAAAAGCTTCAATGACATGTTAAAAAACAAAAGAACATAATCTAAGGACAAAAAGTGAAAACATTCATATATGTAAAATGTACTTTTTGTTAACAAGCCTTATAAAATGTCTCTAAAAATATAAATATACATTCTTGTGAAAAGGAGCATCTTTATTTCTCTGTAAAATATTGAACAATTAAGTTTAATTGTTTGATTCATCAACTGTTTCTTAGAATCTATTACTTTTGCAGCTGAAACTATTTCCTTTAGTACATTCTAGACAATCAGAAGTCTGGAACTTTTTGTGCTAAACTGAAAGGAAAGGAAGATGGGTCAATTGCTTCTAAATGAGCATAGTGAGAATAAAATGTAATCAGGAAACCCAGACTAAATTATCTAAAGGCGGAAAATTAGGAAGAAAGAGGTAGTCATCTCTGGGTGGTGAAATTATAGCAACTTTAAGTTTTATTCTCTATACTTCTCTAAATGTTCTACTAGAAGCAATTAGTCACTTTTATAATCAGAAAAAAATGAATAATTGAAAACAAAAATATTGAAAGTAGGCTCACATCACACATAAGAATAAATACCAAACGCAAAAATGAAGTGTAAAACATAAAACGACATTATTACTAGAAGAAAACCTGGGTGAATTCCTCTTTTTCTTTTTTCTTTTTTTTTTTGAGATGGAGTCTCGCTCTGTCGCCCAGGCTGGAGTGCAGTGGCGCAATCTTGGCTCACTACAACCTCCGCCTCCCAGGTTCACGCCATTCTCCTGCCTCAGCCTCCCAAGTAGCTGGGACTACAGATGCCTGCCACCACACCCAAATAATTTTTTCTATTTTTAGTAGAGACGAGGTTTCACCGTGTTAGGCAGGATGGTCTCGATCTCCTGACCTCGTGATCCACCTGCCTCGGCCTCCCAAAGTGCTGGGGTTACACAGGCGTGAGCCACCATGCCTGGCCGATTTCCTCTCTTAACCGTGGTATGGAGAAAGGCTTTCTAACTATGAATCCAGAAGCATGGAGAGAATGTAAATGATATAGCCACTTTGGAAAACAGTTTGGCAGTTTCGTAAAAAGTTAAACATATGACCCAGCAATTCTATTCCCAGGCATTTACCCCATGAAAACCCATGTCCATATAAAAACTTGCAAGTGAATGTTTGCAGCAGCAGTATTCATAATAGCCAAAAAGTGGAAACAACCCAAACCTCCATCAACTGGTAAACGGATGGACAAATACGGCCTATCTAGACAATGGAGTACTATTCCGCAAGAAAAGGGAAGCGCTAACACGTGCTATAACATGGATGAACCACAAAACATAAGTGAAAGAAGCCAGACAAAAAAAGACTACATCCTCTATGATTCCATGTATACGAAATGTCTATAATAGGCAAATCCATAAAGGCAGAAAAGAGATTAATGGCTAATATCATGAATATATAAAGAACTGTCAAAAATAAGGGCCAAACTTAGGGTTGCTATTATTAAAAAAATACATTGGTGAGGGTGTGGAAAAATTGGAACTTTTGTGCATGGCTGGTGGAGATGTAAAATGGTACAGCCACTACGGAAAACAGTATGGTGGTTTGATTTAAAAATTAAAAACAGAACTACCATATGATCTAGCTACTTACTTCTAGGTATATACCCAAATGAATTGAAAGCAGGGATATGATCAGATATTTGTACATCCATGGTTTTTTGTCGTTGCTTGTTTTGTGTTTTTTGTTTTTTTGTTTGTTTGTTTTGAGACAAGGTCTCACTCTGCTGCCTAGGCTAGAGTGCATGGCATGTTCATAGCTCACTGTAGCCTCAACCTCCCTGGGCTCAGGTGATCCTCCCAACTCAGCCTCCCAAGTAGCTGGGACTACAGGTGCACACCATCATATCTAGCTAATTTTGTATTTTTTGTAGAGACAGGGTTTCGCCATGTTGCCTAGGCTAGTCTCAAACTCCTGGGCTCAAGCGATCTGCCCACCTTCGCTTCCCAAAGTGCTAGGATTACAGGCATGAGCCACCACGCCTGGCCCATGTTTTTTTGTTTGTTTGTTTTTAAAGAGACGGAATATTACTATGTTGCACAGGCTGAAGCGCAGTGGCTATTCACAGGTGCTATTTTAGCATACTACAGCTTTGAACACCTAGGTTCAAGCAATCCTCCTGCCTCATCCTACTGAGTTGCTGGGACTTCGGCACGCACCACCACACCTAGCTGTACACCCATGCTTATAGCAGCACCATTCACAATAGCCAAAAGATGGAAGCAGTCCAAGTGTCCATCAATGGATGAATGGATACACAAAATACAGTGAAATATTATTCAATCTTAAAATCAAAGGAAATTGTGACACATGCTACAACATGGATGAACCTTGAAGACATTATGCTAAGTGAAACAAGTCAGTCACAAAAAGACAAATACTGCATGATTCCATTCATATGAGGTACCTAGAGTAGTCAAATTCATACTGAAAGCAGAATAGCAGTTGCCAGGGGCTGAGGAGAGAGGAAATGAGGAGTTATTGTTTAGTGGGTACAGAGTTTCAGTTCTGCAAGATGAAAACAATTTTGGAGGTGGATGGTGGTGATGGCTGCACAACATTGTGAATGAACTTAAAGCCATTGAATTGTACACTTAAAATAATTAAAATGGTAAATTTTATGTTATGTATATTTTACCACAATTTATTTTTAAAAAGAGGCCAAAGGACCAAAAAACCCAATAGAAAAATGAGAAAAGACATGGACAATTCACCAGCAAAAGGGATAAAAGTGGCCCTTAAACATATGAAAAATGCTCAAATTCACCCATAATACAAGAAATACAAAGTAAAACAACACTGAGATAGCATTTCTCACCTATCAGACTGTCAAAAATTGAAAAAGTATGACAATACATTCCATTAGTGAGAGTGTGGGGAAACAGGCTTTCTCATACACTGCTGGTAGGAATGCAAACTGGTACATCTCTTCCGAAGGCGGATATGGCAATACCTTATAAAGGTAGAAATGTACTTACCTTCTGTCCCAGCAATCCCACTTCTAGAAATTCACCCTTAAGATAAACCTCTGACAATACAAAAATATATACACACAGGTTATTCACTGCAGCATGTTTTTAATTGCAAAACATTGGAAACAACCTAAATGTGCATACATAGGAAGGGGGGTGCATTGATATGTATGGCACATGTCCACAATAAAAGTACTATGCATCTGCAAAAAAGAATGTGGAAGACTTCTCAGAACTGGTAAGAAATGATTTCCAAGAAATACTGAACAAAGCAAAGCTACAAAGAGTATACAATCATTACATACAGTACCCAACCATTCATATGAGAAAAAAAGATGATATAATCAAATACACAGGTATCTGCTCATTTGTACAAAAGAAATACAAGAAGGCTAAACCAGAAACTAAAGAGATGGATTAAATACAGGGGTAGGGAGAATAATGGTAGAAAAGAGGTAGAAATAAGGGTGGGAAACAGGAATGGGAACAGAGTTGCAGGGATGGAGAGGGAATGACGTTTACCTCACTGAGTATATCCTCTTTCCTTTTTGAAAAAAATTGTGGTACATGTATGCATTAAGTAGTTTCTCACCACCTACTCCCCTCAAACTTCCTACCCTTCTTAGTTGCCAATGTCAATTGTTCCACACTCTAGGTCCATGTGAACACATTATTTGGCTCCCACTTGTAAGTGAGAACATCCAGTATTTAACTTTCTAAGTCATTACAATGTACATTATTCAGGTGATGGATACACTAAAAGCCCAGACTTCACCACTACACAACACATCCATATAATAAAATTGCACTTATATACCATAAATTTATACAAATAGAAATTGGAAAATCATGGAAACATATAAACATAAAACTTAACATCTTAATCACCTTTAAGTGTGCTGTTCACTAGTGTTAAGTATATTCACATTGCTTGCTGTGAAACAGATCTCCAGAATGTTTTCATCTTGCAAAACTAAAATTCTATACCCATTAAACAACTTCCCTTTCCCACCTATCCCCGAGTCCCCAGTAACCACCATTCTACTTTGTTTCTATGAATTCAACTACTTTAGATACCTCACATAAGTAGAATCATACAGTATTTGTCTTTTTGTGACTGGCTTAGTTCACTTAGCATATCTTCAATGTCCACCCATGTTGTAGCAAGTGACAGGATTCCCTTCCTTTTTAAGGCTGAATGATATTCTGTTGCATGTATATACCACATTTTGTTTATCAGGTCATACGTTGATAGACATTTGGGTTATTCTACCTCTTAACTATAGTGAATAGTGCCACTATGAACATGGTCGTGAAGACATCTCTTTGAGACCTTGCTTTCAATTATTTTGGATATATACACAGAAGTGGGATTGCTGGATCATATGGTAAGTCTAGTTTTAATTTTTTTAGGAACCTCCATGCTGTTTTCCACAGCAGTTACATCATTTTATAATCCCACCAACAGTGTACAAGGGTTCCAATTTCTCTATCTTCACATCCTTGCCAACACCTTTTATTTTCAGTTATTTATCTATTTATTTATTTAACAGTAGCCATCCTAATGGCCATGAGGTGATATCTCACTGGGGTTTTAATTTGCATTTCTCTGCTCTGAGTATATCTTTTTGTGTAACTCTGACTCTTAGATCCATTATGTTTCACATACCTAAAATATAAACAAACAAAAGTAACTAAGATTTAGGGGGAGAGTGCCTAAAAGGGAATACAAACAGTAACTGTGGGAAACATTATCTTGCTTAGATACTCTAAGCCTAAAGATAAAAAGAACTGTACATAAATGCTGTAATCTATTTCATAGAAAGTGTTTCCCACAGGGATATAGGCTAACAATTCTGAAACTACTTTATGTGTATAGTAGAACTGGACAAGTAAATAAATAGATTGCAGATGAGAGCTGGGTTTCTTACTGTTGGAGAAAGAAGTTACAAATAAGGAAAAGGGGAAAATGAACCCTGTCACATTGGAATGGTATCAGAGGTGTCAGTATAAACTCATGGTTTGTAATATATATGCAGATAGATATATACAAAAATATAGATGAAAGTGTATGTGTACATTACTACACATGTAGATATTTCTGAGCTCTACCTGCTCAGAGTGCTTAGAAGCAGTAAAACTCTGGTAACAATAAACACAGCTGGCGCTAGTACCCAGATCTTGGTTTCTAAACACAATTTTCCATCGACAAAAAAAGAAAGGAACTAGGGCTCCTTGGAGACATGGTTGATTCCAGAACTGGGGTAGGGAAAATACAAGATGAGTTTGGAACCTCTTGTAGAAATGATCAAAAACTTGAGAAGAGCCAACCTGAAGGAGCTCCTAATGGACAAAGCAGGAACAATTTGAGCAATAAAACAAGTAATAGTACTGGATGTTAACCCATAGAATAAAATAAATATCCGTGAATCTATACAAATATAACTAAATGTCAAATAAACAAATGGGGAAGAAGAGACAGCTCTTCCTCACAATAGAATTCCAATTAATAAATTTCTGAGGCCAGAACCCATGCTCTTTCTGTTACATTAGGCTGCTTCAAACATAACTAAGTCCTAAATAGTCAGCAAAATTGGTAAGATCCTTACCTTGACACCAAGTGCTAGCAGAAACCAGAGAAAAGCTATTATTAGGAAAAATAGCCTCTACTAGAATACACAATTAAAATTAATCTATGACTCTTACTTTATAGATCCAGGTAGGGTACCTCCATGGGCTTGTAGCAACAAGACTTGTAGCTGTTGTACCTGGGAGAAGCAAAGAAAAATAATCAGCTAGTCACCAACCAAATGCTACTTATCCCTTGGCAGTAAAATCACCACAATTAGCAATAGAGTAATTTTACTAAATGTCTATGAAATCTAAGGCAGATAGCATATCTTAGATACTACCAAAGGCATCATACATAGTTGATGATCCAATGATAATGGGAAAATCAGCATTACATGAACAACTATTAAGTAGAAGATGAGTTGTCCATTTTATCTACATCTTAATGAGTTTTTACTGAGCACCTATTTTTCTTTTTTCTTTTCTTTTTGTTTTTTTGGAGACAGAGTCTTGCTCTGTCGCCCAGGCTGGAGTGCAGTGGCACTTCTGCCTCCCAGGTTCAAGTGATTCTCCTGCCTCAGCCTCCCAAGTAGCTGGGACTACAGGAGCCCGCCACCACACCCGGCTAATTTTTGTATTTTTTGTAGAGACAGGGTTTTACCATGTTGGCCAGCCTGGTCTTGAATTCCTGACCTCAGTTGATCCGCCTACCTCGTCCTCCCAAAGTGCGGGGCTTACACGTGTAAGCCACTGCTCCTGGCCTTGAGTAGCTATTTTTCAAAATCAGTTTCAGCACTGGGCTAGACAATGTATGGACATATAAAAATAAAATATGACCCCTACTCTCAAGTTTACAATCTAGTTAGGAAAGATAAGCCTGAAGTCTAAAATAGTAGGAAATAATACAAGACAGAATAAGCAAATTAACAAAAACCTAAATAGTCAAAGGGAGGCTTCATGGAGATGGATCTTAAATCAGAGCACAAGTATAAGCATCCTCTCCCATTCCCTCCTATGACACAAGGGGAGCTATTCTGCCTCCCAAGACTGGTCTCCTTGCATGTGCTTTGGATTCCCACTCTTCTTGCCATCTTATGAATCTTACACTGTTATCCCTTCTCTCTTCTGTATTTTCAATTTCTCCCTTTCTATAAGATCCTTCCTATTAAGACTAAAACATGTTCAAGTCTCTCCCATCTTAAACAAAACAAAAGCATCCTCCCCAACCCCACTTCCTATCTCTCTTGCCCTATTTTTCTTTTTTCACAAAGTTTGAGAGAATAATACACCAATTGCCTCCATTTCCTTTCGCTCGCCACTTGGTTGCTCCTCAACTTACTCCAATATGACTGCCTACATCATTCCAATGAACTAAGTTGCCCAAGTTACAAACGAGTTGCATGTCACCAAATCCAGTGAGCATTTTCCAGTCTTCATTTTACTTGACTGACTGACTGGTAGCATTTGGCTTACAAGATGCATTTTCCTGCTTTTCCTTCTATTCTTCTAACTGATCTTCTAAGTCTCTTTCTTGGTTCATCTTTGCTCCACTTGTCCTTTAAATGGTAAAGTCCCCCAAAGCTCAGTAGGAGTTTTCTTACTTACATTCTCCTTATATTCTCTTCTGAATGTCTCGTCTCTGCCTCTGGTTTCTATTACCTGAAACTGGTGACTTCCAAATTTACCTCAAGCACAGATCTTTCTGAACTTTAGACTATTATATTCAACTATCTACCTGATATTTCCACTTAGGTCTGGTATCCTCAAACCTGGTCCTTTTCCAGTGTAACCCAGGTCAGTGAATATCCAGTTCCACATGCCAGAAATATGGGTGTCATTCCTTTATCTAATTCATTGGTTACTTCTTTCTATCACCACTGCCAGCACTCTAAGTCTAAGCCATCATTATCTCTCGCTTAGACTACTGCAGTACCTTCTTAAATGGTCTCCATGAATCTACTCTTGCTCTACTGTAATCCATTTCTATACAGCAGCCAGGCCATTGTTTAAAAATGTAAATTATCAGATTACTACCTGGCTTAAAATCCTTTTTAACATTGTCCATGAGTCCTGGATCAGTCCTCTGCTTTCCCTCTAGCCTCATCCTGGAATACAGGCACATCTCAGTTTATTGTGCTTCACTTTACTGCACCTCACAGATACTGTGTTTTTTTAAAAATTGAAGATCTGTGGCAACCCTGCATTAAGCAAGGCTATTGGCACCATTTTTCCAACAGCATATGCTCATTTCATGTCTCTGTGTCAACACTTTTTTAGCAATAAAGTATTTTTAAATTAAGGTATGTACATTGTTTTAAGACATAATGGTATTGCACATTTAATAGACTACAGTATAGTGTAAATATAACTTTCTATGCACTGGAAAACAAAAAAAAATTGTGTGACTCACTTTATTGTGATATTTGCTTTATTGTGGTGGTCTGGAACCAAGCCCGCAACATCCCTAAGGTAAGCCTGTACTCTTTCCTTGCTTTCTACACTCTAGCCACACTGGCATTCTTTGAGTTCTTCAAATGCACTATAGTTCTGTCCTATCTCAGACCCTTCCAACACTTGCTATATGCCAAGTACTGTTCTAAGTGCTTTACATGTATTAACTCATTTAACCCTCACGAAAACCCTAAGAAGAAGGTATTATTATTATTTCTACTGTACAGATAGGGATACCAAGGCACAGAGAACTTGCCCAAGGTACACAGCCAGTGAGTTATAGAGCTAAGATTTTAACATGGGCGGGCTAATTGCAGTGTCAGTGCTCCTGGCCACTATACAGCTATCCCTATGTATATTCAGGGGATTGGTTCCAGGACCCTGTGCGTATACAAAAATGTACACGCATAGTCCAGTCCTGCGGTCAGCCCCGCAGAATCCACATGTATAAAAAGTCTACAAATGGGCTTCTCAACCTGCAAGTACTGTATTTTTGATCTGTGTTTTGTTGGACCAAACTCCTATTGTTTGAGAATCAACTGTACTTTGCTACCTATGTTTCTTCTCTCTAGAACTCTCTTCTTTGTTTTGCACAGTGATTTATTTTCCTTCTTCTAGTCATGCCCACTTCTAATCTATTTTCTCTATACTTGCTAGAGTGATCTCCCCAAAACACACATTTCATCATATCACCCTCCTACTTAAAACTCTTCAATGGCTCTTCATAGCTTTCAGGTTGAATTCCAAATTCTTTAACAAGTCATACAAGGAACTTCAGAATTTAGCCCCTGTCTACACCTCTCATCTCATCTCTCACTGCTCACTTCTTCTTTATCAGTAAACTTTCCAGTGCTACCCCCAATCTTAAATGGACAGCAAACATGTTAATAGGAGTTATTTTAAGAGGTCCCCGAACAAACATAATGCCTAACCAACATCTCTAAACTTCTGATAGAGAAGAAACTGAAAACAGAAGCTCTATCATTCCGCTCACATACTTGTAATTTTTCCCATCAAATTTTAAGTCCCTTATACCTGTTGCTTTAGATGATTAAGTTCAGCTGTCTGGGGATCAATATTAACAATAGGTTTGTTCTTGATTTTTCTTGCTCTGTCAGCATAGCGAAGGGTATTTAATGTTTCCTCTAGATTGGAGTCAGCAGGACTCACACAGGCTATCATAAGAGTATGGCTATTACCTCCTAGAGAATCTGAAAAAGAACAATAAAGAATAACTAAAGGAAATGAAATCAAACAAGTAGGATATAAGCAAAGCCGTCCATTCGGGTTGGTGACTTAAAATTCAGAGCAATAAGAAAAAGTTCTTAGTGTTTTTTATATTGAAACAATAGGAAATGTATAGATATCTAAGATTTCTGATGTGATACACATTTAAATCCTATTGCATGTGTCCCCTTTCTCAAAAGGGATTGTGATTTCAGCAGTTAATCAGGTTAAAACAACTGGGGCCTGGCCTAAGTAAGTTAGGAGCCACTAGTGGAATTAAACATTCTTAGGATGCCCCCTCTAGGTGGATTTTAACTCTCCAGGGAATTCTGCTTAGCTGCACTAATAATTAAAGAAACAGTAACCAAATTCATTTTCCGGTGTAAAGTACAAAGTACAGTTGGTGCACTACAGATTTCTTGGCTCTCAATGTCATATATGAAGATATTTTTCCATTATCTTAGAAACCTGCTTGCCAACAGCACTCTCTCGTATTTATCAATTAGACAACTGTGTATGTCATGGTCCAAATAGCTAGCTTTTTACCTGTTTCATCTTTGCTTTCTCAGCACTATCATTTTGAGTTACTCTCTTATTTTTGGAGGCACTTTGGGCTTACCTTGAAGCAGTCGAGTCAACTTGGAATCTCTGTAGGGCACAAAGCCACCCTTTTTGTCATCTCCAAGAGCACTGATTACATTTCCCAAGCATAGGAGGCCTCGGTTAATATTAATACCTAATAGCAGGAAATGAAATTTAAATTGCTTGGTAGTGCATCCAACATATACCTATGTTTCTTCTGAGAAAGAGAAAAGAAATAAAGACCCCATAAAAATATTGAGTCATCAATCTTGAGAAAACTTCTTAATCTTGTTCACTTTTTGGAGTGCCTCTTTTAAGTAAAGGACAAAGGTCCAAATGTTGGATATGTATGAGTCCACTGGCACTTCTTGCGCTTTCCCATGGAAACAAAGCAGATAGATAAATAACTATCACCATGACAACCATCTGTATAGTTATTTACTTTTTATATCCATTATGATAATCTTTAAATTAATGCTGTGAAATTGGATGAACAGGGTTTTTTTTTTTACCATATTATCGTCATTATTTTTATTATCATTCTCATTTTACAGATAAAGAAAGAAGCTCAGAGGTTAAATGACCTGCCTAAGGTCAAACAGCTAGTAAATGGTAGGCCTGAGATTCTATCTCAAGATTTTAGTCAAGTCCTATGCTCTTTTCATTATACCATACTGAAATACCTTTCCTACTGTAGCTTTAAAAAAGATAAAGATTATTTTCCACTTTGGTTAATTCTGAGGTTTACTTCTTAAACACTGTAATAACCTCTGAAGTCCTGCTAAAGCAATTAACTTCCCATTATTAGGCTTACTGTGGAAAAGCTATATAGTATAATGGTTAAGTGCATAGTTGGTGTCAAATAGACAGGTTACAATCCTGGCTCTGTCACTGACTAGTTATATGATCTTGGGTTAAGTTCGTTTATAAAATGAGGCAAATCTACCTACCTTATTGGGTTGTGGTAGGGAATTAATTAAGATACTATATATGAAGCAAAGTTAAATGATAAATAAATCATGCTATAGTTTAAATGTTTGCATCTCCTCCAAAGTTCATGTTTGAAACTTAGCCCCCAATGCAATAGTATTAGGAGGCAGGACGTTTAGGAGATCATTAGGCCATGAAATCTCTACCTTCACGGATGGGGTTGGTGCCTGATAAGAGGACTGGAGAGAATTAGCTAGTTGCTTTTGCCCTTCTGCCCCTTCTGCCATGTGGGGACACACCGTTTATCCCTTTTCCTCATCTGCCATGTGAGGCTGCCAGGATGCCTGTCCTCACCAGTCATTGATTCTACTGGCACCATGACCCTGGACTTCTCAGTCTCCAGAACTGTGAGAAATAAATTTATATTGTTTCTAAATTACCCAGTCTAAGGTATTTTGTTATAGCAGCACAAATGGTATCATTATTGTTAGCTCTACTTTACCTTTTATATAGCCATCCTTTGAACTCCCTTATAACATGAAACAATTATATTTATGAGATCCCGAACTTAAAATTCCTGACTGCATCCTACTATCCTTCCATTTCTTTGGATCCTGTTCTTCACCCTTTTTCTGGACTACCAATTTACTGACACTTTCTAATACTGTCAGTAGATCAGCCTCTTCTGGACCTTCAACTCTTACTCTGACCCCTATGGTTGATAATTTCAATTACGTTTTCCTAAGAACTCACTGGACATATGATCTTCTACCATTCTCACCATGTCAATTCTCAACCATAGGTTAAACCAACTGTGTGTGTGTATATTTATTTGTAGGCTGCAATACTGAAGAAACAGCATAACCAAACAGATGAGATCCACTATAAACATGCTACCTAACCTTAGCTGAACCCTTGGTCAATTGATCATCTTTTCTTCCTCATTCCTACTTTACTAACCTTCTAATCTAACTAATCTAATTCACCATGGCAGCTATTATACAGACTCATCATTTTTAAGAATATAAACCTATCTTCACTTTCTATTGGTAGATGATTTCACTAAATACTTTATAGAGATGAAAGTTATTCACAAGAGCTCCCCAACCTCCCCTCTCCTCACCTCACATTCATTCTTTTGCTATTACTTATTCCTTCATCCTTCCCCTTGTTTCAGAGGAAATAGCTGCCTTTGTTTTCAAGGTCCTGCCTTCTGCCTCTGTTTCTGTTCCCTCCATTTCCTCTGGGACCCTGATCCTTTATCTTCTCCCTCTCTCTTAGATCTTCCACTTATTTTTTTCCTTCACTAATTCCTTCTTTTCAGCCTATACCCACGCTCAAATCTCCCTAATCTACAACAAAAATAATTTTCTCAATTATCCCTTTGTTTTCCTCTTATTACCAACTGGAATGGGTACCGCTTATCCTCTCCAGGATGTGAAGGAAAGCCTGCTGAGATTTATCAAAGCCTGCCTGCTAATACCTGTACTAAATCCTATGTTAGTCCATTCCTGTCTTTTCCTTCTCTTTTTAGCCAAACAAAACATTGTGCTATTTTATTGGCCCGTATCCCAACTAGATGTAAAGGAGAGACTGCTGAGGTTTTTCAAAGCTGCTGAGCAAAACTTCCATCTATAGTTTCATATAGGAGCAAAACAAAATTCCGGACGAACCCTGAGAAGAATCTATGGCAATGATCCAAGCAAGAACCATAGACTTCAGGATAAAGTGGGTGTTTTTTTTTTCTTCTTCTTCAAATGAGAGTTGGGGCTCAAGAATAGAAAGGAGCTAAGAGACATGAAGGTTTATCTTGAAATAAATCACCACAAAACAGGATTTGATTTCCTGTTGTTAAGACATTAAAATGATAAATTATTCCCAAAGATGGAATATATATCACAAAGATGGGGAAGAACATATTTGCAGAGACTTAAAAGTTCTGATTAAGGACAGCTATGAAGAAAAATGAAGTAGTTTTCTCCGTAAGAATGAGAACAGATCAAGTAAGGAGAGTCAAAAATGCTACTCAATACCTTTGGGTGTTTGTTCACTATGGCAACAAATAAATAATAAAGGAGAGATTTTTAACTTTAAAAGAGAAATATAACTTCACAGCTATCATGGAGGCACATTACAATGGGTTTTACAGCTGGAATAGAAAAGCATATTTGTAAGAAAAAAGAAAAATGAGGTAGGAGAGAAATGTAGATCTATATGCAGTGGTTCTCAACTGGGGGCAATTCTGCTTCGTGGGGGATATCTGGCAATATCTGGAGACATTCTGGTTGTCATATCTTAGGAATGGGGTATGTGTGCTACTGGCATCCATCGGGTAAAGGCCAAAGATGTTGTAAAACATCCTACAATGCATAGGACAGCCTCCTTCCCCGTAAACAATTATTTGATCCAAAATATTAACGGTGCCACAGCTGGGAAACCCTGCTCTACGTGTGAAGAAAATATGTATGGGCCTAAAGCAGGTAGCATGGCTGAGTAAATTAGGGTGAAAAACAGAAGTATGGTATGATAGATGGTCTGCCTAGTCAAAGAGAAAGGGAATGATCGTTACTGAAATGGATCACAAAACATATAGAGGCAACCAGTGATAGGGGATAGAGTAGGAAAGGCACTTGATTAGGAGAGAGAGAATCTTAGTTAAAATTCTGCCTCTGCCATTTACCAATGTGTATAATATTGAACTAGCCACTGAAACTTTCTTTTATCCATAAAACAGGGACAATACCGATCTTACCTAATGGGACCGGGATAAAAATCAAATGCGATTTGTAAAGGGCTATCTATATTTATTATTAATGGAGTAGAAAAACTTGGATAATCTACAAGGACACAGAGCCATAAGAATGACATAATGGACTTTGGGAACTCAGGCCAGGGGGAGGTTTGATGGGGGTGAGGGAAAAAAGACTACATATTGGGTACAGTATACACTCCTCAGGTGACAGGCACACTACAATCTCAGAAATCACCACTAGAGAACTTATCTATGTAACCAAAAACCACCTCTACCCTGAAACTATTGAAATTAAAAAAAAATTATAATAATGGCCAGGCATGGTGGCTCATGCCTGTAATCCCAGCACTTTGGGGGGCTGAAACGGGTGGATTGCTTGAGCCCAGGAGTTCTAGACCAGTGTGGGCAACGTGGCAAAATCCTACCTCTACCTAAAATACAAAAATTAGCTGGGCGTGGTAGTGGGCACCTGTAGTCCCAGCTACTCAGGAAGCTGAGGTGGGAGAATCTCTTGAGCCTAGGAGGTCAAGGCTGCAGTGAGACAAGATTGTGCCACTGCACTCCAGCTTGGGTGACAGAATGAGACTTTGTCTTAAGAAAAAAGCAAAGAAATTGTGATCATAAACATACCTATAATATTCTTATGGCTTTAATATTGACTTAATGTTATACATTTGAACTTATAAATTTACATGAATTTAAAATGTTTTTTAATCTATTTCAAATGTTAGAATTTGTTGTAAGGTTTTATTTTTAAAAAAGATCCTATGCTTTTAAAAGAAGGCAGATTAAAATCTGTTGTAGACAATGGGAAACAAAAGGTTTTAAAGAGGATGGAAACATGACCAACTTTGGATTTTATAAGTATTACTTTGTCCAGGAGTTCACAACCAGCCTGGGCAACACTGCAAAACCCTGTCTCTACAGAAAATACAAAAATTTGCTGGGGACAGTGGCATACACTTGCAGTTCCAGTTACTCGGGAGGCTGAGGTGCGAGGATGGCTTCAGCCCAGGAGGTTGAGGCTGCAGTGAGCCGTGATCACACCACTGCACTCCAGCCTAGGCAACAGAGTGAGACCCTGTCTCAAGAAAAATAAATATAAGTATTACTTTGTTAGTCATTTGGAAGGTGGACTTGGGAGTAAAAAACTAGTGTTTAAAAAACCCTTTACCATTCTTTTTTTTTTCAAGTGATTTTATTTACTAGAATGCATAATTTTTAAAATGTGCAAATAAAAAGTTTAAAACCTTGAAAAAAGAACGAAACCATTTAGAAGGTTATTTTAATCGTTCAGATGACAGATCTCTGAGAACTGCAGCAGTGGAAAAGGAATGAAGGATGTAGAAGTCAGAAGTACTTAAGACATAAACATGACATGACTAAGCTAACTTCTGGATGTGAAAGGTGAGAGAAGAGAATGTGTAAAGTTGCATACTAATATTCCAGGAATAAAGTACATATTTATTCTTCTAGCCAGACAACAGTTATAGAATACCTATTGTGTTAAGGCACAGTGCAGGGCACAGGTAGCAGGAAAATAAGAAATGGTCTCTGCTTTTAAGGAACTCAAAGTCTGATGGGGGAAACAGATAATTAAATAATTACAAGAAAAGAAAGAACACTATGACATAGAGGTAACTTTATCTTGATGAGGCTTTGGGTTACAGCCTTTTGGGTAAATGCATTTGTCAAAACCCAGCTAATATACACTTAAAATTTGTGCTTTTCATTGTACATCTTATATTAAGAATATAAATATTGGTCGGGCATGGTGGCTCATGCCTGTAATCCCAGGACTCTGGGAGGCCGAGGCGGATCACCTGAGGTCAGGAGTTCAAAACCAGCCTGCTCAACATGGTGGGACGCTGTCTCTACTAAAAATACAAAAATTAGCCGGGCGTGGTGGTGCACATCTGAAGTCCCAGCTACTTGGGAGGCTGAGGCAGGAGAATCGCCTGAACCCGGTAGGTGGAGGTTGCAGTGAGTCAAGATTGCGCCACTGCACTCCAGCCTGGGCGACAAAGCAAGACTCGGTCTCAATAAATAAATAAATAAATAAATAAATAAATAAATATTAAATGCCAGTTAATGATATGCAAGATGAAGTAGTTAGGAGGAAGTATATTAATTTGTGCAATTTACTTAAAAACGTGTTTTTACAATGAATGCAGACTGACAAATGGATAGATGGACAGATATGTGATAAAGCAAATATAATAAAATGTTAATTTTACTATAGGTATAGGAGTATTGTAAAATCTTTCAACTTGAAGTAACTTTGAAAATTTTTATGAATAAATGTTAGAAAAAACCCACTATGTGAGCATGAATTTATGGAAAGATCTTGACCAAGAGCAGAGGTTTCATAGGTGGGTAACATCTGAATTGTGAATTGAAATATTAGTAGGAGTTGCCAGACAGACCAAAAGGGAGAAAGAACTCAGGCATTCCGTGAGGACCTATGGCATGTCAAGCGCTATGCCGGGGCCTAGGGATTCAAAGATGAATATGACCCAGTTCTTGCCTTTGATTGGCTTGCTGTCTACTGGGAGAGTCAGGCAGGTAAGGAGATGACTATAATACACGGTTGGGGCAGCGTTAGTGTAGAAGAGAGGTAAGCACAAGATGAGGGGTACCTAATCCGCACTGGGGGGATTGAAGTGGTCAAAGTTGCTTTAAGGGGATGAGATTGGGACTGAGTGCAAAATTGAATGAGCCACATAAAGACACAGGGAAGATGGAAGACACTTCCGACAAAGGGAGCAGAATGTACAAAGACACAGAGATGAGAGAGTACGACGCACACTTAATATGGCTAAGCAGATTGCAAGGGAAGAGTGGGGAGAGGAAAAGCTAGCCAGGGAGGGAAGGCTAGAGCAAAAAGGCTGTAAGGAAGCAGCATGGTGCAAACTGAGGAGCTCTGAAAGAGCTCTTAGCAGGGAGATACAGTTTAGGAAGAATACTCTGGCTGCTGATTGGTTAATGGCTTGAAAGCATACCTAACTGAAGACAGGGAGACCAGTTCTTGCTATAATCAGAAAAATGATGAGGGCCTGACATAAGATAGTGGTAGTAGGGTTAGAGAAAAGAGAGTGAAGTGAAAGATGAAAAGTTAGGACTGACAGGTCTCAGTGACTGATGAGATTGGGGAAAGGAGCCAGATTTAAAAAAAAAAAAAAAAAAAAAAAAGAGTATAGAACAATGCCCTGGTTTCTGTCTTGGGTGACTGGGTGGATGTTGATATTATTCACTGCAGGTGATGGAGGGACCAGTTTAAAGCAACAGGGAGCCAGGCACGGTGGCTCACGCCTGTCATCCCAGCACTTTGGGAGGCCGATGTGGGTGGATCATGAGGTCAGGAGATCGAGACCATCCTGGCTAACACAGTGAAACCCCGTCTCTACTAAAAACACAAAAAATTAGCCGGGCGTGGTGGTGGGCGCCTGTAGTCTCAGCTACTCGGGAGGCTGAAGCAGGAGAATGGTGTGAACCCAGGAGGCAGAGCTTGCAATGAGCCGAGATTGCGCCACTGCACTCCAGCCTGGATGACAGAGTGAGACTCCATCTCAAAAAATAAATAAATAAATAAAATAAAAAATAAAATAAAATAAATTAAAAAAAAAAACAGCAACAGGGAGGAATGAGGGGCTCAGTTTTAGACATGTGGAATGGGAGATACATGTGGGACATCCATGAGACTCCCCACAGTCAACTATATTTACATACTTAAATATGACACATGAGATAGGGGCTCGAGATAGAGGTTTAGGATTGGCAGCACACAGGTAGGAATTATAAGCATCTAAGTGGGTGAAACCACTTTGTGGGGGGGGGGAGGGTGACAGGGTGATGGGCATGAACAATGTGAAGAGAAAAAAAATCCCAGGACAAAGCCTGGGTTATGTTTCAGATAGAGGTGAGTGGAAGAGGAGAAGCCTGTGAAAGAGTCTTCAGAAAAGTGAGAGGAAAATCAGGAGAGGGTAGCATCACAGAGTCAAGAGGAATGAGACTGTCCAGAAGAAGGGGCAGGATGTCAGACCTGCAGAATTACCAAGTCAGAGGACTGAAAAGAGCCTAACAGATTCAGTTGTTCAGGTCATGGGCTGACTTCAAAAGGGATAGTTTCAATGGGAGGAAGATGGAGGGGTGACAAAAATGCAGAATGAAAGGAAAAGGGAGGAAAGCAGTAATAAGAGGAGGATGAAAGATTTTGTTTATTTTAAGTTGGGGAACCATTAGTATGCTTCTATGCTGAGGGCAGAAAGTCAGCTGAGAGGGAGAAGTTAAAACAGGAGGAGCAGGAGTACTTGACAACCATGTTTCTGAGGCAGTGGGGAGAAAATCCAGCAGAAAACACACAGGAGTAATGGCACAGAGATCTGAAACAACAGAACTGTTTGGAAAAACAATGAGTAGACTGCTATGGCTGGAACCTTGTAGTTTGTGGGAAAATGGTGGGAGATGAAGCTAGAAATACAGAGGCACCAGAAAATGACAATGTAGTCCTGTGGTACTAGAGAAATTTCAGAGGAGAAAAAAATACATTAGAAGGTAACATGATTAAAAAAGGCAATGTCGAAAACCCCAACACTTAAGTTGAGCCTTAAAACGTGGCTGTGTTGTAGATGGTTTGATTGCGTGTTGGGGGGCACACATTACATTCTGGGAGAAGAGGAGATGGCTGTGATGAAAGTGTGCAAAGACCAGAATTAGCTGGGCATGTTGTGGGGACCAGACAGCTGGCGTGGAGTGTGGGTAGGGAAGCTGTGAAAGATGGTCGAGGAGGTAGGCTTGGGACCAGGGTATAAAGGGTCTGGAAGACTTGGCTATGTTTTTTAGACTTCATCTTGTAAGCAGCTACTTCAAAGTTCCATTCAGGTGAGATGCCATGTAAAAGATGGTATTTTTAAAGCTACATATGTAATTCATTTATTTATGTATTTTTATTTATACACAATATTTGTACATATTTATGGGATACAGGTGATATTTTGTTACATGCGTAGAAATTGTAATGATCAAGTCAGGGTATTTAGGGCATCCATCACCTTGAGTACCTATAATTTCTATGTGTTGGGAACATTTCAATTCCTCTCTTCTAGTTATTTTGAAATGTACAATACAATGCTGTTCACTCATCACCCTACTCTGCTATCAAACGTTAGAACTTATTCCATCTAACTGTATGTTTATACCCATTAATCAACCTCTCTCTTCTTCCCCTCGGCCTCCACCCCCACACCCTTCTTGGCCTCTGGTAACTATCATTCTACTCTCTATGTCCATGATACCCTCGTTTTTAGCTCCCACATATGAATGAGAATATGCAATATTTGTCTTTTTGTGCCTGGCTTATTTCACTTAACATAATGGCCTCCACATCCATTTATGTTGCTGCAAATGACAGGATTTCATTCTTTTTCATGGCCCAATAGTATTCCACTGTGTATATATGCCACATTTTCTTTATCCAGTCATCTGTTGAACACTTAGGTTGATTCCAAATTTTTGCTATTGTGAATAATGCTGCAATAAACATGGGGGTACAGGTATCCCTTTGATCAAAGGGTATTTTAAGATTAACCTAGCTATGCTATTTAGAATAGAATGCCTTCTAGGAGTCAAAAAGTTAGAAGGCTATAGTTCAGATGTGCAGGTGAGGGCATGGACTTTGTAGAGGTGGCAGGAACAGACTGGAAGTGCGTGCATCTCTACCATGGTGCTAAGGAAGAACTAACAGCAGGTAATGGGTACTCATTCCTAATTGGGGAGATCATGTTGGGTGCAATTAGATTAATGGATCAGCAAGAAGAAAAAGCAAAAGAGACTGAAAAGTAACAGTTTGAGCTGGGAAAAGGACTAGGACAGTGAGGCTTTACAAGCCAAATTAAGAGTTTCAAAAATAGTATTTTCAAGTGTTAATGCCACAGAGAGGTTGGGTAAGAAGGGCACTGAAAAAAAAAATTAGTTCTGGTAATTAAGATATCCCTGGATATCTCTTACATAGTGGTTTTGGCAAGGTGGGTAAAGACAGACTGCTGAGAGAGTGAATGAGGTTGCAGGATACAAAATCAATATTAAAGAATAAATTTTAATTTCCACACGCAAAAAACAAAGTTAGAAAATATAATTTTTAAAGATTCTATTTATGTTGGTTACATGGGTTTGTTCAGTTAGTGGAAATGCAGCAAGCTATACATTTATGGTAGGTCTACTCTTCTATTTGCACATTATACTTCAATAAAAAGTTTTAAAAATATCACTTGCAATACTGTCAAAATACAAGTTACCTAAGAATAGAACAAAAGATGTATAAGACTTCTACAGGGAAAAACACTCAGATTTAATTTTGATTTAATAGAATACTCAGAAACAGACTAAGGGATATTTGGGCACTTAATATATGAAAGAAATGGCACTGCTTATCAGTAGGGAAAGAATGGACTTTTTAATAAGCAGTGCTAGGACAAATGGGTATTTACATGGAAAAGCAAAACTGGACCCTGCATCATACCATGTATAAAAAAAACAGTTCTAGGTGGATTAAAGGCTTAAGTGTGAAAGGCAAAACTGTAAAGCCTTTATTAGATAATATAGAAAAAATATCGTTAAGATCTTGGGGTACTAAACGATTTCTTTCTTTCTTTTTTTTTTTTTTGAGACGGAGTCCCGCTCTGTTGCCCAGGCTGGAGTGCAGTGGTGCAATCCCGGTTCAATGCAACCTCCGCCTCCCGGGTTCAAGTGATTCTCCTGCCTCAGCCTCCCGAGTAGCTGGGACTACAGGCACCCGCCACCACACCCAACTAATTTCTGTATTTTTAGTAGAGACGGGGTTTCACCGTGTTAGCCAGGATGGTCTCCATCTCCTGACCTCGTGATCTGCCTGCCTCGCCCTCCCAAAGTGCTGGGATTATAGGCGTGAGCCACCACACCCGGCCTAAAGGATTTCTTAAGACACAAAATTAAAAAGAAAGTGAAAACACAAGCCAGAGAGGAGGGAGAAGATATGTGCAAAACATACAGGGTGGGGAGATTTGCAATAAATATAACTGACCAATAACTAGAATCTATAGTATATTAAGAATTACTTTTAATCAGTAAGAAAAAGACATTTAATAGAAAAATGAGCAAGACGTGAACAGGCATTTTACTGAAAATACACATGGTCGATAAACATATGAAAAGGTGATCAACCCCATTAGTAATTGAGGAAATGAAAATTAAAACCATAATGAAGTATCACTCCACATCTACTATATTGGCAAAAATTTAAAATTCTCACAAAACAGTAGATACAGAGCAATTAGGACTCTCATACATTGAAACAAACTTTGAAAGATAGTTTGGTATATATGTACCCTATAACCCAGTGATACTACTTCTAGGTACATATCCTAGAAAATTCTTATACATATGCATTGGGATACACAAACAAGAAGGTTCATATGGGCGTTGTTGACAATAGCCAAAAACTAGAAAAAAATGGAATATCCATCAAAAGTAGAAAGAATAGTGGTACAGTCAAATGATAGATTACTACACAAAAATGAAAAGAAATGAACTACAGCTGTATGTAATGCAGATGAATCTCTCAAATATCATTTTAAATGGAAGAATGAAGGCACAACAGATTACATATAGTATAATTCCACTTACATAAAGCTTAAAAGTAGACAAAACTATATTATGCTATTTAGAGATATATACGCAGGTGGCATTGCTATCAAGAAAGCAAGGGGAGGCCGGGCATGGTGGCTTATGCCGGTAATCCCAGCACTTTGGGAGGCCGAGGCGGGCAGATCACCTGAGGTCAGGAGTTCAAGACCAGCCTGGTCAACATGGTAAAACCCCATCTCTACTAAAAATAGAAAAATTAGCCGGGCGTGGTGGCACACGCCTGTAAACCCAGCTACTTGGGAGGCTGAGGCAGGAGAATCGCTTGAACCCAGGAGGCAGAGGTTGCAGTGACCCAGCATCACGCCACTGCACTCCAGCCTGGGCAATGGAGTGAGACTCCATCTCAAAAAAAAAAAAAAGAAAGAAAAGAAAAGAAAAGAAAGCAAGCAAGGGGGGCCAGGTGTGGTGGCTCACGCCTGTAATTCCAACACTTCAGGAGGCTAAGGCGGGAGGATTGCTTGAGCCCAGGAATTAAAGAGCAGCCTGGGCAACATAAGGAGATCCCAAATCTAGAAAAAAATTAAAAATTAGCTGGGAATTGTGGCATGTGCCTGTGGTCCCAGCTACTCAGGAGGCTAAGGAGGGAGGATTGCTTGAGTCCAGGAAGTTGAGGCTGTAGTGAGCTGTGATTATGCCACTGCACTCCAGCCTGGGCAACAGAGCGAGACCCTGTCTCAAAAAAAAAAAAAAAAAGGCAAGGGAACTGACATCACAAAAGTCAGAAGAATGGATACCTGGAGAGAGAAGGAAGGGGATCATGATCTCGAAGGGGTATGCATGGGTGCTGGAAGTGTTTTGTTTTCAACCTGAGTGGTAGTTATATAGATGCTTACTTTATAATCATTTATTAAACTAGATACATGACATAATTTATGCAATGTTCTGTATGTAGGCTATGTCTCACCAAAGAAGTGAAACTAAGAGTTAATCACATGTATTGCTAGGCAGTGTAAGCTTTTTTGAGAAGCTTGAGTCTAAAGGGAAGGAGATAGGACAGTAGTTACAGGAGGATTCAGGATTAAAGGAATTTAGGTATGTATATTCACCAAAATACCTGTACAAGAATATTCATAGCATTATTCAAAGCAACTCCAAACTGGAAATTACCCAAATGCCCATCCAACAGTAGAGAGGATAAATTGTGGGACATTCATCAGTGGAATACTAGATAGTAATGAAAAATAAACTACAACTACATGCAATACTATGGATGAACCTCACAAGCATAATGTTGAGTTAGGGTTATCAGATTTGGTAAAAGAAAAAAAATATAGAACATCCAGTTAAATCTGAATTTCAGATAGATGATGAATCATTTCTAATATAGGTATATTCCATACAAAATTATGTCATTTATCTGAAATTCAAATTTATCTAGGCATCTTGTGTTTTCTCTGGAGATCTTACATTGAGTGAAAGAAGTCAGACATGAAGGAGTCCATACTACAAAACTAATCTAGGACTAAAAGTCTGGACAGTGGTTACTCTTTGGGGAAGACAGTGACTAGAAGAGAGCACAAGTGGCACTTCTGGGATGCTTAGAATATTGTTTCTTCACCTGGGTGCTATTTACATGTATGTATTTCACATTGTGAACATTCATTGAACTGTATAATGATGACTTGATATCATTATTTATATTACATAATATGTATGTAATACACATATACGTATATGCAATATACATATATGCATATGTATATGTAATATATATTTATGTGTGATATGTATATTATACTTCAATTGAATAATCTACCTATTATCTATCTGTAATCTATTTATAATCTATCTGGCAGTGGCCTAAATATGTTTTATATTCAAAATCACAACAAAAAGTAGGGATAAACTTAACAGAAAACGTACAGCACTCACACTGACTAAAGAGAGAGAAATACTTTGAATAGGTAATTTAATCAGGAATATAAATGGCCTATAAATATAAAAGTATGTTCAACTTCACTAATAACTACAGAAATGAAAATGACACACCATTTTTCACTTATCAAATTGGTAATAATACATAGTAGAGAATTTAGGAAAATGAATAATCTCATCATTCCTTCATGGGAGTTTGGTAGCATCTATTTTTAAAAGGTACATGAATTTTGGGAAGATAGTAAGTTGAAAATATTCCAAATCGCCTCTATTTCCAAACCTGATTCATTGACTGTTCTTGAGCCAAGTAGGTGCTGGGGCCAGCCAAAAAAGTAGGTTGCAGGATGGGTCTGAGACCTGAGAGTAAGGGGTGATGTAGAATTTTTCATCTCTGGAACAGAGGAAAGCCCTGGGCTAAGAATGTGGTGTAGCAGAGCCAAAGTGCAAGGATGGAAACATGGTCCATGGTAAAGGCTTGGCCCATACCACTCTGAACTCCTAGGGGGAAAGTCAGTACTGCTTATGTGAGTGTGCCAGGTTTCCCCATCTGAAAATGCTAAGAAAACAATGAGATGGGTTGGGTCTTCTCTACCTTGAGACTAAGAAAGCACAAGGAAACAAGAGTACAGACAGGCCTCCTCCTGATTCCTCCTCATGGGTTTGACAAGCTGACTGGCAATACGCCTGCTAGCTCATGGGCAGAAACCACTGTACTTTTCCCACTCACTGGGCTGCTATGACTTCAGATACTCCAGCACTAGACTTTAGCCCCAGAGAGCAGACCGAGGAAAATAACAGTACACCTAAAGGGACCCAGAAGCCAAAAAGAACATGCAGAACACTTAGAACAGGACTTTAATGAATAGAGTTGCTGAGTGAAACAGACAATTTGCACTTAAAAAAGACTTTAGAACTAAAAGAATTAAATACCATTTACCAACACCAATAGCAATTATCATTCCAAATAATAAAACATTAAAACCATTCTGATTTAAATCAGAAACTAGATTCCCCTGAGGAAAGCAACTTTACTAGTCCAGGGTATATCTGCTGATATTTTTCTCATTGCTAATAAACATAAGAGAATTGAATAAAGGAATAAATATTGGCAGAGATAACTTTCTTCTTACTGATACAATTTGATACCAAGAAAACTCAAGGCTCTAGTTAACAAAACCTGTTAGAACAGAGCTATATTATCAAGATGAATTGATCTCAAGAACATAATGTTGAGGGAAAAAAATCAGTTTCAGAAGACACATATACCATGAAACCCCTACGTTAAGTTTAGAAACATGCAAAATGTCACTACATATCATTAAAGGATATAAGAATAAAGAAATTAACGGAAAGGATAAACACCACATTTAGAATGGTGGCTAAATTCACCCCTTAGTTTGATACAACCTGTCCTAATTCCTTACCACTTGACCGACACTGCTCTGACAAAGATCACCCAAAACCTCAATGGACAAATCTATTTACCTCTTCTCAGTAATCACACTGAAGCATATGACACAGGTGACAGTCCTTTTTGTTTATAAAAACTCTTACCTTGGTTATCTAGATACTATGATCCTCCAGTGTCTCTTCAGCTTCTCTTATTGACTCATTTACCCTTGGCCCTTAAATATGAGTGCCCCTCGCTCATATTTAGTATTTATTAATATTATTTAATATTTACTAGTGGCTGTTTGATTATCTAGTCTTTCTCTGCACAACTCTCCTACCCATGGATTCCAAATATTTATCTCTAGCCCAGATGTTGCTTCTAAGCTCTTGTCCTGACTTTCCTATTTCTTCCTGGATTTTTCTAATATGTACTCCAAATGTGACATGTCCAAAATCTTTCCATCTGCTGTCTGCTTCCTATATACCTATCTCCTGTTTTCTCACTAGCTTCCCTTCAACTCTTGGCATCTGCCACTTGATGTAGGACTCAACTATGATTCTGTCATAAACTTCTTTGCCTCACGAGTCAAATCTGACACTTGGGTACATCTCCTTTCCCCCAATCCGCAGTAATGCAACATGCAACAATATTCTGCCGGGCCATATCCACCTTCTGAAAATATTCCAGAGGGGTTAGCAACTTTCTTAGTTCTTGATAAGTAGAAAATGATTCCCTCTAACAGTGGAGGACTTGCCTTTGACAATGGCAGTTTGGTAGCCAAAGAAAAGTTAATTCCACGGGTATAAGCCATATCCCTAAAAGCTTCTTCCACCCTCGAAATCTACCTCAAATGTTGACAAGCACCTTAGCAAGCTCATAGGGATCTTAGTTCAGCTGAGATTGTATATAAATATCAGTAGAGCCCCTATATTCCTCATTAGCCACACTCAGAGCAAGTAAAAACACAGATGATGGAATTGGTAATTATGAAGAGACTACTATTTACTAAGAATTGCATTAAATGTTTTACGAATATGAGTTCACTTAATTCCTACAACTCTATTGGAGAATATATTCAAACCCTATTTTACAAATGAGGAAATGGAAGCTCTGAAGCTAAGATGGGCAACCCAGAATGTGTATGTAAAACCCTCTAACGCAATTGAGTAAAATTCCTTTAGAGCCCCTAAAAGTCTTTGAAGAGGCTGCCAAGTGGGAAAGCCACCAACTTCCAGTGAATCCATCACTGGTGGATCAGAAACCACAAAATCCTTGAGAGACTGAAAGCAGATGAATCAGATCAACATAAGAAAAAATATGCAGGAGAGAACTGATGTAAAAAGTTGGCAGCAACTGCAGGAGTACTACAGACTTGAAGGTAGTGGATTCAGAAAACAGGAGGAAGCCCTGGGACAATGGTCAAGGTATCTGGTTGTGGTACTGGAGCAGGAGTAGGACCATAGACTAGTAGTCAGTGATATGACAGAAATAAGTCCAAACACACACACAAATATAGAGCATAAAACTACCTGTTAAAAGAGAACATCATCCCTAAGCAGTTTAATAAAAGAAAAAAAAAATTAAAAAGAGAGAGCATCAGACTGGCTATAAATGAATGGATAAATTAATTAATGAAGTCAAGCTACATAGTTTCTGTAAGATAGGGATGGAAAACATAGCAGGTAAGGGCTAACAAAGAGAAAGCAGGTGAAGAAATACTAATTAGACAAAATAGATATAATCCTCTAAGAAGACATATGTCATGACATTTTATGCAGTTGGCAACATAGCTTCAAAGCATAAAATATATAAACAAAGAAATACAAGGAGAAATGGACAAATTCTTGGTTATACTGTGAGAAAATAACATATTAAGTAAATAACAAAAAAGAACATGAGGATCTGAGTAATACAAGTAACAAGCTCATCTAATAGGTATATATAGAACTATATACCCAAGAGAAAATACACTCTTTTAAAATATAAACAGAATATTAATAAAGACCAAATAAGTATAGGCCAAATTTCAAAAAACACAAATCACATACATTTGTTGAACATAATGCAATACATTAGAAATTGACAATAAAAGGAAAGACAGAAGCACCTTCTAAATAACTCTTAGGTTTGAGAGAAAATGAAAGAGTAAATACCCTATTTAGAAATGAACAGTAAGAGTACTATTTCTCAAAATTATAAGATTAGATTGAAGTGGTACTTAGAGGAGATGTATAGCTTTAAATATATCTTTTTAGATAAGAACAACTGAAAATAAATGAGACATAGTTATGTATGTGCAAATAAAAGAAAAAAATTGATCATGAATATGATTAAGCCTCTAGATCTAATTAACAATTTATAGGAAATAGAGAATAAAAGTGAAACTTGTGAAACTATATAGGCATGCAATTGGCAAAATTCACACCATGGGAAATTCTACAAGACAACTTGATTTCTTCAATAAACAAATTCCAGGGACTTGATGGGTAAGGAGAGATGGAGGAGGTACCGATAGATTAAAGGACATTTAGGCCTTGGCTGGGTGCAGTGGCTCATGCCTGTAATCCCAGCACTTTGGGAGGCTGAGGTGGGTGGATCACCTGAGATCAGGAGTTCAAGATCAG
This sequence comes from Nomascus leucogenys, assembly GCF_006542625.1. Lineage (NCBI taxonomy): Eukaryota > Metazoa > Chordata > Mammalia > Primates > Hylobatidae > Nomascus > Nomascus leucogenys. The sequence continues at coordinate 62,175,111 of NC_044406.1, read as the reverse complement.
CCTGGCCAACATGGTGAAACCCCATCTCTACTAAAAATACAAAAATTAGCTGGACGTGGTGGCGTGTGCCTGTAATCTCAGCTACTTGGGAGGCTGAGGCAGGAAAATCACTTGAATCTGGGAGGCGGAGGCTGCAGTTAGCCAAGATCATGCCACTGCACTCCAGCCTGGGCAACAGAGTGACACTCTGTCTTTAAAAAAAAAAAAAGACATTTAAAAGTCCTATTGAGCAATAACAATGTGTGGACCTTGTTTGTATCCTGATCCAAATAAATAAAATATACGAGACAATTAAAAATTTGAACACTGACTAGATATGTAATTTTAAGGCATTAGTATTATTGTTAATTTAATTTTTAGGTGTGTGTATATATATATATATATATATATATATATATATATTTTTTTTTTTTTTTTTTTTTTAGAGACAGGGTCCCACTCTATGGCCTAGGCTGGAGTGCAGTGGCTCAATCACAGCTCACCACAGTCTCAAACTCCTGGGCTCCAGCGATCCTCCTGCCTCAGCTAGGACTACAGGTATATGCCACCACACCTGGCTATTTTATTTTTGATTTTTGTAGAGACTGTGGGGTCTCGCTATGTTGCTCAGGGTGGTGTCAAATTCCTGGTCTCAAGCAATCTTCCCGCTTTGGCCTCCCAAAGTGCTGAAATTACAGGCATGAGTCACTGAACCTGACCTAGGTGATTATATTTTAAGAGTTCTTAATTTCTACAGATACAAACTGAAATAAATAAAACAGTATGTCCGTGATTTGTTTCAAACAATATCAGAGGGAGAAAGTGGGTATTATATAGACGAAACAAGACTGGTCATAAATTAGTCATTGCTGAAACTGCATGACAGGTATATTGGGGGAGGCATTCATTATACCATCCTGACCTCTTTTGTATATGCTTGAAAAGCTTTTTTAAAAAAGAGAAGAAAAGAAGTAAACTCAGCTTTCAACTCAAGAAGCAATAAAAAGAACATAAAACAAAATAAAACAACTTAGGAAGAACTCAGTAATAGAATAATAGTAAAAATTGGAAAAAGGTAGAGTTAATCTGTCAAATGTGATAGAAAAAAATAGAGAAGATATATAAACAATTGAAATGAAAGTAGAGACATACCTACAGATATAGAGGAGATTAAAACTATCAAGTAAATCTATTTGCAATATTGTATTAATAAATTTGGCAATCAGACAAAATGAATAATTTTCTTTCTTTTTCTTCTTCTTTTTTTTTTTTTAGGACAGGGTCTCACTCTGTCACCCAGGCTGGAGTGCTGTGGTGCGATCTTCGCTCACTGCAGCCTCGGCCTTCTGGGCTCAGTTGATCCTCCACCTCAGTCCCCAGAGTAGCCAGGACTACAGGCATGTGCCACCATGCCTGGCTAATTTTTTATTTTTTGTAGAGACAAGGATCTTACTATATTGCTCAGGCTGGTCTCCAACTCCTGGGCTCAAGCGATCCTCCTACCTAGGCCTCCCAAAGTGCTGAGATTATAGATGTGAGCCTCCGTGCCTGGCCAAAATGAACAATTTTCTAATAAAATATAAATGATCAGAATTGGCTCAAGATACAGAAAACCAAATCTTCAAGAAACCTTCAGAGATAATTTCCATGTTATATCAACTGTACCAGAGCATACAAAAAACGTAAAAAACTGGAACTCTCATACACTGCTGGGGTGTAAAATGATACAAACCATATTAGAGAACTATTAGGCACTTTCTCATAAAGTTAAACATACGCTTGCCCTCTTCTATTCCTAGGTATTTATCCAAGTGAAATCGGAACATATGTTCACAAAAAGAGCTGTATACAAATGTTCAGGGTAGCTTTATTCATAATAGCTAAAAATTTGAGATAACCTAAATTCCCAACAATATGAGAATAGAAAAACAAATAGTGGTATAATCATAGAATTGAATATTACTCAGCAATACAAAGGAAAATCACTAATCAAAGCAAGAACATGAACAAATCTCAAAAAACACTATGTTGAGCAAAAGAATCCAGGCACACACACACACACACAACCATTTTGAAATCCCATTGTAATGAAGTCTAAGAACATGCAAAATTAATCTATAGTGACAGAAGTCAGAAAGTGGTTGCTGGAAGTGGAATGGGGGAAGGATGGATTGACTGGAAAGGGACACAAGGGAAGTTTCTGGAAAGATGGAATTGTTTTATATGATATTTTTGGTGGTAGATATATGAATGTATATAACTACCAAAACTCAACAAACTAAGCATTTAAGGTATGTGCATTTTACTGTATATAAATTTTTTTTGTTTGCTTTTGAAAAAGAGTCTCACTCTGTCACCCAGCCTGGAGTGCAGTAGTGTGATCTTGGCTCACTGTAACCTCCGCCTTGCAGGTTCAAGCAAAGCTTGTGCCTCAGCCACCAGAGTAGCTGGGACTACAGGCTTGCACCACCACGCTCAGCTAATTTTTGGATTGTTAGTAGACACAGGGTTTTAACACATTGACCAGGCTGGTCTCAAACTCCTGGCCTCAAGTGATCTGCCCTTCTCGACCTCCCCAAGTGTTGGGATTACAGGCAGGAGTCACTGTGCCAGGCCAATTGTATATAAATTTTACTTCAAGAAATAATATATTGAAAAATATAACTACATGAGGTGATTGATATGCTAATTAGCTTGACTGTGGTAATCATTTCACAATTTATGCATATATCAAAGTATCACACTGTCTACTTTAAACATTTACAATTTTTGTTTGTCAATTATACCTCAATAAGGCTGAAAAAGAAAAAAAGCTATTGCTCCTTAAGTAGCCAATTTTACATATTCGAAAACAGAAAAAATATGTAAGAAGAAATACACACACAAGGCACAAATGAAAAAGATCAATAAAGTTAAAAAATGAGACTGAGGAAAACATATGCAATATCTGTAACTAAGGCTTAATATCCAGAATATATAAACAACTCCTACAAATCAACAAGAAAAATACAATATGAAAGAAGAAAAAATAAACAAAGGGTATGAACAGGCAATTCATAGAAATGGAAAGAGAAATAGCCAATAACATGCAATATTCAAGACAGGCAAAACTAAAAAGGTCAATAATATCCAATACTGTCAGTAGTATAGAGAAACATCATCATATTTTGTAGGTAGAGTGGATAAAGAGGCAGACATTTTGGTGTGCAATATTTAATAGTATTTACTCAAACGTGTATACCCTTCAATCTAGCAATTCCTCTTTCAGGTACATAACAGAGAATACTCTCACATGTTTATCATGTACAAGGCTATCTAGTGAGCCATCAATTTCCAATAGCCAGAAATTGGAAAACTGAAACGTCAACCAAAATAGGAATAAACAAGGTAGACTGTATACTGTGGAATCCTATGTAACAGTTTTTTAAATGAAGTAGACTTATATACACGGGATACAAAAAAGATCTCAGGCCTGGCGCGGTGGTGCACGCCTGTAATCCTAGCACTTTGGGAGGCAGAGGCGGGCAGATTGCTTGAGCTCAGGAGTTCGAGACCAGCCTGGGCAACAAGGTGAAACCCCATCTCTACTAAAATACAAAAAATTAGTCATGCGTGGCAGCGTGTACCTGTAGTCCCACCTACTTGGGAGGCTGAGGCAGGAGAATTGCTTGAACCCAGGAGGCGGAGGTTGCAGTGAGCCGAGATCGTGCCACTGCACTCCAGCCTGGGCGACAGAGCGAGACTCCATCTCTTAAAACAAAACAAAACAAAACAAAACAAAAAAATCTCAAAGTTGTATCACAAAGAGATAAAAGCAAGTTGAAAAACAATATGTGTAGCATGATGACATTTATCTTTAAAAACACAGAAACACCAATAAAAAAAATATGTGTGTGTGAAAAAATCTTGAATGATACCCACCAGTCAGATGAAAGTGTTCACCTCAGGATTAGGACTGGGTGGTAAATCAAGGTAGATTTCATCTTCATCTGTATTGTTTGTATTTTTATACGAGAATCTATTCATGTATTACTTGTATAGTTAAAAGGAAATAAATAAATTAGGCAATGCCAAAATATTTAAAGGTATATAAAAACTATATTACTGTATGTACACATACACATATGCACAGAAAAACATCTGGTAAAGATAAACACCAAACTTGATAATCATGGTTAAACAAAAGCCTAGCCAAGAGCTTAAAAGGTCTGGGAAATGAGGTATCCACGGGAGGGAGTGGGGATTAAAAAGTTCAGACATATTTCTGAAGGTCTAGAAAGTTGTCTGAATGTGTAGGGCTGTCTACATGCTCAGGAAAGACCTAAAAAGCCCTAAATTTTGCATCTCTGGCTGACTTTGAGACTGTTCAAGCAGTGAAGGCTAAGGCAGAGTTGTAAAAGTGCCTGAGTGTTGAAGGCATATGCCCAAACAGACACAAAGCTCTTGGCAAATGGTGGAAGATTTACAGGTTCAAGGCATTTAAGTAACTGAGACCAGTCATCAAGTAACCACTAAATTAACAGAGAAGACACTTCTGTGATGGCAAACTACAGGGAATCCAGTTTACAGAATCAGTCCAGGAAAGTCACTAAACAAAAAAAAGTGAGATTTATCCTAGGAATACAAGGTTGGTTTAACATTCAAAAATCAATTAATGCAGTATACCATATCAATAGACTAAAGAACAAAAATGTGATCATGTGATCACATCAAGAGATGACAAAAAAGCATTTGACAAATACCCATTCATGATAAAAACACTTAACAAACTAGGTGTACAAGGGAACTTCCTCAACCTGGTAGGGCACCTGTGAAGAACAAAGACTGAATGCTTTTCCCTTAAGATCAGTAACAAAATAACAACATTCATTCTCACCACTTTTATTCACCATTGTACTGGCGCTTCTAGCCAGGACAAGTAGGCAAGAAAAAGAAGTAAAGGCATCCAGACTAGAAAGAAAGAAGTAAAAGTATCTCTATTCACAGGTGACATGATCTTGTACATAGAAATCCTAAAGCATCTATTTAAAAAACTATTAGAACTAGTAAGTTCTGCAAGTTTGCAGATACAAGATCTACAAAACTCAATAAACAAATTGAAAATGAAATTAAGAAAACAATTGCATTTACAATAGCATTGGAAAGGATAAAATGCTTAGGAATAAATTTAACAAAAGAAGTGTAAAACTTGTACTCTGAAAATTTAAAAAAATCATTATCAAAAAATATTTTTAAAAAATTAAATAAAAAGAAAGATACTCCAAGCACAGTCGCTCATGCCTATAGACCAGCACTTTGGCAGGTAAAGGCAGGAAGATCGTTTGAGGCCAGGCATTCAAGACCAGCCTGGGCAAGAAAGTGAGACCCGTCTCTACAAAAAAATTAAAAATTAACCAAGAGTGGTGGTACATGCCTATAGTCACAGCTACTTGGGAGGCTGAGGTAGCAAGATTGCTTGAGCCTGGGAGGTTGAGGCTGCAGCCATTGCTTTCCAACCTGGGAAACAGAGCAAGATCCTGTCTCTAAAAAAAAGAAAAAGAGGCCAGGCACGGTGGCTCATGCCTGTAATCCCAGCACTTTGGAAGGCCAAGGCGGGTGGATTACTTGAGGTTAGGAGTTTGAGACCAGCCTGGCCAACATGGTGAAGTCCCATCTCTAGTAAAAATACAAAAATCAGCCAGGCATGCTGGCATGTGCCTGTAGTCTCAGCTACTTACTTGGGAGGCTAAGGCAGGAGAATAGCTTGAACCCGGGAAGCAGAGGTTGCAGTGAGCCGAGATCACGCCACCGCACTCCAGCCTGGGCAACAGAGTGAGACTGTCTCAAAAGATAAAATAAAATAAAATAAAATAAAGATAAAAATAAAAAATTTGAAAAAGAAAAAGAAAGACATCTGATGTTCATACATTGAAAGACTTAATATTGTTAAGATGGCAATACTTCCCAAGTGGATCTACAGATTCAGCAAAATCTCTATAAAAATCCCAGCTGGCTTTTTTGCAGAAATTGACAAGTTGAACCTAATATTCATATGGAAATAAAAGGGACCCAGAATAGCCAATACAATCTTGAACAAGAACGAAGTTGGAGGACTCACACTTCCAAATTTCAAAACTTACCACAAAGCTACAGTAATGAAGACATAAGGCATAAGGCATATAGATCAAAGGAATAGAGACCAGTTGCTTCTTGACAAGTATGCCAAGACAATTCAATGGGGGAAAGGATAGTCTTTTCAACAAACGATGCTGGGATAACTGCATATACAGATGCTAAAGAAACTGGACCACTCTTCACATCATATGCAAAAATTAACTCAAAATGGGTCCAAGTCTAAATGTGATATGAAAGGACATTCTTCCAAAAGATATATAACGATGTTCAACATCATTAGCCATCAGTGAAACAGAAATAAAAACCACAATGAGATACTACTTCGTACCCACTAGGATAGTTATAATTAAAAAGGCATAATAACAAGCAAATCTGATGGCATCCAGGAGTTTGAAAAATAAATAAGTAACAAGTGAAAATGTGGAGATACTGGAACCTTTATATATTGCTGGTGAGAACATAAAATGATGTCGTTGCTTTGAAAAACAGTGTGATGGCAGTTCTTCAAAAGGTTAAACATGGAATGACCATATGATCCAGCAATTCCACTCATAGGTATACACTCAAGAGAAATGAAAACTTGTCTATAGAAAAACTTATACACAAATGTTCATAGCAGCATTATTCATAATAACCCAAAATGAAAACAACCCAAATGTCTATCAAGGGATGAAAGGATAAATAAAAACATGGTATTTCCATACAATGGAAGATTGTTTGGCAATAAAACAGAATTAAGTACTGATACATGCTACAATATAGATGAACTTTGACGTTATGCTATGTGAAAGAAGCCAGTCATGAAAGACCACATATTGTATAATTCCATTTATATGAAATGCCCAGAATAGGCAAATCTGCAGAGACAGAGGATTGGTTATTGCCTAGGATGAGAGGTGAGGAACATATATTGAGGGGAAATAAGGAGTGAATGCTAATGGCTATGGATTTCTTTTTGAGGTGATGAAAATATTCTAAAATTTATTGCGGTGATGGTTATACAACTCCTTGTGAACATACTAAAAATCAGTGAATTGTATACTTTAAAAGGGTGAGTGTTATGGTATGTTAATTATATAATTATATCTTTTATTCTTTTTTAAAAAAGTTAAACAGAGTTACCATATGACCTAGCAATTCCATTCCTAGGTATATACCCAAGATAAATGAAAACCTTTGTCCACATGAAAATGAAAATTTACACACAGAAGTTCATAACAGAGAAAATTGGATATGACTGATGAATGAACAAACAAAATGTGGCATATCCATACAATGGAATATTGTTCAGCAATAAAAAGTAATGAGGCCAGGTATGGTGGCTCACGCCTGTAATCCCAGCACTTTGGGAGGCCGAGGGGGGTGGATCACTTGAGGTCAGGAGTTCAAGACCAGCCTGGCCAACATGGTGAATAAAACCCCATCTCTACTAAAAAATACAAAAATTAGCCAGGCATGGTGGCACATGCTTGTAACCCCAGCTATGGGAGGCTGAGGCAGTAGAACTGCTTGAACCTGGAAGGTGGAGGTTGCAGTGAGCCAAGATCATGCCACTGCACTCCAGCCTGGGCAACAGAGTGAGACTCTCTCTCTCTCAAAAAAAAAAAAAGAATGAAGTACTGATATATGATGCAACATGGATGAACCTTGAAAATCTTAGGCTAAGCCAGTCACAAACGACAACATATTGTATGATTACATTTATATGAAATGTAAGTTAAGTGGTTGCCTAGGGCCAGGGAAAGGGGTGGGAATGGGGAGTGACTGCTAATGAATATGGGGCTTCTCCTTGGGATGATAAAATTTTCTAAAATTAGATTACGACGATGATTGTACAACTCTGTGAATATACTAAAATCCACTGATATGTACAGTTTAAATAGGTAATGTTATAGTACGTAAACTGTATCTCAATAAAGCTGTTAAATAAAACAACTTGGAACTGAACACCTAAAAGAAGACAAAGAAAGCATAACAGCCTTTAAAAACAGTCTTAGGAAAGCTAAATCTCAAGTGCAAACATAGAACAAAAAGGGTACTTTGAATGACACTCAGAAGAAAAAGCTGAATGAGGAAGAAACAGGTCTGCACTCAGTGCTAGCAGTATAATAATGATAAATGACAGAAGTAAAATTCCTCAATTACTATTTTTTCTTCTGCCTTCTCAGTTCCCAAGAGAGAAATGAAGCCCAATATGAGTAAAGAGGTAGTAAGTGTTTTAATAAGAGTTCAAATATCTTGGACCAGATGAATTATAGCTAAGGGAACATACAGTAATTTCAAATGAGACTGCTGAAGCTATGTCAACGATCTTTGACGAATCACAGAGAAAGACATTCCAGAAGACTGGGCAGATGCAATTTCAATTTTCAAAACAGGGATAAAAGTTAATTCCATAAATTACCGAACAGTGGGTTTGATATAAGTCTAGAGTGGATTATTACAGGGACAGCATGCAAGAACCTAGAAAACAGAAGAATAAGCACTAGAAGCCAACCGTGAATTCACCAAGAAAAAGCACTTTAGGCTAAAATACCTTATTTCTTTTTTGTATTGTTACTAAGCTGGTAGCTATGAGAAATACAGTAGATACAGTATATCTGGATTTAGCAAGGCATCTGATGAACTATTTTATGATATCCTTAAGAACAAAATTGAGATATAGAGCTGGATGTTAATTTTTGTTAGAGAGATTAATAATCACTTGAAGACCATTCCCAAGGCATGCAGATTACCAGGTCACTATAATGTTAGAAGAAGGTTTCTAATAGCATACATCACAGGGTTCTTCTAGCCTTAGGAATTTCATCACTTTTCAAATTCAACAACTTGAATGAAAGCATGGAAATTGTGCTGAGGTTTGTATGTGACAACATCTGGAAGGGATGGTGAATACTTAAAATGACAGAATCAGGATACTGATTTTAATTATAAATAGTTGGGGTAAAACAAAACAAAACTAAAACTAAAACTTGCCTGGACCAGATGAAATCAAACCAAGGGCCAGAACCAAATCTCATACCTGAATTAGAGAATGAGTGCAAGGGAAAGAAACAATTTTTTGCTATTTCTGAACTCAGTCTCAAATCTGAATCGTAGTTACTGTTAGAATGTGATCTCAAATCCCAGTCGAAACACCAACAATACCAACAAGAGTACTAGAAGTTTTTAATCTACAACTGTGACCTTAATTACTCTCTTACCCTCTTTTAGACGATCCCCTTCAGCCTTGGTTTTCTTCTGTCTTTCTGATCCAGCGAGGTCTACAAGATGCAGCTTGGAGCGAAAGCTGCTATTCCTGTGATAATGAAAGGAAGACACAGTGAGAATGGTACACAAGCTTGAGAGTAGCTGAATATCAAAGCTGACCTGTCAGTTCTCATTTTCTTTCAAGTCAGTCAAAATGGCTCCATTAGTCACTCGTGCTCACAATACTGATGTCTGATGATTTGTCAAATCAATTGAAGAAGCAGCCTAATGTTTAACCTTAATAGAACTAATACTAAAAATCTTGACTCTTTAAATTGTAACTTACTTGTCACTTTTCTTTCTTTGCTCTAAGGAGATTGTAAAGATGGCATGAGATCGGGACGACTGGGAGTTCATAGCCGTGGAGGCCACAGTCCTAGAGTTGTTGCCTTGCTCCAAACAGGAAACAGTATCCAAGGCAACTAAAACAGTCTTCTCAGTGAGTCCCACAATCTAATTGCAAGAAAGAGAAAATTCCCTTATGATTTATACTTCAAATGCTTGGTCAGAAATATAGGGATTGGTGGTTTAAAAGAATGCCTTGATATTCTAGTAGAACCTCAAATAGAATAGTCACGGTGATAAGAACTGCTTTAACTGGCAACTCTGTGAAGAGAGCTGGAAACCAAGGTCTCCAATCTTCCTCAGGAACTTCAGAAACAAGGGTGCCAGCCAATACTGGAGCTAGTAAAGATCTCAAGATTTTAGGGTAGTAATGGCTACGTGCCTTCCAAGGAACCCCAAGTGAAGTTAATTCTGGTCCTAAGGAGAGCAAGTACAACACAAACAGCGATGGCATTTCTCTTTGTTACTTTCACCTCTATCTGACCCCATGCTCCTCTCTGTACCTGATTCATTTTAAACCTCATTTTCACTAGAGGAAATAGCATGGTACAGTTTCCACTGGATTAGGAAGCCAGGAAAACAGGGCCCCAGGCTTAGTATTGTATTTACCTGGGAGAACTTATACCAGGTGAATCTCTTGGAGCCTCTGAGGTGATTGGACTAGATGCTTATGAAGTCTTTTCTAGCTCCAATATGCTATAATTTTATTACTTCATAGCTCCCAAACTTACTTCTCTGGCCCTAATTTCTAGTCTTTTATTTCTAACGATCTACCTTACCACTTATACTTTGAAATCAGTCAATTATAAACCAAATTCATCTTCCTCCCACAAACACTAATTCTCTCTACTATAATACTTCTCCATTTCTATTAATCTTGTCTCATATTCTCAAAAACTCACATCGCCTTCAACTTCTTCCACTCCTCCATATCCCATCTATCACCAACTACTTGTCATTCTCCTTTTGAATCCATCACTTCCTTTTCCTTTACACATCTACTTGCGTAGTTCAGGCCCATATTACTTCACACCTAAAAAATAAGCAACAGTTTCCCAACTGGTCTTCCTCATCCTAGTCTTTCTCCTTTTCAACCCATTTCTGTTTGGTTTTCCTAAAATGTCACCAACCTACTAAGCCCTGTGCTAGATAATGAAGATACAAAGAGATTTCAAAGTACTCCCCTGACCTCCAGGTTAGGGTGAATTCCTTATAAGAATGAATTCACATATCACTTGTAACAGAGTTGGAGAGATACACATATAAGATAAAAACTTGGCAAAAGTAGCCACAGTAATCCCTCACTCAGAAGTTTTACATAGTTTATATATGGTTCACAGGGATAGAAACTAAGCTCTTTAGCCCAGCTTCATAATCTGGTCCTAACATATCTCCTGTTACTTCCCAGCCCAAATCCTCTAATCCAGACAGACTTGTGTAGTCTTATTACCCTCAGGTGTATATTTTCTGCTTTCCTGCTAAAGCTATTCCTTACCATAAGAATATCCTTATTTTCTCTACTTACTTAAAGCCTATCCATCCCATCTGAAGAGTGTTTACAAACTCTTCCTTACCAATTTGTGTCAGGAACTCATACTTCTCTGTATTGCAAATCTCACCTCAAACAACTCTTAGGACTTAATTCCTGCCTTAACATGGGGCATATAAAAGATCTTGAAACAGGGTCAAGTGCTGGCTCAGTACAATAGCATGTATTTTGTCCAGGTTTCTTATCCTCACTATCCAAATCATCTTTGCATATTCCAAGCTTATCAGGGCTGATCCTTTAAACTTTGCATTAGTAGCTGGCTAACAACTTAATGACCAGAAAAAAAAATCAGGAGCACAGGCACCTGTCCCTCACTGGTACCCCAAATCTTCAACTTTCTCTTTTTTTCTTTGTGCAAGAGAAGAAGGGAAGGAGAACAGGAGTAAGATATTATTCCAAGTTTTCCCAAAGTACTACCTAGTCTCATCTACTTCCAGCCTCTGATTTTCCCACTCCTGAATACTCAAGCTCTGCCTGTTTTCAGCACTGGCTTCTGGATTTGGTTCACTCCCACATAGGAAACTCTCAATTTTGCCTCACATTTTCTGTTCAGTTCTAGCTCCTCATCTTGCATCTATACCATCTGACAGAAGATTCTCAAATAAGCTATCTCTTCTTCCTATGATACTTACATGTTTTAAAAATTATATATTAACTTTTCAATTTTAAAAATGTCATCCCAAAGCCCAGCAAAATGTCTATTACAGTGCTGTCCAATAGAATTTTCTATTGGATATAGATATGTTCAATCATATCCATGCATTAGTAGCTGGCTAACAATGACCCAGAAGAAAATACATGGATATGTTCTGTATCTATCTGTGCTCTCCAATATGGTTACCACTAGCCATATGTAGCTATCGAGCACTTCATATGTGGCTAGTGTGCCTGAGGAAATGAATTTTTAAAATTTTATTCAATTTTAATTCATTTAAATTTAAATAGCCACTTGTGGCTAGTGGCTAACATACTGGACTGCTCAGCCTTAGAACTCTGTAAATAATATTTAATTGATATTAGCATTCCTCTAGGTAACAGGAAGGTGATAAAACTGAACATGAGTCTTTCCTTGCTTCCCCACAAGAGCTCCCACCTAGAAATTTTAGATTAACAAAGGGACTTAGGACCACACAAAACCTGACTGAGATGATAGTAGTCATTTAAAACCACAGTGGCAGATAAAAGGGATGTGAACTTTAGTATAATTGCCAAAATTTTTTAATAACATCAAATGAGAGACAAACACACCTTTATGCCTTCCTTAGGATCCTCCCGTATATTTATTTGAGCTTTCTCACGAGATGGGCATAGAAGATCCAAAATTTCTTCATTGTAAATCTGATATTGTTGAAAATAAAGTGGCAAAAACAAGATGTTAACAGTGGTAATCTCTGGGTGGTGAGATCATAGGTAATTTTAAAAATTATTTGTGACTTTCTATATTTAAACATTTGTTCATAATGAACATGTATTACTTGTAGAATTAAGAAAAGGACCATAACCCTATAGGTAATCACCTGATGTTTTATAAGAATGAATTCACATATTACTTGTAGCAAAATTGAGATTGCTCTCTTAAGACAGAGTCTCTTAGGAACAGCAGACACATGAAAAGTTACATGGCCATGCAAATTCAGTTCTTTGATGGCATCATAATAGCATTACATTCACCCATTTTGTTAAAATGTGAATAACAGGTACATAGATGGGGGTGGATGGAAAAGGAAGAAGTGGCAGCTACAATTTCAATATGAAACAGAATTTTAAGTACTTAGAACAGTGTTTAGCACATATAAGCACTACATTTGTTTGCTATTACTGCTATTGCTATTATATAACATACTAGGATCTGGAGTTATTTTGATACTCAATTATGTTGGCCACAGATAGGTTAATCAAGAGACTCGAGAAGGCTAATCTAGCTGAGCACAGTCACTCACGCCTATAATCCCAGCACTTTGGGAAGCCAAAATGGGAGGATCACTTGAGCCCAGGGGTCTGTCACCAGCCTGGGCAACATAGTGAGACCCCGTCTCTACAAAAATTTAAAAATTAGCCAGGTGAAGTGGCACACGCTTGTAGTCCCAGCTGCTTGGAAGGCTGAGGTGGGGTGGGAGGATCACTTGAGCAGGAGCTGGAGGCTGCAGTGAGCTATGATTTTGCCACTGCACTCCAGCCTGTGAGAGAGTGGGACTCTTTCTCAAAATAAATAAATAAATAGAATTAAAAACTGCCTTTAAGGTCTCACTCTGGGGCTCAAGCAATCCTTCCATCCTGCCTCAGCCTCCTGAGCAGCTGGGACTGCAGGCATGCACCACCTCGCCTGGCTAATCTTTAAAGTTTTTGTAGAGACAAAGTCTTACCATGTTGCCCAGGCTAGTCTCGGACCCCTGGGTTGAAGTGATCCTCCCGCCCTGGCCTCCCAAAGTGCTAGGATTACAGGCGTGAACCACCGGGCCTGGCCAAGAAGGCTAATCTTAATGATGTAATCCCCTGTCTTCCAGTTCTACATCTCTTTACCTGTTAGCATGTTGAGATTGAACTTCAGGATGAAGTATTCACATACAACTTATAATTGCATGCTTAAATTATATAAGTTTAATTATTACCACCTAAAGGATAAGACATCACTGCTATGGAACCAACTAGCTAGCTTCCCAGAAGCCATCAGTTCCCTAAAGACGTGTTTTTGATGTTATGAAGTTAGATATAATTGGCCAGTCTACAACTATACTAATATACACGAGAACACAAACTCCCATAAGGGCTAGAATTTTTGTTTTGTTCACTGATATATACCAAGAACCTCATATACCCAAGTGCCTTGAATTGGGCCTGGCACATGGTAGGTTATCAATAAATATCTGTTTAATAAACACACTCTATCACCGCTTATACAGCTCAATATGTCAGCTGGTTTTTATAACATTCTTCATGAGGCAACAGCATTATCATTTAAGTCGCAAACAGTAAAGGGAAATCAAACACTCTTCTGCAGACTATACAGGTAATCAGTAACAGAGGCCAAACTGGAATTAAAGAATTCCTATCATCCTTTTATATGGCAATGCCAATTCCTCCAACAATCAAATTAAACAGACTATTCTAACACCAAGGAAAGAATTGGGTGGGAGCCGGATCCAACTGAGTCAGTAAGTTTTCTCTATCAATTAATTAAAATGCAACTTACTAATTTGAGTCATGTCAGGAAAAATCTGATTTGGATTTATTTTTCGACCCAAAGACAATTTTGAATACAGAATAATTAAACATAAATTGCTTACCTCTAAGTAAGACACTTTCAGAGTAAATTCAAAGTCACTCTTTTTATCAATTTCTTTGAAGAGCAGTTGTATTACCCTAGGAATAACCCCAACTGTTGGTTCATTCTCTTGCTCTGCAGTGTATGCACCTCCCATCGAATAGGTTTTTCCAGAGCCAGTCTGCCCATAGGCCAGGACCGTTGCATTATATCCTGGCAAAATAGACGTCACATGCATAGTGGTGTTTAAACATTTTCATCTAATCAATATACTCCATTTCCTTCAGCAATTATTTGTAATAAAATTGAGATTGCTCTCTTAATACAGTCTCTTAAGAATGGCAGACACAAAGAAAAGTTCTGTGGGTACCATGACTTTGCACTACTCAAAATAAGCAAAAAACAAACAAAAACAAAACAAAACCCAACCCTAAAATGTGTCCCCCTAGTGATAGCCCTTAGAAGCTAGGAAATCAAACACTTAAAAGATATGACTGACTAAATGAAGGTGGCCAAGTCACTGTCAAAAGCCATTTGGAGCTTGAAAATTCTGTCTTCCTATCTTAAGCAATTTTAAATTACAGAAATTAAATTAAAGAAAAAGAAAGGATTCTGGCATGTATTTTCTTGATTAACAGTATTTATCTGAAAAGGAAACAAGATTGTTTTTTACAGTCAATGAAAGCATCTACTTCATATCTGAACTCTCAGAATGCATTTGGACCATATTATCAGGCTCCTTACAGAAATATCATCATTTAAGCATAATTCAATGTGATATATGCCTTTGCTTTTATTGAGAATTGATAAAGAATCATCCATTAATGAGCCGGGTTCCGTGACTCATGCCTGTAATCCCAGGACTTTGGGAAGCCGAGGCAGGCAGATTGCTTTAGCTCAGGAGTTTAACATTAGACTGGGCAACATGGTGAAAGCCTGTCTCTACTAAAAATACAAAAATTAGCAGGGCATGGTGGCAGGTGCCTATAATCCCAGCTACTTTGGAGGCTGAGGCAGGAGAATCACCTGAGCCTGGTAGGCAGAGGTTACAGTGAGCCTTGATCGAGCCACTGCACTCCAGCCTAGGTGACAGAGTGGACCCTGTCTTAAAAAAAAAAAAAAAGAATCATTTATTCAAAGATGTTCACAATATAGTTAACTGAAAAAAGCAGCTTAAAAATAATTGTTAAATATCAGTGTATGGATAGGAAAAAATCAAAAGTATATAATTAATTATTTTGATGTTTATCTCTGAGAAATAGGATGGTAAATTTTTTTTTTTTTTGAGATGGAGTCTCGCTCTGTCGCCCAGGCTGGAGTGCAGTGGCGCAATCTCGGCTAACTACAACCTCCACCTCCCAGGTTCAAGCGATTCTCCTGCCTCAGTCTCCCGAGTAGCTGGGATTATAGGTGCATGCCACCACACCCAGCTAATTTTTTGTATTTTTAGTAGAGACGGGGTTTCACTGTGTTAGCCAGGATGGTCTTGATCTCCTGACCTTGTGATCCGCCCGTCTCGGCCTCTCAAAGTGCTGGGATTACAGGTGTGAGCCACCGCACCAAGCCATAGGATGGTCAATTTTTTGTGTTTTCTTTTCTCCTGTTTGCATTTTTTAAATTATTAAATAGAAGGCACTATTGAACAGAGACTGTGTTTTTCGTTATCACTTATGTTATCAGTACTGTTTGCAGAAAGACCCATAAAATATGTTTCTGTTTGAGTTTATTGGCCAGGTGCGGTGGCTCACGCCTGCAATCCCAGCACTTTGGGAGGCCGAGGCAGGCAGATCGCTTGAGGTCAGAGTTTGAAACCAGCCTGGCCAACATGGCGAAACCCTATCTGTACTAAAAACACAAAGATTAGCTGGGTGTGATGGTGGGCGCCTGTGGTCCCAGATACTCGGGAGGCTGAGGCAGGAGAATTGCTTGAACCCAGGAGGCAGAGGTTACAGTGAACCGAGATCGCGCCACTGCACTTCAGCCTGGGCCACCGAGGAAGATTCGGTTTCAAAAAAAAGTATATTTCTGTTTGGGCTTAGTTCTGGTAAAAATGTTTATTTTGTAGATTAGTTTTTATATTTTCTCTTGTCAGATAATCCAAATTACTAGTTACTCAGCACTCCCCCTCCCCATTTTTTTGAGACAAGGTCTCACTCGGTCACCCAGGCTGCAGCGCAGTGTGTGCAATCACAGCTCCGCCTCCCAAGCCCAAGCGATCCTCCCACCTGAGCCTCCAGGGTAGCTAGGACTACAGGCGCGTGCTACTATGCCCAGCTAATTTTGTTGTATTTTTTGGTAGAGACGAGTTTTGCCATGTTGGCCAGGCTGGTTTCAAACTCCTGACCTCAAATGATCTGCCCACCTCAGCCTCCCAAAGTGCTGAGATTACAGGCTTGAGCGACCATGCCCAGCGGGCATTTTCATTTTATCCCATAAATTCAAAGTTTGGATTGAAGCTAGAGGAAGATAAACAACTGTAGCAAGATTTTATAAAGAAACAATTAGACAATAGATAGGTTATTTTTACTTTAACTTCAGTTGTTACAGTCGTGTGCCATATAATAGCATTTCAATCATGTAGAATGTATATACAATGGTGAAAAATTCCTGTTGCTTATTGACTTAGCCATTATAATATTGCAGTGCAACATGTTACACATTTGTGTTGATGCTGGGGTAAGGAAACCTACTTCACTGCTACTCATATAAAAGTATAGCACATCCAACTATGTGCTATATGTAACACAGTATGTAACGCTTCATAATAATAAATGATTGTTACTAGTTTATGTGTTTAGTATACTATACCATACTTTTTATCATTTTTAAGAGTATACTCCTTCTACTTATGATAAATAAAGTTAACTGTAAAACAGCCTCAGGAAGGTCCTTCAGGAGGTATTCCAGAAGAAAGTATTGTTGTCATAGGAGATGACAGCTCAATGGATGTTATTGTCCCTGAAGACTTTCCAGCAGGACAAGACGTGGAGGTGGAAGACAGTGATATTGAAGATCCTAGCCCTGGGTGGGCCTAGGCTAATGTGTATGTTTGTGTCTTAGTTTTTAACAAAAAGTTTAAAAAGTAAAAAAATATATATTTTTTAAAAAGAAAAAAGCTTACAGAATAAAGATGCAGAGTGAAAATGTTTATTCTGCTGTGCAATGTATTTGTGTTTTAAGCTAAGTATTATTACAAAGAAGTCAAAAAGATTTAAAAAATTAAAGTTTATAAAGTAAAAAAGTTATAATAAGCTAAGGTTAATTTATTATTGAAGAAAGACACAATGTTTAATAAATTTAGTGTAACCTAAGTATCCAGTGTTCATAAAGTCTACAGTAGTATACAATAATGTCTTAGGCCCTTACATTCACTCACCACTCATCACTGACTCACTCAGAGCAACTTCCAGTCCTGCAAGCTCCATTCACGGTAATTGCCCTATACAGGTGTATCAGTTTTTACCTTTCATATTGTATTTTTACTTTAGCTTTTCTATGCTTAGATCACAAATATTTTCCATGATGTTACAACTGCCTACAATATTCAGTACAGTAACATGCTTTTCAGGTTTGTAGCCTAGGAGCAGTAGGCTCAGGTGTATAGGAGGCTCTACTATCTAGGTTTGTATACATGCACTCTACGATGTTCAGAGAATGACAAAACAGCCTAATAATGCACTTCTCCAAAGGTATCCCTGTCGTTAACTGATGCATGATTATAACTTGCTACTTAATTGTACGGTAGTAGCTTCTAAAACTATAAGCATGGCACCTAAAAGGAACTACAAATGCAAATTTACTTCAAGGTGAAAAAAATAATGACCTTAGGGAAGTCTGTCCCTTATTAGTGTGGCAGACACGTTGTCAAGGAACACAAAGCAAGCTTTCTCTGTTAAATGATCATCATATTTATGTCAAAGCTGTTATCTGCTATTTACCAAGATAATTTTGCAGTCTGAAGGAAAAAACCCTTTAAACTTTGAAACAATGTTTTAATCTAAATGAAAACTTCGAAGTTTTGAAAAAATTTGTTGGTCTAAATGAAGGATCATAAGAAGATGCTAAATTGAGATTTTCACTGTAATAGATCGCTGGTATCAGCTGGCATGACTATGGGGCAAGAGAATAACATTCCATAATTTTCTGCAATACCACAGATATGTGCAGATAGCAATAACTTGAGAAACAAGGTTTTAGTAGTTTTCACAAAATACTTAGGGCTCTGTGGTACCAGGAGTTCAGAGTGCAAGAGGGTGCTGTTGAGCTGACTATAAAAAATATTGGCTTTGTTTTTGCAACCGAGGACAATGTTAAGCAAACACATGTATATTGGAATCACTTTCTACTTTATGTTGCCTTTAACGAACATAATTTAATTCTATCAGTTTCCCAAGTTGAGAATATAAAAGTAGAACTGTGGTGCTCTTACTAAGCTGTGGAGGTATAGCTTGAGGAATCTGACCGGATAGTGAAGGGTCTGAAAACCATATTGTTTCAGGAATGCCTAAAGGAAAGGCAGGGATAATTGAAGAGAATTAGGTAGAAACACTTAACGGTTTTCCAAATACTGTATGTAAAAAGGAAAAAGATTATAGTGGAGAAGCCCAGCAGATTAACACCTTAATCAAATGATCAAAATGAACATCAGTAGTATTAGAATAAATCAAAATCATGTGCTGCCCAATAGGCTTCAGTGAGAAGAAAACAGCACCACTTCTGTGATATTCCTGCTAAAAGATACACAACCTGAATCTAATCATAAGTAAACACCAGACAAAACAATATTGAGAAATGGTTTACAAAATAACTGGCCTGTAATCTTCAAAGTGTCAAAATCATAAAAGTCAAAAAAAGACTAAAGAACTGTTTTAGAATGGAGACTAAAGAGACAGCAAAACTAAATAAAACGTGATTTTGAACTAGATCTTTTTGCCATAAAATATTTACTGGACAATCGGTGAAACTTGAATGGGGTTTCAGGAATAGATGGTAGTAATGTAGCAGTGCAAATTTTATTGTTTTGATGGTTGTATTGTGGTAACTTAGAAGAAAGTCTTTTTTTGTAGGAAATATACACTAAAGTATGGGGGGGTATCAGGCCAACGACTCATCTCAAATGGTTCAGGGAAAAAATGTTTTTTATGCTGTTCTTGCAACATTCTATACGTTTGAAATTATTGCATTAATATCTTAAAATTTTGAAACAAAAATTTCAGTGTTCCTTGAGCCATATCATTAAACAAAAAAACGTGAAAAAATATGTGAATAGCTGTTGCCTGGAAGAAGGCTTCTAAAGGGATGAACTAACATCACTGGGTAGAAATTATCAGGAAGTAAATTTCATCTTAATATAAAGATCTTTATAACATAATTAGACTTGTCCAAAACCCAAATCTCAACTGGACTACCCGTGAGTCAGTGAGTTCCCTGTCAAAAAAATTTTAGACACTGGCAGTTCACCTAACAGATATTGTTAGAACGCATTTTTCTTTGGATGAAAAACAAACTAGATGATATACAAATGTCTCTTTCAACTTTACGGCACTAGCATGCCATGATTCTACTTCTTTTAAATGAACCTCTGTTTTGAATCTTGAATAACCACTGTATTAGAATAATAATTAGACATCTCTCAGGCACTGCTCCCTTCTTTAGAGCCCTGCTATGGTCTTCAACAGCATTAAAGACTTAGCTTCCGCAATAAAGATTATTAACTGGTCATAGTATTCAGAGGCTTTAGGCACTCCCCTTCTCCACCTGAAAGAAGTATACTCATTATTCAAGACCCATCTCAAAGTTTTCCCACTCTGTGAAATTCACCCCAAATTCCCCAAGCAGAGTTAGAGCCATCCTTCTGTTTTTCATACTACTTTGTATGAGAGCAGAGCTACTACTTCTACAGGACTGACTCTGTTGTATATTTTTAACTTGAAAAATTTTTCTTCTAAAAGATAGGTACAAAAAATTTAAAAATTTTTATATATTCAAAATTATTTATGTAGTCATCTATCTCCATTCCTATCCCCCGGACTTTGAACTCCTTCAGGGCCTCGAAGCTGTATTATTTATCACCTGAATCCCTCAACAAGCTTTGCAGTGCCTGAGCCTCAAATAGGGTGGCACACTTATCACCATCAGCAACCACCACAGAGTTTATAATCTAATGAAGTTCCAGGATAAACACAAACATATACAAGTCAAAGATGAACAGAACCACATAAAGCAAATACAGAATAAAACTAGCTTCAAGGGTACAGACTTTCACAAATGTTATTAGGCTAAGGGCTTCTTGAAGGCAGGAATCATGATTCATCCATTCCTGTATTTGCAGTGCCCAAGCACAGTGCTTGGCACATAGTATATGCTCAAGGAATATATATGTTATGTTCGAGGAATCAAACCGCCTCACCTTTAAATACGCCTTTTATGAGAGGCGCTACTGCTGTATTGAAGACTTCTTCCTGTTCAGTAGAGGGATCAAACACAAAATCGTAGGTGAAGGATTTATCTGTACCAACCACCACCTAGAGAAGGCAAGGGACAAGGCGTAAGGTTAAAAATGAAAGGCAAGACCACACCCCTCGTTACCATTTGGCCCCAGCTGTTCAGACACAGGCTCTGGACTCTGCTACGCACCTGAGGCTCTCCGGGCACGAAGGAAAGGCACATTTGGCAGCCCTCGCTAATCTCTTTGGGGACCAGAGGGCGACAACGCAGCGCCACTCTTACAGGAATTCCCTTCACCTCTTCCTTCATGATCCTATCTCAGCACCGTCTCTGCGAGGGGGAAAAAGAAGGCTCGCTGATGAATGTTAGTAGGTCAGCAGGGGTGGGAGGGCGTCCTCCCCGGTTCCGACCCTCCTCAGCGGGAACACTATCTTGGGAGATTCACCCTCCAGGACTTGGCCAGGCCTGGACCGCCCGTCAGCCCTGCACTCTAAAGAGAGTGCACGGGCTTCTGAAATGCAAAGAAAAAACTCCAACGGGGACGGCGACAAAGAACCAAAGCCCTAGGGTATTGGGTAAAAACAGGTTCTGAGCTAAGGTGTGCCCCGTAACTCACCAAACTAAATGTCCCTTCCCCGTTCTCCCTGGGTCTCCCGCCGCCCTGTCCCAGCCGGAGCTTTAACCGCCAAGTTTCAAATCCGTCCCGGAGACGCCAACCAATTGCAGTGCGGTCTGCCCGAAGGCGGAGCGCGCACGTCGGCGCGCGCAGGCCGGCGCGCTGGGAAGGGGAGGGTCAGCTCTTTGCACCCTGGCCCGGCCTCTTTTCGACCCTGCGGAGCATCCGCTTCCGGTTCCCAGACTGAATTGGCGGTGAGCGGAGCCTGAGGTCGCTGTGGACTACCCACTGGTGAGGTGGTGCGGCGTTTATGCGGCTGAGAGCGCATAAAGGCAGAATGTGGGGCGGGGACGTGGGAGGTGGCTGGTCAGGTGAAGGAAGGGTCGGTCTGAGGACCCTACCATTACTAATCACATCTAGGAAATGTGGGGCGGTGCCTTGCCCCAAGTCCCTGCGGGTAGTTAACACTCCCTTGGGCTTCTAAAGTAGATCTTTTTAGACTCGACCCTGATTTCCTCTTCTCCAGGTTTAAGACGGTAACATATGTTTTGCAGGATTGTGAAAAATGAGGTCCTCTTTCTAGAGTACCTGACAGGTTGCTTGGCATCCAGAAGATGTTTAGCTAAGTTAAGAGTTTTCTTCTTTCTTCCTTCTCTCCTCCAACCTTAACACCTAGATGTGGGCTGGGTCTGTAGACTGACTGCCTTGGAATGGGTTGGAGCTGCTTTCTGAAACTTGCTGGGCTGCTCTCCCTTTTTAACCACTTTTTGTCTGTTCTGATTCACTCTTCCAGGGCCTTGCCCGAGATGGACAGCCGGATTCCTTATGATGACTACCCGGTGGTTTTCTTGCCTGCCTATGAGAATCCTCCAGCATGGATTCCTCCTCATGAGGTGGGAACCATCTGTATTCCTGAGTAGGAGATTTTTTCCTCCTGGGCATAAGATGATGCCTGAAAGGTAGGATAGCAGGGTTAGAAGGTGAAATGGAGAGTGAATCTTAGCTCTTGTAGCCAGAGGACCCAGAAGCTGGATTCTGAGCAACAGGACGCATTGGGAACTTCTTTATGGAAGCCTCCTGCTAGGGTCTGTTCACACCGGTTAATTCTGGAAATTTGGAGCCTTCGTTTCCATACTGTTAAGAGGTTCAGCGCGGTGGCTCATGCCTGTAATCCCAGCACTTTGGGAGGCCAAAGCAGGCGGATCACCTGAGGTTGGGAGTTCGAGACCAGCCTGACTGACATGGAGAAACCCTATCTCTATTAAAAATACAAAATTAGCCGGGCATGGTGGCACATGCCTGTAATCCCAGCTACTAGGGAGGCTGAGGCAGGAGAATCGCTTGAACCTGGGAGGCAGAGGTTGCGGTGAGCCGAGATCGAGCCATTGCACTCCAGCCTGGGCAACAAGAGCAAAACTCCATCTCAAAAAAAAAAAAAAAAAGGTGAAGAAATGGGGAGCTACTGGGCTGTCCCAGTGCTATCCATCTACTCATTTAGTCAGTGTTATCTGTTCTACTTAAATTAAGTCTATGACCTTTCCTTTTCCCGACTTCAGCGTAATTCATTAGTGTTCCAGATGAAGGTAGGTGTGAAGTAAGACTGGTAAAATTTCTGGGGTTGCTGTGTCTTGCAGAGGGTACACCACCCAGACTACAACAATGAGTTGACCCAGTTTCTGCCCCGAACCATCACACTGAAGAAGCCTCCTGGAGCTCAGGTGAACTTATGAAACCTTATTCCAGGCTAGATTTGTCCATACCAGAAGTTGGCAGTGTTGGGGGGATGGATTGGAAAGCAGGTGCAGATGTGACGAAACTTTCCTTCTTGTGGGCAGAAAAACTGAGATAACACTTCTACAACTTCTGACTGTCCTCTCAGGGACACACAGGCTGAGCTATAGCACAATGATGCTACTAGTTGTTCTTGTGTTTGTGGTCTCTATTGAGCCCCCATTCTGTGCTCTTGTCTTACAGTTGGGATTTAACATCCGAGGAGGAAAGGCCTCCCAGCTAGGCATCTTCATCTCCAAGGTATTTATGCCCAGTAGGCAATATGGATCGTTACTTCCCTTTGTTAAATTAACAGATTGCAGAACCCTAATGTCCCAAGGGCTGAGAGGATGACTCAGTGGATTCATAGAAGGGGTATAATGGAGACACCCCCTTTCCCACTTAAAACTTTTCATTTGGCAGGCCATCTGTCTGCATACATTGTCACAGAAAAACAACAGCACCTTACATTTGAACAGCACCGGATTTCACTGATAGTCTTCTGAAATTATCGCATCCCAATCACATGTATTCTCTCTTTACCAACAGGTGATTCCTGACTCTGATGCACATAGAGCAGGACTTCAGGAAGGGGACCAAGTTCTAGCTGTGAATGATGTGGATTTCCAAGATATTGAGCACAGCAAGGTGAGCACAGTACTTGGGCTGTGGTGCTGCAAGAAGCCATCTCAAATAGGACGGATTGGACAGGAGTAGCCTAATCTGTAACTTAATAAGAAAGCATTTTGCTGGGCACTGTGGTACACACCTGTAATCCCAGCTACTTAGGAGGCTGAGGTGGGAGGATCACTTGAGCCCAGGAATTTAAGACCAGCCCAGGCAACATAGCAAGACCCTGTCTCAAAAACAAACAAACAAACAAACAAAAAAAACCAAAAAGAGAGAGAGAGAGAAAGTAAGCACCTCTCCTGGGAAAGTACCGGAGGGAAGCAGCTATTAGTGACACACAGGTTGGAGTGGCAAATCCCTTTCCCCCTATTATGATTCTGTCTTGGGTCATATCTCTTCATTTGTACAAGCTGCTGTGTTCCTTCCAGGCTGTTGAGATCCTGAAGACAGCTCGTGAAATCAGCATGCGTGTGCGCTTCTTTCCCTACAGTAAGTGCCACTTTTTTCACTTTCCGGACAGGGCCCTAAGTAAGAACTCTTTAAATACTGATGACTAGAGGCCCTACAAGTTGGGGATAAGGAATCAGGAGATCAAGCCTGAAGATAACCTGCTCTGTTCCTCCTTTTCTTCTTCTTTCCTTCAGATTATCATCGCCAAAAAGAGAGGACTGTGCACTAGGAAGTTGCAGCCCACAGCCCTTCATGTGGACTCTGCCATGACATGCTAACTAGACTTCAGGGGAGCCACTTCTGTTTTCAGCCCCTCCCTGGAATAGTGAGTTGGGAGGATGGGGAGACAGCTAACCAACTGCATTGCCCAAACCATATTGCACTTTTAGTTCCCTAGTTTTCTAGGTGAGCTTCATTCCCTAAAAGGAGGATGATGATATCTAGGCATAACCTAGCCTGTGAGGAACCTAGTTAGGAAAGACAACTGACATTTATTGAATACCATGCACTAGTCCCTTACATATGTCATATTTTAATTATAGAAATCAGTAGCAAAAAGAATCTTGGGGATTTTCCATCTGACTTCCCTGGCCATCTTATCCCATCCTTGTACTACCAGAGGATTCATACACTTTTGAGACTCTAGTGAGACCCTGTTTTCACCCCTTCCTCCTCCTAGCCTCTCTCCCAGAAAGTAAAACACAATGCTGAAGAAATATTGGTGTGACTTTTGAATGTTACTGATTGGATGTAAAATGCTATCGAGGGAAGAAAAAGCTCTTCCAAAGAGAGGAGCCACTGGAAGGAACAGAGCAATACTATACCTCCCTCGCAACTACCTATGATGTCTAACCAGAACATTAGAGAGCCGACGAACTTTAACCACAGTATAACTAAGGAATGGCATAGAGTGAGGGGCACTGAAAGAAACTGCCCGTTCCCCTAGGAGCTTTGAACATTTCTCTGCAGGGGACAGTAGTAATATAATTCTCTCTTCTCCTTTCCCACATTCTTTGATCTGGAACATAAACAAAGGAAGGGGCTTAGATGCATTTCTTTTCTGAGGCAGCAGTAAGAAATTGGTTCACAGTTTCCAACTTGTAAGTTGAGTAGTGCTAACTGCTGACTTCTCCCTTTTCTTCACCCCCAGCCCCAAATAACATTCTGCCATGTTCCTAGATCTTTAGTTACCAATCCACCATTACAAGATTCCCGGTCATGCCTATGCCATCGCTACTGGCATGTTCAAAATACCCATTTGGTATTTTCTAGTGTGAGGCTGGGCGCAGTGGCTCATGCCTGTAATCCCACCACTTTGGGAGGCCAAGGCAGGCAGATAGCTTGAGGCCAGGAGTTCGAGAGCAGCCTGGCCAACAAGGTGCAACCCCGTCTCTACTAAAAAATGCAAAAATGAGACGGGCGTGGTGGGATACTGCCTGTAGTCTCAGCTACTTGGGAGGCTGAGGCAGGAGGATCGTTTGAACCCTGGAGGTGGAGGTTGCAGTAAGCCAAGATGGCGCCGCCACACTCCAGGCTGGGTGACAGAGTGAGACTGTCTCAAAGAAAAAAAAAAAAAGTTTTCTAGTGTGGTGTGGGGTGATGTACCCCTATGATGAAGTCCCAAAATTTGCCTTGAAAGAATCCTGGGGAGCTTAAATATGTATTTATAGGCCCTTCTACTGGACAATGATTCTGTTAGTCTGAGGTAGAATCTGGAAACCTGGATTTTTAAAGAAGCAAAGGAAATAAGTAAATAAGTCTTCAAATGTAGGAAACATTGTTCTAAATAGTAGTACTATACTGTATGAGGAGGGTCTGGTTCTTCCTATATATCCCACCCTAGCTCTACTGGCGTACCTCTTCTGGAGCCTCACTGCTATTGTTAGGTGGCAACATCCCTTGAGAGCAGAGCTGGAGGTAGAATTAATGTAGCTGTCTCTATGCTTCCTGGGAAATCCTGTTCTGTGCTCCTATTTGCTGACCCCATGCCCTGCACTGGCCACAAAAGAAAGAAAATAGTAGCTTGGTTACTTCCATAAAGGCATGTTGAGTGACTTGGCTGAATGTTGAGGTCCAAGACTCTCCCTGTGGTTAACAGGTCTTAAAACATTGTATCTAAGAAGTATGAAAAACATGGTAAGAAGTGCCAGCCAGGTGCCATGGGCCTAAGAGGCAAAAACCCTCCTGCCTTAAATTGGCTCTCGTTTGAAATACTTGGATTGGTTCTATGTTAGGGCACCAACATGAGATAATTGCATTGTGGAAATATAGGTATAGTGTGGAGAAAGCAGAAGCAATAACAGCCTTAGGTTAAAGAACCATTTATTGAGAGTGTAGGTAAACAACAACAAACAGTGGAGAATGAATTGTATTGGCCTTTGAAGTATGTCAGCTGCTATAGAACTGTATTCTCTACAGATGTCTTTTAGCTGTCGGAGAAGGTAAGGTAGAATTCCCAGGTGCTGCAAGAAGCTTCCACCCAGTAGCTGTGAGATGCAGTCAGGATAAAATGATAGCACTTTCAGGGGTTCTGTTTTTACCCCAAGCCTAGGAATTGGAAGAGAGTAAGTGGCCATGTATCATAAAACGAGGTGGGGAGGAGAACTGGTATGGCAAGCCCAAATGTAAGAAATCCATCAGAGGCAGAGAAAGCCTAAGCTGTCAACAATAGCTTCTGTTGCCTGACTCCTCGAAGGATTCCAGTTCGATTTCAACCGCTGAAGTGTGTGTTAAGGAAGCTAATACAGTGAGGTGACTGGAGTCAAATCTTAACACCCAGGGTCAGCTTCTAGGAGATGTAGAAGAGGAATTCTGATCTTACAATCCCTCTCACCTAAAGGCAAACCAAGGAACTACTTTGGGCTAAAGTTAGTCCCATTTTCCCCTTAAGTACCACTCATGGATCAACTCAGCAAGGAAACTTACCTTCTCTACTTGTATACTCCCTACTCCAGCAAAGCTAGGAAAAAGGATACTCCCCTCTTTTGGTGGAGGTGAAGTCCTTGTGGAAAGAAGGGCAGAAGCCACACGCTGGAACAGCTGTGTGTGTGTGTGTGTGTGAATGGTGACCAAAAAAAAAAAAAAGGGAAAAAAGGTCAGGTTCAGAGGCTAGGATAATTCAGGACCTTTGAGATACATGATGGGGAGATGAACCTTGACCCCCACCCCACAAAAGATAAGCCAAGGTTATCCAAAAGAGTAAGCAGTGGTGGTAGCTACAGACAGAGCGCAATTAAAGTATCATAGAAAGAAACAAGTATTACCTTTTTCACGTTGTAACCGGTTTTGGCACTGGTCTCAATAAACATCACATTGAGGTTTCTGGATTTTTCTTCACCCTCTTCTGCAGTGACTTGTCTGGATGAATCAGAAATGATGAAAAGGGCCAGAGTTATTGGATATGGATAGATTCTTCTGAGGTGTAATGATGCTTACCTAGGGCCAGGAACTCTAGAAGCCTTAAACCCATGACCCTTCTGATTACAGGGTGGGGACTGTCTCCTATACCCCCCCATATCCTTGTGCCCTGATGGGACGCCCCCCTGTCCTTCCCATCCTGCAGTGCTGGGAGGGGGCAGAGGGGACTAAGGTAACTCCTCCCCAAGTAAATAGAGGACAGTTGACCCTCCCCGTAGAGACTGAATTTTAGGTATGCCAGAAGAAGTTGTAGTTATACTTTACCTTTTGTTATCCAAATCAATCTTATTACCCACCAACATGATGACAACATCGTCACCTCTTTCTGCTCGTACATGTTCTACCCACTTATCTGTCTCCTTAAAAGAATTGATGTCTGCAAGAGAATATGTTGCAGAGTGTTGAAACATTTAGGAGAGATTTGGAGAGAACATTTCCTCTCTGCTAATTTTATCAATCTCCCTATCAATCCCTTTATAATCCCCTTTTCAAATAAGACATTGCATAACACCCACTTGTGATGTCATAGACAACCACTGCAATAGTTGAATCACGAATGTAGCTAGGAATTAGGCTGTGAAAGCGCTCCTGGCCAGCTGTGTCCCATAGCTGCAGCTGAACCTGCATAAAACAAATGTTTAGGAAGAAGATGGGGAAAGGTAGAAAAGAAACTAGCCTTTTTAAAAAGCTCAAACCTAATAAAGGCAGAATACAAAAGGTCAGGTAGACTGGATCCCTGAGAAGTGGCTGCTATAGCCTCAAACCAAATGGCCTATAGTCCTAGGACACGTCCAACCAATTTCAATATACTGTTTTGATTCAGGAAGACCCTACAGCACAGCAGATTTAAGGATTCAAGGTCTCTTGGACTTTATGTTACAGTTGGAGATTAGATGGAGGCAGACAGACAAGAAACATCATAGGGCTTGGTAATTTGAAGAGGCTTCAGTTTTTTTTGATGGTGCTACCCAACTGTGATGAATAGGCCTAAGGGGTTGAAGTGTAGGGTTAGTGGTATGAGAGTTAACACTCACTATTTGGTCCTCCAAGTACATGGTCTTAGACAAGAAGTCAATTCCAACAGTTGCCTGCAAAAGAAAATCAGATACACTCCAGCGTTCTCTCTATTACTAACATGAGGCGGTCTTAGAACCCAAAGTGCAGAATGACCTTTCAAGAAGTTGTCCTGGCTCCACTTCCCAATGCTTATAATACATAACTTTGAGGAGGAGAATCTCCAGGTGAGTCCGCCAAGAAGAGCGGCAAAAATATACCATATGACTCAGTGGTGGGCTTACCTGGCAGGCGCAGCCGAAGCTGTTGTACATGAAGCGGGTGATGACGGATGTCTTCCCTACTGTGAGGGAGATAAGCAGGCCAATCGTCGCCCTCAGTGCCCTTTCTCCCCTCAAAGTTTCTATGAGCCCTCCCTTCTCCTCCCACTCCAACCTTTCCCAACGAGAAGGAACTCGGTTCCCCAGAGAATGCCCCACCCCATTTCATACCAATTACACCTCCCTGTCCCCAAAGCCCAACCCAGACCCGCACCGCTCTGCTCTCCCAGGAATAAGAGTTTAGATTTCCACAGAGACTGGTATTCCGTTCTTTCGGCAGCCTCCAGGCCAAAGCCTCCGGCCTCCATCCAGGCCTCGTCGTGACCAAAGGCAGACATCACTTCAGGTAGGTTGCAGCCAAAATGGCTTCCAACGCTCAGCCTGCGCCGCCGGTCGTCACGCCGTGCTCTACTGACGTCGGCTGATGGCCATTGGCTTCACACCCAGGCGTGGGCACGGCCACGCCCCCTCGGCCCCCACCTGGCAGCTTGCACTGCGCCTCGTGTTCAGCGCAATCCTATGACCACTCGAGTGGGGTCATGGGGTGGACAGAGGGATGGCCACTGACCATGTCAGAGGGAAGTTGGGGTCGGCGTATGGGGAAAAGCACGGGCTAAGTGTAGTGTAATCATAGCGAAGGGGTGGAGGTGGGGAAGATTGTTCTCAGTAGTTCCATGACCCTCCAGGAAGAGGAAATAGGCAAGAGATCGCCAGGCACATCTGAACAAACTGATTTATTAGAGTGTTACAGTGGGGGCTCCCACACAGACGGGCACCAGAGCGAGGTGCTCAGCTCCCCTCATCTCCCTCGGCCTCCACAGCCTTCTGGCTCTCCTCCTCGCCTTTCCGCGTAAACTCCTCGATGACTATGTCCTCAGAGCTTGCAGAAGCAGCAGAAGAGAATGGAGGGTTAGGAACCCCTTTCTGGGTGTCCTCCGTGTCCACTCTTTTTTCCTGATCCCAGAAAAGTGATCCCCTCCCTGCTTCCCAGGTAGGCTCCTCGGCCCCGTCTTGGTGTCCCCACTTTTCCATCAGCCACTCTGGCTTGTTTCCTTTCATTCCTGCCCAAATTTCCCAGCACAAAGGTTCCCCAGGAGCACTGAAAGGGACATAAGGATGAGGGGTGGGAAGGAAGGAAGGTATCAAAGAATGAAAGATGAAAGAAGTAAGGGTGAGCGGATGGGGGAAAAGGAAAAAGAAAAATGGGAAGGGGATGAGGGGGAAGGATGATTCCAACAAGAGCAGAAGGTGGAGGGCGGGGGGATGCAGAAAGGGAAAGGAGGGCATATGAAAAGCACCGAACTGTGACACGAAGCTAAGCCATATGTTTCCACTGCACATGTATTGAAAGCACCCCAGGGAAGCATTTTCACATTTCTATCGTCATAACATGGAGGGTGGCAATGGGAAGAGGGGAATGGGGCTTCCCAATCTTGTATTCCATTACCTAGCGGCCTCTGTAACAAGCATGGAGAGGGAGGGAAAAAAATGGAGCTGAAGCTGATTAGGGGCTCTTCGGTTCCCTGAAGAAGTATCTTTACTTTCTCCCCCCACTTCCCAATCCTTTGTCTCCAGCACACACAACACACACACTTCCCCTGAAAACCTAGACACCCAGCCTACCTATTGCTATTCCATCCCCAGGCAAACTGCTAGTCTCCAATTCATGAGATCAGAATGGTTTGGACCCCAGCCCTCAGGACAACCGTTCCTGTGAGTTCCACCTGGTCACTCACCATGAGATGGCTTCGGATGGATCAGGACCAAAGGTAGCTCCACACCAACATCGCTGCAAGGATCCCAAGGTGGAGTTACATCTCCTCTCTCTACAAGCCCAATCCCTGAACCTCCCTCCCTTAGTTTTCCAGTCTTTGGATGCCCTCAGACCCTCTGGAATCAGTCATTATTTTGTTCTCCTTATCCCCTTGTCCTCTTCTTGCCCAAGTCCCCCCACCCCACAGTCTCTCACCTGGCTGTCAGGTCTCCTAGGATGCTGTGGGTAGAATGACACCCAAAATTAGCAGCGGGAAATAGAGAAGGAGCAACCTAGTTTCACTAGGGGATGAGGGATTATAAGACCTAATGAGCCAGCCACAGAATGGGTTTCTGGAAGGGAAAGTGACTTGCTCACTGAGCTCACAGGTTTGGGAACCCGGTCTGGGAGAAGGGGTGGGGGATGGTTTGATTGGGTCAATCTAACTGGGAGAAAAACAGAGGCAAAAAGCCCTTGACTCCTCAGCCCCTGCCCAGACATACCCAGAACCCTCACTTACCCACCACAGGACACCATCAGGTTGACTCTGACTTTGTAGGATACCAGGATCCCCAGCAGCTCTTTGTCCATTCCCGGTCTAATACTGGAGGTTGTAGTATTCGTTTTGGGGTGTTTGGGGGCATGAGGAGTAATTCATTCAGTCCCCAGTCTCTTCTCATGCATTCCTATCACCACACCCTATTATGTTTAGTCTTATCCCAGAATATCTCCCAGGCTCTAACCTCTCCTACCCATTGAGACCACATTTCTCTTCCTGACATTAACTTTTACCATGTCACTCTCTGCTCAAGAGCCTACCTTTTGAATATAACAACTACTCTGCCTGACTTTCAAGACCCCTAACAACCTTGCCCTATCTAGCCTCTCTAACCTTTTCTGCCCTAACTCCTGGGATACAACCTAAGCAGACCCATCTTCTCTCCGTGATCAGAACATGCCATGTGGATTCCCACCTTCTAGCCTTTGCCCATGCTGTGTCCCTAGTCTACAATGCTCCTTTTTTTCCTCTGTTGGTATCCAGATCCTTCACATTCTTCAAGATCTAGCTCATTCTACCTCCTCCAGGAAGCCCTCACCAGCTCTCCTGGCTTCTTTTAACTTTGTTGCGCTTTTACTCTGAACCACGTGTACTAACATTTAACTGTTGGGTTGTATTTGCATCTCTCTTTGTTCCTCATCTAGGCCATAAATTGAATGAAGGCAGAGACTGTCTTAAACTTCTTTATATTCTCCACATTGCTTAGCATAGGAAAGAGCATGTAATAGGGGTTCAGTAGAAAACCCACTGATTGAAAAATAAGACAGCAAAAGCTGTATGAGCTTGAGAAAATCTCTTCATTGCTCTGGGCTGCTGATCTCTTACATATAAAATAATGCAGTTTGGATGATTTCTAAGGGTATTTCTAGCAATAACGGTCCATAGCTACTTGATTGATAAGACGTATGGAGAGATGGAGGGATTACACTTGACAGATGGTGGCAGGTGGTTTTTGGTGGAAGACACATCTAACACTAGGGCCTCCGAAGGCACAGGACCAAGTGAATGACTTCCTGGAATTCTATTAATTCCTGTTGCATCATTTTCCTTTTTTGTCCTCCTTTTCCTCCATTCCTCATCTCCTAGTCTTCTACTCCATCTTTATTTTTTCTAGAGAGTAGCTTCTGTAGAGATCACAGTATTCAGAGCCAGATGACATGTGATATACTCCTGTCTACGTCTACCACTTATCAGCTATGCCACTTTAAATGAGTTCCTTCTTCTCTCTGAGCCTCAGGGTCCTTAAGTGTAAAAGGGAATAAGAACACCTATCCAGGCTACTTTAGTGGGATTCTCACAAAGATAACATAGTACATATGTCGGACCTTTGTGAACTGTGAAATCTTATACAACATAAGGATTGTTTTCCTCTCCATGTTTTCCTTTTTTTCTGCCGCTGACCTAAGCCTGCCGTTGGTCCCACAGGAATTATTGAGCTTGCTGCAGGCCCTTAGGCCTGGAGGAGTCTCAGAACACTGCCCTAGAGACACTTTAAAAAACAGGTAGGCTTTACTGAACATGAAACCTCAGAGCTGTAAATGTCGCATGTGGAATGGTTGAGGGGTAGGAAATGGAGGCTGAGAGTTATATTTGAGCTTACATTGTGCTAGAGGCCAGGTTGGTATCTTCATGCTTAAGTTTGCCATCCAGTGCCAGGCCCCGTTTCTGGCAGCTGGCAGCCAGGATTGGGGTTACTGCAAAGCTCTGGGAGAAGCTGGAATTAGCAGCTACAGTCTCCCTACAAAAGAAGAACAAGAGAAGAATTTAGGCTGGGCTTGCTGACTAAGCATACTTTTACTCCCAAGAGTATCTTGTACAAGATTATACAAGAACCTACTGGAGTATCCAAGAGAGGTGACATGTTTAACTGTGAAGACTGGGAGGAATCGGTGGGAAATCCTTATGCCCCTGCCCTCGCTCAGCATCATGATGGGACTCCTGGGGGTAAGTTGCATCCCTTCCATCTAGTTCTCCTGGGAATCCCTCCCTGGAATCTTCCACCACCCTTTCCCCACCCCGCAACCCTCTCAACTGCCTCCTGGACCTCTTCCCACCACCCCACCCCTTGGCTCTCTGGCCCTAACCCCAACACCAGCTCACGTGAATTCCTGAATGAACACAGTCTTGGTGTACTTGTCTAGTGAATACAGGACAACATCTGTGATCTGGTCAACTGAACAAGCCAGGAAAAGCACATGATTATAATCAGTCAGTCATCCTTGAGACCCCAGCTCAGTGTCCTTAGATGTGACCTTATACGTAGGCACACTATACATGATGCAGTAAGACATGCTCATTGACAAAACAAGATATGCATTTTGACAAGCACATGTTAGAGGGAAAGCCTAGATGAATGCAGACAGGTAAGTGAGGCAGAGTTTTGGGAAAAGACCTGTGGCTTTGGGACCGGGTGCACAGGGATGGGAAAAGAAACTCACCTGAAATCTTGATTTTTTTGATGACCTTATTGGTGCAGTTGTTGATAGAAACATTGACAGAGATGGGTTCTCCGTGGTAGTGAACCTAAAGCAGGAGGACGGACCCATGTCAAGGCTGGAGGAAAAATGCGCAGATGGAGACCTAGAACCCCTGCTTCCTTAGCACTATTGCCACCCTGGCTCCCATCTCTGCCTGCCCAAGTAGGAAATCAGTGAAGAAAGGGCATCAGAGGGGTTCTGGGGTGGGAAGTAAAAAGTGGGGGTCACAAACCTCCCTGTCCATCCAGGCCTGGAGTTGTAGGGGCTGAGCTGACAGAAGGAAGCGTCGGATGGTCTGGGCTGAGGGGCCAGGGCCTGCCTCCGGTGGTGCAAATTGTACTTTCCGGACAACCAGCCGCACATAGTCTCTGAGCAGAGACCAAGGGATTAGCCAGAGCATCCTCCTTTCAGACTCACAGACCTCTCCCATGCCACCCCCATAGTCCAATGGTTGCTTAAGAATGGGAGCAGGGGAAGGCCTCCCTCAGAGAACTCCTCTAGTCCCTTAATGTAAGTATGTAGACCAAAGGTTATTAAACTATGGCCCACTGGCCAAATCTGGCCTGATGCCTGTGTCCTATGGCCCACAAGCTGAGAATGATTATATTACATTTGTAAATGGTTGAAATAAATCAAAGAACAATGCTATTTTATGACATGTGGACATTACATGAAATTTAAATTTCAGTGTCCATAAGTAAAGTTCTATTGGACACACAGCCACACTCATTCATTTCTATACTATCTGTGGCTGCGTTTGCACTACAACAGCAGAGTTGAGTAGTTGCAACAGAGACTATAGGGCTCAAAAAGCCAAATATTTCCTTTTTTGGCCCATTATAGAAAAGTTTGCTGACCCCTGCCCTAGATCAAAGAAGGTAAGTCAGAGGGGACTCAGAACCGGGCGTCACTGGTGGCGATGATGCTGTGGAGGTTAGAAGTGGGGCTATTTCTGTCATGAGAGCAGGATCTGTTTCCTGGCAGAGGCTGGAGGCAGGGATTTTGGGGGACAGCCAAAGAATACCTCTTGGAGACTGTCTCCTCTGGGTTTTCAGCACAGAAACTCTTCACTTCAAAGTCAATCCCACAAGGCTGTAAAGGGACAAGGGCAAAGAGAGCTCATTTCCAGTGCTGTCCTCCCTTCCTCATGGGCCTATAAGAAAATGCCTGACCTCTTTCCTTAGCTGTCCGTTTCTTCAGTCTTGACTGTCCCACTGTTCCTCTTCCCTGGCACTACCTATCCCTCTTTCTTAGAACCCAGTCCTCACCTTTCCTGAATCTTCAGGACCTGGCTGCAGTGTCACAGAACAGGGCAGGTTGGTCACCATCTAGGGGACAAAAAGATCAGAAAAGAAGTAGAAAAGAATACAAACAAATACAAAAGAAATAGGGAACCCTCTCCCTTGTTGTCCTTCTTGAGCTTCCTCTCTTAATCTTCCCTGGAGACCTTGCCTGCCCAGGGCTTGGGGTCAGTACCTGCAGGGTAAAGGGGTAGGCATTGTCCCCTAGCTTGTGCAGCAGTCGCTCCTGTAGGACTGTGAGGGGCCCCTGAGGGCTGCTGGATTCAGCTGGGACCACTTGCAGGGTCTGCACATACAGATCTTTTCGGAACGTCAGACCAATCACTTCCAAGTCATCACGGCCATAGCGAAAGGCACATGTCAACATGACAAACACTGCAGGCATAGGAGGAAGAGAGTGGTCTGTCAGGCCTGAGTGGGAAGGGGAATCTTAACTGGGTCAAGAAGACACAGAGAGGTGATGTAATATCGAAGGCTGGCTGGGCGCGGTGGCTCACGCCTGTAATCCCAGCACTTTGGGAGGCCGAGGTGGGTGGATCACGAGGTCAGGAGATAGAAACCGTCCTGGCTAACACAATGAAACCCCGTCTCTACTAAAAAAAAATTACAAAATATTAGCCTGGCTTGGTGGTGGGCGCCTGTAGTCCCAGCTACTTGGGAGGCTGAGGCAGGAGAACGGCATGAACCCAGGAGGTGGAGCTTGCAGTGAGCCGAGATCGTGTCACTGCCCTTCAGCCTGGGCGACAGAGCAAGACTCCGTCTCAAAAAAAAAAAAAAAAGATCGAAGGCTATGGGCACAAATGAAAAGATTCTTAATACATTTGACTGCAGTAAGATTTATGTTAAAAGTCTTTATAAACGAAGACTTCTTTATATTCAAAGTCTTTATAAACAAAGAAAAAAATGGAAAGCCTGGGAGAAAATCTTTGCAACACATATAACACACTGAAGTTTAGTGTCCAAAATATATAAGGACTCCCACGCATCAACAATAATACCAGTATAAACGTGTGCAAAGAATGTGAATAGGCCCTTGCAGAAGTGTGCAAAGAATGTGAAGGAATGGCCAATAACATATGAAAACATGTTTAGTCTCATGAGTAATCAGATAAACGCAAATTAAAACCACAATGAGATAAGATTTCACACCCATCAGATTGTCAAAAAATTTTAAATCTGACAACACTACGTGTTGATGAAGATGTGGAGCAAAAGGAGTTCTTACATACTGCTGGTGGGAGTATTAATGCAACCAATTTGGAAGACTATTTGGGATTATCCAGTAAAATTAAATCTGCTCGTAGTGTATGACCTAATAAGTTGACTTTAAAGGAGCTTTTGTTCATGTTTACAAAGAGATACATATGATAGTGGCCATTGCATCAACATTTGTCAGAACATAAAACTGGAGATAATCTAAAAATCTATCAACAGGAGAATGGATAAAAAATTTGTGGTATATTCACATAATGGAATACTAAACCAAGGTTAAAATAAATGAACTAGAACTTCAAAGAATGCCCTATGGTTTGTATGTGGCCTCTCCATAACTCAGGAGTTGAAACTTGATGGCCATTGTGATGGTATTAAGATGGCCATTAAGAGGTGATTAGATCATGGGGCTTCTTTGTTCATGAATTCCTTTATGAATGGGATTAAGACCCTTATAAAGGAGACCTTTTGCCCTTCCACCTTCCACCACGTGAGGACACGATGTTTCTCCCCTCCAGAGGATGCAGCAATAAGGCATCATCTTGGAAGGAGAGAGCAGCCGTCATCAGACAACAGAACCTGCTAGAGCCTTGATCTTGGACTTCCCAGCTTTCAGAATTGTGAGAAAATAAATTTCTGTTCTTTATAAATTACCTAGTCTCAGGTATTTTGAGATGGAGACTTGCTCTGTTGCCCAGGCTGGAGTGCAGTGGTGCGATGTCAGCTCACAGCAACCTCCACCTCCTGGGTTCAAGTGATTCTCCTGCCTCAGCCTCCTGAGTAGCTGGGATTACAGGTAGCAGCACAAACAGACTAAGACCTGTGCCAACATGGTTAAATCTCAAAAGCTATTGAACAAGGCTGGGCGCGGTAGCTCACACCTGTAATCCCAGCACACTTTGGGAGGCCTAGGTGGGCAGATTGCTTGAGGACAGCAGTTCGAGACCAGCCTGGCCAACATGGTGAAAACCCATCTCTACTAAAATACAAAAATTAGCCGGGCATGGTGGCATACACCTGTAACTCCAGCTACTCAGGAGGCTGAGGCAGGAGAATCGCTTAAACTCGGGAGGCGGAGGTTGCAGTGAACTGAGATTGCACCACTGCCCTCCAGTGGGGGTGACAGAGTGAGACTCTGTCTCAAAAAAACAAACAAACAAACAAACAAAAAACTACTGAACAAAAAATCTAGCTGCAGAATGATAGGTACAGTATGTTACCGGTTATATAAAGTTTAAAAGCATGTAGGACAATATCAAAGTTGATCATAGACACATAAATATGGAGTAGAAGTATGGAGCCATCAAGAGAATAATAAACACCAAATTCAGGATAGTTGTTATCTGGGGAGGGAGGAGAGAAAGAGGAGAAGGATTAAGTAGGGAGGGAGGAAGGCAAACTGGATCAGGGAAGGACACACAGGAGGCTTTAGTTTGTTTCTGTAATTCTTTTTAAAGCTTGGTGATGAGTACAGGGTATTCATTATATAATTCTCTATGCCTTGATAAATATTTTCTTATGAAAAAGAGAAACAATAATATTTAGGGTCAGAATACCTGGACTTGAATAGGACTTGCACAAATCCCTTGATTTCTCTGGGTCTCAGTTATTACACCTGTCAATAATAGGACTGCTCTAGTAACTCCACATATGCCATTTAGACCTCAAAACAACCCTCTGAAGTATTATTATCTCCACTTTAGAGGCAAAGAAAGTGAGCTCAGAGCTGTTAAGCAATGGTTCAGGATTTCAACCCAGGCTTGTCTGACTCCAAAGCTCAGGCTCATAGGTGCTCAGCTTAACTCACAGGACGGTTGTGAGGAGTTGATGTATTCGAAATCCCTTTGGAGGCTGGGCACAGTGGCTCACGCCTGTAATCCCAGCACTTTGGGAGGCTCAGGCGGGCGGATAGCCTGAGGTCGGGAGTTCGAGTCCAGCCTGGCCCACATGGTGAAACCCTGTCTTTACTAAAAACACAAAAATTAACCGGGCGTGGTGGTGGGCACCTGTAATCCCAGCTACTCAGGAGGCTGAGGCAGGAGAATCACTTGAACCCAGGAGGTGGAGGTTGCTGTGAGCTGACATCGCACCACTGCACTCCAGCCTGGGCAACAGAGCAAGTCTCCATCTCAAAAAAAAAAAAAAATGGAATCCTTTTGGAAACTTCAAAATAATTATAGATGTGGATGATGATGATGATGATATTGACAGAAATGGAAGAGTTATAATTGAACTCATACTTTGTAACAGGTATCTAAGATTTGAAAGAAATCAAGTGAGAGGCAGATGGAAATCATCTGAAATGCGCTAATGGAATGTAGAATGGAGTAGAGAGGGATACCTGTCCAAGTACAGAGTGACAGAGGTTGAGGCAAGGAAAGATGTAGAACAGGAATGGATAACCTTATTTCTATCAGGGGCTCTGACCCAAAGCAAAAAAAAAAACTACCAACAGCAGCACTTGAGTAGAAAGCAACTTATTTTAGTATTTTTAAGAACTCAAAACATCAAACACCAGATTATTTGCTTTTAAAACTGAGAATGAGGAAAATGAACCTATATTCAAAAGATATAGCAAAGCCTGAAAGTATTGATAATATCGGTGTTTATAAGGACTGGGGCAATATGAGAAGCCTCATGCACTGCAGGAGTGAGATTTAATTGGTATAAGCATTTTAGAGGGCAATTTGACAATAGGTATAGAAAGCTTTAAAAATGTGTGAATGCCTTTTGGCCATTAATTCCTCTTCTAGGCATTTAGAAAGAAATAGTTGAACAAGTATGAAAAGGATGTGCATTACAGGGCGTCGTGGTATCCCCATACGATATAGTACTAGGCAACTTAAAAAGTTATAGATTTGTATATATTGACATAGGTTTAAAAAGGTAAAATATTATTTTTAGTATAGTATTTTTAGTGAAAATATAGATATGTTTGCACAGAAAATATGAATAAATAAGATCAAAAGATTAGTGATTAAAGATGGTAAGGTTACACAGTCTCTCCTTCATCTATGTTTTCTAATTTTTCTACAATGGAGACAAACCTAATAATTTTCAAAAGATACAACAAATAGATTCACCTTGGTTCTCAATTATGGCCAATTATAGTGCGAGAAAGGAGAGAGAAAGAAAGGAAAATAAGGCACAAAGGAAAGGAAAAAGACAGAAAGTAAAAAGGAGAGGAAAAGAGGTGGCTGGTAGGAGGCAGGTTGAGAGAAGAAATGAAAAAGATGAGGAATGAGACAGAAAAAAGGTCAGGATGGGCGAGGCAGAAGGGGATCTAGTAGCACCTGAGGTAAGGATGTTAATCAGATGACTTGTTCTTGGAATCACTTTCTGTTCCTGTGTTGGGAAGGCAGCAGACTAAGACATCAACTGCATCACGCAACTCCTACCCCCAACTGAAGCTCTAATTGGCTCTCTAGCAGTTTCGAATCGTCCTTTTTTTTGCATGCTAGGAAATAGCTTGTTTTTATTTTCTTTTAAAGTCAGTATCTATTCTAAATTTATTAATGTATAGTTGTGTTTATTCTACAAAATATATGTTAATTGTCTGAACATCAGAAAATACAAACAAAAAGACAAATCAAAGCTCCACCATAATATATCATGTTCCACAGATAACTACTGTTAATATCTGTTATGCGTGCTTCTCAACTTTGTCTGTTGCTATAATTGAACACAAGGCCACCTTAGGTATTTTTTACTTTTCTCTCATTGCCTTTTTGAAGTTAAACTTTGTATTTTGAGATCATTGTAGAGTCACATGCAGTTGTAAGAAATAATACAGAGAGAGATTCCAGATAGATTTTTGTTAAACAACGATTCGTTCACACCACCACATATACTGCCCTATCACTGGCGTTTATCACTCCACAGTATAGAGTAAGCATATTTTACATCCACAAATGTACCTTGATAGAAAAACGCATTAGAAAATATGATGCAAACAAGTCGATATTCATAGAGGTAACAAACCATATTGAAAAACTAAGAATAAACAAGAAATATGCACAACTTAAATGAAAAGTAATATAAAACTCTACTAAGGGGACATAAAAGAAGATTAGAATAAAAGGAAAAATGCATTCTCTTCCTGGAACAATATATATTTTTAACTAATGATTTCTTTCCATAGCTTGTGAAGATTTTGTAGAAATGTGAAAAAATGATTTAGGTTTTAGAAATGTAGAATACTTGGGAACCTTAAATAAGTTGGTTAATTTATGAGTCTATCCCAAAGTTCCTCTGATACTTAAAACCGACTTGATTGCTTATTCACACTGCTTAATCTGAGAGATTTAGGCTACTTTATTCTCCAATATCTAACAGTTACATCTGAACTGGTATTCATCAACCCATTCAGAGCCTTTTTCAAATCAAACCCAATTTTCAGTCTAGTTGGATCACAGTGGGGTTAATCCATAGTGAGAATTAAAAGGAAAAAAAAGCAGCAAAAAAAAAAAAAAATCAGCATAATCTTGATCCGTAATACTGCTGCCAGAATAATGTTTCTTACTGTTACTTCCTATGGTTGTTGTTTTGTTTCTTTGTTTGGGATTTTTTTTTTCTTGAATAAAAGGTCAGGCAGTTTCCCTACACAAAAAAAGGAGATGGAAAGACGTATACCAGAGGTTACAAAATGGCAGCCTGAAGGTCACATCTAGCCAACAGAAAAAAAAAAGTTTATAATCTATCCAGGCTTCTAAAGTCTTTTAGTGAGTTGCTGACATTTGAAAATCAGGAAATTTGCATTAAAATATGGATTTCTGACTTATTGGATCATTCTATAGGCAGTCTAAGATCCAGATCAATAGCCAAGCAGGGGCACCACCAGTAATAATAGAGAAAATCTGAAATTCTGAAAGAAGCTATTTTAATTTCAGCACAAGTGTAAGTTTTATGTAATTTTGAAAAATAAAATTTAATTTATGCTTTAGATATTTACTTTGAATATTATTTGGGTAAGGGGGCACCATAATCTTTTCACACTTTGGGCCTCTAAAAGTCTTATTTTGAGCTTCGTTTACAGTTCCTCGTTAACAATTAGAAAATTTGGCCACACTGGGCTGGAATTCCCAGTTGTCAGCCTCCACCAGAGAAGGCATTCGCAGTTCCTGCCACTTTCTGGTTTTCTTGTACTCTGGTGCAATCCACTCATTGGGCTACCTGTCTGAAACATACAAAGACCAACAAGGATTTCCACTTACACTTTCGACCTTTTAAGTACTCAGGATCAACCAGGACTACACCATCTGTGGAGAGAAGGACAGACAGCACTTTGGTCAGGAAAAACTCTCAGACTATGAAATAGAAGATGATCCCTGAAATGGTTCTTCCCGTTCTTCCCTTTAATTTGCCTCCTTTTCTGCACGGTCTTTCCTGGACTTTCTTTTACTCCCTAGTTTCCATTCCTCTTTCCCCAGGCTTCCCTTTTTTGGACTCACTGACCAATGGGTTCCACCGTGTCCACATGGTCCACGAAGTCCCGTTTCCCCAGGTAGATGGAGAGCTGTTGTGGAACAACTTCCCATGTTATTCTCACAATCATTTTTGAATGGATTCCCCCGAAGCCCCCAACCCAGACCCCTGAGACCTTGAAGGATGTACCCACCTATCCCTTTTGCCCTCTCATTTGCCCAGCTGGGCCAGGTTCTCTCACCTTCCCATTGGAGCTGGTCTTCTTAAACACCCTATGGGGAGAAAACCAGAAAGAGGATGGAGAGGGGGATTGGAAGTGCAGGGAAGAGGAAATAAGGGAATTGGGGAGAAAAAGAAATATTCTTAGGGTTAGGAGAAGAGGCTCCAGAAGCATAGGATGGGGCAAAGGTAGAGATAATTGGGGTAGAATCCAAGGACACAAGTTAGGGAGAAATTGGAAATCCCCCTACCCCAAAGGGAAATACTTGGATTGGGGTAGGGAGCAATTCACAGGTTCAGAGGATTAGAAGGAGTTCTTACTTGGACATGTTGGCTATATAGTTGATGATGAGCCTTTTCTGGGAAAAGAGAAAGAAGAAAGGCTCAATCATTTCATTTCTATTCTTCTCACCCCACTCCAGCATACCACCCATATACACCTAGTGTGATGTAACCTTTCCTCCTTAGACAGACACCTCACCCACATCAAGTACCTCCTATTCTCCCTTCTGCCAAGGGTACTTCTTCAGCCATATTCTTGCCCATCTTGGGCAAGAGGGGAAAAAAAACCTTCCCATTTTGTACAAATTCATTGACTAACCATACTATGTATTCTCCAGAAAGGGCCAAACTTCCTAGAATGGCTGGGGAACTCTTGAGAACCCTCAGAGAGAAGGAACTTCTCTGGAAAGAGGCTGGACAGAGGCTTCCATCCAGAAAAGTGTGAAAAATGTGTTTCTTGGTCTGTATGAGGCTAGACATCCCCTGGCACACACTAGGTGCCAAGACATGTTTGTTGGATGCATGAATGAATGAATGAGTGAATGGACAAATCAATGGATTCTGTCTCCTTCTGCTCCTGCAATGGATCCTGAACCTGAGTTCACCTCATGATGGCCTTGACTCTCAACAAAGAAGGGAGAAAAGTGTGAGAGAGAAGGGGTTGGTGCCTTCATGCTCTCAGTTTTTGGTGACAGAAGTCTCTATGGAGGTTGAAAGTCCTCCTTGAACCAACTCATCCCTCTCATTGCCTTTCCTAGATTTTCCCATCCTTATCCCCATCCAGGTCCCCAGGGGCTAGGCCTTTGGATGGGAATCCTTAGAGAGAGGGAGATGTCTCTCTAGTGCTTTCCTTTGATGCTTACTGAGCCTGGCCCAGGGGGTGAGCTTAGGGGAGCTTCCAGAGGTCTTTGGAGGGTCTCTAGGCCTGAATGTCTATAGGCTATGTCAGGAAGGGTGTCCCTCAACTGCTGCCTGATATATTAAGGGGGATGCTAAGAGCAAGGGATATAGGGCTTAGTATGGGCTAGAAGTAGAGGGCTTTGGAATATTACCTGGGGAGAGAGATGAAGTTCACATCAGTCTCCAGCTCTGGTTGCTATGCCTGCCTCCCCAGCCTCTTATACCCACAGTCCTCTGAGTGTTTTGATTGGTGGGGGTCATCGGAAAAGAATAAGGTTCTTGGGGGGGGGCATGAAACACTGCTATAAATAGTTCAGGTGCCAAGAGTTTGGAAAGCAGATTAGTGCCTAAAAGATTAGTGGCTAAAAGATTAGCAGGCTATTGCTGCTGGGACAGAGTGGGGGTAGGAGGTTGATTCTGATGATGTTAAAGGCAGGGGAGTTTGAGAAGGGTAACTTCAGGATTTTGGCCTTGTGAGGCCTTGAACCTGAGAACTGGGATCAAAGTGGAGTTGGAGGTCTTAAAGGTGAAGCATGGTGGGGGATTGAAATGGGAGGGCTCAAAGTGTAGGCCTTTGTGTTTTTGAAAGGAATACCTTGTGTCCCACTCCAATCTCTAGATCAGTGGCTCCAGGCCACACAAAAGCCAAGGGTATGGCAAAGAGTACCTCGTCCCCAGCCCCCACCACTTTGGGACATTGGACTTTTGAAGCTGATGTTTAGAAACCCTGATTATCCCAGCTTATGTGCACAGCAGGAGTCAATCTCCTGTAGGTAGTGGGGGCAGGAGTGGTGGAGGGGGATCTGAGTGCATTGAGCTGTGTGTGCACATGTCTGTGAGCCTTGGACTTCTCTTCTCGTTGGAGAGGAAGGTAATATAAGATTCCCAACCCAGGGACAGGTTCTTCTGGCAGGACATGCATGTGGAAGGAATAGGCGGTTGACATCTGTATCACCCCTACCTAGGGTAAACCTCCTCACCCCAGCTCTTGACTCTGTCCAATCCCTGAAACTAAGTCCATGCTCTAAGCAGCTTCTCTTGCCTCGTGTGACCGCTCATGGAATTAGAGATATTTCTGTCTCTTCAGCTGCCAGGACCCCCACAATGGCAA
Organism: Nomascus leucogenys; assembly: GCF_006542625.1. Taxonomy (NCBI): domain Eukaryota; kingdom Metazoa; phylum Chordata; class Mammalia; order Primates; family Hylobatidae; genus Nomascus; species Nomascus leucogenys. The sequence continues at coordinate 62,130,711 of NC_044406.1, read as the reverse complement.
CAACAAAGTAATCTTCCTTTCTTGACTGTCCTTCCCACAGGGCCTAGGCTCAGGCTTCACGGGCATAGAAAATGTAGAGACAGAATCTACAAGCTATGGGGTTTCAGGACTCTGACCTCCTTCACCTCCCCTTACAGCAGTCTGGACATTAGTACTTATCTATAGACACAGCCCTCAACCCCAACCCCCACAATGTGGTGTCCATTCCTCAGAGGATGGCTATGGCTATGGCTCAGAGGGCTGGGCAGGGCCTTCCCTAACTCCTGCCCCTCACTGAGGGCCCTGGACAGCTGTCCCATATTCTCTTTGCACAGTTCACAGTGTCAGCCCCTGCCATTCCTAGCCAATATGCATCTCAGGGCCTGGTTGTTTAGTTACCATAACTCTCTCCTTCTCAGGGGCTTTCAGATAGTGCAAGAAGCCCAGATTCTGCAGGTACCACAGTGGGATAGGAACTGATGCTGGACATACAGGAAAGACTTGTATACATGCCAAGTTTGGTGTCTGCGAGGAAGGTGAAAAGTCGGAATGAATCTACTTTTCATGCCAGACATGGCAATATTCAATGGCAGGAGAGGAAGGCCTCTCTTCTTGTATGCTATTTTCATCATTCAGGAAACCTTTCCCAGATCTCTAGAATGACTAGTGGTCAGCCTGTTTTTGTCTTTAGACCCACACTCAAGGCTCCTACCTCCCTTTTAGGTACTCAATCCCGCTTATCTTCTCTTTCTACTCAGATCCATGGGCCTCTCAGTAGGAAAAGAGTAGATCTGCTAGGTCTTTAATTCATTATTATGATGGAATGTAAATCATTACTCTTTTCCAGAAGTTTGTGCATTTCCTGACTGAGGTAAAATTCACAAATCTTAACTGCAGCTCAATGAATTTTTACCTACTGTGGCAAGCTGAATTATGCCCCTAAAGATGTCAGGTCTTAATCCCGGGAACCAATGAACGTTACCTTATATGAAAAAGAGACTTTACAGATGTGAATAAATTAAGGATCTTGAAATAGGGAGATTATTCTGGATTATCCAGGTGGGCCCTAATGTAATCACCAGTCTCTTTATGAGAGAGGGGCAGAGAGAGTTTTGACTCTGAGATAGGAGGCACTATGAGGCCTGAAGCAAGATGTTAGGCTGCTGGCTTTGAAGATGGAGGAAGGGGCCATGAGCCAAGGAATGCAAGGAATACAGCTCTAGAAGCTGGAAAAGACAAATAAATTGATTCTCCCCTAAAGTCTTTCATGGCTGCAAGATGGCTGTTCCTGCTCAGGCATGGCCCTGCTGAAACCTTGATTTTGGCCCATTGAAACTGATTTTGGACTTCTGACCTCCAGAACTGTAAGAGAAGAACTGTGCCTTGTTTTAAGTCACCAAGTCTGTGGTAATTTGTTACAGCATCCATAGGAAACTAATACACCTGTGTAAATGTGCATATAACCACCAACCAGGTTAAGATATAGAACATTTCCATCCCCCCAGAAAATTTCTTTGTGCCTCTTTCCAGTTAGTAGCTTCCCAAAGAGAACTGTCACCAGTTTTGCTTTGACCTGGAATACTTGCATTTTACAAGGATGCAACAGTAAGTAGGCAAAGGAATGCATAGCTAATGGAGTTTCTGGCCCCTATAATACATGGGTGGAAGAAATATTTTTAGGTCCTTACCCACCCTCATTCTGTACACCCGGATGATATCCGCAACCAGACCTTCCAGTTAGAAAATGATGATCAGATCTCTGCATGAGGAAGGAGTGGGTTATTCAGTAAAAGGTTGTAGCAGACAGAATTGCTTACCAACTCAATAGTCATCTCCCTCTTCCTCCTTGTGGAAAGAATCCCCATTTTTAAGGTAATTCATCCTCCTCCGCATGGGTCTGTGCCCCTCTATGCCAGTCATGGTCGTTTTATACCCCTTGCCAGTGATCAGCTTAGTTACAGGCATGGTGAAATTCAGGCCACTGTGATGTGAGAGGAGGTATGCTGGAGAGATTCTGGGAAAGTTTTCTTGAATGATAAAAATAAGCATACAGGAAGAGGCCTTCCTCTTTTACCATTGAATATTGCCATGTCTGGAAACAATGCCTGACCGGCAATAGCCACCTTGTGACCATGAAAGTTGCTAAATAACAGCTGAGGTTTGCAAATCAGAAAGATGGAAAGAATCAGGATTTTTTAATGACATTGTTGAACTGCTGAATTAATCAGCTCCAAAGCCACCCACTACTGAACTTATATGCAAGATAATATATTTCCTTTTTTAAAAACAGTCATCTAAGTTGGGATTTTCTGTTATTGCAACTGAAAACATAGCAAAAGATTCAAGTGGGATGTGGATGAGGCATTAGCTCAGTGGGGGAGGACGGAACGGAGATAGATGGATTAAATCGCAGAAACAGATTTCCTGTGCTGTCCCAGGTGCTGAACAAACTAGTCCTGGTCTCCACTCTAACGTTGTTAACAGCCTTGCTGGAGATAAAGTTGGACATGTAGAAAGACAAAAAGGGCACACTACAGAGAATACATATGGACGAAGTTAACTTGTGTACAACCATGTGGAGCCAGTCACTTTCCGATGATTTTATTAGTAAGTTTAGACATCCAGGGCTTCAGATCACTACTCCTTTCCATTGAGATTGAGTGACTGTCTTGTTCCACTTACTCTCAGCAGGTAATTCCATTTATTCACTTCATAAAGAAAATTCAGCCAATTGGAGTGGGCCTCACACCTTCCAAATACACCTATACTTTAATTCTCAATAACGATAATTAGGGCACTCTGCTGGGTTCCTTACATGCATTGCTTCATTGTCTTCTCACAACAAGCTAGGTGCTAGCATCCTCATTCTACATATGAGGAAATGGAGGTTCAGAAAGACTTATCCATAGTCACAGCTGGCAGGCGATGGAGCCAGAGTTCAACCCTAGGTCTGTCTGACTCCAAGCCTGCATTTTTTCCACTATATCACTTACCTTCCCTCCCTCATTTTCTTCCCTCTCCCTCCCTTCCTACCTTTATTCCTCCTTTCCCCCTCCCTCCCTCCTTCCCTCCTTCTCTCCCTTCCTTCCTTCTTTTCCTCCTAACTCAGAGAAAGAGATTAGAAATCATGCCTCTTCCCCCTTTCCTTCTTAAAGCCCCAAGGAAACAGAAAACCTTGCAAAGAAACTGTCATCAAGACAATTGTGAATATTAGATGTGAAGGGCCAGGAGGGAGAGGACTGGAGCAAACTGGAGGAGTAGGGCAATGGAAGGGTGTCAGCAATAATGGTATTTGTACATCTTATTTATCTCTGTCAGGGGAAAATAGTAAACTTTTCCTGCATACTAAATTCCAGACGTCAGTGAGATACCCAAGTGTGTGTGTCCTATAGCAAACAACATATATAGGGCTTAGATTATAGATGTGGGAACCATTCAGTTCAACAAATTATAATTAAGTCATTCATTCATTCAACAACTATTATTGAACACTTACTTTGTGCAAGGTACTTGTTTTCTTAACTCTGAATTGGAAGGCATTTTTTAGGGGACAGCAGAGAATATAATTTGAAAGAAAATATCTAGAACATATGTTATAATAACTTTACCTGGAAGGCTATGGGAAAGACAGAGGTAACATGAGGTACATGCTCTCAAGGAGCTCTGGTTCTGGTATGGGGGTGGGAGGATCAGGAGGAGATGGCCAAAAACACAAATGAGTATAATTCTAGGCTGCCTGTGGTATGTGCCATCTCTATAGAAATCAAATGTGATACGAGTGTGAGAGAAGGACAGATGCATTTTGACTAGAGAGAGATCTGTATGCTGGAGTCTCTTGGCCATTACAATTTTTGATAACCTCTGAGGCATAGTTAAAATCATGAGAGTGGATGTTCCAAGAGAGAAGGGGAAGAGAGGGTGGGGGTAGGGGGGAGAGAGATGGTGGAGAGGGAGAGAGAGGAGAGGAGAGGAGAGGAGAGGAGAGGAGAGGAGAGGAGAGGAGAGGAGAGGAGAGGAGAGGAGAGAATCTTTGGGGGAAGGCTCACATGTGGGGGAAGTAGGGCAAAAAAGAGCCAGGGAAGGGGCCAGAAGGAACATCCGGAGGAAGAGGAGAACCAGAGTAAAGCAAAGTCACAGGAACCAAAGTAAAGAAGAGTTCCACAGAAGAGAGTGAGGCTGATCCGCTGCATTCCATTCCTCTTGGCCCCGGGTGAGGACAGTAAAAGCCAGGCAGGGGTGCCAGTTGGGGAGGGTTGGGAGAGGTCTTTTCCTGAAATAGCCACTGGGCGGCAGTGGTGGCAGCAGCAGCAGCTGCAGCTGTGTCGGGACATGCAGCAACGTAGCAGAGCTAAGTCAGGAGAAATGTAGCAGAGGTAAACCAGCCTGAAGCAGTAGGAGCAGGAAGCTGGCTCAGGCTGGGGCTTCTCTAGTGTAGCACTTCTCCTTGGGTGTACACCAAACTTCAAAACATGCTTGTCCACCTCTGCAGAGGCCAGGTTCATTCCTGGGAGCAAAGCAGTAACAAAAAACACCTTATAAACTTGCAGCATTTTGTGGTTCACAAAGTGCTTCCACACCTGTTAATCAATTCAATATTCAGGAAACCCTAAAAAGATTGGCATTATTATTCCCATTTCACTGGCGAAGAATGGAAGTTACAAAGAGGCACCCAGGCTCACATAACTAATAAGTGGAAGAGCAAGGATTTAAACACCAGTCCGTCTGGCTTCAAAAACTTGGGCCTCCTATGTAATGTCACAGTAGTCAGCTGTCCAGGACTCAGGTTATGACTGTGTCCTTCACTGCTACCTTTTATTCCACCCCTTACTCTGCCAGAGAGCAAGGATCTTCAGTTTCCCCATCTAGGTTTCTGGGCTTTCCGAGCTATCTAGATTCTAGATTCTAGAAGTCCGCTTCCTCCTATTACTCCCAACATCCAGCTGGGTGACATTCTCAGGACCTGAGGATCAAGTAAGTTCAGAGTCCCCATTGCTTCTCAGCTCGATGCAGAGTGGATTCTGCTCCAGCCTGCTCACCCCTCCCCAAAGGCACTGCTTACCTCATCCTCAGAGTCCTCCAGACCGGGTTTGCCTCTAGTGCCTAAGACATACTTACGGAGGCTTAGTTGGCTTCAGGAGCCCCAGATCCTGAGCTGCTGGCAATTCCCTACACTAGGCTCTCAAACATCTGGGCTTGCTCTCTGTGCACCTTCTCCACTATATTCAGACCAAGTCTCTGGGAGTGATCAAGAGAGACGAGGGGTACTGTATAGAAAGGGGTAGAGTCTGTATGGGAAATGTATTGGCTAGTATCCTTAAGGAGGCATGCACTGTCTCCTGGCCATCCCCTCTTACATGTATAATAGGCATCTCAAAATTTACAGGCTTGAAAGTGAACTCCCAATCTTTCCCCGAAACCCACTCCTATCTCTGTCAACAGTAACTCTATTCTTCCAGTTGCTCAGGCCGGACATTTTGGAGTAATTTTTGACTCTTCTTTCTCTTATACCACACATCAGTAAATCTTGCTGTCCCTACTTAAAAAAATCTATCCAGAATTTGACCACTTCTCATCATCTCCACCACTGTGATCCAAGCTACCATCATCTCTATCAGCAATAGCCTCTTGACTGGTCTTCCCCCTGTACCTCCAGCCCTGCAGTCTATTCTCAATAGAGAGCTGGCCAGTGAGCCTTCTAAAATGTGAGTAAGATGACACCTCTGTTCTCTAAACCCTAAGTGCCTTCCCGTTCACCAAAGAGTCCTTTACAACGGCCTCCAAGGACCTTCATGATCTGGTCCCTGCCAAACTGTCTGACCTCATTTTTTACTTTTCCCCTTCTCACAACACCTGGGCTTTATTCAAAAGTCACCCTTAATATTTATTTGTTTATAGACAGGGTCTTGCTTTGTCATTCAGGCTGGAGTGCAGAGGTCTGATCATAGTTCACTGCAACCTCAAACTGCTGGGCTCAAGCGATCCTCCTACTTCAGACTCCCAAAGCACTGGGATTACAGGTGTGAGCCGCTGTGCCTGGTTTCATTCCTAATATTTAAAACAACAACCCTCTCTATTACCCTTTTCCTTCCCTCTTTAATTTTTCTCCATAATGATGATCACAATCTACATATTTTACTTATTAATTTTATTATCCCCCAGTAATATGTAAGCACCATTAGGGTGGGAGTTTTTGTCTATTTTGTCCACTCCTAAGGAACTACCAGTAACTAGAACTGGACCAGGCAAAAGTAGGCTCTCAGTAAATATTCGTGGTTTTAAAAAAATTATTTATATTTGAGACAGGGTCTCACTTTGTCACCCAGACTGGAGTGCAGTGGCGCGATCACAGCTCACTGCAGCCTCAGCGTCCGAGGTTCAAGCACTCCTCCTGTCTCAGCCCCCCATGTCGCTGGGACATCAGGTGCATGCCACCACACCCGACTAATTTGTTGTACTTTTGTAGAGACAGGGTTTTGCCACGTTGTCCAGGCTTGTCTTGAACTCCTGAGCTCAAGAGATCTGCCTGCCTCTGTCTCCCATAAATATTTGTTGATTCTTTCCTGGATCATAGCCAGTGGCTTAGAGAGACAACTTAAGCATAGCAATTAAGTTATGGATGCTAGAGCCTGATCCAAAGGCAGGCCTGCCTTGGTTCAAATCTTGACTCTACCACTAACTAGCAAGACACCTAAACTTTCTGTGCCTTCATTTTTTCATCAGCAAAGCAGAGACAATAATAGTACCTAGTTCATAGAGAGCCTATGGGGTCATTAATAAGTATAAAGCACTTAGAAAAATGCCTGTCACATAGTAAGTGCTATATAAGCATTCGTTGTAATTATATGCATATGAGATTTATATTAAATATCAGTAGTTTAGATTTTCTAAAATCTTTCAATGTGCTGTCTTGCACTTGCCCATGTGAAAATTTGTTTCCCATGTTTCTGCTCACTTACACAGACTTGTATGATCCCCCTGTAATCTATCTCCAGGGGCCTGGCTCTTCATCGGTAAACTTGGATGTTTCCTCGTGTTCTCCCTCCTGCAGTCATTTCAAAGCTGTTAAATAGTAATCTCGCTGGGCCCCAGTTTCCCAATCTGTACAATGAGTGGGTTGGACTAGGTCATCGTAAAGGGCCTTTCTAACTCTTTCAATCTCCCAGATGGGAGGAGGAACAGGCCCCACCTCCAACTCCACCTCCTTGGATATGCCCTCTGGCTGCCAAGGGGAAGGGTGACAGAGTCAGCTGAGCTCAGCTTCAAGGGGACCAGGTAGGAGACGTGCCAACGTTCTTGGGCAAGGGTGGCAATGGGGCTCCTGGGCTGTAGGCAGGCAGTGGGGAAGGTGTCATAGGTAAATGTCATCTGGAGACACTGTGACCAGGGCACTAGGAGAGGTGAAGGTACTGTGGGGAGAGACACTCCTCTTCCAGGGATACAGCTGTGATGACAAGTCAGAAGACACTTTGGGTCTGGGTATCTTCCCACTTTGGATAGTGCTGGGAGGCCTCCACCCTCTTCAGCCAGCCAGGCTCTTAGGGACAGAGTGAGCTGCAGAGTGAGAACAACCCAAACACACGGGCTGCCTGCCTGAGCCCCAGCACTGCCTGCTGCCCACCACTTCTCAAGCTGGACCAAGGGAGCTTGGGTAGGGGCCAGGCTAGCCCGAGTGCACCCAGATGCACTTCTGTCAGCTCTCCCTAGTGCTTCAACCACCGCTCTCCCTGCTCTCTGCTTTTTTTGCTCCAGCTCAGGGATGGGGGTGGGCAGCGAATTCCTGCCACCCTCACTTCTCCCCTTTCCATCTCCAGGGGGGCCATGGCCAGTACAGAGTCCTCGCTGTTGAGATCCCTAGGCCTCAGCCCAGGTCCTGGCAGCAGTGAGGTGGAGCTGGACTGTTGGTTCGATGAGGATTTCAAGTTCATCCTGCTGCCTGTGAGCTATGCAGTTGTGTTTGTGCTGGGCTTGGGCCTTAACGCCCCAACCCTATGGCTCTTCATCTTCCGCCTCCGACCCTGGGATGCAACGACCACCTACATGTTCCACCTGGCATTGTCAGACACTTTGTATGTGCTGTCGCTGCCCACCCTCATCTACTATTATGCAGCCCACAACCACTGGCCCTTTGGCACTGAGATCTGCAAGTTCGTCCGCTTTCTTTTCTATTGGAACCTCTACTGCAGCGTCCTTTTCCTCACCTGCATCAGCGTGCACCGCTACCTGGGCATCTGCCACCCACTTCGGGCACTACGCTGGGGACGCCCTCGCCTCACAGGCCTTCTCTGCCTGGCAGTTTGGTTGGTCGTAGCCGGCTGCCTCGTGCCCAACCTGTTCTTCGTCACAACCAGCACCAAAGGGACCAGCGTCCTGTGCCATGACACCACTCGGCCTGAAGAGTTTGACCACTATGTGCACTTCAGCTCAGCGGTCATGGGGCTGTTCTTTGGCATGCCCTGCCTGGTCACTCTTGTTTGCTATGGACTCATGGCCCGTCGCCTATATCAGCCCTTGCCAGGCGCTGCACAGTCGTCTTCTCGCCTCCGCTCCCTCCGCACCATAGCTGTGGTGCTGACCGTCTTCGCTGTCTGCTTCGTGCCTTTCCACATCACCCGCACCATTTACTACCTGGCCAGGCTGTTGGAAGCTGACTGCCGAGTGCTGAACATTGTCAACCTGGTCTATAAAGTGACTCGGCCCCTGGCCAGTGCCAACAGCTGCCTGGATCCTGTGCTCTACATGCTCACTGGGGACAAATATCGACGTCAGCTCCGTCAGCTCTGTGGTGGTGGCAAGCCCCAGCCCCGCACGGCTGCCTCTTCCCTGGCACTAGTGTCCCTGCCTGAGGATAGCAGCTGCAGGTGGGCGGCCACCCCCCAGGACAGTAGCTGCTCTACTCCTAGGGCAGATAGATTGTAACACGGGAAGCCGGGAAGTGAGAGAAAAGGGGATGAGTGGAGGGCAGAGGTGAGGGAACCCAATAATGATACCTGGTAAGGCGCTTCCTCCTCTTTTCCAGGCTCTGGAGAGAAGCCCTCACCCTGAGGGTTGCAGGGAGGCAGGGATATCATGAGTGACCTCATCTCTCATAACCGCTTCAGTTGCCGACCCTTTTTTAGCCAATGGCAATCTTCTACTCCTTTCTCGTTGTTTCTGTCCCTTCCTGGGGCCATTGGTCCTACAATCTTCCTGAAAATCTTCCCCAGTCCTCTTTCCCTGTCCCATTTCCCCCACAGCCTCCTATAGCATGTGTTTCTCCAGCCAGACCAGAGCATTCAGCTGAAGGGGTGGATCAGGCAGAGTCATCTCAGGATTGGCCTGACATATCTGATGGTGATAACCAGAATCAGGAAGTGGAGGCAACTTCCATATCACAGATGCTGAGGATGTGCCATATGTAGCACCCACACCGACTTTCTGGTTCTCCCTCAAAGACAGCATAGTCTTGCTTACCAAGATGCTAGAATAGGGTGTGATCCCAGGGAGCCTGCCTGTCAGGGTCCCCGCATGTAGCTGGGGGCCTGACACTGTTGAACTGGTGTGCAGCATGAATTCAAGTCCTGTGATAGGGTGGGGAGTTTAGCTGATAACAGCCTTTGGGACAGGAATGGGACTGGACCTTCTTTATGATGTTTGCTGAGAACATGTATATGACAGCTCTCCTGTACTTAACAAAAGGACAAGTGAATGGCTCAGACTGAGGGGGTGGAGCTCTCACGTCTATGGCTGTAAGTTCCGGCATTGAGGAGTAGAGCAGATTTGTGCAGAGGAAGGTGATGACAAGAATTGACGCCCAGAGCTAGTGTTTCACTGATCTCTCCCCTTTCTCTAGGTCCTGCCCCAAATAAATGATAAATCTGTCACCAGCTCTTTCAGATCAGGCTTCAGGACTTTGAAGCCAGGGTGGAGCACTAGGACTGGGAAGGTTCTTTTTAAAGTTTCCCACCCATTCATTGCTTCTCTCTTCCAGTGCCATCTTAGCACTCACAGGCTTATTGGATCAAGTTGCAGAGGGGAGGGGGGTGCATTGGAATTTGAGAAGCTAACCCCTAAGCCTTGGGAAGTAAGAATTTCTTGGCAGGCATTCTTGAGAAGGGTGGGCTCACACTTACAGGCCTTCTCCCTTTGAAATCACCTTCCAGCCTGTTGGTCTCCTGAGTCAGACCCCAGCCTTGCCTTTCTTTTTTTTTTCCCACCCTTGCTGACCTGTCTCTGATCTCTTACTTATCTAATGATACCAACTTCTTATTGGCTTCTAAGGGTCTCTCTCTGTAGAGTAGGGCTGGGGCTGGACTGAAGGAAAAAAAATGACTTCAGTTCCCCTAAATTTCCCTTTTTGTATTTTGAAAGGCTCCCACTTTCTCCCTAGATATCCAGGACCTTCTTGCTATGCAGGACTCCTGCCATTAGGAGTAAATTAACCGGCTTTTTTCTCCTCTTCTTACTAGTTCTCCCAGCCCCACAGCCACTGTTGCATACACTGTTCCTCATCTGCACTCTCTTCCTTTTATTCCTATGACCATGGCCTCTTTGCCCATCACCTCCCCCAACCTGCTGTCCCCACCCAGTAAAGCTGCTCTTTCCATCCCAAGTGACTCAGCCTCCTCCATTTCCTCAGTCTATTGAACTCCCATATGCTTAATCGAGATGAACTTTCTGGTCTGTTACTTTAGGGCTGTCTTCCCTTGTACTTTAGCTTTAAACACCTTGACTTTCACCTTGGGCCAATCTCCTTTCTTCTAGGACTGGAGGAAATTGCAGATGAAGCCAGAGGACAAGGCTGGCTTGACCCACTAAAACTTCACATCCTGGAACTTTGCCTAAGCTCTCATTCCTCTTAGCCTGGTGTGTTCCTAGTGAACATTCCACAGCAGCTGTTTCCTGTCTTTTCCACCTCCACAAGTCCCCAAATTCATCTCCTTCTTGTGATCTCTTAAGAGAGTTACCTTGCCTCCTGCAAAACTGAGAAGCTCTAATGCTTCAACTTCCAGTTATCATTCATGATAACTACTCTATATTTGCCCTGTCTTTCTCCCTTTCTTCCCTGAAGTTCCAGAATAAGAGGTGGTCCCCTTTCTTATTCCTTTGTTTACCTCTCTTCATTATTTCAAGTCTCTTCTATTACCTATTTTATCCCATCTTAAAAACAAACAAACAACAAAGAAAAAACAAAGCATTATCACTGACACCTTAACCCTGCTGTCGTTTGTCTTTTCTTTTCTTTTCTTTTCTTTTTCTTTTTTTTTTTTTTTGAGACAGAGTCTTGCTCTGTCACCCAGGCTGTAGTACAGTGGCACAGTTCTCGGCTCACTGCAACCTTCACTTCCCGGGTTCAAGTGATTCTCCTGCCTCAGCCTCCCGAGTAGCTGGGATTACAGGCACACATCACCACGCCTGGCTGATTTTTGTATGTTTAGTAGAGACAGGATTGCATCATGTTGGCCAGGCTGGTCTCGAACTTCTGACCTTAAGTGATCTGCCCACCTCAGCCTCCCAAAGTGCTGGGATTACAGGCATGAGCTACCATGCCTGGCCTAGAAACCTTTTATTGTAAATATTCTCCCTGGTTGCTATAGTCTTTCATATCTATTATTTCAATTGTCTCATAAAATTACACCTGTCAGTAGATTACATTTTATTTGACTATTCCCCTATTATTGAATATTTAGATATATTTCAATTTTTCTGTGCTTTGAACATCTTAATGTGTATGACTTTTTTTCTTATTTGTAATTCTGTCTCTAGGACAAATTCCCAGGAGTGGGATTACCAGACCAAAGAGCATGAATGTTTTTATGGATCGTGATTGCCAAAAGGACTGCAAAAATTTTCAACACCACAATGACATATGAGTTGTTCCAGTTCCCTTGCAGCACTAGCATTGGACTTTAGAAGAAATCTTTTTAGATGGTTTAACATTATTTTCATATTTTTTCATTTCTTTGATTACTCATGGGATTGAACTCTTTCCCATATGTTTACTCTTTGCATCTTTCTTCAATTGGCACCCTAGTGGTATTCTTATATATCTAAATGTACTTTTTACTTAATATACATGCTATCCCTTTGTCATTATTTGATGTAAATATTTATCTTATTTATTGTGATACTTTTAATTTTAGTTCCTTATTTTATCCTCTTGCTTTAGAATTTCTCTCCTCATGCTTTTATCTCTCTGATTACTTTCTATCTCCTTTGCTGACTTCTCTTTTGCTCCTTAAGTAAATAGCATTCCTGAGATCGGTCACAGAGTCATAGCATTTGGGGATTATTTAATGCCCTTTGTTCATCAGACTATTGATTTTGCCTTGGAGAAAACATACGTGCAGGTGACTCATAGTCCTTGAGAGTACCTCAGAGATCATATAGGGTCTGTGCACCCCCTCACTTTACGGTGAAGGAAACAGGCCCAGAGAGGTGGCTTGCCCGTGACTCAGTAAGTTAGTGGCAGAGAAGAGGCAAAGTCCCAGGTCTCCTGACTCCCAGAGCTCCGTTATATACCATTACACCAAGCCAGCTCAATTCTAGGCCTTCCCTTCTCCCAACCTCCACCTCTACATCTTCAATTGCCTACTAGACAGTTTCACTTGGACCTTCCATTGTTACTTCCAACCCAAGATGTCAAAAGCAAAACTCCCTGAACCAGTGTTTCTACCTGTCTTGCTAATTTCTGTTCATGGCGTCTTCTTTCTTCAAGTCAGCTAGGCTTGAAAACTCTCAGGCAAGTTCAACTCTTGTCTCTCCCTATTTCACAGGTTCTGACATTTCTTTCTTCATCTTGCGAATTACAATTGGCCTTCCTTTTAGTCTCAGCACTGCCATTTTAATACTGGCTTTTGTCACCTTATCCCTGACTGTCATAGGCTCCTAACTAGTCTTCCTTATCTCCAGTCTCTTCCCATCGAAAGGCATCCTCTACAATGCATATTGCCAGATTAGTCTACCCACACACTGCTTTCAGCGTTTCACTGTCTTACTCAAAATTCTTTCATGGTTCACTATTGTCCATAAGACAAGTCAAAACCCTTTTGTCAGAAATTCAAGAGGGTCTTTTGAATCTTATTTTCCATTATTCCCCAGTAAAAGTCTCTCTTCTCTAGCTAAGTTGGTCTTTTCATTCTCTTTCCAAACAAGACTTGGATTTTCTCACCTCTGTCTTTATTCTTCCTGTCTCCCACACTGGAATGCCCTCCCTTTCTTCTTGGGCTGCCCTTTTTCTATTCAGTTTCCAAGGCCAGGCTTAAGTCCTACTTCCTGTTTGAGGCCTTCTCTGCTGACTCTTACCCACAGTGACCGTCCAGGTCACTCCTAGAGTAATTATTGTCTCTATCAGTCATTGGGCACTTTTATTGTCTTTTAACATTACTTCTACTGTTATCTTGAATTGTTATTTAACTGTTCATGTATGTGTGTCTTGAGTTCCCACCTATAAACCCCTTGAGTTACTGTGATAGAAAGGAAAGAGCATAGAATAGAAAATCAGAAGACCCAAGTCTGAGCTCTGGTTCAGAAAATGGGGCTCAGGTGTGTCACGTTGGATGAGTCACTCAGACTCTCTGAACCACAATTTCATCATCTGTAAAAAGAAGATAATTATCTCAACTTTAAGTACCTCTTCAGATTCTGGTGAAGCTTTAAGTACCTCTTCAGATTCTGGTGCTTAATAAATATTTGCTGAATGATTATATGTTAGTAATTCAGTTTATTGTTTCTTCTTCCGAGTATATTTCCACTTTGAGAGGCCACAGGGACCCCAAGGAATTAAAGGCCTAGGGGACTTTAGGAACAAGGGTGGTGGGAGGGCATTGGAAAGATGTTTTGAGGGGAAGTAGACATAACCAGCATCTTTCACATTCCACTCTGTGGGCTACTCACTACTTGGCCTGCCTGTAAGGCTAACCTGGATGTAGGGAGGAGGGGAAGGTGACACATTCTGAGCTTTCACTTTGCTTACGTTTTCTATTCCTTCATCCAACAATCCCCAGCTGGTTAAATTAAATGCTTCACTCAGGACTCTGCTCTCCTTCATTGATGTGATGAAAGCCAGCATTTGGTAAAGGAAGTGATAAGAAGTAGTAGAGAGAACAATTTTCATCAGATAACTGGACTTGACTTTGAATCCTTGATCTGATACTCACTAGCTGCATGATCTCGACAAGTTACTTGATCTCTCTGAACTTCAGTTTCCTCGTTGATAAATTGGGATAAGAATACCCATTTGACAAGGCTGTTGCAAAAAGTCAATGGAGTAATGGATGACAAAACATCACTTACAATTCCTGTGGGTGGGAACTTCCTTTCAATGGTTTTCAACTTTAGCATAGCTGGACATGGAACAAGAACTCCCATTCAAATACTAATCAGGCCCGACCCTGCTTGGCGTCGGAGATCAGATGAGATTGGGCACGTTCATGGTGGTATGGCCATAGATCATGGAACCAGAACTCTATATTTGAATCTGCTGCTTGGATGTGATAGTTAAGATCATGACAAAGAATGAACCTTCGAGTGTGAGAAGCAGAGGGCTAAGAACTGATCACCAAGGGATGGCCATAGTGATGGATTGGGAGGAAACAGTTTGGGACTCTGGCATTGCGTCGAGGGAGAAGAGAGTTTCAGAAACAGGGATTTAGGATAGTTATTTAAAAAACAAAAACAAAAACTTTGAATAAAAAAAGAGAAAGATTAAGAAAGCAATCAACAGTGTCAAACGCCTAAGAGAATTCAAGGAGGATGTGATGCTCAGAAACACTCAATAAAAAATACTTGATTCTCTGCCAAACTGGCTTTATGCATACAATAGATAATAGTCAATGGCATTGACTAAAGAGGCCAATTTTAAATAGCTTTTGTAATCAAGAACTTTTTACATGCATTTCTTGGTGACCACACCTCTTTCCAAAGTTTCTTGATGACCACACCTCTTTCCAAAGTTTTCAGAATAACCCACTTAATGGGTTACTTGCCATAACTACAGAGCTGATATTTCCCATATGAGATGAGATGTGGCTTGTCATCAAAAGGAAGAGCAGAAATACCTGAGTGGAACCAAAGAGTGAGTCTGTCTATGAGGGTACCTTGGTATAGGTTTGATTACCAGAGCTTATGTATTTGGGTCACAAGATGGGAAGAAAAATTATCCCTTCTTGGGTCAAAGTATAAATTATTAAAATGTAAGAACTCTTCCAGAGAGAGAGGAAGATGAAATCTTTCTTGAAGCAGATTGGTTATTATTGTCTATTTTGTACCACAGTTTGGGGTCCTAGTCCTGTTTTTGGATCTACTGATGGAAAGAAGGAAGTAAATGTACTGGGGCCAGGCGCGGTGGCTCACGCCTGTAATCCCAGCACTTTGGGAGGCTGAGGCAAGTGGATCACCTGAGGTCAGGAGTTTGAGACCAGCCTGGCCAACATGGTGAAACCTTGTCTCTACTAAAAATACAAAAATTAGCCGGGCATGGTGGTGCACGCCTGCAATCCTAGCTACTCGGGATGCTGAGGCAGGAGAATCGCTTGAACCTGGGAGACAGAGTTTGCAGTGAGCCGAGATCATGTCACTGCACTCCAGCCTGGGTGACAGAGCGAGACTCCAACTCAAAAAAATGAAAGAAAACAAATATACTGGGAAAACTTAGGAGAAGAATCAACTGATATCCTCTCAGGGATCACCACGCCGATGGCACCTACCCAATTTGTGTTACTTCTCACTGATGTTTAACTTACTGGTCTTTGTAAATCTCATTCCCTTCACTAAATCAATAGCAATGTGAATAAAACATTTTTTTTTACCCACTCTAAATATTGCTAGATCCCTTTCCAGAGGGTAGCTGCTGTTCTGGTTCTTTGAGGATTTAAGCTGGTTTGATTTTTTTTTTTTAACGTTTTTGTCTTTATTTCTCTAATGAAATTTTCTCAAATACATTTTCCAGGTGCTACTAAATTTTGAAGGGGCTGGGTTTAATGTTGTTAAGCAGGTGTCTTTACTACAGGATTTATCTGGAGCCCTTAACATCATAATATCCTCTGTGAATTTCTAAGAGGAGGGGGTTCTATGTGCAGTACCTACCAGACTTATGGACCAAGGAACCATTTTTTCCTGCAAGGCACATCTCAAGGACCTCCTATGCCAAGACACATTTTAGGAGGCACTATTCTAGTGAGGGAAACCTACTATCTGGAAACCACTTAGTCAGAGGGCAGGAGTTAGCTTATGTCTCCTGCACTCCTAGATTTCTTCTCTCCACCATGGGCAGATACAGGCCAAGAAAAGTTCTTTTCTTTTTTCGTATGTAGAAATGTAAAAAATACTTTTCTACATTTTCCAGGAAATCGCACAGCTTTTCAAATTGGATGGAAAAGTTTTCCCCTGTCCTAATAATAAGTAAAATACTTTCCCTGGAAACCTTTCCCTTTTGAGGTAGTCCATCAATTAGGAATGCATTTGACTGTATGTAACGGAAACCCATGGTGAGGGCTCAACAAGGTATGCGTTTCTTGTGTGTGTTTGTTTTATCAAAAAAATCCCCATGTCAGCAATACAGGGTAGGTACAGATGCTCAAGAAAATGCTTACAGCTTCCTGCTTTACCATCTCTTTAATGTATGTTTTTAATCTTTGTGGTTATAAAATGGCTGCTCAACTTCCAAGTACCTTGTCTGTGTTCTACATGGGAGGAAAGGAGTAAAGGTATATAGCAAGGGGCTAAAGAATCCGGTAAACTAAGCCCTTTTTCTTTATCAGGAAAACAATAGCCTTTCCAGAAACACCACCCAGTAGACTTCTGCTTACACCTCACTAGTTAGAGCTAGGTCATGGGGCCACCCCCAGCTATGTGTATGGGAAGCTGAGTATATTGCTGCCCCAAACGGACAGGGTGTTTTCTGAGTAAAGAAGACAGGGATAATAATAAGTATTGGGTAGGATACTAGCAGGGTCTGTTACATACTGTTTGTTTTTTTTCTTCTGACTTAAAAACTGATTCTCCCATGATAACCTTCTGTAATACAACTAAACTCCTTTCTGAGAAAGTTCTGTAACAAAGCAAGATTAACAGTATGCAATCTTTTATCATATCTATTACAAACTTCTCGGAAAACCAAGAACCTAATAAATCTTGAATTCAACAATTGAAATTCCTCCAAATTGTCTTGTACTCATTGTGTACATACTATTGTAGCCTGACATTGTCACTTCCATTTCACATGCAAAGTTTTATACAGTCTGCGTGTGAGAATGCTTAATGTATAGTAAATCAGCATTAATAACCATCAGCTGAATTTGAGCAGTCATCCAATAGATCGACGTAGGTGTCTGACTTATTTCTCTGTCTTCCCCAGTGCCTAGAACATAATAGGTGGTCAATAAATATTGCTGAATGAAGTGAGTGAATGAGTGAATATCTGAGGTGTCCAGGAAGACCTGTCAGGGCCCTACGTTATCAAGGAAGATCTAGCCCCAAGTAGGAAAGGACCAGCCTTGACGAGGAGAAGATAGCAGAAAAACTGAACTGTCAACAGTTGATTCAAAAGCAATTCTTTATATATTGGTTAATTTTGGTGCACCAGAGATGGTTTTGGAAAACTTTTATGCATTTTTAAATATCTTTGTTTTTCAAAATTTGAGTTTTTATTTTTAACTTATTAAGGCAATGCCAAAACAGCAGGTCTGGCACAACTGTCTAAAAATGAATTAGGAATAAAATTCCAAAAATGTAGGAGCAATAATCCCACATCTGAAAAGCTATGGATTTTTAATAAATTTTTAAAACTTGTCCGGGCATGATGGCTCACGCCTGTAATCCCAGCATTTTGGGAGGCCGAGGCAGGCAGAGGTCAAGAGTTCGAGACCATCCTGGCCAACATGGTGAAACCCTGTCTCTACTAAGAATACAAAAATTAGCTGGGCGTGGTGGCACGTGCCTGTAGTCCCTCGGGAGGCTGAGGGAGGAGAATTGCTTGAACCCGAGAGGCAGAGGTTGCAGTGAGCCAAGATTGCGCCACTGCACTCCAGCCTGGCAACGAAGTGAGACTCCATCTCAAAAAAAAAAAAAATTAAAACTTGCCTTACATTATTACAAACGCAATGTATTATCACTACACAAGGATCATAAAATACAGACAAGCAAGAACTCTGTGGGGCAGGCAAAGATTGATTAGAACCCAGAAAACAATAACCATATGAAATAATTTGATAAATTAGGCTTTATCAAAAATTTGTAAAAAGTGCTAGAAACAAATCTCCAGTGAGGACTTTTTTTTTTTTTGAGGTGGAGTCTTGCTCTGTCACCTAGGCTGGAGTGGAATGGCACAATGTCAGCTCACGACAACCTCTGCCTCCCGGGTTCAAGCAATTCTCCTGCCTCAGCCTCCCAAGTAACTGGGATTACAGGCACCTGCCACCACACCCGGCTAATTTTTGTATTTTTAGTAGACACGGGGTTTCACCATGTTGGCCAGGCTGATCTCAAACTCCTGAAATCAGGTGATCCGCCTGGCTTGGCCTCCCAGAGTGCTGGGATTACAGGTTTGAGCCACTGCGCCAACCAGAAAAATTTCAAATAATTCACGCAGCTGCTTCATCCTCAAGGATAGGGAGCATAATTCCCCAGTCCTTAAGGGTGAACTATTGAGACTTCTCACAGAGTGGAAAAGGGGAAAAAGAGTAACTTTACAGTGGAGAAACTTGACAAACACTACCTCAGCCAGGTGATCAAGGTCAACAACTGTAATAAGTCTTGTTGATACTATGTGTCTTAGTTATAAGGTAATGAAAAATGGCACTTTACCTCTGTGGTCTTCTTCCCTAAAACCCATAACCTCAGTCTCATCATGATAAAAAACATCAGACAAATTTCAATAGCAGGACATCCTACAATGTACTTGACCAGCATGCCTCAAAAGCGTCAAGGTCATTAAAAACAAGGAAAATCAGGGCCGGGCATGATGGCTCACGCCTGTAATCCCAACACTTTGGGAGGCCGAGGTGGGTGGATCACAAGGTCAGGAGTTCAAGACCAGCCTGGCCAACATAGTGAAACCCCGTCTCTATTAAAAATACAAAGGAAAAAAAAACAACAAGGAAAATCTGAAAAACCACCAAAGCTAAGGGGAGCCAAACATATAATACCTTAATGTACTAGGGTATGCTGGATGGGATCCTGGAACAGTAAAAGGACATTAGGTAAAAACTAAGAAAATATGAATAAAGTGTAGTTAATAATAACGTATCAATGTTGGTTCATTAATTGTAACAACTGTGCCATACTAGTGTGAGATGTTAACAATAGGGAAACTGTACTATCTCAATTTTCAGTAAATCTAACACTATTCCAAACAATAAAGTCTATGAAAGCACAAACAAAACTTTGCTCATCAAAAGAAACCATTACCGGCTGGGCGCGGTGGCTCATGCCTGTAATCCCAGCACTTTGGGAGGCCGAGGCAGGTGGATCACCTGAGGTCAGGAGTTCGAGACCAGCCTGGCCAACATGGCAAAACCCCGTCTCTACTAAAAATACAAAACTTAGCTGGGTGTGGTGGTGGGATCCTGTAGTCCCAGCTATTCAGAAGGCTGAGGCAGGATTGCTTGAACCCAGGGGGTGGAGGTTGCAGTGAGCCAAGATCATGCCACTGCACTTCCAGCCTGAGCAACAGAGTGAGACTCCATCTCCAAAAAGAAAAAAAAAAGAGAGAGAGAGACCATTATCACATAAATAGACAAACCACTGACTGGGAGAAAATATTTGCAAAACATCTATTTGATAAAGTACTGGTATCTAAGATGTATAAAGAATTCCTGCTAACACTCAATAATGAGAACACAAACAGCCTCACAAAATAGGCAAAAGATATAAACAGATACTTCAAAAAAGAAGATATATTTATTAGTGGCCAAGCATGGTGAGAAAAATGATCAACATTATTAGTCATCAAAGAACTGAACATTAAAACCACCATGGGATACTGTTACACACTCTCCAGAACAGCTAAAACTAAAAGGACTGATAATGCCAGATGTTGGTGAGAGTGTGAAACATCCAGAAATTTCCTACATTGTTGATGGGAGTGTAAAATGGTACAAACACTTTTGGAAAGAGTCTGTTAGTTTCTTATGTAAGTAAACATATACCTATCCTATGACCCAGGAATTATATTTCTAGGTATTTACCCAAGACAAATATATGGCCATATAAAGATGTTTATAGTAGCTTTTCTTTTTTTTTTTTTTTTTGAGACAGTGTCTCACTCTGTCACCCAGGCTGGAGCGCAGTGGCATGATCATGGCATACTGCAGCCTCAACCTCCCGGGCTCAATTGATC
The DNA here is from genome assembly GCF_006542625.1 of Nomascus leucogenys. Taxonomy (NCBI): domain Eukaryota; kingdom Metazoa; phylum Chordata; class Mammalia; order Primates; family Hylobatidae; genus Nomascus; species Nomascus leucogenys. The sequence continues at coordinate 62,110,418 of NC_044406.1, read as the reverse complement.
CTCCCACCTCAGCCTCTTGAGTAGCTGGGACAATTGGGGCTTGCCACCACACCTTGCTAATTTTTCTTCTGTAGAGATGAGGTCTTGTTTGGTCGCCCAGGTTGGTCTTGAACTTTTGGACTCAAGCAGTCCTCCCACCTTGGCTTCCGAAAGTGCTGGGATTACAGGCATGAGCCACTGCGACCAGTGGCTGAAATAAAGTCCACCATAAAGAAGATTAGAGAGTCACTATTCATACCTTGGTGTATATCCTTCCAGATCCTTTCTTATGCACAAATACGAGGGGCATTGTAAACCTATTTTGGCCAAATGCTGAATGGCCAAGTTTTTTCCTTCTAATTTTTATTTTAGGTTCAGGGGTACATGCGCAGGTTTGTTACATAGGTAAATTATGTGTCACTGGGGTTTGGTGTACAGATTATTTCATCACCAGGTAGTGAGCATAGTACCTGATAGGTAGTTTTTTGATCCTCACCCTCCTCCCACCCTCCACTCTCAAGTAGGCCCTGGTGTCTGTTGTTCCCTTCTTTGTGTCCATGTGTACTTAATGTTTAGCTCCCACTTATAAGTAAGAACACGCAGTAGTTGGTGTTCTGTTTCTATGTTGCTTCGCTAAGGATAATGGCTTCCAGCTCCATGCATATTGCTGCAAAGGATATGATTTTATTCTTTTTAATGGCTGCATATACTCAATGGTGTATATGTACCATGTTTTCTTTACCCAATCCACCATTGAAGGGCATCTAGGTCAATTCCGTGTCTTTTCTATTGTGAGTAGTGCTGTGATGAATATACACGTGCATGTGTCTTTTTGGTAGAATAATTTCTATTCCTGTGAGTATATACCCAGTAATGGGATTGCTGGGCAAAATAGTAGTTCCGTTTTAAGTCCTTTGAGAAATCTCCAAACTGTTTTCCACAGTGGCTGAACTAATTTCCATTCCCACAGCGTATAAGTGTTCCCTTTTCTCTGCAACCTCGCCAGCATCTATTATTTTTTGACTTTTTGATACTAGCCTGTATAGCCAAGTTTTAAAGTCAATATTCAACTGAAGCTCAGGATGAAGTTGAATATCACTATCTATTTTAGCATGAATCCCTGGTATATAAGAATAAATCTGAAACTTTATTAAAAATAAATATTATTACAACTTAAAATTTTTGGTAGCAATTTTTAAGAAATTTGACCTTACAGCGAAGGAACCATAATGTGTCAGCATTGTGAGCAGCATGATTGTTCTTGTGCTCACTGTTTTGTACATTTTCCATGTTAAATAAATGTTTACTTTCAGATGAATTCAATGGAAGAGCACAATTCATGGCCTAAATGGAATTAGTTAATTAAAAATGAAATATAATTCCTAGAAGTTGTTTCTAGTGTTGTTAAGACTAGTACATTAAACGATTCTATAAAGATTAGAATTGAGATACAATTTAATTTTTTTTGAGGCAAGGTCTCACTCTATCTCTCAGGCTGGAGTGCTGAGGCGTGATCACAGCTCACTGCAGCCTCAAACTCAAGCAATCCTCCCACCTCAGCCTCCCAAGTAGCTGGGACCACAGGCGTGCACCACTATGTCGGGCTAATTTTTGTAGAGATAAGGTCTCATTATGTTGCCCTGGCTGGTCTCAAGCTCCTGGGCTCAAGCAGTCCTCCCATCTCAGCCTCTCAAAGTGTTGGGATTACAGGTGTGAGCAATTGCACCTGGCTGGAATATTATCTATGGTATGGAAGTGATCTTCTTATGTCCGCCTTATACAACATGGAGTATGTTATGTACTGAATATTTGTGTTCTCCACCCCATAATTCATATGCTAATATCCTAACCCCCCAAGTATGGCAGTATTTGGAGATGAGGCCTTTAAGGAAGTAATTGAGGTTAAATTAGGTCATAAGGATGGGGCTCTGATCTGATAGGATTAGTGTCCTTACAGAAAGAGACACCAGAGAGCTCCCTCTCACTCTCTCTCACCAAGTGCATTCACTGAGGAAAGACCATATGAAGACCTAAAAGCAAGAAGGGTGGCCATCTATGAGCCAGAAAAAGTGCCCTTACCAGGAACCAAACTTGCTGGCACCTTAATCTTGGACTTCCTAGCCTCCAGAACTGTGGGAAAATAAATTTTAGTTGTGTAAGCCATCCAGTCTGTGGTATTTTATCATAGCAGCCCAAGCCGAGTAATACAGAGTACTTTGGCCAAATTCAGTGACTCTGCCTAGGATTTATTACACCCACATACACCCCTGGGTTTTATATATGTTCTAATTAATTGGTTAACTGTTCTGTAACTTTTAAAGCTTTTCGTGTAGGAATATAATTAATTTCTTTTCTTATTAGTAAAAACATTTAAAAGCGATTAGTTTTTCTTTCAGTACCAATCTGGCAGAAACTCACACATTTTTAAAATAAATTATTTATTTTGGATTAATTTTACACTTACAGAAAAACTGCAAAGATGATGCAGAGTTCCCAAATACTTCTCATTCAATTTCTCCTAATGTTAACATCTTATATAACCATGGCACATTTTTCATAACCAAAACATTGACATTGGTACATCACTGTTAATTAAACTCCAGACTTTATTCAAATTTCACCAGTTTTTCCACTGATACTGTTTTTTTCTGTTCCAAGATGCAATTCAGGATAGCACATTGCATTTAATCATCATGTTTCCTTAGTCTCCTTTGGTCTGTGAACAATATGTCTTTCCTTGTTTTCATGACTTTAATAACTTTGAAGTCCTAGTCAGGTATTTAGTGAAATATTCCTCAATTTGGGCTTCTTTGATATTTTTGTCATAATTAGACTAGGTTCTTGGGACTGGAGAATAGCACAGAAGTGAAATACCCTTCTCCTCACAAGATATCAACATGACTTATCACTTGTGATGTTGTAACCGCCCAAGGGGCTCACCTTGCCCGCTGCCTAGACAGAGCCAATTCATCAAGACAGGGGAATTGCAATAGAGAAAGAGTAATTCACACAGAGCCAGCTGTGCGGGAGGCCAGAGTTTTATTATTACTCAAATCAGTCTCCCCGAGCATTCAGGGAGCAGGGTTTCATTTGTTTTGTTTTTGTTTTTGTTTTGAGATGGAGTCTCACTCTGTCACCCAGGCTGGAGTGCAGTGGCGCTATCTCAGCTCACTGCAACCTCTGCCTCCCAGGTTCAAGTGATTCTCTTGCCTCAGCCTCCGGAGTAGCTGGGATTACAGGCGCCTGCCACCACGCCTAGCTAATTTTTGTATTTTTAGTAGAGACAGGATTTCACCATATTTGCTAGGCTGGTCTTGGACTCCTGACCCATGATCCACCTGCCTCAGTCTCCCAAAGTGTTGGGATTACAGGCGTAAGCCACCGCACCCGACCAGGGAGCAGAGTTGTTAAGGATAACTTGGTGGGTGGAGGGAAGCCAATGAGCCAGGAATGCTGATTGGTCAGAGATGAAATCATAGGGAGTCGAAGCTGTCCTCTTGCACTGAGTCAGTTCCTGGGTGGGAGCCACAAGATCAGATGAGCCAGTATATTGATCTGGGTGGTGCCAGCTGATCCATCAAGTGCAGGTTCTGCAAAATATCTCAAGCACTGATCTTAGGAGCAGTTTAGAGAGGGTCAGAATCTTGTAGCCTCCAGCTGCATGACTCCTAAACCATAATTTCTAATCTTGTGGCTAATGTTAGTCCTACAAAGGCAGTCTAGTCCCCATGCAAGAAGGAGGTCTGCCTTGGGAAAGGACTGTTACCATCTTTGTTTAAACTATAAACTAAGTTTCTCCCAAAGTTAGTTCAGCCTACACCCAGGAATGAACAAGGACAGCTTGGAGGTTAGAAGCAAGATGGAGTCGGTTAAGTTAGATCTCTTTCACTGTCTCAGTCATAATTTTGCAAAGGTGGTTTCAATGTGAACCTTGATTGCTGGGTTAAGGTAGTGTTTGCCTGGTTTCTCTGCTGTAAAGTACTATTAGGCTGGGGCAAAAGTGATTGCGGTTTTGCCATTAAAAGTAATGTTTTTCATTTCCCACACTCCATTCTTTGGAATTGAATTGCTAAATCTAGCCCACACTTGGGGGTGGGGAGGGGGATTAAGTTCTACCTCCTGAGGGGGAGTATCTACATATATTATTTGTAATTCTTCTGTAAAGAAGATTTGTCCCTTTCCCACTATTTATTTGTTTACTCATTCATTTATATCAATATGGAATCATGTATATATAATTTATACTTCAGATTATAATTCAACACTATGTTACTTATGTTATTTGTCTTATTGCTCAAATTGTTTCAGCTTTGGCCATTGAGAGCTTTTTCAGGTTGCTCCTGTGTCCCCTTGACACACCATTATTCTTTTGTTTTCTGAGCACTTCTTTGCTTTCTGACACTTGAAGATGCTCCAGGATGATCTTCTATTTGCATACATTTTTATGTGTGATATTTACATTTCATTCGTTCCTTCCAACATATTCTATTATTGTCTCTAAATTTATTTTCTGAGCCAGTTGTCAGGAGAATATTTTTTATTCCAATTCAGCTGTGGACTCTAATTCTATCTTAATTATTTGTTTCTAAGTTTGCTGTGTTGTATCCTGTGATTATAGTAGGTAGAATTTCTGCCTTTTACATCTTAGTTAAAAGTATTTTTATTTTCAAATACATAAATAATGGTTGTGAATGATTCATGTACACTTGTAAAGAAAATGTAATTCCCTGTCCTGCTCACTAAGTCCTTACCATTTGAAAGCCTAGTCTACATTATTTATTGTATTATTCAGCTCTGTACTTTTCAGCCTTATCACAAATCAATCCCTACCAAAAGGCTATGAAAGAATGAAGGAAGGAGTAACTCATTCGGTCTGGTGAAGGCTTCACTGGGAAGGTGAGATTTGATGTAGGCTTAAGAGATGAGCATGATCTCAGCTCACTGCAACCTCTGCCTCCCAGGTTCAAGTGATTCTCCTGCCTCAGCCTACTGAGTAGCTGGGACTACAGGCATGTGCCACCACACCCAGATAATTTTTGTAATTTTAATAGAGATGGGCTTTCACCATTTTGGCCAGGCTGGTCTCGAACTCCTGACCTTAGGTGATCCACTCGCCTTGGCCTCCCAGAATGCTGGGATTATAGGCATGAGCCACCGCACCCCCACAGAATTATTTTTTTTCTGTGCAATATTCATTAACATCTGAGGAAAATTATTGGTACCCAGAGTGGAGGTATTGTAGGAACAGTAAAGGATTTAAGCAGGGGAATGAAAAGTCAGATATAAGTTTTAGCAAGATTGCCCTGGAAATAGTATGATGGATGGGTTGATTAAAGAGGACTTTTCTAGAGGGAGTGGATATAGTCTTGGAATGTTGAGGGCCTTGACTAGATTGTGACTGTAGAAGGGGAGAAGGGGACAGGTTGGATTAATATGAAGGTGGCAAAATTGATACAACTTGGTGATAAGTTATGAAGTTGGGAGAAGGAAGATGACTCAACTGGTATTGGGTATGTTGAGGTTGAGGTGCTTGTTGGAGATTAGTAAATTGGATATATTGCACTGTTTGCTTATGAGGAAAATCTGGGTTAGAAATAGATGTCTCAGACCTGAAACAGTAGAATGTGAGAGAAGAGGATGGGACCCTACCAAGACCCAATATTTAAAGGTTAAGCAAAGGAAAAAAAAGCTAGTAGACTCAATGGTCTTTTAACTTTTGGTCATTTGCTGTGTTTTTAAGTGTCTCTTGTTGGCTGCCTCGTGAAAGAAGAGACATCTGTGTTTTTATTTACTCTTTTAAGATTCTCAGAATACAACTTTAAGAAAAACTTTTATTTATTTATTTATTTATTTGTTATTTATTTAATTTTATTTTTTTCTGAGATAGAGTCTCACTCTGTTTCCCAGGCTGGAGTGTAGTGGTGCCATCTCGGCTCACTGCAACCTCTGCCTCTTGGGTTTAAGCAAGTCTACTGCCTCAGCCTCCCGAGTAGCTGGGACTACAGGTGTGTGCCACCACGCCTGGCTGATTTTTGTATTTTTAGTAGAGACGGGGTCAGGCTGGTTTTTAACTCGTGACCTCAGGCAATCCACCTACCTTGGCCTCCCAAAGTGCTGGAATTACAGGCGTGAGCCACCACGCCCGGCAAGAAAAACTTTTAAACAGAATTTAGTAAGGCTTTAAAACATAGATATCAAGTGTATTCCCCACAGTAGGCTATGAGGATGGTTGCAAGTGCCCTGGGACTATGAAGTCAGAGGATCATTGTGACAAGGTGACTTATGGGAAATGCCCATGCCAACTAAAAAATGATCCTGGGTAACTTTTATCTATCCTAAAGGCATGCTTGTCAGTGGTGTGGGCATAAGATAAGCCTTTATATCTGGGGATGGCAGATGACCACACAAAAACTTGTACATACATGAGTATTTATAGCAGTACTACTCATAACAGCTGAAAAGTGGAAATGACCCAAATGTCCATCAAGTGGTAAATGGATAAACAAATGTGGTATACCTATACACACTGGAGTGTTGTCCAGCCATAAGAAGGAATGAAACACTAACACGTGCTACAGCATGGATAGACCTTGGAAATATTATGCTAAGAAGTCAGCCACAAAAGACCACATATTGTATTATTCCATTTACATAAAATGTTCAGAATTGGCAAATCCACAGAGACAGAAAGTAGATAGTTGCCCAGGGGCTGGGGGAATATGCAGTGACTGCTAATGTGTCCCAGAGGACTCAAATGATGACCAGGCATCAGGCCCCAGCATGAGGGGCACTAGGATGCCCTCCTTTGAGGAATGACTGTGTGCAGCTCTTCAGAAAGAACTCCTGTAAGGGCCCTGTGGCAAGAAGGCAAAGAAGGAATTCCTCATGCCCTCCCCTACCACATATAAGCTCCCTCATCTCCTGCCTCTCTTTGGTTAGTGGCAGGTGAGTCTCTTCTTCAAGGCAGGCACTCCTGTGCTCCTGGGCATGCAGTACCTTCATTCACAGGAAAAACAGCTTTTGGGTCTCTGAGCAGCCATAGTGGGTCTTATGCTGGTCAAACAGTTTGTGCAGAGCATCCATATAAAGTGCATGGTATTTGTCCACCATCTCCTGGCTTGGCTTTTCAATTTGGGGCAGTGGCAGAGGCTCCCCAACTGCCAAGAGAGATGGGAAAAGAGAAGAGGAAAGTGTTAGAACCTCCTCTTCCTTTAACCTCCCTCTCCTACCTTGGGCCTGACTCTCGCATCCCAGATCAGCTCCCACCTTCCCCTCTGCTGCCCTCTTCTTTGGTGGGGCCAGGCTGAGGTTGAGGTTGAGAAACCTGAGGTGGCACTGGGGCTGAGAGTGGCACTCACCCACAGTGACAATAGGCCTGGAGTATGGCAGGAGCCCAGTGGTGCCTTGACAGAAGCTTTGTCCATAGAAGACACAACAGTAGAAACCAAAGATACGGCGGAAGCAGCTCTGGAACTTGTACATCCTGCTGTCCTTATGGAACAGCACCTGATCATATACCTCAGTTTCCCCAAAAGTGAAGGTGGGGACCAGATGAGCCCTGTAGGAAAACTCCAATTTATTTTCTAAACACAAGCTAGGATGAGACCCACTCTGGAAGAACATTTGTTTGCTTGCCAGGCCCTCATCTATTTTGATGAAATCCTGGTGACATAAAGCATTTTTTCTTGCACTAAACAGGGTTTCCCTGTTTAATGCCTCTTGTCATGAAATTTTCAAGGCCAGTGAGAGTGCTCTCTCTGGGCCAGGATTACAAGGGCAAGATATAGCCAGGGGGCAGGGGGCATCAGGGAAGCAAGAGAAGTTGAGCAGAGATCCCCAGAAAGACCCATATCATGAAAAGTTTCCAGGAGGTGTCAAGGAGGGGAATACCCGACTCTTTCTATTAGTAGAAAGCACAGAGATGACAGTAATTTTGCACAGATGCCCATACCCATACAGTAATTTTGCACAGATGTCCCTCACCCAAGGGGGCAATGCATAAGGTATTCTGTCCTTGGGTTATGGGATTAGGGCAGAGAAAAGTTGTTTCCCTTCCACAGACCATGAGATTCCACCCTGAACAGTGCCCTGGGTAGATAGTCAGGCTCGAATTCCGTGAGGGAGAGAAGAGTAAATCTCTCCTATACAAATCTTTGTGACTTGCTAATAACAATCTCTCAGCACTTTGACGTATGTTACATTACTGGTTCCTCACAGCAAAGGCCGTGGAGGGCACAGTGGGGGATTTAAAAGGGTCACTCAGGCAGTGAGTGAGTGGCAGGACCTGGACTAGAACCCAGGACTCCCAGCTCAGAGCTCTCTTCCCTACATAATTCTTCCAACTGGTGAACAGGCCCTTCAGGCAAGGTCCTTGGAAGAAATGCTCCCCTCTTCTCTAGGTCTGCAATACGACAACTGTCCCTGTGTCCAGAGAGCTGGCCTGCTGACTCAATGGGGCACTCTACAGCCCCAGCCCTGGACTCCTAAATCACAATGACTAACATTTATTGATCTCTTACAGTGTGCCAGGGACACGGTAACTGTTTTGTGGGGATAAATTCATTTAAAGCCCACAGTCACCCTATGGAGTAGGTACAGTTCTTAGCCACATTGTTAAGATGAAAAACACCAAGGCTCAGAATGGTAAGGAACCCATCCCAGAGTGCACAGTCACGGAGCCAGGATTTTAAATCAGGCTCCTGACTCCCAATCCTGCACACACACTCATTATACTGTACTGCCCCGTGCACTTACCATTAGCAGACAGATGTAGATACCAGTATTGATAGAAATAATGTGGGCATCATCTATATGCCAGGGCAGCCTTAGCTCAATCCCCTTAATATTGAACCTGGGTTTATGGTTTGGCCTCTTAGAAACTAGCTGAGCTAGCTCAGAAGGACTGGATGACCAATTTTTCTTACTTGGTAGTATGTTCCTTGAGGGCAAAATTCACATCTGATTCATCCTGGCCTCACCTACAGGGTCATGCTGCTCAGAGAACACCATGCACTGCCCCTCTGTGGGGAACACCTACCCATGCTGGAGGGCTGTGCGCACGAACCCCTTGCGCTTCTGGAGGATGAGGGTGGTGGTGTTGGGCACACTTTGCAGGGCCTCACCCACACCTCCCACTACAATGCCCACGAGGTTGCCAGTGCCATGGCTCAGCAGATAGTCGATGGATGGCTGGCTCACAGAGCACACACCTAAAGAGAATCAAGGAGCAAAATGATCAGGAGAGGAGAAAATTGCTGAGAAGGAACACTCTTCTCTGCTCTTCACTGGCTTGTTCCCATAGTTCCAAGAAGGAGAGGAGCAATGAGATGGGACTAAAAAGTGTGGAGAAGAAAAGGCTGCTGACAAACAGAATAGCTCACGATCAGGCAATATCTTCACTTTGCAGGAGGCACTGAGCCAAAACCGGTAGGAAGGTTTTCAGTGGGATAACCAGAAGGGCTTTCTGAATCCCATGTATAATGGTACCTTTTTTTTTTTCATTAAGAGCAACAGCTATTATTTATTGAAGATGTACTCTGTGGCAGGCATTGTGTCGAATTCTTTTTTTTTTTTTGAGACAGAGTTTCGCTCTGTCACCCAGGCTGGAGTGCAATGCTGTGATCTCAGCTCACTGCAACCTTCACCTCCTGGGTTCAAACGATTCTCCAGCCTCAGCCTCCTGAGTAGGTGGGATTACAGGTGCATACCACCATGCCCAGCTAATTTTTGTATTTTTAGTAGAGATGGGGTTTCCCCATGTTGGCTAGGCTGGACTCGAACTCCTGACGTCAGGTGATCCACCCACCTCAGCCTCCCAAAGTGCTGGGATTACAGGCGTGAGTCACTGCGCCTGGCCAGTGTCGAATTCTTTACTCGCATCATCTCACTTAGTCATCATCCCACAACTGATGTCAGACTATTTTCATCTGTACCACTTTATGGATGAGGAAACTGAGGCTAGTTTGCTCAAGACCACACAAGTGGCAGAGCTAGGAGGGTTCAATCCCAGGCAGCTTAGCTCTAGGACATATGCTTTTGACTACTATGCTATAATGACATGGGGGTGGGGGGTGGGGAGGAGGGGATGGGATTTAAAAGGGTGCATTTCCAAGCAGAAACAAGTATGGTCAGATGCACCTTTGGCCATGAGGTACTCCCTAAGAAAGGGGATCTTGAAGAACCAGGACAGCGTGGCCAAGTGAGGAGTGATGCCTGGGAAGGTCTTCGAGAAGCCTGTGGCCTCAGTGCAGAAGTTGCAGAAGGCGCCAAAGGTCAGGAGGCCATGGGGGTGAACCCCCATGAGGTAGTTCTGCTCAGGTGACAGGTCCTTTGTCTTCAGGATCTGCAGCCATGAAGAGAGATGCCAGGGGTGGTGGAATGAGATTACATGGCAGAAACAAGGGTGGTGATACTTCATGGATCAGGGTGCTCTCTAAAGCAGAGCTTTCCAACAGATTTCCTGAATGGGCTTCAGGAGGGCTGAGATATTGGTCTCTGCGGCCATTGGACAACAAGGTAGGATCTGGGACAGCTAGAACTGCCAGATCTCCTGCCTGTGGCTAGAAGTAGCCTCAGCCATCTATGTCAGTGTGCTTTGTGCAAGTTATCATTGTCTATGAGCACGTTTGTGAAAAAGATCAGGAAGCTTGGCTCTAAAAGTCGGGGCGGTGTTTGTTGTATACTCCAAAGAGTGCCCTGAGGATCGGCATAACAGTACATTTCTGGAACCTCTTCCTGGCATTGTTTCCCGCCAATCCCCTTCCAGTGCCTGCCTAAATAACTTGTATGGAACTTGGAAAACCCTGCTAAGATATCACCATGTCTGTGAAGCCTTTCCTTATCCCCCATCTGAACTACTTCTGTACCTTGTGCCACACAAATAATATACTTTATGCTAATGTGCTCCCCATTAGATGTGAGCTCCTCAATGGCAGAGAATTGCATCCTATTCATTTCTCTGTACTGCTAACATGGTTCAGAGTAGATTTTCAATCCATGCTTATTAAACTGATCTGAACTGTGCTTGCCTTCTGCCTGTGTCAGCTGGCAGGTGATGCCAAGGGTGTCCAAAGTTTCCTAGCTGAGTATGGAGTGCTCAGTAGAAATGTTGAATCTTGAAGTATATCTAGCATAGACTGAGACTTCCCTGGGATACTTATCTTCCTTATGGACAACTCTAGCCATGTGGTATAAATGCCTACCCAGTATTTTGGGAACTCTGAGGACACTGGGGAAGAGATACTTACCGTAATGGGAAAATAGTCCCTGATGTGGGTCCAGACACACCAGTTCCTTACCCAGGCTGAACGCCTGCCACCTGAGACAAAAGAAGCAGTAGGGGATGATGTCAGTGTGTGCCATCCCATACATTCCACGGACTCAGGGATTCCCTAGCATGGCTCTGCTAGAGAGGTGGGAAAGGAGGAGACCCTAGGATGGTCCTGTTTGGCCCAGCTCCTGTGGCTCTGAGAACCTGGCTGCAGGTTATGATGGAACATTCTTCTTTCCAGGTCTGTGAGTCTTACCTCGCTCTGGGGTCTTCCAGTCCAGGAACAACCAGGCAAAGTAAAGCACTGGTAGCGGCCACAAGGATGTAAGCAGCAGGTAGATGAACAATGGCTGCAAGATCCAAACTGATGAGGGACCAGGTTAGACCAAATTTGTGCTGCCAGCAGAACTTGACCATGCCCAGTCCCATCACCAGCCCTCCACATTACCTAAGCCTCTGGTCCTGGCCCTCAACACAATCCAGGTCCTGTTCACCATCCATGTCTACTTGTCCTTCAAACTTTTCCTCTATCATCTACCATACAGAAGCCCTATTTCTCTGCCTACCTGTCATCCCTGTCCACCTGATTCCCTCTACAGCCACTACCTCTGTACTCCTGCTCTCTACTTCCCACCAGTTTTTTTTCCTCCTGCCCCCATTTGGTCACCATCTTTTTCCTCTTGTCTCCTGTCTCCCTTTCCGTCATCCCTCTTTAAGCCACTAGCCCACTCTCCCTCACCCCTATACTATCTATATCTTCCTACACGCTGCCCACCCAGCATCTGCATCCTTCTAGTGTTTCCTATCCACTATCCTTGTCCTCTTGCCCATTCACCATTCTTTCCAATGACACTGTCTTCCCCCATGCTACCACCACCCCACTCCCAGAATAGACAACTCTATGGTTAAAACACAGGCTCTACTTCTTTAAGTCTGGGATGCTAATGTTTCCTCTGTCCTATTCCCCATGATCATAAGGGAGCATTCCCTGAGCCTCACTTTTCCTCTCTAGATAGTAAGGATTAGGAAGTGGCTGAAATTAACTAGATCTACTCATATCCATCATGACCCTGTTCCACCCCCCGCCCCCTCCCACTACATATTCTCACTGTCTCCTGGGACTCTATCTCTTTCTTCTCCAGGGCACTTATGGAACTCAAGACTCCTTGGTTTTACTCTCTAGTACAATCTTAGATGATGGAAAGGCTCAAGATGAGACTTCTCATGGCCCTAAAAGTCACCCTAGATCTGGCCCTGGCTTCTGACTCTGGCTTCTTGCTATGCACTCTTGGGTCAATACTCACAGATGACAAGGTAGCTCAAAGGCCACTGCAGAAGCATCAGACTCTGGAAGTGACTAGGCTGCTTGGAATGAGGCATGATTCTCGGGAGCCTGACGGAGGCAAAGATCTCAGAACAGTGTTCCAACCAAAGGTGCCACCAGCCTCTGGAAGTTCACTTAATAGTGAATGCATATGATTGCACCTGCCCTCTTCCCTCTTGTCCTTCCCTGCCCCCCACCCACTGCAGGGGCAGGCTCTGAAGTACAAGGACTGCCCCGTCAGGTCTGGTCTGGCTCATTTGCCCTTTGACTCTCTTTCCTAGGATTATTAGGACATCAAGATGGAGAAAGGTGAGAATGACTGCCATGTAGTCAGAGTGACACAGGGACCTAGAGAAGGTGAAACCCCCTCACAGGCTGCTCAGAAGCTATAGGGATTGTGACCTTAGGGAAATGACTGCTGGGAAGGGAGTTCTGGGGATTTGTGATGTGGGGAGCACCTGGGATTTGGCCTTTGTTGCCCTGAAGCAGCCTGCTTTGGGGCTGCCCCACCTTTAACTTTTATTATAAAAATTTCCAAACACACAAAAAGCTAGAAGAGGCAACAAATTTTATCTTCATGTTCATCTTCAACAACTATTAATATTTTTCCATACTTGTTTCATTTATCTCCCCACCTTTTTTTTCTTGGAGTATTTTAAAGCAGTTCTAAGATAGCGTGTCATTTCACCCCTAAATACATCACTATGCATCTACAAAAAATACAGATGTTTTCTTCCATATTACCCTTAACAAATTTAATAATTCCTTAATAATATCTAATATCCAGTCCATATTCAAATGGCTTTCTATAGTTGGCCAATTTGAATCAGAATCCAAACAAGGTCCACTGGTTATATTTGGATGTTACGTGTCTCATGTCTCAGTCTCTTGCTCTCTGTCTGTCATCATAAAATAGAAGCCAGATACAGAAAACCACTTAAAACAAATGTATGGGTTAATGAATTATTATAAGACAAACATCTTGTAACCACCACTTGATGAAGAAGATGAACTTTTCTCTCCACCCCAGGATGCTCTCCATGTGCCCCATTCCAATCACAATCCACTTCCTCCTCCCAAAGTAACCATTATCTTGACATTTAGAGTCATCTTTTCCTGCATTTCTATGGTTTTCTTACCTAAGTGTACTTCCCTAATGACTATGGTTTAGTCTCCCCCATTTTAAATATTGATATGTTGTTGAAGTTTTCTCTCTCTCTTTTTTACTTTTTTTTTTAGGCAGGATCTCACTCTGTCACCCAGGCTGGAGTGTAGTGGCGCAAACACAGCTCACTGCAGCCTCAATCTCCCAGGCTTAAGTGATCCTCCAGCCTCAGCCTCCCGAGTAATTGGGACCACAGGTGCGCACCATCATGCCTGGCTAATTTTTTATTTTCTGTAGAGATGGGGTGTTACCATGTTGCCCAGGCTGGTCTTGAACTCATGAGCTCAAGAAATCCTCCCACCTCAGCCTCCCAAAGTGCTGGGATTACAAGCATGAGCCACCGCACCTGGCCATTTTTACTTTTTAATTTGGAATAATTTTAGATTTATGAGAGAGTTGCAAAGACAGTACATAGAGTTCCCTACACCCTTCGTGTAGCTTCCCCTTTATGTTAACGTCTTATAAAACAATGGTATATTTATCACAACTAAGAAACCAATTTTGGTGCATTTATATTTACTAACCAGGTTTTATTTGTATTGTATCAATTTTTTTCCACAAATGTCCATTTTCTGTCCCAGGATCCCATTGGAATCTCACATTGCATTTAATCATCATCTCTCCTTTGTCTCCTCCAATCTGTGACAGCGTCTCTGTTTTTATTTTATTTTATTTTTTTAACCACATACTCAAATTGGGTTAGTTTCTCGGTCTTTCCGTGGCTTCCATGACTTTGGTGCTTTTGAAGAGTTTAAGTCGGTTCCCCTCCATCCCTTTCCTTTCCTTATGCTTTAGCTGTTGAAGAACCCACAGCATTTGACCTGTAGAATTTCCCACAGTTTGGATTTTGCTTATCTCATACTTACCTAGGGTGCTTCAGCATGTTCCTCTGTATTTCTTGCAGATTGATAGCTGGATTCAAAGACTATAGTGATTCAGATTTGATCCCTTTGTCAAGATCTTAATTTTCTTTTAATATAGAACAATCTCCCTTCCTCCCCTCCTTTTTTCCCATGCCACTGACTTAGTGAAGACTGTTTTTCTTTGGAGTAAGCCAGTCTTCCAAGCTTCCATGAGCAGGATTGGGGTGTGGAACATGATTCCTAGGTGAGTCTCAAATACAGGCCAAAGTGGGAGGGGGGAAGCAAAGCCCTCATTTCTCTCCTGGACTCTTGTTGTAACTTTATGCCCATTAAAGCAAACGTGGTTGTGTGTGTGTGGTTTTTGGTTTTGTTTTTTGCTTTTTCCACCTGAAGATTACATGCTTCTAAAGAGATTGGGACCATATCTTATTTGTCAGTATATCTGCTCCTAATGCCTGAAAGCCCTAGGGCCTCGGCGTTAAGAGGAGGATCAGTAAGTGAGGATCTTAGTTTGGGGTCTATGATTGGATGATTTCTTACACGTAATGAGATCACTAGAGTCCTATGGGGGCATGTGTCCTGGGGACTTGAGTGGGGGGATGAGAGGCCATACAGAAACAGAAGACAAGCAACACATTACAAAAGGGGAGAAGAAAGAATGAGAGAAAGGAAGGCAGGCGCTCACCTTTGAGGCACTTTGGCAAAAGAAAAAGTTCTGCCTACTTTGCCCTCCCATTCTAGGTCTTCCTGTTTACTGGAAACCAGCCTGGCCCTAGAGCAAATGTTAGCACTCAGGTCTTAGGGCACCACTGCCCTACTGATGTGTTGACATCCTGTGGTTGAGGATGGAGACTCGCCCCTGATAATATGGGGGAGATTAGCACTCTGTCTTTCCAGAATAGAATATCCTGGGCCTACACCAACTCCCTCTTCATACTCTCTCATCCTTGTAAATTGTCTTCTCCAGGAAGCAAGCCTCCTGGGTTAACTTTTAATAATATGTGAATTCTCAGTTTTTCTCCTCTATTTCCTCCTGCCTCCCTTGGAAAAAAAAGGAAGTAAGTTGTTGAGAAGACATTCAAGCTAAGAGAGTTGATCTGTATATATATTTTTCTTTTTAGCGCTAGATCCCAACCATTCCCTTAGTATTTTAACGTTTACAATGCCATGGATCTCCACATGATAATACGTAACAAACTAAAGCCACTATATATATACATCTTGACAGTATTTATATGCATTTGAAAGAAAAGTGTGCTGCAAGCATATTATTCATTTTAAACAATGCTTGGGTCAGGTAGAGGTTTCCGGAATCCTTGTAATAATTAAGTTACTCCTCCACTCCTCAGAGGTTTGCACCTGCAGGTTGGAAACAATGGCTTGCTTGCTTTTTTCCAAAGCGGAAATTTATTTCCTTTTTTTTCTGATTATGAAAATAATCCATGTAAATCATAAAATTTTCAGAGCACTCAGAAAAGTAAAAGGAAACAAAAGTCATTCATAATCTCACTACCCAGAAATGACCACTGTTAACTGTTAACATCCTGGTATCTATCTTTCTTGACTTTCTGTCTATACAAATACAAGCATAGGTATAGAGTCACTGTTAAGAGTTCGGGCTCTTGAGTCCAACATATCTAAGTCTATGTCTCAGCTCTGCCACTTAAGTGAACTATGGCAGATGATTCAATCTCTTAGTGCCTCCGTTTCCTCATAAGTAAAAAGATAATTATAATACCCACATCACAGAGTTGTCAAGAAGTTAGAATAATTCACGTGAAGCATTTTGATCAGCACCTTGCTCATATATATGATCATATTAAAAGCTCAATACATGTTAGTTATATATATTAACCAAAATGGGATTATATTCTATGTCCCATTTTGTAACCTGCTTTTTCACCCAAAAATATATCGTGGGCATTTTTCATGTCAATCTTCTTCTATAACATCATACATAGCATTTCATTGTATGGGTATGCTATAATTCATTTAACCCATCTCCTATTATGGAGGAAGCACTTATTTTTAGATATGTCTCTTTCACGCTCTGGTCAGATCTTTAGCTCTTTTAATGGTAGGTGAAATGTCACTGATCAGAAACCCTCCTTTACTTGGAGCCTTCTCAATGGCACTGCTATGTCCTCTCCCCCAGCACTTCCTAGGAGTTAGTGGTACAGAAAGTGAAATGCGTTTTTTTTTTTTGAGACAGAGTCTCACTCTTGTCCCCTAGGCTGTAGTGCAATGGCATGATCTCAGCTCACTGCAACCTCTGCCTCCTGGGTTCAAGCGATTCTCCTGACTCAGCCTCCTGAGTAGCCACCTGGCTAATTTTTGTATTTTTAGTAGAGACGGGGTTTCATCATGTTGGCCAGCCTGGTCTCGAACTCCTGACCTCAACTGATCCACCCGTCTTGGCCTCCCAGAGTGCTGGGATTACAGGCGTGAGCCACCGCGCCCGGCCTGTGAAATGTATTCTTAAGCTTCCATCAACCTGGGTAGGTTCCAGGGATTAGGTAGCCAGGTTAGCAGAATCAGCCTCTCTCTCCAAGGAGATGACCATGTCTGAACAAAGGGCTTGATTTTCTTCTCCAAACAACTCAGGAAGCACACGCCATGGTCTGAATGTGTTCCCCAAAGTTCATGTGTTAGAAACTTAATTCCAAATACAATGCTGTTAAGAGGTGGGCCTTTAAGGGATAATTAATGTCATTATCACAGGAAGGGGCTAGTTATCATGGGAGTAGGTTCTTTATCACAAGAGGGGATTCATTATAAAAAGAAGTTTGGCGCTTTCTTGCTCTCACTCTTGCTCTTCTGCCTTCTACCATGGGATGACGCAGTAGGAAGATCCTCACCAGACGCAGGCCCCTTAAGTTTGGACTTCTCAGACCCCAGAACTAGAAGAAATAAATTTATTTTCTTTGTGAATTACCCAGTCTGTAGTATTCTGTTATGGCAACACAAAATTGTCTAAGACAGCAGGTTTCATGAAGGCCCACAGTATCCTACTAGACCTGGCAGGGCTGTTGTTTGGATTCACCTCAGTTAAATTGAGGAAATGTTTAAATGCAAGCTAAGTCCAGGGCTGAGGTGAAGCCTGGAAAAATGAGACTTGTAAGTCCCATCACTGAGGTCAGCCTGTACCCAGGATAAACTAGGTAAGAAATCCGTGTTTCATCAGTGTCTTGGTTTCTAGGCTTTTCTATTGTTTTGTTTTCCTTTTGAGAAAAATTCAGTCAGCTCACCTGAACTAATGATCAGTGTTTTTCAATTTCCTAGGCCAGAATGTCTGGGGCATCCAGGGATTTTCTTGGTATCTGGGTGGTCCTGGCCACCCTACCTGAATGACATATTTTTAAAAAAGTAATAGCTAAAAGAAAACCTGGGAATGTGGAGAACTGGTTGTTAGTAAGGACATGATCCTTTCCTTTTGTTTTTGTTTTCTTAATGTGACATCAAGAAATTGTAGTAATCGTAATCCTTGGCGAATGACATACTTTCATTGTTTTATGAATGTCCTTCTTTTCTATGTATCCATGTATGTATGTATGTATGTATGTATGTATGTATGTATGTATCTATCTATCTATCTACCTACCTGCCTACCTATCTATCTACCTACCTGCCTACCTATCTATCTTTATTGATCCAGGTTTTTCCAGTTGGAATTTCCCTCTCGAGCACTACACATGTAAAGTACTGTCTTGCCCCTCGACCACAAGTTAGCAGCTACTTATCTGGCCTTGGTCTCCACTTTCTTCTCTGAGAGCTGAAGGTATCTTCTTGATGCTACAGCTTTGGTAATAGAATTCTTCTTTCCCTTATCTTCAGTCCCTGGCCTGTAAGAATTCATCAGAGCAGATTCAAACTCTCAAGTGAGTTCTGTCACAATAGGATGTGGGCAGCAAATAGCTAAAATAGGTCACAGAGGATGAAGAGGTGTCAACATTCTCCTAAGCCAATGTTTGGTCATATGAGGATCTAGGTATCAAGACACAACTTGATGTTCTAAGATCTGGAAGGTCAGCAAGTAGGGAGGTCAAGGCAAAAATAAACCAAGAGGGAAGGCCACTCCAAAAAGCGGCAAAGCCAGTGGAAACCACCCAGGCCTAGTCCTAGGTCAAAGGTTAGTGGATATCAAAAGGGCAAGTGATCTTGGTCTCTCTGTCTGGATGATTAGAACAATCAGACAGGAGTCTTGCCATTTTCACACCTGCTTTGACATGCTGGGCCAGGCTGTCATGCAGTGTCACTGGCTAACCTCAGCTTATACCCACGTTACTCTACCTGCATCTGGCTTTCTACCTTTTCATTTTAAACGTGTTTTTGTGCAAAACAATTGGATGAATTCATGCTGTAGGGTGTGTGTGTGTGTGTGTGTGTGTGTGTGTGTGTGTGTGTAAATAGCCAAGGTAGGGGCAGCAAAGATCGAGGATTTAATGCAGTGTGATAGCTGCAGGAGTGAAAACCATGGTGTGCAAAGAAAGAATCTATCATATCACAGAATGTGGCTAGGCAAATGCTATCTGGCAAGCTGCTTCCGTTTCTCCAACATGACTGAACTGTGAGGGACTGAGAACCCATCAGTCTGAAGGGCAATGGTTTATTGGCTGCAAACTCTCTGGGGCCTATGCACCCACCAGGGACTCTTTCTCATTCATTCTCAAGTCCAGGAATGGCTGCCTGTGCCCACTGGGTAACATTCATTCATCTCATACATTATATCCTTCATAAGTAGTTAACCCCATTGGCCCCTTGATGTTTAAGATCTTAGTTTCCCACTCTTTTCACCTTTAGTGTCAGAGAGACTACAAGAGACATCAAGAATCATAAAACTGGGCTGGGCGTGGTGGCTTGAGCCTGTAATCCTAGCAGTTTGGGAGGCTGAGGCAGGTGGATTACTTGAGGTCAGGAGTTC
The DNA here is from genome assembly GCF_006542625.1 of Nomascus leucogenys. Taxonomy (NCBI): domain Eukaryota; kingdom Metazoa; phylum Chordata; class Mammalia; order Primates; family Hylobatidae; genus Nomascus; species Nomascus leucogenys. Next base: position 62,090,897 of record NC_044406.1, on the reverse strand, counting down.
AAGACCAGCCTGGCCAACATGGTGAAACCCCATCTCTACTAAAAATACAAAAAATTAGCCAGACATGGTGGCGGGCACCTGTAATCCCAGCTACTCAGGAGGCTGAGGCAGGAGAATCACTTGAACCTGGAGGTGGAGGTTGCAGTGAGCTGAGATCACGCCATTGCACTCCAGCCTGGGCAACAAGAGCGAAATGCCATCTGAAAAAAAAAAATCATAAGATTTTTCATCTTCTCTTCTGGGAGAAGTAGCTGGTGTGGCTTGGCATTTCCAAGGCTTCGTCTTTATCTTCTAAGAGATGGCATGCTTGCCAAAGTTACTGTAGCTGCTGGGGCTGCAGGCGGAGAGGGATGCCCTTCACTGCAGGGTAGTGGGGAATTACATAAATTTTTATTGTCCTTAATATGTTCTCAAAACTAAACTAAACTTAGTGTATGGTTTATTCAGCCTCTGGGAATGAGAAAAACATCTTTTATGCCACAAAACTGTGACCTGTTACATAGAGGAGGCAGGGAGACCTAGAAGGAGTCAAGACCCACAAGCTGAGCCAGAGGTTGCAAACTCAAATATCTCTAGGGATCAGAGATATAGAGATGAGGGAACCAGGCTGAGAGTTGTAACAAGGAATGGTGGGGAGTATGTTGACCCAGAGAGGGCGTGTTCCTTCTAAAGGCCTTCAAATTTAGTTTCTCCAACTTTTTTAAGAAAAAACTTCAAACATACAGGAAGGTTGAAAGAATAGTATAATAAACAACTGTATATCATCTACCTCTCAAATTCGACAATTAATATTGTACATATTTATTTTCTCTCTCTGTACATATATGCATATGTACATGTATACATGTGTACATGTGCATATATGTATGTATGTGTGTCTTGTTTCTCTGAACCATTTCGAATTTAAAAACAACCATAACTGTGCTGTCCACATAAAACACAACTACAAACAGATTTGGCCCAAGGGCTGCTAATTTGTTACCACAGGGGAAGGGCTGGTATGAGGTGCATAGACCAAGTGTTGGGCGCCAAGAGGAAGTCCTGGTAGTGCAATCAATAGCAGAGAGACCTGGCATGGAACAACGGGTGGACTAGCAGAAACAGGCATGGCCTTCTAGCTCCTTCCCTGTCTTATTGTTTCTGAAAAGAATATGTAATGCTTTTCAGATCTACTAGGGTTTTTTTTTATTTTCCTTTTTGTGTTAATTATGAAATGTATCATGCATATAAAAGAGTTGAAAGAATAATAATGCAAATACATGTGTGTCTGCCATCTGACTTAAGAAATAGATGCTACCAGTAGTTTCTAAGGCCCCTGTGTGCCTCTCCCTGTTCTCATTCCCCCGTGCCCTCCCCCACCATGAGTAACTGATATGTTTATCTATCATTCCGTTGATTTTATTTACAGTTCCATCACATATGTGTGTCTCCTTAAACAATAAAACATTTAGGTTTGTCTGCTTTTGACATAGAAACATTTTACACACACACACACACACACACACACACAGAGTATTCTTCTGTTACTTGATTGTTTTCACTCAACACTATGATTTTGATACTCATCTTTGTTGACATATGCAGCTCTGCTTTTTGTATTCCATTGTATGAATATGGATGTACCACAGTTCATTCATCCATATTCTTATTGATGGACATTTATATTGTTTTTTGCTATTATGTACATTGCTTCTAGAACATTCTATTTTATGTCTTCTGGTGCTCATGTGCAAAAGTTTCTCTAGGATCTATAACTAAGAGTGGAACTGCTGGGTTATACGGTCTGTGTGTATTCAATTGTACTAGAGCATACTAGATTGTTTTCCAAAGTGATTGCATCAGCATATGCCTTTGCCAGAGTGTGAGAGTTCACATTGCTCCATATCCTCTCTAACACTTGGCTTTAACTAACTTTAAAATTTTTGCCAGTCAGTTTAGTGTGAGATGCTACCTTGCTGTGGTTTTAATGTGCATTTCCTTAATTACTAATGAGTTTGGGTGTGTCAGTTCATATGTTTATGAGCAATATTTCTTCTGGAAAATTCTTGTCTATGTTGTTATTGATTTTTCTATTGGCTGTTTTCCTCTTATTGATTTGCAGGAGCTCTTGATATATTCCATATATTAATCCTTTGTCAGTTAGGTGCTGGAACTGTCAACATACCAATGTGCAGTGGGGTATGGAGGACATAGCCTCCAGAGCCAGACTACGTGGACTCAAATCCCAGCTCCACTTTTTACTAACTGTGAGATCTCACACAATTTAACCTCTCTGTGCCTCAGTTTCCTTAACCTCTTTGAGCTTCTTTGTTCTTATCTGTGAAGTACCTAATTCATAAGTTATGATGATGATTAATTGATTTAATATGTGTAAAGTATTTAGAATGGTGCCTGTTTCATAGTAATCAAGACAGTTTTTTTAAAAAAAGCTTTTATTTTAGGCTCTGGAGTACATGTGCAGGTTTGTTTTACAGGTAAACTCATGTCACAGGGGTTTGTCGTACAGATTATTTCATCACCCAGGTACTAAACCTAGCACCCATTCATTATTTTTTCTGATCCTCTCCCTCCTCCCTTCTTCCACCCACAAGTAGGCCCCAGTGTCTGTTTGTGTCCATGTGTTCTCATCATATGGCTCCCACTTATAAGTGAGAACAAAGGCATAGTTTTAAATAAAATGCTCCTCTGAGAGTAGCGATTTAAAAAAAAATTTATAAAGTAGCTTTTATTTTGTCACAATGTTTTCTCTTTTAAATTTCTAACAAAGTAATAAATTCAAGTAATAAAAAATAAAATAGTAAAGAGGGTTTATGATGAAAAGGAACAGTTAGTTATCTAACCCTGTCTCCATTTCCTAAGGGAAAATGATTTTAACTCATTCTGGTTTTAATTCTGGTGATTATCTCCCTAAGTCTAAACAATATGCTTTGATCTGTTCACTGAGGTATCTGAAGGGCTGTTGACAATGCCTGGCACATAGTAGGTGCTCAATAATATTTGTTGAATGAATTCTCCTTTTCCTAGTTGGTAGATTGTCTTTTCACTTTTTATTTATTTATTTATTTATTTATTTATTTATTTATTTGAGAGAGAGTCTCACTCTGTCACCCAGGCTAGAGTGCAGTGGTGCGATTTCAGCTCACTGCAACCTCCACCTCCTGGGTTCAAGGAATTCTTGTGCCTCAGCCTATCAAGTAGCTGGGACTACAGATGCACACCACAATGCCCAGCTAATTTTTGTATTTTCTGTGGAGATAGGGTTTTACCATGTTGGCCAGGCTGGTCTCAAATTCCTGGACTCTAGCAATCCGCCCACCTCAGCCTCCAAAGGTGTTGGGATTAAAGGCGTGAGCTACTTTGCCCAGCCCTTTTCCCTTTTTTAGAGATTTTTTTTCAAGTTCTTAATTTTAACTTGGTTGAATTTATCAGTCCTTTCTCTCGAGGTTTATACTTTTTGCGTGTTGTTTAATCAATTCTTCCCCATCTGAGGTTTTAAAGATATTTTCCTATGAATTTTCTTCCTAAATTTTAAGTCTGTTTTTCTTAAAAATTTATTCATAACTTTAGGGAAAAGAAAGGGCTGCAAAAATAGCAGGTTTAGATAGTTACAGAAAAGAGTCTCCGCAAATATTGACCGGGGTGATTCTTAGTCTGTAAATGGGGCTGGGCTAAGCCTCTTGGCTCCTCTTCAAGCTCCTTCCCTGATGTTTTTAGTGTCAGGGCCGAGCCTTCCATCCTAGCCCTCCTCTGCCAACCACTGCTACCTCACATTTTCTCTAGCTAAGATTCCTTGAAGAAAAGTACAAGTAAAAGGACTTAAGTGAAGTCTATTTTATATCTCATTCATTTGTTCAGCAAATATTTATTGTGTGCTATGTTTCATGCAGTGGTCTAAGTGCTGGGGTTACAGAAGTGAAGTAGACAAAGTCTGTCCTCATGATGCTTACATTCTAGGGAGAGAAGACAACAGCAAACACATATATAATATAATATAACATAATATAATACCAAGCTGTGCTACATTCTGCAAAATAAAAGAAATCAGAGTAAGGGGGCTGGGGAATGGGTTGCAATTTTAGATAGGTTGGCAAGGGAAGGCATGTGGCTCTAGGGGAAATGTCACTGTAGACAGAGAGAATAGCAGGTACAAAGTCCTTGAGGCAGGAGCATGCTTCACTTGTTCAAGGGGCAGCAAGTGGGCCAGTGTGGTGAGCAACAAGTAGAGAAAGGAGCAGGAAGTGGGGTCAGAGAGGTAGTGGTAGGGTTAGCCATGGCAAGTCTTTGAGGACATAAGTTACCCTGAGTCATCAATGACTGCCTATTGGGCAGTAGCAAGTTGTAGGGCTGGATTTCTATTCTGGTCTCTTGGTCCCTGGTTTCTCTTCCCTTCACTACCCATTTAATCTTTTGAAATTTCCCTTTGCACTTGTCACTTTCAGGTACTATTGCTTATGAGATAAAGGCCAAATTTCACAGTCTCTGAAAGCTCTCCCATGTTGTTCCCTGCACCTGGAATACCCACACATCTCTTCTTTGCCCAAGGTGGCATGACCAACCCAGTCAAGACAAGAAGCCAGTTTTCTTGACTCTCCGTTGTAACAATAAGAACATGTTAGAACTAGAATGATTTCTGTTAGTTGGGATGTAGGTTCAGTGCATGTGACAGAGATCCAAAATAAAATATGGCTTAAATAAGTTAAAGATCTATCTCTTTCTTTCTCTCAGTCACCACAAGGTATCTGCGTTACTGTGGCAGTTCTGCTCAGTGAAGTTGTTAGGGGCCCGGGCCCCTCCATCCCTGGGGTGTTGGCCTTACTTGCATTATCCACGCTGGTTCATCACCAGGTCTCCCTAGACCATTGTAATAGCCTCTTAATGACCTCCCTGCTTTGGCATTTGCCCTATTAAATTCTATTTTCTACAAGACAGCTAGAGGAAGGCTTCTAAACTGTAGGCCAGATTTTGCCATTCCCTGCTCAAAGCCCTTCCAATGATGACGACAATCTCTAGACACTGATGTGCAGTGATTTCCAGAATATATTTTAGTGAAAAAAGCAAGATACAGAGCAGCATATATAGTAATACTACCTTTTGGGCTAAATGGGGGGAACAATATATATATTTTTTTTATATATTATATACATTATTATATATTATATAGAATATGTATTTGCACATATATAAAACATGTTTATATATATGTACAAATACATATATATAGAAATGCTTTTATTGCAAAAAGTACTCTAGAAGGAAAACAAACCCCAAATTAACAAAAATGGTTATCTGTAGGGAGAGGGGAGGGACAGGTTAGAGGGGGTGGAGATGGAAGTGAGATGTCTCTGAATATACTGTATCATATCAGCTAATAAGTGTGGAGGGAATGATAGAAATAGAAAAACATTATTGTACAACCTCTGATGAAATAATAGTGTTAGTCAATGATGATCATTGGCTGCTAAAACCATGAGGTGAAAGGTTGATGTAGAATGTCACAATGAAAAGATCACGCTGTCACCACCTGCACTTCTGATCAATCTTAGAATCACTAAAAGTGGGGCAACCTATACTTATGAAGTATAAGTATACTTCATATATATGAAGGACCTACCTATACTTATTCTTACCTCTAAAGTTAATCCTGAATCTAAACAAGCCTTGGACTAACTTTCAGTTTACAGGAAATGGAATAAAGGAACAAATTAAAAGATACCACAGGGAAGCAAACAGAGAAATCCAGAATCCAGGACTTTTTACAGGACAGTAATCCAGTTTCTTTAAGAAGTCAGTGGATCCGGGCTTGGAGACATGTACCTGTAGTCCCAGCTACTTGGCAGGCTGAGGCAGGAAGATTGCTTGAGCCCAGGAGCTCTGGGCTGGAGTGTGCTATGTCAGTGGGGTATCTGCACTCAGTTTGGCACAAGTTTGGCATTGATATGGTGATCTCCTGGGAGCAGGGGACCACCAGATTGCTTAAGGAGGGGTAAACTGAGCCAGGTTGGAAATAGAGCAGGTCAAAACTCCAGTGCTGATCAGTAGTGGGATCGTGCCTATTAATAACCACTGCACTCATCCTGGGCAACATAGTGAGACCCCTTTTCTTAAAAATAAGTCCGTGGTATGAAAAAAGTGAGGGACAGGAGATGAAGGACTGCTTTAGATGAAAATAATTTATGGGACATCATAAACCAACTGGAAAAAATATTTTTAAGGCAATGAGGGAAATTTGACTATGGACTTAGCATTAGATGATACCAAAGGATTAATTTTGTTAGTTGTGATAATGGCTTTATTTTTATGTAAGAAAATATTCATATTTTTCAGATGTGACATATGTAAGGGTGAAATTTGCTTTAAAATACTTCAGCAAAAATAGAAAATTTGAAATAGATGAAGAAAGTGGCATTATCTTGATAATTGTTGAATCTAGGTGATGAATTTATGGAGGTTCATTATACTATTCTCTCTACTTTTGTATCTGTTTAGAAACTTTCCTAATAAAACATTTTAACTCCTCCAGCAATTCCTCCTCTCACTTAGAAAAAATATCCAAAGTCAACACCTTGATCCCTGAGGTCCTACTTGATCTAGTCCCTGTTACCTCTCTCACCTCATCTTCCATTCTCCCCCTGTTCATTTCACCCCAGCCAGTTACCAGGCAATCTTGCGGTTCCCTAAACATGCCAAGTAGATTCTTTCTCAGTATTTTTGTCCTTACTGGTCCCTTTGCTTGGACTGTTCTTCCCCCAGTGGCAGCTGGTTGCCTCACTTCATTCAGATCTCTATCCAAATAACACATTTCCAAGAAGGGTTTCTGTCAGCACCCCCGCTGAAATAGGACTCCCGCTGAGCCCTTGATTTTTCTTCACGGTACTTGTCACTACCTAATGGTGTGGCTTGCTTACTTGATTGATTGTCTGCCTCCCTAAAGTAGAATACAAACTCTCTGAAGGCAGAGTCTTTGTTTTATTCAGTGCTGCAATCCCAACATCTGTTAGGTTGGCACAAAAGTAATTCTTTTTTTTCCTTTTCTTTTTTTTTTTTTTTTAAGACAGAGTCTCACTCTGTCACCCAGGCTGGAGTGCAGTGGTGTGATCTCAGCTCACTGCAACCTCTGCCTCCCGGGTTCGAGCGATTCTTCTGCCTCAGCCTCCTGAGTAGCTGGGACTACAGGCACGCGCCACCATGCCTGGCTAATTTTTGTATTTTTAGTAGAGACAGGGTTTCACCATATTGGCCAGGCTGGTGTCGAACTCCTGACCTTGTGATCTGCCTGCCTCGGCCTCCCAAAGTGCTGGTACAGGCATGAGCCACTGCACCCGGCCTTAGTGCAAAGGTAGTTCTATTAGGTTGCACCAACCTAATAGAACAGTGGTTGCCACACAGTAGGAACTCCATAAGCATTTGTTAAAATAACCAAAGAACAGGGTAGTGATCACTTGAAAGCACTGAGTGATTTGTCAGGTTGACACATTTGCTGAACTGCTAATCCTCTACGAACACCATGTGCTATAATGACCTGTATATGCCATATGGTGTGAGAGATCTCAGAGATAAGAGTGAGGCATCTCCCAGGCTCTGCTTGTCTTCAGGGAGGACTTGTTTGCACAGATGCTTTGGGGCTGTGTTACCTGGCTCACCTCCAGGCAGTTGGTTTGTAAAGGGGGTGGAGCCCTCCTCTAGCTATCAGCATGACTGCTCTGTTTTCTGACTCACCAGTTCCCTGTCCAAGGCCATCCCTAAGCTCTTATTTTCTTCCAGTTACTGGGGAAAACAGGAAAACTGGTTGTTGAGAAAAAGCGCCACCAGGTCTTGGGAGCCAGCATGTAGGCTCTAAATGTTTTTAATTCTTCCTCAGACATCATGCCTTGAGACTGTGGTGGTTTATGTTGTGGAGGCCTGAAAAGAGTGAGTTCCCTGTGACAGTCGTGGATCTGGCAGCAGCAGTGAGTCTGAAGGTCTGTTTCCTTCCCTCAACAAGGAACTGTTCCCCTATCTACATTACATCCAACCTCTCCCTTGTCCCTCTTGATACTTTCTTGTTATGCGGTGACCGAATAGAAGTGAGCTTGGGCCTGTGGCACCTGAGGGATGCCTGAGCAGAGGCCCCATTCATTTCTTTTCAGCTCAACAAATGCTAAGGGACCTTGACCACTGATTTTGCTGCACATGAGGATAATAGTGTTGTGCCATTGGGTTGGAGTCTTGCTTCTGCCTAAAAAGCACCAGGGCCAAGGAAAAACATTTGTAGGCTCCGAGGGGGGCCCCACTGTTTTCTCTTAAGGGAAGAGACCACAAAGGAACTGCAAACAGAGGGACTCTAAATCCCCAGCCCATCTTCTGAGAGTCCCTTCGGCTTTTTCTGTTATTTTTATGGTTTGATGATTTAAATGAAACTCTTTAATCTAATTACAATACACTTAGGTATACGGCATGACATTTTAGCTCTTTCCTCCAAATAATAGCTTACTTCCCCTGTAGCACCATTTATTGAACAATCCACCTCTTCCTTGTTTATTTGTGAGGCTTCCTTTATCCTGTATTCAGTGTGTGTGTGTGTGTGTGTGTGTGTGTGTCTGTGTGTGTGTACACACAGACATATATATATATATATGTTATTTCGACTGTTTATTCTTTCAGATGAATTTTAGAATAAATTTCTTACATTTCAGACAAAACCCTGTTAGTATTTATGTACATTAAACATTCAATTTAATTTGGAAATAATAGCTTCACAACATTGAATTGTCTCATCCAGGAACATGGTAAATCTCTCTGTTTATTCCCACATTCCTTTATGTATCTCATTAATGTTTGTAGCTCTTTCTCCCATTGTGTTTTCTGGTCTGGTTGTTATTGGCATATAGGAAAAGTTTATTTTTGTGTATATTATCTTGTATTTAGCTGAACTATCTTATCAATTCTAACAATTTCTCAGCTTCTTGTCTTGAGTTTTTAAAGTAAACAACCATATTGTTTGCAAATAACTTACAGCTTAGTTGTTCCTGGGCCAAGTTCAGACATTAGGCTCTCATAAAGTAAACTCAAATCCTATTGGCACAATATAATAATACATGGTAATTTGTTCCTGAAGACTCATCTCACACTGTAAAAATGCCAAAATTGATCATGAAAATAAATGAAAAGAAAATCCAAATATATTACTTTAAAAACTCTTGCTAGCTATGTAAAACCAAACATGCAATAGAAATGCTACATCATAAATGCTTCTGTTGGATTGACTAGCCTAAAAAAAAAAAGAAATGCTTCTTTTGGAGGATTATTTTTTCTCAGAGACTGGACTATCTCAGATGCCTTAAAATAGACATCCATTGTGAAGAACATATGAAAAACTACTGAATTTGTACACTTTAAAAGAATGAATTATATAGTATATTAGTGTGTTCTCATGCTGCTAATAAAGACATACCTGAGACTGGGTAGTTTATAAAGGAAAGAGGTTTAATTGACTCACAGTTCAGCATGGCTTGGGAAGCCTCAGGAAACTTACAATCGTGGTGGAAGAGGAAGCAAACACATCCTTCTTGACATGGCAGCAGGAAGGAGAATAATGACTGAAGAGGGGAAAAGCCCCTTATAAAATCATCAGATCTCATGAGAACTCACTCACTATCACAAGAACAGCATGAGGGTAACCACCCCCATGATTAAATTACCTCTCAGCCAGGCGCAGTGGCTCATGCCTGTAATCCTAGCACTTTGGGAGGCCTAGGCAGGTGGATCGCCTGAGGTCAGGAGTTCTAGACCAGCCTGGCCAACATGGCGAAACCCCGTCTCTACTAAAAATACAAAAATTAGCCTGGCATGGTGGCGGGTTCCTGTAATCCCAGGTACTCAGGAGGCTGAGGCAAGAGAATGGCTTGAGCCCGGGAGGCAGAGGTTGCAGTGAGCCGAGATTGCACCACTGCACTCCAGCCTGGGAGACTGAGCAGGACTCTGTCTCAAAAAATAAAAATAAAAATAAAAATAAAAAACTCTCACTACGTCCCTTCCACAACACATGGGGATTATGGGAATTACAATTCAAGATGAGATTTGGGTAAAAACACAGCCAAACCATCATTCTGCCCCTGGCCCCTCCCAAATCTCATGTCCTCACATTTCAAAACACAACCATGCCCTTCCAACAGTCCCCCAAAGTCTTTTTTTTTTTTTTTGAGACAGAATCTCACTCTGTCACGCAGGCTGGAGTGCAATGGTGCAATCTGTCACCCAGGCTGGAGTGCAATGGCGCAATTACAACAATTGGCTAATTTTTGTGTTTTTAGTAGACATGGGGTTTCACCATGTTGGCCAGGCTGGTCTCGAACTCCTGACCTCAGAGGATCCACCTGCCTTGGCCTCCCAAAGTGCTGGGATTACAGGGGTGAGCCACTGCACCTGGCTGTTCCAAAGTCTTAACTCATTCCAGCATTAACTCAAAAGTCTAAATCCAAAGTCCCATCTGAGACAAGGCAAGTCTCTTCTGCCTATGAGCCTGTAAAATCAAAAGCAAGTTAGTTACTTCCTAGATATAATGGGGTACAGGCATTGGGTAAATATACCTGTTCCAAATGGGAGAAATTGGACAAAACAAAGGGGCTACCGACTCCATGCAAGTCCTAAATCCAATTAGGCAGTCATTAAACCTTAAAGTTCCAAAATGATCTCTTTTGACTCCATGTCTCACATCCAGGTCATACAGACTTGGAAGGTGGGCTCCCATGGTCTTGGGTAGCCCTGCGCCTGTGGCTTTGCAAGGTACAGCTCCCCTCCTGGCTTCTTTCACAGGCTGGCATTGAATGTCTGTGGCTTTTCCAGGTACATGGTGCAAGCTGTGGATGGATCTACCATTCTGTGGTCTGGAGGATGGTAGCCCTCTTCTCACAGCTCCACTAGGCAGTGCTCCAGTGGGGACTCTGTGTTGGGGCTTCAACCCCACATTTCTCTTCTGCACTGCCCTAGCTGAGGTTCTCCATGAGGGCCCTGTCCCTTCAGCAAACTTCTGCCTGGACATGCAGGCATTTCCATACATCCTCTGCAATCTAGGTGGAGGTTCCCAAACCTTGATTCTTGACTTCTGTGTACCCACAGGCCCAACACCACATGGAAGCTTCCAAAGCTTGGAGCTTGCACCCTCTGAAGCACAGCCTCAGCTGTACCTTGCCCCTTTTAGCCATAACTGGAGCAGCTGGGACACCAGGCACCAAGTTCTTAGACTGCACACAGCAGGGAGGCCCTGAGCCCAGCCCACTAAACCACTTTTTCCTCCTAGGCCTCCAGGCCTGTGATGGGAGAGGCTGCCACTAAGGTTTCTGACATGCCCTGGAGACATTTTCCCCATTGTCTTGGTGATTAATATTTTGGCTCTCTGTTACTTATGCAAATTTCTGCAGCCGGCTTGAATTTCTCCTCAGAAAATGGGTTTTTCTTTTCAGTCTCATGGTCAGGCTGCAAATTTTTCAAACCTTTATGCTCTGTTTCCTCTTGAACACTTTGCCACTTAGAAATTTCTTCTGCCAGGTGGAGCCAAGATGGCCAAATAGGAACTGCTCCAGTCTACAGCTCCCAGCATGAGCAACCTAGAAGAGAGGTGATTTCTGCATTTCCAACTGAGGTACTGGGTTCACATCACTGGGGAGTGCCAGACAGTGGGTGCAGGACAGTGGGTGCAGCACACCGTGCATGAGCCGAAGCAGGGCGAGGCATTGCCTCACCTGGGAAGCACAAGGGGTCAGGGAATTCCCTTTCCTAGTCAGAGAAAGGGGTGACAGATGGCACCTGGAAAATCGGGTCATTCCCACCCTAATACTGTGCTCTTCCAACGGGCTTAACAAATGGCACACCAGGAGACTATATCCCACATCTGGCTTGGAGGGTCCTACGCCCATGGAACCTTGATCATTGCTAGCACAGCAGTCTGAGATCAAACTGCAAGGCGGCAGTGAGGCTGGGGGAGGGGCGCCCGCCATTGCTCAGGCTTGAGTAGGTAAACAAAGCGGCTAGGAAACTCAAACTGGGTGGAGCCCACCACAGCTCAAGGAGGCCTGCCTTCCTCTGTAGGCTCCACCTCTGGGGGCAGGGCACAGACAAACAAAAGACTGCAATAACCTCTGCAGACTTAAATGTCCCTGTCTGACAGCTTTGAGGAGAGTAGTGGTTCTCTCAGCACGCAGCTTGAGATCTGAGAATGGGCAGACGGCCTCCTCAAGTGGGTCCCTGACTCCTGAGTAGCCTAACTGGGAGGCACCCCCGAGTAGGGGTGGACTGACACCTCACACGGCTGGGTACTCCTCTGAGACAAAACTTCCAGAGGAATGATCAGGCAGCAGCATTTGCGGTTCACCAATATCCGCTGTTCTGCAGCCACCGCTGCTGATACCCAGGCAAACAGGGTCTGGAGTGGACCTCCAGTAAACTCCAACAGACCTGCAGCTGAGGGTCCTGAGTATTAGAAGGAAAACTAACAGACAGAAAGGACATCCACACCAAAAACCAATCTGTAGGTCACCATCATCAAAGACCAAAGGTAGATAAAACCACAAAGATGGGGAAAAAACAGAGCAGAAAAACTGGAAACTCTAAAAATCAGAGCGCCTCTCCTCCTCCAAAGGAACACAGCTCCTCACCAGCAATGGAACAAAGCTGGACAGAGAATGACTTTGATGAGTTGACAGAGGAAGGCTTCAGAAGATCAAACTACTCCAAGCTAAAGGAGGAAGTTTGAACCAATGGCAAAGAAGTTAAAAACTTAAAAAAAAATTAGACAAATGGAGAACTAGAATAACCAATGCAGAGAAGTCTTTAAAGGACCTGATGGAGCAGAAGACCACGGCACGAGAACTACGTGACGAATGCACAAGCCTCAGTAACTGATACGATCAACTGGAAGAAAGCATATCAGCGATGGAAGATGAAATGAATGAATTGAAGTGTGAAGAGAAGTATAGAGAAGAAAGAATAAAAAGAAACGAACAAAGCCTCCAAGAAATATGGGACTGTGTGAAAAGACCAAATCTACGTCTGATTGGTGTACCTGAAAGTGACAGGGAGAATGGAATCAAGTTGGAAAAAACTCTGCAGGATATTATCCAGGAGAACTTCCCCAATCTAGCAAGGCAGGCCAACATTGAAATTCAGGAAATACAGAGAAGGCCACAAAGATACTCCTCGAGAAGAGCAACTCCAAGACACATAATTGTCAGATTCACCAAAGTTGAAATGAAGGAAAAAATGTTAAGGGCAGCCAGAGAGAAAGGTCGGGTTAACCACAAAGGGAAGCCCATCAGACTAACAGCAGATCTCTCAGCAGAAACTCTACAAGCCAGAAGAGAGTGGGGGCCCATATTCAACGTTTTTAAAGAAAAGAATTTTCAACCCAGAATTTCATATCCAGCCAAACTAAGCTTCATAAGTGAAGGAGAAATAAAATACTTTACAGACAAGCAAATGCTGAGAGAATTTGTCACCACCAGGCCTGTCCTAAAAGAGCTCCTGAAGGAAGCACTAAACATGGAAAGGAACAACTGGTACCAGCCACTGCAAAAACATACCAAATTGTAAAGACCATCAAGGCTAGGAAGAAACTACATCAACTAACGAGCAAAATAATCAGCTAACATTATAATGACAGGATCAAATTCACACATAACAATATTAACTTTAAATGTAAATGGGCTAAATGCTCCAATTAAAAGGCACAGACTGGCAAATTGGATAAAGAGTCAAGACCCATCAGTGTGCTGTATTCAGGAAACCCATCTCACATGCAGTGACACACATAGGCTCTAAATAAAGGGATGGAGGAAGATCTAACAAGCAAATGGAAACAAAAAAAGGCAGGGGTTGCAATCCTAGTCTCGGATAAAACAGACTTTAAACCAACAAAGATCAAAAGAGACAAAGAGAAGGCCATTACATAATGGTAAAGGGATCAATTCAACAAGAAGAACTAACTATCCTAAATATATATGCACCCAATACAGGAGCACCCAGATTCATAAAGCAAGTCGTTAGTGACCTAGAAAGAGACTTAGACTCCCACACAATAATAATGGGAGACTTTAACACCCCACTGTCAACATTAGACAGGTCAATGAGACAGAAAGTTAACAAGGATATCCAGGAATTGAACTCAGCTCTGCACCAAGCAGACCTAATCGACATCTACAGAAATCTCCACCCCAAATCAACAGAATATATATTCTTTTCAGCACCACACCACACCTATTCCAAAATTGACCACATAGTTGGAAGTAAAGCACTCCTCAGCAAATGGAAAAGAACAGAAATTATAACAAACTGTCTCTCAGACCACAGTGCAATCAAACTAGAACTCAGGATTAAGAAACTCACTCAAAACCACTCAACTACATGGCACTGAACAATCTGCTCCTGAATGACTACTGGGTACATAACGAAATGAAGGCAGAAATAAAGATGTTCTTTGAAACCAATGAGAACAAAGACACAACATACCAGAATCTCTGGGACACATTCAAAGCAGTGTGTAGAGGGAAATTTATAGCACTAAATGCCCACAAGAGAAAGAAGGAAAGATCTAAAATTGACACCCTAACATCACAATTAAAAGAACTAGAGAAGCAAGAGCAAACACATTCAAAAGCTAGCAGAAGGCAAGAAATAACTAAGATCAGAACAGAACTGAAGGAAATAGAAACACAAAAAACCATTCAAAAAATCAATGAATCCAGGAGCTGGTTTTTTGAAGATCAACAAAATTGATAGACTGCTAGCAAGATGAATAAAGAAGAAAAGAGAGAAGAATCAAATAGATGCAAATAAAATGACAAATGGGATATCACCACCGATCCCACAGAAATACAAACTACCATCAGAGAATACTATAAACACCTCTACACAAATAAACTAGAAAATCTAGAAGAAATGGATAAATTCCTCAACACACACACCCTCCCAAGACTAAACCAGGAAGAAGTTGAATCCCTGAATAGACCAATAACAGACTCTGAAATTGTGGCAATAATTAATAGCTTACCAACAAAAAAAAGTTCAGGACCACATGGATTCACAGCCGAATTCTACCAGAGGTACAAGGAGGAGCTGGTACCATTCCTTCTGACACTATTCCAATCAATAGAAAAAGAGGGAATCCTCCCTAACTCATTTTATGAGGCCAGCATCATCCTGATACCAAAGCCTGGCAGAGACACAACAAAAAAAAGAGAATTTTAAACCAATATCCTTGATGAACATTGATGCAAAAATCCTCAATAAAACACTGGCAAACCAAATCCAGCAACACATTGAAAAGCTTATCCACCATGATCAAGTGGGCATCATCCCTGGGATGCAAGGCTGGTTCAACATATGAAAATCAATAAATGTAATCCAGCATATAAACAGAACCAAAGACAAAAACCACATGATTATCTCAATAGTTGCAGAAAAGGCCTTTGACAAAATTCAACAACCCTTCATGCTAAAGACTCTCAATAAATTAGGTATTGATGGGATGTATCTCAAAATAATAAGAGCTATCTATGACAAACCCACAGCCAATATCATATTGAATGGACAAATACTGGAATCATTCCCTTTGAAAACTGGCACAAGACAGGGATGCCCTCTCTCACCACTCCTATTCAACATAGTGTTGGAAGTTCTGGCCAGGGCAATCAGGCAGGAAAAGGAAATAAAGGGCATTCAATTAGGAAAAGAGGAAGTCAAATTGTCCCTGTTTGCAGATGACATGATTGTATATCTAGAAAACCCCATTGTCTCAGCCCAAAATCTCCTTAAGCTGATAAGCAACTTCAGCAAAGTCTCAGGATACAAAATCAATGTGCAAAAATCACAAGCATTCTTATACACCAATAACAGACAAACAGAGAGCCAAATCATGAGTGAACTCGCATTCACAATTGCTTCAAAGAGAATAAAATACCTAGGAATCCAACTTACAAGGGATGTGAAGGACCTCTTCAAGGAGAACTACAAACCACTGCTCAATGAAATAAAAGAGGATACAAACAAATGGAAGAACATTCCATACTCATGGGTTGGAAAAATCAATATCGTGAAAACGGCCATACGGCCCAAGGTAATTTACAGATTCAATGCCATCCCCATCAAGCTACCAATGACTTTCTTCACAGAATTGGAAAAAACTACTTTAAAGTTCATATGGAACCAAAAAAGAGCCGACATTGCCAAGTCAATCCTAAGCCAAAAGAACAAAGCCAGAGGCATCACACTACGTGACTTCAAACTATATTACAAGGCTACAGTAACCAAAACAGCATGGTACTGGTACCAAAACAGAGACATAGACCAATGAAACAGAACAGAGCCCTCAGAAATAATGCCACACATCTACAACCATCTGATCTTTGACAAACCTGACAAAAACAAGAAATGGGGAAAGGAGTCCCTATTCAATAAATGGTGCTGGGAAAACTGGCTAGCCATATGTTGAAACCTGAAACTGGATCCCTTCCTTACACCTTATACAAAAATTAATTCAAGATGGATTAAAGACTTAAATGTTAGACCTAAAACCATAAAAACCCTAGAAGAAAACCTAGGCAATACCATTCAGGACATAGGCATGGGCAAGGACTTCATGTCTACAACACCAAAAGCAATGGCAACAAAAGCCAAAATTGACAAATGGGATCTAATTAAACTAAAGGGCTTCTGCACAGCAAAAGAAGCCACCATCAGAGTGAACAGGCAGCCTACAGAATGGGAGAAAATTTTTGCAACCTACTCATCTGACAGAGGGCTAATATCCAGAATCTACAATGACCTCAAATAAATTTACAAGAAAAAAACAAACAACTCCATCAAAAAGTGGGCAAAGGATATGAACAGACACTTCTTAAAAGACATTTATGCAGCCAACAGACACATGAAAAAATGCTCATCATCACTGGCCATAAGAGAAATACAAATCAAAACCACAAGATACCATCTCACACCAGTTAGAATGGCCATCATTAAAAAGTCAGGAAACAACAGGTGCTGGAGAGGATGTGAAAAAACAGGAACACTTTTACACTGTTGGTGGGACTGTAAATTAGTTCAACCATTGTGGAAGTCAGTGTGGCGATTCCTCAGGGACCTAGAACTAGAAATACCATTTGACCCAGCCATTCCATTACTGGGTATATACCCAAAGGATTATAAATCATGCTGCTATAAAGACACGTGCACACTTATGTTTATTGCAGCACTATTCCCAACAGCAAAGACTTGGAACTAACCCAAATGTCCAGCAATGATAGACTGGATTAAGAAAATGTGGCACATATACACCATGGAATACTATGCAGCCATAAAAAATGATGAGTTAGCATCCTTTGTAGGGACATGGATGAAGCTGGAAACCACCATTCTCAGCAAAGTATCGCAAGGACAAAAAACCAAACACCGCATGTTCTCACTCATAGATGTGAATTCAACAATGAGAACACATGGGCACAGGAAAGGGAACATCACACACTGGGGACTGTTGTGGGGTGGGGGAAGGGGGGAGGGATAGCATTAGAGATATTCCTAATGCTAAATGACGAGTTAATGGGTGCAGCACACCAACATGGCACATGTATACATATGTAACAAACCTCCACGTTGTGCACATGTACCCTAAAACTTAAAGTATAATAATAATAAGAAGTAAATAATAAATAAAAATAAAAGAAATTTCTTCTGCCAGATACCCCAAATCATCTCTCTCAAGTTCAAAGTTCCTCAGATCTCTGGGGCAGAGGCAAAATGCCACCAGTCTGTTTGCTAAACTATAGCAAGAATCACCTTTACTACAGTTCCCAACAAGTTCCTCATCTCCATCCGAGACCACCTCAACCCGGATTTCATTGTCCATATCACTATCAGCATTTTGGTCAAAGCCATTCAATAAGTGCCTAGGAAGTTCCGAACTTCCCCACGTCTTCCTGTCTTCTGAGCTCTCTAGGTCTCTAGGAGGTTCCAAACTTTCCCACCTTTTCCTGTCTTCTTCCAAGACCTCCAAACTGTTCCAACCTCTGCCTGTTACCCAGTTCCAAAATCACTTCCACATTTTTGGGTATCTTTACAGCAGCACCCCACTGTCTGTGGTGCAAATTTGCTGTATTAGTCTGTTCTCATGCTGCTAATAAAGACATACCTGAGACTGGGTAATTTATAAAGGAAAGAGGTTTAATTGACTCACAGTTCAGCATGGCTGGGAGGCCTCAGGAAACTTACAATTATGGCGGAGGGAAGCAAATACATCCTTCTTTACATGGTGGCAGGAGAAAGAAGTGCCTAACAAAAAGGGGGAAAAGCCCCTTATAAAACTATCAGATCGCGTGAGAACTCACTCACTATCACGAGAACAGCATGAGGGTAATTGCCTCCATGATTAAATTACCTCCCACTGGGTCTCTCCCACAACACCTGAGGGTTATGGTAACTACAATTCAAGAAAAGATTTGGGTGGGAACACAGCCAAACCATATCATATGGTCTGTATATTAAATCTCAAGTAAAAAAAAAAAAAGAAATACAAGTCCTCGAAGTTTGGAATAAAGATGTCATATTTTTCTGCTAAATATTCCTCTAGTAAACACAGAGATTCTTTATTACTCTCAGGACCCTCCAGGTGTATTTTATAATAGGGTCATCTCTCTGGAAAGTTTTGGTTGTCAATGAGGTGTGTAATGACACATGGTAAATATTTGGAACAAGGTAATTTCTATAGCAACTGTTACGATGATGCCTTGCTCTCCTATTTCACTCACGTTTTATGGCTGAGTTCTTTTGAGAATCTAACAATTCAACCATCTGTGCTTTATAGTCAGGCCTTGATTTGTATTTCTTAGTAGTGTGGAGTTGTGATAGCATTAGATTATAAAAAATTCTTGTTCCATTGATATTAGACACTTGTTTGCAATTAGTAGCTTTCCTTTTCAAGATTTCAGTTAACTTTGCCAGAAACTTCAATGCTTTTGTGCTGGAACCTGCAGATACCCTCTGTCCCAATTCTGGGACTGGTTACAGCAACCAGTTCTCTTAGTGTAGTTGTTACACCGGAAATACATTTTGCTCACAATGAAATGTCTTTCTTTGATATCTCACTCCACCTACTTTTGTATGTTCGTAAGAGAGACAATATTTTTGCCAAAATTGTGCCTGGCTCATTATGTGTTCATGGAGTCAAAATTCAAAATATTGTATTTCAATTTTAAATTACAGCTCTTCTTGATATTTTATTGATTTGACATTTCTTTTCTTATATATTGGGAAGGGTGTAAGTTTTAGATGTTTTCAGCAGCTTTACTTGTAATAGCCAAACAACTGGAAACAATCCAGATGTCTTTCAATGGGTGAGTGGTTAAACAAACTCTGGTATGTGCAGACCATAGAGTACTGCCAAGCCAACACCAAGGAATGAACTGTGGATACATTATAACTTTGATCTTTAAGGGCATTATGCTTAGTGAAAAAAGACAATCTCAAAATATTACATACTGTGATTCCATTTGTATAATCCTTGAAATGACAAAGCTGTAGAGATGGAAAGTACATGAGCGATTGCCAGGGACAGGGACAAAGGTGGGGGCGTGTGGTTATACGGGGGTAATATGAGGAAGTTCCTTTGTGGTAATAAAACAGTTCTATATCATGATGGTCATTGGAGTTATATGAATCTATTTATGGGATCAAATTGCATAGACACATATGCACACACACACAAACACACATATGTGAGTGTAAAAACAGTGAAAACTGAATAAGTTTTAACAGTATTGTACCAGTGTCAATTTCCTGTTTTGATATTGTACTACAGTTACATATGATGTCACCATTGTGGAAAGTTGGATAAAGGGTTCAAGGGACTCTAATTTTGCAACTACCTGTAAATCTACAATCATTTTAAAATAGAAAGCATTTAAAATTTTTTATTGTGATTTTTTTACTTTAAAATAGCTCACACTTTTTTCCCTTAAGCTAAAAGGCTAAGTTTTCTTATACATTGCTCTTTCACTGAGATAGAATTCACATACCTTAAAATTCGCCATTTTAAAGTGTCCAAATTTAGTGGTTTTAGCATATTGGCAAGGTTGTGCAACCACCACCATTATCTAATTCCAGAACATTTTCATCACCCCCGAAAGAAACCCCTACCCATTAGATGTCATTCTCCTTTCCTTTCTTCCTTCACAATCCCTGGTAACCACTAATTTATTTTCTCTTTCTCTTCTCTCTTTCTTTCTCTCTATCTCTATATTTGCTCATTCTGGACATTTCATAGAAATTTCATAGAAATGGAATCATACAATATATGACCTGGCTTCTTTCACTTACCATAATGTTTTCAAGGTTCATCTGTTTTGTAGCATGTATCATTACTGCATTTTTTTATTGCCAAATAATATTCCATTGTATGGATAGACCCCAATACATTTATCCATTCATCAGTTGCTAAACCTTTGGATTGTTTGCACTGTTTTGCTATTAGGAGTAATTCTGCTGCGATCATCTATGTACACGTTTTTGTGTGACCATGTTTTAAATTTGGGGGTTATGTAACTAACAGTAGAATTGCTTGGTCGTATGGTAACTCTACACTTAACTCTTTGAGAACTGTCAAACAGTTTTCCAAAGTGGCTCCACCATTTTACCATCAGCAATGCCCAAGAATTCCAGTTTCTCCATATCCTAACTAATAGTTGTTATTGTCTATCTTGTTTTATTATAGTCATCCTAGTGGGTGTAAAATGGTATCATGGTGGTTTTGATTTGCATTTCCCCAATGATTAATGATTTTGAGCACTTTTTCTTTTTTATTAGAGACAGGGTCTCACCCTGTCACCCATGCTGGAGTGCAGTGATGTGACTATTGTAGCTCACTGCAGCCTTGAACTCCTGGGCTCAAGCAATCCTCCCACCTCAGTCTCCTGGTAGCTGGGAACACGAGCATGCACCACCACCACACCTGGCTAATTTTTAAATTTTTTGTAGAGATGGGGTCTCACTATGTTGCCCAGGCTGGTCTCGAATTCCTGGGCTCGAGCAATCCTTCCTCCTGGGCCTCCCAAAGTGCTGGGATTACAGGCGTTAGCCATTGCCCCCAATCCTTGCTTTTTCATTTGTATAGCTTCTTTGGAGAAATGTCTATTTAAATCTTTTGCTTATTTTTAAAATTTAATTGCCTTTCAGTTGTTGAGTTGTAAGAATTATTTATCTATTCTGGCTCCTAGACTCTTATGAGATACATAATTTGTAGATATTTTCTCCCATTCTGCGGGTTATCTTTTCACCTTCTTAATGGTGTCCTTTGAAGCACAAAAGTGTTTAATTATAATGGAGTCCAACTTATCTATTTTTTATTTTGTTTGTGCTTTTGATGTCATATCTAAGAAGCCATTGCCTAATCCAAGATTATGAAGCTTTACACCTATGTTTTCTTCCATGAGTTTAGTAGTTTTAACTTTCACTTTAGGTCTTTGATCCATTTGAGTTAATTTTTGTATATGATATGAGGTAAGGTCCAACTTTATTTTTCTGCATGTGGATGTCCAGTTGTCTCAGCATTGTTTGTTGAAGACTATTCTTTCCCACATTGAATTGTCTTGACACCCTAGGTGAAAATCAATTGACCCTCTGTGCTCTCAATTCCATTCTATTGATATAGAAAGGTTTTTTAAATTAATCAATTATTTTCCCTGAGGCCTAATATAGGACCACTGTGAGTAGAATCCATGCCATTTTTGCCCACACTTATGAACTAATTTTGGTGGAGTGCCATGGTGCCTCATTTAGGAAAATGAAGCTGAAAAACGGGTCTCCAGAAAATGAGGAATGGGGACATGGAGTGGTGCATTGGAGAGAATTCTGGTTTGAATGCTAGTTCTATCCAAAGTTGTGTGGCTTTGGGCAAGCTACTAACCTTCTAGGAACTTTAGCTACTGTGAAATGGAGGTGATGACAATCTGAATCTCACTGGGCTTACGTTTAGTATTAAGAGACAATGGTTATGAAAGCAATGTCATGGTCCCTGGAACATAGAAGGGACTTGACATCAAGCAAACTTACAGTTGGTGCATGGTCTTGTGGCTCCCTCCCTTCTGACATAGGGTGGTTATGTGGGATCAGGAGAGGTGGGCCACCCAGCGGGTACCTGTGCCAGTTCCCTTGTTTCTGCTCCTGTCTCTTACCCTTTGCAGTAGCCATGGTTCCATTCCCCCACCTTTTCTGTCAGGGGAAGTATGAAGGGTAAATAAAGAAGAGGAAAATGGCTCTCCATAGAGCAGCTTTCTGGCCAGAAGGGAAAATCTTAGGTTTGAGGGAAGCCCAATAGCGAACCACAGAATAATCAAGAAATAGTGGTATCCTGTTTTATATGTCTAGAACTTTATTTTCAAAGAAGAAACCATGTAACTGCATTGCCAATCTAGAACTCTATCACAACTGAGGGAATCCGGTCTGCTTGGACCAGGCAGCTACAGTTCAGGTCCCTGGTTTACCTTGTAGCAGTTCCCAAGTTGTAAGGAAAGGACCAAGAGGAAACAAACTATCCCTGTTCCAAATAAAGCTTCTAAGTCTAAACCTACATAGCGATGGTGAACTAAGGTTTAGGAGAAAGGGCCACAGTATTCTTTGTGATCAGAGAGTTGGCTGGAGTGATTCATAAGACTCCCCAACTGGGTTGTTGCCCTAGAATAACCAGGGGTGATACAGCCAACTCCTCTGGCTAGCCAGCCCTCCCCAGTCCTCCCCTGCCCCTCTGGTTCTTTCCCCTAAGCCTGCCTCAGCCACTTGGGAGAGGACTCTATTGCTAGAACTCTGATTTATTAAATAATTTCTGGCTTGGATGGTCTCCTCTCTCATCTTTCCCTCTCCTGGAATTCTTCTTTTTCTGTGGCTCTACTTGGATCCCTCACGGCTTTGGGGGTTGAATAATGGGGAATGTGGCTCCTGTTATATAATTGTCAGCTCTTGGGTCTCAGGGAGGCCATATTCAACTTTGTGTTGGTCAAAGAGCTTGCGCAGGGCACTGATGTAGAGTGCGTGATACTTGTCTATTGTCTTCTGGTTTGGCCTCTTAATCCTGGGAATTGGAAGGGGTTCCCCAACTATGAAAAAAGAGAAGAGACAAACATCAGAGGCCCCCCCTCAACTCAAACTACCCATCCCTCACTGGGAGCCATGTACTGAAACTCAGTATCTGTCTTTCCTCCCCTTCTTTCTTTCTTTCCCTTTGCTCCAGTCTCATCCTGGCCCCTGTTCTCTGATCATCTAATCAAACCCATGCTCAAGAGAATGCAAGCAAGCTCAGGAGAGTGGTGACAGAATGTGTGCGAATGGTGATGCTCTTGTAGCAGATGCTGATGTCACATCCATGAATGGCCACAACTCTTATCTGTTTAGTTGTCCTACCCACCCTGCTCTTAACCACACCCATTGCCCATCCCAGATGTGAGTTGGGTCCCCCTGGACTTGATGGATGATTTAAAGTGGGTGGGAAGTGAATGAAGAAACAGGCCATCCAGAGATACTGGAAAGCTCACCAACAGTGGTAATGGGCCGATTGAAAGGCAGGAAGCCCCAGGATCCGCGAGTGAAGCCCCGGCCATGGAAGGTACAGAAATTTAGTCCCAGGATTTTTTTGAATGTGTCTTGGAAGGTTTTTTGGAACAACCTTAACCACGTGCCCTCAGGGAAGGTCTCCTGATTGAAAACTTCGTTCTCACCAAAGGAATATGAAGGGACAAGGTATGCCCTGCAAAGAGAGGGGCAGGAGTGTGACCTCTCTGAGGAAGATCCCCAGAAAAATCCTCTCCAAGGTGGGAAACCTCTCCAACCTCCCCATTATAGGACAAGAACCCAAGCACCTAAACATCTCCATCTTCATGTCCCATTCGTGCCATGCCCCACTCTCCCAACTGAACTCTCTGAGGGGAGCTGCTGCTCTGCCTTGTCCTGTTACAGGAAGAAACTAATCTCAAAAGCTCTGTCTTCATTGCATCCAGCATGCAGAGTGTTCTTTGTAGACTGCGTATCTGACATGCCACTCCTCTCAAACTCTGGATTCTAGAGCTCCTCAGTTTGCACCATGCTGCTTCCTTATGGCCTTTTTGCTCTAGCCTTCCCTTCCTAGCTAGCTTTTCTTCTCCCCACTCTTCCTTTGCAATCTGCTTCTCCATATTAAGTGTGCCTCGTACTCTCTCATTTCTGTGTCTTTGTACATTCTGCTCCCTCTGTCAGAAGTGTCTTTTGTCTTCCCTCTGTCTTTATGTGGCCCATTCAATTTTGCACTCAGTCCCAATCTCATCCCCTTAAAGCAATTTTGTTTGACCACTTCAATTCCCCCAATGCGGATTAGGTACCCCTCATCTAGTGCTTACCTCTCTTCTACACTAACGCTGCCCCAACCGGGTATTATAGTCATCTCCTTACCTGCCTGACTCTCCCAGTAGACAGCAAGCCAATCAAAGGCAAGAACTGGGTCATATTCATCTTTGAATCCCTAGGCCCCGGCATAGCGCTTGACATGCCATAGGTCCTCACGGAATGCCTGAGTTCTTTCTCCCTTTTGGTCTGTCTGGCAACTCCTACTAATATTTCAATTCACAATTCAGATGTTACCCACCTATGAAACCTCTATTCTGGGTCAAGATCTTTCCATAAATTGGTGCTCACATAGCACTTTGTACACATTTCCATTATAGTGTTCCATTTATTTAACAAATATTAAGCTCTTTCTGTGTGCCAGCACTGTTTTAGGCCCTGGAGATGCATCAGTGAATACAATGGATTTTTTAAAATTCTGTCTTCATGGAGTTTACTCTTTTTGGGAGGAAGACAGACAATAAACATTGAAAATAGTCAGTAAACAAATAAATAAAATGGATGAGCTATAAGAAGATAAGTGTAACCGGGAAAAAATAGAGCAAGATGGTCAGATAACCGTATTGAGAAGAGACATTTGAGCAAAGACTTGAAGGAGATAAAGGAATGAGCCAAGCAGTCATTTGGAGGAATAGTGTTCCAAGGGAACAGCTAAAGCAAAGACCCTAAAGCAGGAGCGGGTGGCCTGCTTGAGGGACAGCAAAGAGGCCGGTGTAGCTGTGATGGAGTGAGAGAGTGGGAAGAGAAGTGAGTGATGAGGACAGAGAAGCAGCTATAGACCAGATTCTTCCGCGTCTTGCAAGCCCCTGTAAAGACTTTGGATTTTACTCTGAGTGACATGGGAGCCATTGGATTATTTTGAGAAGTGACATGATCTGACTCGTGTTTAACAGGATCATCCTGGCTGAAGCTGGGAACAGACTCTTGGGGTGAGGGAGGCGGGAATACATACAGGAAGAGCAGTTAGAAGTGTTGTAATCATCCAAGGGGAGAGATGATGGTAGTAAACCAAGGGGTGGTAGTCTAGGTAGTAAGTGGTTGGATTCTGCATGTATTTGGTAATTATATGTGCATGGGTCTGTCTTCTTCCATATTGGACCGTGAGTTTGCAAGGATCGGGTCTTATTTACTTTTATATCCTAAATGCCTAGTACTATGCCTGACATACAGTGGGTGTTCAGTGACTGCTGAATGAATGAGGTCTATTTCTCAAACCAGATTGTATGCTCTTTGGGGTCATGTCTTATCTTTTTGATCCTCACGGTATCAAAGCTAGTGCCTCCCTTGCAGTTGGTAGATTCTCAGGGCCTCTCAGTTAACAGGTTGATATAGAGTGAAGCCCCACTTTCCCAGACCTCCAGCCTACCAGGCCAAAGGGCAGAAAGTAAAAGATTTTCTTCTGCTGTTCTTTCTCCAGCTTCAAGTAAGAAAAGTGCCCACTGAAATGTATCTGGAGGCCCAAACATCCCTAAGACACAATGTGAGGGGGTAGACAGAAGGAGTTAGAGTGAAGATGGGGGCCCTCTAACAGGTGCCCAGGGAGGGCACCATTCTGGAGAGGGCTACAGAGGGCCTATGGCACCCTGACAACAGAGCACTAGAACCTTGGAACCCACCCTGTTTTCAGTGCCATCTTCACAAAACCTTTACGCTGCTTGAG
This sequence comes from Nomascus leucogenys, assembly GCF_006542625.1. Taxonomy (NCBI): domain Eukaryota; kingdom Metazoa; phylum Chordata; class Mammalia; order Primates; family Hylobatidae; genus Nomascus; species Nomascus leucogenys. Next base: position 62,064,856 of record NC_044406.1, on the reverse strand, counting down.
GAAGAGAGTGGAGGCTCCTGGCCGGCACAAGAGAGCTTCAGCAGCTCCACCCACCACAATAACCACGGCATTGCCTGAGCCTTTCTGGGTCAGCAAGTACTTCAAGGCTGAGCTACTCACAGGGCACACACCTGTGAAACCAAAGAGTCAAGTGGTAGAAAAACTTCATTCCTGAGGATGGGGTAGGGGGTTTTCCCAGGCTCTTCCTTTTGGAGACAGTTCTTCTGTTTTCTGACTATTGCTGTTTCCGCCTTTCTGTCTCTGATTTTCGTGTCCTGGGTTATGACTGCCCTAGCCTAAGGTTGGTCCTTAGGGTCAGCTGTTTGCCTTGGGGGTCTGTGCTTCTGCAATTGGGTCTATACTGAGTTCCTCTGCCTCCTACCATCCATAGCCTACTGCATTTCAGATCAATAGTATCTAAGCCCACCTCATCCCTCTCTACCCATGAAGCACAGCCATCTTCCACTCTGCCCAGGCTGACAACACTGGAGATCCTCCAGAGTTCTCTCCTCCAGGGGTAATCGAGACTAGCCACCACCAACCTGCTTCCTCCCTAAGAGTAACCTGCCAAAGGGAAGCCAATGGCTGGGGTTTCTGGAGAGTAGGCAGACCCCTGAGCCTGACCAAGCCAAACTGAAATGTAGATGAATAATGGAATGTGAATGACACCCTGTTGTTTAACAACAATCATCTAGCCTTTCTCACTTCTGTCTCCCATCTTTGCCCTGCGCTCACCTCCTGTTCTCTACTGCGATGGCAGAAATTGCCTCCAGGCTCTAGCCATAGAGAAAGATTCCTGCTCCGGGGCCATGCTAACCTCAGAGCAGAGTAGAAGCATCCTCTGGGACTCTAGTGGTCCCACCTGGCCCCTCCAGAGAAATATATCTTAACGTTTTAATGTTTGGCTTCAGTTGTTTTCTGGTGTCCAGAAGGATGACTATTTGTCCAGAGAGAGACATTTGTCACAGTGCCCTGACTTGAAGCTGAGCATGGGGAAGTTGTCCTGGATACTCTGATGAACTCCTATCCTTTATCCCTTAGCATTTTATGCAAGTGTGAAGGGGCTCCAGGGAGATAAAAGTCATGGACCAGGAGGGTTTTAGCTAGTATGATAGACTTCAAAATGTTTTTAAGACACCATGGTGTACAAATGACCGGCCCAAAGAGGCCACCTGATATCCTACAGAGAGCCTGGTGAAGTTCGCCTGAGCTATCCCATTCACACCTGCTTTTCCCTGCATTTGTGTTTAACTCTTGGCTTTCATCCTCTGATTTGCACTTTGGAATTGGTCCTGAATTCCAGCCTTCTGGTTCTCCCTCTGAAAAAAGTTCTGGTGACTCCTATGAATGCCTATAACTTCCCCTGCTGCCCAATCAAACCCTGCTCCCCAGATCTTGGACAGAAACTAATGCTTAGCCACATACTCCTGTTACGGGCCCAGGGTGTCCTGGACTTATTTTCTATCATGTACTCTTCAAGCAGGGAGTGATTGTCAGGACTTATTGGGGTTGCACCTTTGAAGTAGGTAAAAAAATAGAATTAATTATTTCTTATACTCACCCATTGACGTCACATATTCTCGCACAATTGGGATCCAAAATATCCATTCTAAGGTCCCTACAAAGGGAGTGATGGATGGGAAAATCTGAGCAATGCCAGTGGCCTCAGTGGCAAAGTTGATGAAGACACCAAAAGAGAGAACGCCATGGGGGTGATTGGCAATGATGTAGTTGTGTTTGGGAGAAAGATCATGAGTCTTCACCAGCTGTTAGAGGGAGATTGAGTCAGAGCATTGGCTACAAAGAAGGAAGAAATGACGTGTGGACTAAAATCCCAGCAGGTAGCCTGTGTTTCCCTCCAGGAGCCCCAAATCCCTATTCACTAGGATGTCATCATTGTCATAGGATTGCCAGGGCTCACGATGGTCAGAGAGGCTGACCTGGGTTTGCCAGTGCAGGAAAGGCTGCCATCCACCTGTTTCCCCACCTGCCCATCCATCTTGGGCTCTTGTTTTGCATTATGACTCGGGGCCTTGACCTTCGCTGCTGACCACAAAAGGCTCTGAAAACATGGAGCTGATTAGGGAGCAAGAGTCTGGGCAACAGGGACTGAGGGCACCCTGAGGAAGAGTAGTCACCTTTACTGGGAAGTAATTTCGGAAATACTTCCATAGGGTCCAGTTTCGTACCCAAGCTGAACTCCTGCCACCTGTGGGTACAGAAGGGAAGGGAAGAGTACGTAGGGCATTGCAGTCCCTCTACCTCCCCCAGAGGAAGAGAGCTCTGCCTGCAGTCCTCAGGTCACAGGAGGGGCCTCCTTCTGACACCTCAGAACTGTAAGTACTGTCCCTGAATCCAGTCCCCAAGACATAGGAAGCCCCTGCTCCTCTAGAGCAGACCAGAAAGGTGACAGGAAAATAGTCTGAAGCTGGGGGCACCTGCCCAGAGACCTCAACCTCATAATTCTTCCTGAGCTACCTGGTAGAGACCTCTGTCCCTGCTGAGCTTTGCTCTCCCTTCTCCCTCCCCTTCTTTCCCCTCTCCCCTACCCTTGGTTCTCCCCCTCTCCCTCCACCTCCTTCTCCCTGTGCTTCCATTCTTGGCCCAAACAGGACCACCATTGTGCCCCTGTCTCTTACCTTGACTATGGGTGTTCCAATCATAGGCGAGCCAGGCTAAGGAGAGCACAGCCAAGGACCAGAACTTACTGAACAGCAGGAAGTAGGGTATAAGGAGAATGGGAATAGCTCCTGAGGAGACAAAAAGGGTTCAAGCCTTTCAGTTCCCTTCAAGTTTTAGTACACTTTTCATAACCCCGGCCTCTGCTCTACACTACAGGAGCAGGGCTAGGCTGATGTGGGACTCTTCTCTCCTTCTCCCCTCTTCCCCAACCCCTCGCCCTCCATTTGTCTCTGCTGTGGTCTAGGCAGGCCTCCGAGCCCCTGGATCTGGGTCTCCTTGATGGCCAAACTCTCAATTGAAGAAAGAGCAGAACCATGAAGCTGGGGTCAAAGGACAGCATGGCTTGGTGAATGGGAAGAAGAGCACATTGGGCTGGTAGCTGAATCCCCATTCTGGGACCTCTGGAAATTCTTCCCAAAAGCTTGACCCTCTTTCCTGTGCTGAACTGATAAGTCTGCATATTCCAGCAGGGAGGTTAACCGCAGTGTACAGGCTGTTTGATGCTGAAAAGTAAACACGGATTAAAAACCACTCCACTTTGGGAGGCCGAGGCAGGCAGATCACGAGGTCAGGAGATCGAGACCATCCTGGCTAACACGGTGAAACCCCATCTGTACTAAAAATACAAAAAATTAGCCGGGCGTGGTGTCACACGCTTGTAGTGCTACTCGGGAGGCGGAGGCAGGAGAATCGCTTGAACCCGGGAGGTGGAGGTTGCAGTGAGCTGAGATCGTGCCACTGCACTCCAGCCAGGGCAAGAGAGCAAGTCTCCGTCTCGAAAAAACAAAACAAAACAAAACAAACAACAACAACAACAAAACTGCCCTACTAGGCCAGGTGCGGCGGCTCACTCCTGTAATCTTAGCAATTTGGGAGGTCAAAGCGAGAGGACAGCTTGAACCTAGGAGTTTGAGACCAGCCTGGGCAACAAAGCAAGACACTATCTCTAAAAAACCAAAAAAACAAAAAACACAACAACAACAAAAAATACTTTACTGTGTTCATTTTGTTCCATTCAAAAGCGTCACAAAGGTTCAGAGGGGGAAGTCTGTGTTAGCAAATGGCCATAGCAGGCTGTAACTGCAAACATGATACGTGTTACAGCAGTGGGAATGAATTCCATTTTAAAAATCTGCATTCATGAGAAAGAGGGGCTAAGTATACATATGGTGAATAAAAAAAGACTTAGCTAAGGGAATGACTTCTTTGACCAGGTACCATGTCATAGCAGATAAAAATTTCAGGGAAGAAGAAACTCAGGAGTTACCTACCAGTTCTTTGTCTCTTGCATTTTGGACATAAATGAAAATAGCAGGGAAAAGGCTGAGTGGACAGTGCTTTAAAAAGTCATGTTATGGAGTAGAAGAAACCTTTGTAATAGGCTGAATTGCCCTCATAAGCACTGGTCGAGATGGTTGTTGTAAGCATTCAAATTAGACGGGAAAGAGTGGTGGGAGGAGTTTTATGGGGAGCCTGCTATGGAGAAAAGCCTTGCTGTCTATGCCCTTCATCAAAGAGGAGAGTAAATTTGCCAGTTAAGCTTCAGAAGAAAATTCAGATAAAGTTAAATAAGAATAATCACTAATTAAAGTTAGCCTAAGTGTATCATTTCTTTTATATTTTGTTTCAAATAAATTTTGTTTGTATACCCAGTATTTAGAAGAGAGCTTGGCACACAGTAGGTGTTCAACAAATATCTGTAGGCCGATTGAAAACGAAATAAGAAAATGTTTTCTCTTTTCAGTAATAAACTTGATAATTACTATTTAGTCAGCATGTATAGTGTTATTTAAATGTGATGTTATTTTAAAAGCATAGACGGATTAGTTGTGTGCCTTTTATCTCATTCGTTTATCCACCAGTCCTAAAGGCGGTCTAGGAGCCCTTACCTGGGTAACACCATCCCCCTTGTGGAACCTATTGGAACTGCAGATATGGCCCGGCAGGAGACCAAGAACGTTTTTTTCAGAGCAAGGCTTCCAGACCCAGCCCGAGTGTCATCAGTGTCATGCACGGTGACAAAAGTGGAATTTAAAGATATAGGAGAAATAGAGGCCAAATGTGGAAGAGCTAAGTCTCATGTAAAAAGAGTTCCGTGACATAAAGCAAGGGTATCTGAAGAAGGAATGATGAAGAACAAGCATTTATGTATGTGTGACACTCCCTTAGGTATTATGGCCTTGACACCAGGAGATGGTTCCAATTTCTCTTGTCACGTTCAAGTGAGGTGTCTTGGAGAGGGTTATCAAAGAGGAAGTTCACATAGGTAGGCTCCTAAGTTAGTTTGTAGTGAAGATGGCCAAGCCATTCTAATATATGTGCACTGGGGGGAAAAAAAAGAAAAAAAAACGAAGAAAAAAAACCTAATATATGGGCATTGGTAGCTCATCATAATTTTAACTTGCATTTCTCCAATAGCTAATGATGCGTAACAGCTTTTCATGTGCTTGTCTGCTTTCTGTATATCCTCTTTGGTGAAGTGTCCATTCAAGTCTTTTGCCCATTTTTCAATTGGGTTGTTTTCTTCCTGTTGACTTTCGATAGTTCTTTATGCATTTTGGATATAAGTTTTTTGTCTGATATGTGATTTGCAAACATTTTCTCCGAATCTGTGTCTATCTTTTCATTCTTGTTAACAGGGTCCTTTTTAGAGCAAAAGCTTTTAATATTGATGAAGCCCCATTTATTAATTTTTTTTCTTTTACAGATTGTGCTTTTGGTGTCAAACTGAAAGAACTCTTTGTCTAACCTCATGTCATGAAGATTTTTCCCCTACATTTTCTTTTCTTTTCTTTCTTTCTTTTTTTTTTTTTTTTTTTTTTTTTTGAGACAGGATCTGGCTCTGTCACCCAGATTGGAGTTCCATGGCGTGATCTCGGCTCAACTCATGCAACCTCTGCTTCCTGGGCTCAAGCAATTCCCCCACTTCAGCCTCCAGAGTGGCTGGGACTACAGGAGCATGCCACCACACCCAGCCAATTTATTTTGTATTTTTTTTATAGAGACAGGGTCTTGCTATGTTGCCCTGGCTAATTTCAAACACCTGGCCTCAAGTGGTCCTCCTGCCTTAGCCTCCCAAAGTGCTGGGATTACAGGTGTGAGCCACTGCCCCTGGCCTCCCCTGTGTTTTCTATTAAACATTTTACAGTTTTCTTTTTTTACATTTAGATCTACAATACACTTCAAGTTCATTTTTACCAGTTTTATGGAGGTATAATTTACAAATAAAAATGTTGTATATTCAATGCGCACAATGTGATGATTTGACACAGGTATACATTGTGTGATGATTACAACAATCAAATTAATCAACACATTCACCATCATACATAGTTACCCTTTGTATGTATTTGTGGCTAGAGGTGAGGATATCCTTTTTATGGCTGAATAGTATTCGTGTGTGTGTGTGTGTGTGTGACACTTTCTTTATTCATTCATCCGCCAGTGGACACTTAGATTGATCCCACGTCTTGACTTTTATGAATAATACTGCAGTGAACATGGGGGTGCAGATATTTCTTCAAGACACTAATTTCATTACCGTTGGAAACTACCCACTATTTTCCATACTGGTTGTGACAATTGACATTCCTACCAACAGTGTACAAAGATTCCCTTTTATCTATATCCTCACCAAAACTTACCATTTGTCTTTTTGATAATAGCTATCCTAACATGTGTAAGGTGATATCTCACTGTGGTTTTGATTTGCAGCTCCCTGATGACTAATAATGTTGAGCCCCTTTTCATATACCTGTTGGCTATTCGTATGTTTTCTTTGGAAAAATGTCTATTCAAGTCCTTTGCCTATTACAAAGTTTATGTTATTTTATTTTTTTTATTGAGTGGTATGAGTTCTTTACACATTTTAGAGATTAACCCCTTATAAGATATATGGTTTGCAAGTATTTTCTTCCACTCTGTGGGTTGCCTTTTCATTTTGTTGATTGTTTCCTTTGCTAGGCAGAAGATTTTTAGTTTGAGGTACTCCTGCTTGTTTATTTTTGCTTTTGTTGCCTGTGCTTTTGTTGTCATATCCAAAAAATCACTGTCAAGGCCAATGTCAAGGAGCTTTTTCCTATGTTTTCTTTTAGGAGTTTAATGATTTCAGGTCTTACATTTAAGTCTTTAATCCATTTCGAGTTAATGTTTGTGTATGTCATAAGGTCAGAGTCTAGTTTCATTATTTTGCATGAGGATGTCTAGTTCAACACCATTTATTGAAGAAACTATCCTTTTCCCATTGTGTATTCTTGGGACCCATTTCAAAGATTAGTTGACAATAAATGCATGGGATTATTTCTGGGCTATCTATCTTATTTCATTGGTTTCTGTGTCTGTTTTTATGTCAGTACCATAGTGTTTTGATTACTATGGCTTTGTAATATAGTTTGAAATCAGGAATTGTGATGCCTCTAGCTTTGTTTTTCTTTCTCAAGATTACTTTGGCTATTCAGGGTCTTTTGTTGTCTCATACAAATTTTAGTATTGTTTTATGTTTCTTTTAAAAATGTCATTGGAATTTTCATAGGGATTGTATTGGATCTATAGATCACTTTGAGGAGTATAGACATGTTAATAATGTTAATTTTTCAAACCCATGAACACAGGATATCTTTCAACTTATTTGTGTCTTCTTCAATTTTTTTCAATGTCTTACAGTTTTTGGTATACAGATCTTTCACCTCCTAGGTTAAATTTATTCCTAAGTATTTTATTCCTTTTAGTGATATTGTAAATTGAATTGTTTTCCTTCATTTCTTTTTTGGATAGTTTATTGTCAGTGTATAGATATGCAACTGATTTTTGTATGTTCATTTTATATCCTGATACTTTACTGAATTCATCTATTAGTTCTAACAATTTTTTGGTGGAGTCTTTAGGGTTTTCTATATAAGATTATGTCATCTGCTAACAGAGACAATTTAACTTCTTTCTTTCCAATTTAGATGCCTTTTATTTCTTTTTCTTGTGTAATTGCTCTTGGTAGGACATCCAGTACTGTGTTGAATAGAAATGGCAGAATGAGCACCCTTGCCTTATTTCTAATCTTAGAGGAAAAGCTTTCAGCTTTTCACTATTGTGTATGATGTTAGCTGTGGACTTTTCATATATGGCCTTTAATATGTTGAGATCCATTCCTTCTATATCTAATTTGCTGAGAGTTTTTATCATGAAAAGATGTTAAATTTTGTCAAATGCTTTCTCTGCACCTATTGAGATGATCTTATGATTTTTATTCTTTTTCTGTTAATGTGGTGTATTACATTTATTGACATATGCATGTTGAACCACCCCTGCATCCCAGGGATAAATCCCACTTGATCGTGGTGTATGCTCCTTTTAATGTGCTGTTGAATTTGGTTTGCTAGTATTTTGTTGAGGATTTTTTGCATCTATGTTCATCAGGGATATGGGCCTGTAATGTTCTTTTCTTGGACTATCCTTGCCTAGCTTTGGTATCAGGGTAGTGCTGGCATTGTAAAAGGAGTTTGGAAGTGCTCCTGCCTTTTCAATTTTCTGAAAGAGTTGGAGAAGGATTGACATTAATTCTTTTTTTTTTTTCTTTTGACACACACTTTCACTCTGTTGCCCAGGCTGGAGTGCAATGGCGCGATCTCAGCTCACTGCTCCCCGGTTCAAGCAATTCTCGTGCCTCAGCCTCCTGAGTAGCTGGGACTACAGGAGCACCCCACTATGCCTGGCTAATTTTTGTATTTTCAGCATGTTGGCCAGGCTGGTCTCAAACTCACCATGTTGGCCGAGCTGGTCTTGAACTACTGACCACCTATGAAGCTGTCTGGTCCTGGGCTTTTCTTTGTTAGGAGGTTTTTGATTATCGATTAAATTTCATTTGTCATTGATCTGTTTAGATTTTCTTCCTTCATAATTTATTCTTGGTAGGTTGTATGTGTCTAGAAACATATCCATTTCTTCTAGGTTATCCAATTTGTTGGCATATGATTGTTCACGGTAGTCTTTTATGACCTTTATATTTCTGTGTTATCAGTTGTAATGTCTCCTCTTTTATTTCTGATTTTACTTATTTGATATTCTCTCTCTTTTTTCCTTGGTTAGTTTAGCTAAGGGTTTGTTACTTTTGTTTATCTTAGGGTTAGTTTATTCTTTTTTTTCTAGTTTCATGGGATGTAAAGTTAGGTTATTGATTTGTGATATTTCTTTGTTCTTTATGTAGGTATTTATCATGATAAACTTTCCCCTTAGAACTGTTTTTGCTGCATTCTATAAGTTTTGGTATGATGTGTTTCCATTTTCATTTGCCTCAAGATACTTTTTGATTTCCACTTTTAACTCTAACATGAGATAAGAGACAAAAGTACTAAAAATAACTACAGCTACAATAATTTGTTAATGGATACATGATATAAAAGATATAAAGTTAAAAGTGATTTACACACTACCATTGCAGTATTCTGAGTATTTTGGATTTGATGATATATTTACCTTTACCAGTGAGTTTCATATTTTTATATGTTTTAATGTTGTTACTTAGTATCCTTTCATTTCAACTTAAACACCTTTCTTTGGCATTTCTTGTAAGGTAGGTCTAGTCGTGATGAACTCCTTTAGCTTTTATTTGTCTGGAAATGTCTTTTTTTCTTGTTGTTAGAGATGGGGTCTCATTTTGTCACCTATGCTGAAGTGCTGTGGCATGCTCATAGCTCACTGAAGTTTGAACTCCTGGGCTCAAGCGATCTTCTTGTCTTAGCTTCCCAAGTAGCTGGAAGTCCAGGTAGCTGGACATCACCATGCCTGGGTAATTTTATTATTTTTATTTTTGCAGAGACAGAGTCTCACTGTGTTGCCCCAGCTGGTCTCAGACTGGCCTCAAGCAATCCTCCCACCTCAGCCTCCCAACATGCTGGGATTACAGACATGAGCCACCATGCCTGGCTTTGAGAATGCCTTTATTGTTCCTTCATTTATGAATGACCACTTTGCTGGTTATAGTATTCTTCATTGGCAGTTTTTCATCTTTTAGCACTTTGAATGTATCATCCCACTCCCTCCTGGCCTGCAAGATTTCTGCTGAGAAGTTTGCTGATGAGGTTCCCTTGTATGTGGTGAGACTCTTTTCTCTTAATGCTTTCAGTATTCTCTTTTGTCTTTGACTTTTGACAATTTGATTATAATGTGCTTCAGGATATTCTTCTTTGAGTTGATCTTGCTTGGGATCCTCTGAGCTTCATGAATCTTGATGTCCATTTCTTTCCTAGGATTTGTGAAGTTTCCAACCATTATTTCTTGAAATAATCTTTCTGTTTCTTTCTCTCTCTTTTTCTTCTCCTAAATTATGGGACTCCCATAATTAGTAGACTCATTTGCTTATTGTGTCCCGTAGGTTCCTTATGCTTTCTTCACTCATTTTCATTTTTTTCTTTTTTGTTTCTCTAATTGGCTAATTTCAAATTACCTACCTTTGTGTTACCCATTTCTTTCTTCTGCATGATCAAGCCTGCTATTGAAACTCTTTCTTTTAGTTTTCAGCTCTGCCATTGTATACATCAGCTCCAGGATTTCTGTTTGGGTCCTTTTTATGGTTTTTATTTCTTTATTAAACTTCTCATCTCATTTATGTGTTGTTTTCCTGATTTTGTTCAGTTGTCTGTGTTCTCTTACAACTCACTGCACTTCAGGATGATTATCTTGAATTCTTCGTCAAGCCTTTAATAGATCTCCATTTATTTGGGCTGTTACTGGAACTATACTAGTTTTCTTTGATGATGTCACGTTTACTGGATTATCTGTTATTTGTATAGCCTTTCATTGGTTTCTGTGCATTTGAAGGAGCAAATCAGTCTTTATAGACTGATTTCAGCATGTTTATGGGGGGGCTTCTGCTAGGTCACTGGGTGGGTCCCTGGGCAGGCAGGACAGGCCCGGGACTGTGGCTGAGAAGGGCTAGAACCAAGTCATAGAACTGCCTCAAGGTCTATAGCCAAGACTGAGGCCTGCAGGCCTGCCTCCATAGGCATGGACAGGTGTGCCTCCTGCCAGGTTCCTGGGTGGACAGGACTGCCCTGTACAGTTGAATGGAGCTGGACCCAAGTTATGGGGCTGTTTCAGGATCTGTTGTGGTACCAAGGTTACCAAGCTTGCTTCCTGTGTCACAAACAGGCATGACTCCCAGCAAGCCCCTGGGAAGGCATAATTGCTCCCATACCATAGCAGAGTGTGACCAGAGCTGAGTTATAAGGCTGCTTCAGGGTATACTGCTGGGACCAAGATTGGCAGTCCTGTAACTTGAGGCACAGATGGTTGTGACTCCTCCTGGATGCCTTGGAAGATGATTTTGGTGGCAGAATCAAGGCCAAATGGCATTGTAGCTGAGTTTACAGGGGGATGAGGCTATTTCCAGGTCTGTAACCTTCACCACAGTCAACAAGCCTGGGTGTGGGCCTGCCCTCTCAAAACAGCCTTCCTTGGTGTTGGACTCTACTAGAGTTTTGCAACATCCTACCTGGGTCCAAAATCCCGACAAAGGTACTTTTGTCCATGGATGGCTGCCAGATTCTTGTTGCTCTGGAGAGATGTGATGGACTTCCCATTCACCATCTTGTTGATGTCATACTTGAGTTAATTTTTATAGAGCCTGAAGTGTGGGTCAAGATTCATTTTGCCACATATGGACATCAAATTTTCCTACACCATTCCTTGAAAAGACTTATTCATCCTCCATTGAATTGCTTTTTCATCTTTGTCAAAAATCAATTGACCATATTCATGTATCTATTTCTTGACTCTTTTCTGTTCTGTGGATCAATATATCTATTCCTTCACAAATACATCACTGTCTTGATTGCTCTAGTCTTACACTAAGTCTCAAAATCAGATGGTATAATTCCTTTAACTTTATTCTTTCTCAAAATTGTTTTAATTATTTGTAGTTTCTTTGTTTTTCTATATAAATTTTTGAATCAGCTTGTTTATTTCTACAAAAACTCTTGATGGAGGTTTTTTAATTAAACTTTTTATTTTGAAAAAACAAGATTATTTTAATAAAGTCTTGTTTAATCTTCATCTACATCTAGCCATTGTCAACATTTTACATTTGATTTATCTTTAAATGTAAAAATGTAAGTATATACATATATGTTTGTATTTGAGAATAGATCACAGAGATTACAAACTTTTGCTTCTAAATACTTTTTAGCATGTATTTTGCAAGGAAAACGATATTCTCTTCCCTTATAGCACCCACAATGCTATTACCAAATTTGGGAAATTTAATATTTATGCAAAACTATTACCTAATATAGCCTGGCTGCGATTTTTACTTGAATTGCATGATACTTATAGATCAATCTGGGGAGAATTGGCATCTTTACTGTGTTGAATCTTCCAATCTGTGAACATGGTATGTCTCTAATTATTTAGATCTTTTATTTTATTCATCAGCATTTTACAGTTTTTAGCCTATGAGTCCTGTATGGTTTATTAGATTTATTCCCAAACATTTTATTTTTGAAGGTATTTAAATGGTATTTTTTTTTAATTTCTATTTTCAATTCTCCTCTGCTAGTATATAGAAATGTGATTAATTTTTATGCATGATCTTTATCCTGTGACTGGCTAATCTCATTTGTTAGTTCTTGGAGGTTTTTGTTTTATTTAAAGTAGAGTCCTTGGGATTTTCCATACATACTATCATGTCATCTACAAGTAAGGACAGTTTTATTTCTCATTTTTTCCATTCTGTGTGCATTTATTTCTTTTTTTCTTTTTGCCATATTGCATTTGCTAGGGCTTGTAGCATACCGTTGAATGCAAGTGGTGAGAGTGGACATCCTTGCTTTGTTTCTAATCTTAGGGCGAAAGCATTTCGTCTTTCATGATCGAGTGTGATGTTAACTGTAGGGTTATTTTTTGTAGATGCCCTTTATCAGGTTGAGGAAGTTGCCTTCTATTCCTAGTTTGCTGAGAGATTTTATCATGATTACATGGTGAAGTTTGTCAATTGATATGATTACATGGGGTTTTTTCATGCTTAGATGGTTAATAAGGTAGTTTACATTGATTTATTTTCAAATATTTACACTTGCCTTCCTGGATAAAGGCCACTTGGTCATGGTGCATTATTCTTTGTAATGTATTGCTGGATTCAATTTGTTAATATTTTGTTGCTTTTTTCATTTATATATATGAGGGATCTTAGTCTGTAGTTTTCTTTTCCTTTTTTTGTACCATCTTTGTCTGATTTTTTTATCAGGATGTGGTCTCGTAAATGAGTTGGGAAATGTTCCTTTCTCTTAAGCTTTCTCGCAGAGATTGCATAGAATTCGTGATATTTCTTCTGTAAAATGTTTGTAGAATTTGCTGTTGAAACCATCTGGGTCTGAAAATCTCTTTTTGGAAGGTTTTTAACCTTCTAAAATTAAGATTATAGTGATGGGTTATTTATTTCATGTTAGGTGAGTTTTGGTTGATTATGGTTGTCAAGGAGGTCTCCAAATATAACTGCTAATTTGTCTATTTTTCTTTTCAGCCTCATCAGTTTTTGCATCATATATTTTGCAGTTCTATCATTTGATGCATGCACATTTAGGATAGTTGTTTTCTTGGTGAATCAGCCCATTTATCATTACATAATGTCCCTCTTTATCCCTGATCCTGACTTTAAAAAAAGTTAAACCTGTACAGCCTCAAATTGCTAATGATTACTGGCTTAAGTTAAAAATGGTACCAATATGACCTAAGTGGGTCCTTTCTTCAAATCATCTCTGATTCCTCTCACTTGCTCACTTAGCCCATAGATTAATAGCCAGTATCTATTGTACACTTATCATGTAAAACTGTTTCACATGGCATAGTTTATTTAATCTTCATAAAGACCCCATGAGAACAATAATCATTATCATTTTGTGGATGAGGACCTGAGGTTCAGAGTGGTTAAATTGTTCCAAGGTTACACAACTAGCAGGTGAGTGAGCCAGGGCTGAGAACCAAGATTGTCTTACTCCAGAGACTGTACCCTTAACCACTAAGCTCTAGCTGTTACTTCCCTTTGGTCATTTACCAATTCTTGCCAGTTCTGCCTTCCAGATATCTTTCAAATTATTCTACTTCCCACCTGCATGCTACCACTTGGTCAAAGCCACCATTATCTCTCACCTAGATGACCACCAGTGTCTTCTAAATAGGCTGCCTGCTTCCATTTGAGCGATGATGCAGCCAGTGCATTAAATGCAAGTCTGTCTCTGTCACTCTAGGGCATGTAGCCAAGGACATGGCTGGTTTGTCCAAGAGGCATATCTGTGGCTTTATGATTACTTATTGTATCTAAGTTAACTATAAATATAAGAACCTATGGGAGTATATGGTAATTTAACAATTCAACAATTAATATGGTTTCCCGTGGCCCTTAGGATCAAGTCCAGTCTCCTAACCCTGGCTTAGAAGGGTTAGGAGATCTTGGTGATCTAGTCCCTGGCCACCACCTTGTTCTTTGCATTCCACCATGCTATTTTTTCAGCTCCTTCAAGTGCTCTCTGGCTTCAGGGCTTCTCTGCGTGCCGTCCCCTTTGCCTGGAAAACTCTCTTCAGCTCTGTGTCTGGCTAGTTCCTATTCATCTTTCAGGCCTCAAGATAAATGTCATAGGTTCAATATTTTTAGGCCATCTTTGACTTCTTTCCCTTTCCAAACAAACAAACAAACAAACAAAAAAAAAACTTCTCCTATCCATCTTCCTGCCTCTGTCCCCATTGCTACTGCTATGGTCCAGGACTTGATTTTTTTCTAGTCTGGACTGCAGCCTTTTGTCTGCCCTTCAGCTATTGGTTTCTTCCCCTCCAATCCATTTCCCACACCTCTGCCAGAAATTTTTAAAAAGCACAATCACATAATGTTGTTTGCTTCCTCCTAAACCATCAATATTTTCCAACTGCTGACAGAATAAAGTCTGAACACACTGGCTTGGTATTCAAGGCCCTCACTGGCCTAGCCCCATATATTTTCCTAGCCTCATCTCTCAGTACCCGTATTCACATTCCTTATGCTGCAGCCTAGTATTTCTCAAAGTGTTTCTTAGCCTAGTGTTCCCATGCCCTGTAGGGACATTAGATGATCCAACGTGGTGCATGGATAAAAAGTTATTTTAATGAATAGAGAATAAAAGCAAATTCATGGTAATGATATAAAATTTCCTGTTAAAACACATTAATTTAGGCTACACAGATGACTTAATTTGAAGAAAAAATATGTTAAGTAATAATAGCATAGGTGGTACGCAGCTGTAGAAAGAGCCAGAAGATGGGACACAAATGGCTAAAGTATGCGAAACAGGGGCCCGACCACTTTTGTCTACTTCCCATTCCCTCAACTCACCATGTAATTCACATTTCTGTGCCTTTGATGATACTGTTCCCTTATTTTTATTACTCTCTTTCCAACTTTCTGCTTATCAAAATTCTCTCAGGCTTTAAGGTTTAGCTCAAATGACACTTCCTTGTGATATCTTTGCTCATTTCCTGGTCAGAATTAAGGACTCCCTCTTCTGCACACTCCCAAGACATTACTCGTGCTTCTTTCTGGTTCTGGTTCATTTTGTTTGATTGTGTAATTAGTACCTCATATGTCTGTCTCTCTCCCTATCAGACAGTAAGTTTGGCCTTTAGCACAATGCCAAACACAGAGAGATAGCTTATGATAAATATTCACTACATTGAATTATAGTAAAGGAAGAAGTTCGATTTCAAAATTCTCCAAGTTGCAGGTGGAAGTTAATAGGAAAATAAACCTTATTCCAAACAAGGAAAGACCATCTGAAGTTATAAGGTGTGCAAGTGTGTGTAAGGATATAGGCAACGAGTTATTTCCAGTGTAAGGTGAAAACCTATAATTCTTATGGGTGAAAACATTATGTTTCATGTTTCGGGGCAATGACCTAAATCTGAATGTGGGCAATGCTTGCCTAATCTAGTCAGTTGGCTCAATGCCTTCAGAAATTTAAAAAAAAAAAAAAACAAGAGTAGTTTGTCAAAGAGGAATTTCTGTGGCTTTGTGATTACTTGTTGGATCCAAATAAACTATAAATATAAGAACTTGTAGGAGTAACAGGTAATTTAATAATTCAATAAACATTGATGAGCCTACCTCATATAAAATCTCTATGTTAAAAGCCATGGGGACAGGGTTGGGAACTGGAAAGGGGAGGGTGAAAGGAGTAAATATGGAAATGATGAAAATAATGCAAGCCTGGTCCTTGATACCATGTATTGACCATTTGTTGTGAAACAGCACTCTGTTCAGCACTTAATGTATATTATCTCATTTAATGTTCTTGCAATCCTCATAGGTGGATAATTTTATTATCTCGTTTTACAGATGAAAAAACTGAGAATCAGAGAGATCATGTATCTTTACTCCAAGCTGTAGGAAAAAAAGTAGATAGCATTCATTATGTGCCAATAACTATTTTAAGTACCTCATGTGTATTAACTCACATTAATACATGTAGAAAATAAAATTCCTGTCTTGGAGAAGCTCTGGGTTTCTTGTGAAAGGTAAGGTTCAAAGTTGAATTTTGGAGGAAAGGTAGGATTTTTGTCAGATGGATTTGTAGAGGAAGGGTCCTCCATGCACAAAGAAGAGCTTGAACAAAGGCCAGGAGATGGGAGAGTCCGAGGCCTGTGAGTAACATTATTACCTGCAAAAACACAGGCAGCCTAAGGAAGCCATGGTACAGGAGATGAAGCTGGGAAGGAAACTGGAGAGATTAGGCCTGTTGCTGAAGGAAATGAATAGCCAGTAAAGGTTACTAAGCAGAGAGCAGAAGAGTAGCATGATCGTGTCTGTTTCAGGAAGATAATCTGGAATAAGTGTGAGAGCAAGAGAAACTATAGGCAAAGAGATCAGCTAAGAGTTTTGGCATTCAGATGAAAGCCAGTGGGAACCTGAAATAGGCTACTATTTCACATACCAATTTGAAAGTCACCAAGGAGGTAAAATTTTCAGCCCAACGCAGCTGATTTGATGCTGGGGTGATGGAAGGGGATTAATGAAAGATGCCGTGATGGGGTATGTGGGAATGCATCAAAGTCTAGGCCGGGCATGGTGGCTCACTCCTGTAATGCCAGCATTTTGGGAGGCCAGGGCAGGAGGATCCCTGGAGTCCAGGAGTTCGAGACCAACCCAGGCAACATAGTGAGACCTCATCTGTACAAAAAAATTTAAAAATTAACCAAGCATGGTGGTGCACACTTGTAGTCCCAGCTGCTCAGGATGCTGAGGCAAGAGGATCACTTGAACCCAGGAGTTTGAGGCTGCAGTGAGTTATGATCATACCACTGCACTCCAGCCTCAGCCTGGGAGACAAAGCGAGACTATCTCCAAAAAAAAAAAAAAAAAAAAGAAAGAGAAAAAAAAGAAAAAGCCTCTATCTGCTTATTTATCGTTATTCTTCCTGAAGATACAATAAAGTCAATGTCTAAGGTGTCTGCCTCAGAGGAGTGGTTGTCACTCCTCTCTTGATCAAGTGGCAAGGTTGACAAGGTTGGTAGTATCTTATCAGGTGTGGTGGTTGGGCTCCAAGTAGTCAATTTCGGTAGTTAAAAGGAAGAAAATGAACATGTATTGAGGATTTTCTCACCTCAAAGATCTCTGGAACAGTCTTGAGAGGCAGATACTATGCTATTTCTGTTACGGTACAGGGTGAATGACTTACTTGCTCAAGGTCACATAGAAAATAACAGAGACTCACTTGCATAAGGTCTCATAGCAAGTAAGTGACAGAACTGGTCTGAAGACTATGTTCTATTTTTATTTATTTATTTTGAGACAGGGTCTCACTCTGTCACCCAGGCTAGAGTGCAATGGCATGATCACAACTCACTCTAACCTTTACTTCTTAGGCTCAAGTGAGCCCCCCATTTCAGCCTGCACAATAGCTGGGACCACAGTCATGCACCACCATGCCTGGGTAATTTTTTGATTTTTTTTTTTTCTGTAGAGATGGAGTCTCACTATGGTGCCCAAGCTGGTCTTAAACTCCCAGGCTCGAGCTATCCTCCCACCTCGGCCTCCCAAAATGTTTGGATTACAGGCATGAGCCACTGCACCCAACCTGTTCTATTTTTTACAGTACCAGAAACCAGAGAAAGAGGGCAGGCCCACGAACCCAAAAAGGATGTCCAAGGGAGAGAAAAAAGAATAAGAGTGAATTTAAAGATTTCTGCTGAGGAAGAAGAAATCTGGAAGACCTTCAAGTTAGTGTCAAGCTTGGTCTTGCATGAAATATAATAACGATAAGAAAGGGCTCCTGTTCTCATGGAGCTTATTGGGTAGAGGGCACAGAAGATATAATGGCTGCTACCCAGCCTATTCTCACAAAATGCTCTAGACTTTCAGAGGCAATGTAGTCTTGGGTTGTCTGGAAAATGTTACAGAGAAGATATGACTTAAGTAATATCTAAAAGGAGGTGCTGTCCATGGATAGTCCAGGAAGAGCTATCATGCCATCTTTCCACTAGCAGGAGTAGTGGGAGTACTGGGAGCAGAGGTGAAGGAGTGGGAGAATACATTTCCCGTTTGTTTAGTGAAGAGATTGCCTGGAACGCAAGGCAATCACGTAGGGAAGAGTAAGAGGACAAGCTGGCAAGGGGTTAACACCAGAGAGTGGAGGAGGGCTTTGAATGCCCAGTCTGATACCTTTATACATCATCACTTAGGCAATGGGAAACCACTGACTATTTTTGAGCAGGAGAGGGATGTAATCAAATATGCTTTTGAGGCGGTGGCTCACGCCTGTAATCCCAGCACTTTGGGAGGCCGAGGAGGGCGGATCACCTGAGGTCAGGAGTTCGAGACCAGCCTGGCCAACATGGCAAAACCCTGCCTCTACTAAAAATACAAAAAAAATGGCCGGGCACGGTGGCTCACGCCTGTAATCCCAGCACTTTGGGAGGCCGAGGCGGGCGGATCACAAGTTCAGGAGATCGAGACCATCCTGGCTAATACAGTGAAACCCCGTCTCTAATAAAAAATACAAAAAAATTAGCTGGGCGTCGTGGTGGGCGCCTGTAGTCCCAGCTACTCGGGAGGCTGAGGCAGGAGAATGGCGTGAGCCCGGGAGGCGGAGCTAGCAGTGAGCCGAGATCGCGCCACTGCACTCCAGCCTGGGCGACAGAGCGAGACTCCGTCTCAAACAAAACAAAACAAAAAAAATTAGCTGGGTGTGGTGGCACACACCTGTAATCCCAACTACTCGGGAGGCTGAGGCAGGTGAATTGCTTGAACCCAGGAGGCGGAGGTTGCAGTGAGCCGAGATTGCCCCACTGCACTCCAGCCTGGGCAACAGAGTAAGATTCCATCTCAAAAAAAAAGATGCTTTTGAAAGACCTCCAGAAGTAGGCACTGGAATAGATTGGAGAGGGTGGAGATCAGAGGTTAGACGATCAGGAAAAAGGATATTGAGATAGTTTAGGGGGATGGTGATACAAGCCCAGAAGAGATGAGGGAAAGCCATCCTCTGAATGAAAGCTGGCCCTCAGAGGGGCTGTCAGAGCCACAGCCTAATTCTAAGCACATGAATATTTGTGTTCCAAATCTCCTCCAAGCCATTTTCTCATTCCTGTCTTCTTGCTTCCTCCCTCCTTCTTGTCCCTCTGCCTTTCCTCCATTTTCTCTATTTCCTCCCCATTACTTCCAGTAATGCTCAGTAATCAACTATGATTCTGAACATCATTTGGGAAGGAGGGGAAGCACTGAGGGAGGCTCTGAGCAAGATAGAAGGAAGGAAGGAAGGAAAGAAGGGGAGAAAGAAAAGGAGGAAAGAAGAGAGGAAGGCAGACATTTCTGTAGGAGCATTTCCCATGGACCAGGCTGAGAGGATGGGGATACTGAGACTTAGAGGGATTGCAGTACTTGTTTGGAGTCACATAGCTAATTGCCATCTAAGTCTGATGAACTCCAGAACTCATGTCCTGTTTGCCATTCCACAGTGATTCCCTGTCCTGTCCCCCCGATCTGTTCAACTTATGTAATATTTTCTTATTCTGATACCCTAATATCACTTTGTCATGGCTCTTTCACTCACCACAGTCTGTCTTACATTATAGTGATCTGTGTATGTGTCCAACACTGGCACATAAAATGCAGACGATGATTGAATGAATGATTGGTTTATCTCTGTTACTAGATAGTAAGGAGCCTGTAAGGATCTCACAGCAAGGACAGCCCAAGACCATATCATTAGTATTTAATCTATAACTGTTGGATTGAACATATTTGAATGTCTTAGGCACCTCTGTGGGCATCACGCCCTGTTGGACACTGAAGCTACCTTGGTAACCTTCAAGACCCAGGATCTGTGTTGTAATTTCTAGCATAATCACTAAAAGAACAGAAACAAGATGTATAGCATCTAAACTAGAAGAGAAAGACAAATGGAATGGTAAAGCTAATCAGTCTAAAAGAAGTCAAATCAAATGGCCAACAAGCACATGAAGAGATGCTCAACATTACTGATCATCAGGGAAATGTAAAGCAAAACCACAACGAGATCATCTCACACCCATTGGGATGGCTATTATTTAAAAAACAGAAAATAAGAAGTATAGGTGAGGATGTGGAGAAATTGAAACTCTTGTACACTGTTGGTGGGAATGTGAAATTGTGCAGCCATCGAGGAAAACAGGATGGCAGTTCCAAAAAATAAAAATAAAAACAGAATTACTGTGTGATCCAGGAATTCCATTTCTGGATATATATCAAAAGCATTGAAAGCAGAGTCTCAAAGAGATATTTGTATGTCTATATTCATAGCAACATTATTCACAATAGCCAAAATGTCAAGGCAACCTAAATGTCCATCAATAGATGAATGGAAAACAACATGTGGCATATCCACACAAGGCACTGTATAACTCAGCCTTTCAAAGGAAAGAAATTCTGACACATGATAGCACATGGGTGAGCCTTAAAGCCATTATTCTAAGTAAAATAAGCCAATCATGAAAGGACAAACACTGGAATAATAATTCTAATTATATGAGGTACCTAGAATAGGCAAATTCATAGAGACAGAAAGCAGAATGGTGGTTGCCAGGGGCTGGAGGGAGGTGGAATTAGGGAGTTATTGTTTAATGGATACAGAGTTTCAGTTAGGGAAGATAAAATTCTGGAGATGGATGGTGGCCATGCATTGTGAATGTACTTAATGACATGTACTTAGAGCACACTTAGAAATGGTTAAAATGGTAAATTTTATGTTCTTGGTATTGTACCACAATAAAAATAACTTTAAAAAATGAAGGGGGAAAAAATCCCGTTCATTCTTTATTTTTATTTTTATTTTTTATTTTTTATTTTTGCTTGAGACAGAGTCTTGCTCTGTCACCAGGCTGGAGTGCAGTGGCACAATCTTGGCTCACTGCAACCTCTGCCTGTCCGGTTCAAGTGATTCTCCTACCTCAGCCTCCCGAGTAGCTAGGACTACAGGCATGGGCCACCACACCCAGCTAATTTTTCTATTTTTAGTAGAGATGGGGTTTCACCATGTTGGCCAAGATGGTCTCGATCTCTTGATCTTGTGATCCACCCGCCTTGGCCTCCCAAAGTGCTGGGATTACAGGCGTGAGCCACTGCACCTGGCCCCATTTATTCTTATGTGTTTCCACTGAAGACACATAGGTATCACCCCCACTCCACTCCTCCAGCTCTTCTGGGACAACTAGAAACCATTGAGATTTGGGGGTAAAGGGGCATTACTTGGAGGCTAATCCTCACCTTCTTGGTCCCTCACATATCCAGTTGTCTGATACACTCTCTACTCTATACCCAGCAGGACACAGTGTCCTTTGAGAGAGGAAATGAAATAGAGAAAAATACCTAGGAGAAAGTATCATTTTCTGGCAGAAAAATGAGTACATTTTAATTAGAAACGCTGCCTCGGCCCGGCGTGGTGGCTCATGCCGGTAATCCCAGCCAGCACTTTGGGAGGCCAAGGTGGGCGGATCACCTGAGGTCAGCAGTTTGAGAACAGCTTGGCCAACATGGCGATACCCCGTCTGTACTAAAAATACAAAAATTAGCTGGGCGTGGTGGCACACACCTGTAGTCCCGGCTACTCGGGAAGCTGAAGCAGGAGAATCGCTTGAACCCGGGAGGCGGAGGTAGCAGTGAGCCAAGATCCCACCATTGCACTCCAGCCTGGGCGACAAGAGCGAAACTCCATCTCAAAAAAAAAAAAAAAAAAAAAAAAAGCTGCCTCAGAAGAGCATTCTTGGGTGGGAGAGGCCCTGCACCTAAAAGGACCCGCTCACATAGCTCATCCTCTCTTGACGTCTTTCCCCTGCTCCCTCTGCCCCATCTCTGCCCACTCTTTCTGGGATCCGGATTTGACACGGTTGCTGCCACCCCAATAGCAAGTCTCTTAGGACATTCCTGTGCTCCTCACTTTCCTGGCTGAGGGTCAGAACTTATCAAAGGGGTCTTTTTGAGGAAGTTAGGGGAAATGCAAAAGAAAACAAAAGGAAACTATGAAAGTCTAGAAACAACTAAGTTTACTAACAAAATCACTTCTCTCGATATAGCTGAAGTCAAGCCATCAATGGGCTTAGCATGTTTTGATTTTAATAAGGCTTAATAAGTCTGCATTTTGAGAAGGCTGTGGACCCCTCTGGCCATCTGGTGAAGCCATGGACCCTTTCTCTGAATAATATGTTTAAATGCACAAAATAAAATACACAGATTTACAAAGGAAACCTATTATATTAAAATTCGGTTATCAAAATATTACCCACAATGTGATATAGTAACATATGTGCTTCTTGATGTATGCATTAAATAACCAGATCTAACAGCAGTGCCAATAACTACTGGAATTTTGAAGTAGTCGTGAACATAAATGAAATTTCGAGATGCCTGCAACAACTGTAATACGAAATGCAAATCTCTGTGATGTCTGTTACTGACACCCACAGGTACTCCTAACACTTCGTGGTTTATTGTCTACATTCACCACTGAAGGAAATACTACATTTCAATTAGAGGTTAGTGGAAAGAAAGAGGCAGTTTTATTCATCCCAATTCAAAGTAACCCCCATCCACCCTGAATTTTTGGTCTATAGGACCCTGATTGAGAGCCTCTGCTCTAAGGGTCATATAGCCTCCCATGGGTTGGAACCAGCTGTCTCCTACCTGTCTCATCCTTCAGGATGACATTATTTCTCCTCATCCAGTTTTCAAGCTTGCACCTGTAATTGACCGCCCCCAAATCTCTGGTTTCTGGCAGGGAAAATCTTGGAGCTGTCAGCCCGTTTGCCGTTTGCACTCCAGCCTGGGTGACAAGAGTGAAACTTCATCTCAAAAAAAAAAAAAAAAAAAGCTGCCTCAGAAGAGCCTTCTTGGGTGGGAGAGGCCCA
Source organism: Nomascus leucogenys (assembly GCF_006542625.1). Classification (NCBI taxonomy): domain Eukaryota; kingdom Metazoa; phylum Chordata; class Mammalia; order Primates; family Hylobatidae; genus Nomascus; species Nomascus leucogenys. The sequence continues at coordinate 62,041,792 of NC_044406.1, read as the reverse complement.
ACACTGTTGACTTCTGTGCCCTGAGTCCACGGAACAACTGGCTCTTTCTCAAAATTCTGTCTGAGATGTCACTCAGGCAGCCCTCAGATTTTCCAGAATTCTCTCACCATAACCATAGACCAGAAAATCACCTTACACCTACCTAGTAACACCCCTGTAAGCCACCACCACTTCTGCCCTGTCCCTGAATATGACTCTTTTCAGCTAGTTCATAGGGGACAGCTCCTGAGAAGACTGGAGTGATTTTTTTTTTTTTTTTCATCTTGAGACGGAGTCTTGCTCCGTCACCCAGGCTGGAGTGCAGTGGCACGATCTCGGCTCACTGCAAGCTCCACCTCCCAGGTTCAAGTAATTCTCCTGTCTCAGCCTCCCAAGTAGGTGGGATTATCAGTGCGTGCCACTATGCCTGGCTAATTTTTGTTTTTTTTTTTTTTTTTTTTTTTTTTTAGTAGAGATGAGATTTCACAATGTTGGCCAGGCTAGTCTCAAACTCCTGACCTCAGGTGATCCACCTGCCTCGGCCTCCCAAAGTGCTGGGATTATAGGCCTGAGCCACCGTGCCTGGCCTGGAGTAATCTTTAAACCAGAACAGCCGCAGCCTTACTCCTGGCCTTTGTGCCAGCCAGATCCTTCCCAGAGGGTGCAGATCAACCAGATGATCTCGTCGGAACCCTCCTCATCTGGAGATTGGCCACTCTTTTGGTTTGCTCCCCATGTGCTCTCTAGCCCTTGGGGTTCACTCACCTAAAAATATATAGACTGGGATCCATTGCAAAACAAAGAAGGTTTGGAGGCCCTCCTGGAGATCCAGTCGGGAGAAGAAGGCCATGGTTATGGTCCTGTTCTGTTGTGGCAAGAAGCCTAACCAGAAGGTCAAAACTTCTTAAGCTGAGTTGATTATAGATGCTTTGCTATAATCTCTTATTGTGGAGTGAGATTAGCTGCTGGGGTTTTGTCAGGCTTGACCAAACCTTTCCTCCACTGCCCCGCCCCAACTTCCTACCCACACATCAGGTTGCAGATCAGGCAATATAATTGATCTCCCCAGTAGTATCCTTTCTCCACGTGTGCCCAATTGTAATGAAGCAGAAATGGCCCTGGGGTGGCTCTAGCTGTGGGGCGGGGGGGGCACTCTTGATAAATCAGTGCAGGAAGAGTGTATCTTGGGCCTCAAATAGGACCTCCGAAAAGCACCCCACTCCCTTTCCCTGCTTAAGAAAAGGGACTTGGCAGCCACACTTGTTTCTGCCCTAGTGGTTACCCTTTGTCTCCTCTTGTCTTCTGCTGAGTCACGTAGCCCACTGGGGCTGTTTTTCTGTACCGGATATCTGTTAATAGACTCTTCAGATCCCTCTTTGTGCCTCTAGTCCCAAGGGACCTGCCTCAGTGGCCAGATACCTTATCATAGAGCGGGAGAAACATTGCACAGAAGGAAGACCTGGCTCCCAGTCCCAGCTTTGCCATGCTCTTCCTGTGACACCTTTGGAAAATGTTACATCTCTCCAGAGCTCAGTTTGAGCATTCATTGCTAGAATGCAATGTAGGTTAGGGGCATAGAATTTAGAGCCAGATAGCTGGGGTTCACATCTCAGCTCTGTCACTTACAAGGTGGTGAACCTCTATGCCCCAGTTTCTCCATCTGTAAAAGTGGGACTATAATAGTACCTACTTCTTAGGGTAGTTCTGAGGATTAGATAAGTGAATGAATATAAAGTGCTTAGCACACAGCCTGGCACCGTTTCCTGTCATTACTACTCATTGAGTTCAAGTAACACATATTGAACAAGTAACATATGTTTCAGGCTGAGGCTTGCTTCTGTGTAATAGCCTTTGGAAAATTGAAGACTGTTCCCAGGTCTCAGACCATTTTTTTTTTTCCAGACAGAGTCTCACTGTGTGGCCTAGGCTGGAGTGCAGTGGTGTGATCTCGGCTCGCTGCAACCTATGCCTTCTGGGTTCAAGTAATTCTCCTGCCTCAGCCTCCTGAGTAGCTGGTACTACTGGCGTGTGCCACCACATCCAGCTAGTTTTTGTATTTTTAGTAGTGACGGGGTTTCACCATGTTGGATATATTTTTTCTGTCACTATCTATTGAGTGATTGCTGTTTGCCAGGCACTGTTGTTAGGTGCTGAGCATTTAGTAGGGAAGAAGACAGACATGATTCTTGCCTTCTTTGAGTCTACAGTCTAGTGGTGGAGAGACATTAAAAGAAAAAAAATCACAAAAATGTTAGGCTGGGTGCGGTGGCTCATGCCTGTAATCCTGGCACTTTGGGAGGCTGAGGCAGGAAGGTTACTTGAGCCCAGAAGCTCAAGACCAGCCTGGGTAACATAACGAGATGCCATCTCTACAAAATAAGTAAATAAATAAATAATAAAATTAAATTAAATTAAGATAAAATGTCTGTACACTTGAAGTTGCGATGTGTCCTACAGGAAAAGCCCAGTACTCCCAGCAGAAGGCCTTGAATATAGAAGGTAGTCAAAGACATCTGTTAAACATAACTGAAGGGGTTGCTGGGAAAATCAGATACAAAAATGGTATCAAGGGTTCTGCAAGTGCAAGGGGGCATTGGTCCCCTTTCCAGGGAGATTAGCGGAACTCTATCATCTCCTCACCCCCACTCTGCTTTGGGCTTCCCTCATTAGACTGACCAATGTGACTCTTCAGAGCTGAGCTTGGAGGACTTTTCTGGTATGTCAGGGTGTGCTTTCACTCCCCCATGTGCCATCTGACATGCGACGCCTTCCTCTTCTTCCTTTTTTTTCTTCCCCTTGGGCTAGCTGGGGTTCTCCAGCTGCTTCTTGGGGCTGCTTGACCACATAGAAGGTGAGATGTATCGAAGCGCATCTGCTCAGAATTTGCAGGGGAGCGGGGAGGGAGGTAAGAGAGGCAGGCCTGGCTCTGCTCGGGGACAGCAGAGATATGGAGGGGCTTAGAGTACCCAGGCCAGACAAGATCCACAGTATCAAGAGCTCCAATGCCCCTTACAGATCAGGTCGCCGCTCCCCTCCACTTTCAGATGGGTAAATGGAGGAGATCTGGAAAGGGCTCAAGGTGATGCAGGAACCAGAGGCAGACAGGGCCAGACAGTTTTCTACCTCTGTCTCCCTAATATCTGGGTCAGGGTCTGGTGCAGAGCAGGCACTCAAGTAAATGTCTGTGGAACCTGTGAGGGAGACCAGGTCTCTTGATGCCTCAGGCAAGATAGACTGACCCAGATTGGCCACCCTTTACTCCCAAAGACAGAGCACACTGGCCCAGCTGGAGCTCTCTTGAGCCAAATGGACAAGTATAACATAAACATCAGGGAACAGAGAAAGGGCAAGAAGAAGATAATGAGGCTAGCAGATAAACCCTGAACATCCAGCACTCGTGATTTCCCAGTTAGAATTCATCAACCAACAAGCAGAAGCTTGGCTGCCTCAGAGTAAGCAATAAAGAAGGAAAGGTTGCCAAGGAGCACAAAGGGCCTGCCAATTTCATTTGTAGACATTGAAGGTTGACGTGATTCCCACCCTCAAGAAACTCACAGTCCAGTGTTGGAAGTAGGTGTAAAAGCAGACACCTGCATGGGGTGCTGTGGGTTGCACAGACGAGAGAAGCACCTGCCTGCCCCGGGAGGTGAGGGAGGGGTCTGTGGAAGAGGGCCTGCTGCAGTGAGGAGAAATGGATCAGGCGAGAGAGGCCTGGCCGTGAGTTCATCAAAAGGGGCTGGGATAAGCTGGACCCCAAAGAAACTTCAAAGGAGCAACAGAAAAACAAAGAAAGGAGAAAAGTGGAAGGAAACAGATCAAGGGGACCGGGATCAGAGAGCTCAGAAAGGGTGGTAGAAGTGAGGGTAGCTCTGATTCAAAGGTTCACCCTCAGCCTTTGGAATGACTCATTTCCAGAAAGCTTTGGATAGCTGAGGTTTTGCCATAATTTGTTTTCTTCTGATCTTCCCCCTCTGTCATACCCTTATATGGTTAGGTATTACAATTTCAGCTCAATTGAAAACATTAGGCCCAGGCACGGTGGCTCACGCCTGTAATCCCAGCACTTTGGGAGGCTGAGGTGGGTGCATCACTTGAATCCAGGAGTTTGAGACCACCCTGGCCAACATGGTGAAACCCTGTGTCTACTAAAAATACAAAAATTAGCTGAGCACGGTGGTGCAGACCTGTAGTCCCAGCTACTCACTTTGGACGCTGAGGTGGAAGAATCTCTAGAGCCCAGAAGGTGGAGACTGCAGTAAGCCAAGAATGTACCACTGCACTCCAGCCTGGATGACAGAGCAAGACCCTGTCTTAAACAACAACAATGGAGAACCTATTTAATGCCAAGCACTAGGCTAGATATTCTAGAAGGAGTGTACCTAATCCCTTCATTCACCAAATTTTTCTTGAAGCCCTACTTACTCTAAGTCTGGTATTGTTCTAGGTTTACAATTGCATGTGTGCTGGGTTATGGGGCAGGGGGCACGGACAGGGAATGAAAGAAGTGCATATGTCATCAATACAAGGATTGGGGCCATCAGAGAATTCCAAAGGAGACAGAGATGAACACTAGTAGCTGTGTGACCTTGGACCAGACACTTCCTCTCTTTGAGTCTCGGTTTCTTTGTCTGGTAAAAAGGATGCATCCTATTTCTTTGCTGTGAGATGTAGCGGCAGTGTTTGAAAAGCTTCTCGTGCAGTGTCTGCCTTCCAGGAGCTGTTCACTAGCGCTCCTATTCAGCTGTGGGGAGGGAGTATTTGCAATGTGCTCTAACAGGTTGAGAAGTGGGGAGGATGACATTTCCTACAGTGGCCCAGCATACACAAAAGGCCAGAAGGTTTGCTTTGGCACAGGGGGTGGTTTAGTTTGATAGGAGTCTCAGGTTGGTGGAGGGGAGTAGAAGAAGAGAAAGCTGGAAAACAATAAGTGGGGCTGATTTCCTCACAAATCTCTTTTTGTATCTGGAGGCCTAGATACGTAAAGAGATTTATGTTTCACTGGATTCTAGACCTAGAATCCAGTGAAAGTAGACGCAGGAGTGGTGGTGGGACGAGGGGCCTGTGGAGATGGAGGGTAGGGCAGAACAGGGGACGTTTGAAATCCCCTGGAAGCAGTAGTGACTGGATCACTTCTCATGGCAGGCAAGGCCCCAGGGAACAGCGGCCTTCAGGGTCTTGGGGGAGGGGTGGCCAACCCTCCCGGTTTGCCTGGGATGAGGAGTTTCCCAGGATGCTGGACTTCCAGGGCTAAAACTGGTATAACCTTGGACAAACTGAAACAATCGGTCCCCTAGTTTGGGCCCTTGTCACTGTCTCCGGGACTACAGCAGGGTGCTGCCTGCTTGCCTCCCTTCCTTTGGTCTCCATTCTGCAGTTAGAGGGGCTGCTGTGAAACACAGCTCTTACTGTCTCTCTGCCTTGTTTCAAACACTCCAAAGGCTCCATTGCCTCTGGGATCCAATTCAGACCCCAGGACCTGGACCCAGAGCCCTTTATACACTGGTTTCCACCCTCCTTGAAAGTCTCATTTCCCATCAATTTCACACCACGCCAGATACAGCCTAGTTCCCCAAACCGGAAGCGTCCTTTCCTATTCTGAGTCTTTGCCCATAGCAGCATCCTATCAACCTGACTGGCTCCTACCCACCCTTCAAGATTCAGTGAAAATGTCATTCCCTGCTCTGTCCTCTGGGTTTCCAAGGAACATTATACATACTTTTGGGAGAGCACATATCAAGGAGTTGGGTTGAGAGTATAAACCCCACCTCTACAGCCAGCTTCTGGGGCACTGCTTGGTGTACAGTCAGCTTTTGGCGTGTACATTTTGAATAGCTGGTATATTGACATGACTCAGAATTCAGAAGGAACTATGCGTGCTCAGTGAGAAGTGTCCTTCCCACTCCTGGCCTCTAACGACCCAATACTCCTCCCCCTCCAGGGACCTCTTTTTGCATACACAAGCAAATAAGGTAATTTGCTTTGTTAATGAATAAGGAAACTAACAGTAAAAACCTGGAATCATTCCAAATGTTCAAAATCTGGGGCTGGCTAAGTAAGCGATTATATAGCAACATTATAGACTAATCTGCAGTCATTAAACATTATTAAAATTATTATAAGGCAGACTGTAGTATTACATGCTAGGCTTTAAAAGCAGAATATAAAGCAGACCTCCACATTGAATGCACTTGGTAAAAAAAAAAAACAAAAAAACAACAACAAAAAACTGGTCTCTTCAGTGATAGATGGAACTGATCCATCAGCCTGAGACAGAAATGATTGCTGCTTTAAGGTGAAGGGATTCAAAGTTTTCTTTTATGTAAAGTTGTTTGAATATGAAAAGAAAGAGGCTGGATTCTTGTGAATCTGCCTGATGAAGTGTGATTCATGATGGGACTCATTCATTCAGTAATTCATTCAGCAGACATTTGAATGCTTGCTTTGTCAGGAGGAAAAGCCAGAAACAATGGTGCGCTTCGGAGGATGAGCACTAAGTAGGTGATGGGGACATAAGAAGCTCTGATGGAGAGAGAGGGGTGGGGAATGTGATGAGTTCATTGTAAGACTGTGGAGTTTGAGTTCAGTTTGTTCATCAAGGGGAGCTGTGTAGCAGATGGCAGGATACAGGTCTGGGAGCTCAGTGAAACAGCCAGGGCTAGTGATAGCCGCCAGTATATTTGTGGACAGGGAAGCCGGAGGTGGAATGGAGAAGATAGAAAAGGAAAGGGGAAGACAGATGAAATAAAGCTGGTGAGGAAGTCGTCCTGCAAATCTCTTAACACCTCTGAGCCAGGGCCAAGGGCACCAGGGTAGCAGAGGCTCTATCTGTTCCTGAGTGTTGAAGCACCTCAGAGTTCAGGCAGAAACCCTTCCTCCCAGCCCCTGTCTCCCAAACCCCATGCACGCATGGCCTGGGTCTGGTCTTAGTTGTCCTGAAAGGCCTGGTAGATGAAGAGATGCTGTGACTGGCTTAGAAAATATGTAGGAAACCCCTGAATGAGAGGCTGGGAGAAAAGATTTAAAAGGTTTACCTGAAGCCTAGGCAACATAGCAAGACCCCATCTCTACAAAATAAAACATAGAAAAAATAGCTGGGTGTGGACACGTGTCTATTATCCTAGCTACTCAGGAGGCTGAAGCAGGAGGATCGCTTGAGCCCAGGAGTTCAAGGCTGCAGTGTGCAAAGATTGTGCCTGTGAATAGCCACTGCATTCAGCCTGGGCAACATAGTAAGACTGCCTCTATTTTTAAAAATGAGGTGATGGCATTGACATTAAAGAGAGCAGAGTTCGCGGTTACAGTGCGCTATGATTGCACCACTGCACTCCAGCCTAAGAGAGAGAGCAAGATTCTGTCTCTAAAAAAAAATAAAAATAAAAATAAAAGATTTACTTGAACAAAGACCAGCTAAGTAAGGCTGGACAGAGAAAGGGAAAGTAGGTGGGCTTGGCATTGGGGGCAGAAATGTTCCACTGCTGGTTGAGCGATGCGAGGGCCCCAGGAAGGGTAGATTTCTGAGTGGGGTTTGCCCCTAGTGAGCAGGTCTCAGACTGTCCCTAAAGGGGCCAGCAGGCAAAGCTGATGGAATTTTTGCTCAAAACTTGGACAGAGAAAGGGAAGGGGTTATCCCCAGAGCAGTGTACCACCAGGATGTATTTCCTACCTTCATATGTCCTCAGGCCAACCTGGAATCCAGGCCCAGCTCAACCACTTAGAGCTTAGTGATCTTTGGGAAATCTCTTCTCTAAACCTCAATTTCCTCATCAACAGACTGAGACTATAATAGTATCTCCCTTGGGTGTTGTGAGGATTAGAAATATTGTATGTAAAGCTCCTAGTATATAGTAGGTGCTTAATACACAGTAGCCATAATTTTTATTCCTGCTACCACACTGGACTAGGCCGGCCTGACATTGCTCACTTCTACTCTCTTTGAGGGATTTGTTGCCAGTTGGAACAAGACACTGAAATCTAAGACTTTGCCCATCATCTTTTCACATACATTTGTCAAAGGTGGCCTGGCAGGCAGATATGTAAAAACTGGTTCTCAGTTTTCACTGTGCATAGTTTTTTTTGCTGGTCATTTCAGCACACGAAGAAAAGCATGTCACAAAGCTTTTGGCTGGTGGTGACATCCAGAAGACTGATTGAAAAAGCATCGGAGGAGCAAGGGTTTAAGTCGTGAACTGCTGAATTAAAAAAAAAGCAAAAAAAAGGCCGGGCACGGTGGCTCATGCCTGTAATCCCAGCACTTTGGGAGGCCAAGCAGGAGGATCACTTGAGCCCAAGAGTTTGAGACCAGCCTGGGCAACATGGCCAAACCCCATCTCTACAAAAAATACAAAAATCAGCAGGGCATGGTGGTTCACACCTGTAATCTCAGCTACTTGAGAGACTGAGGCAGGAGGATCGCTTGAACCCAGGAGTTTGAGACCAGCCTGGGCAACACAGGGAGATCCCTTCTCTATTACCAAAATTTTTAACGAAAAAAAAAAAGCATCCCCTCCTCCATCCCTCCAGCTTACCAACAGCCTGCTGCTCTTACTCGTCACTCTTGTGTCGTGTCTTATAACTGTTCAAAGTGCTTTTGCCTATATGATTTCATTTGCTCCCCACCCTGGCCTGTGAGGTAAGTAGGGCAGATATTGGCTGCCATCTCAGAGGGCTAAGACAGTGACAGAGCTGGGACTAGAACCCACGCCTCCTTGTGATGGACAGAAACGAACCGTGCCCTGTTGACTTGCACCTTTGATGAGTGGGTTAAAAGGAATCTGTGAGGAAATGATGCGCAGGTTTTGGGGACAGCTGTTTTGCAAGGAGACAGTGACAACAATACCCTATTGCTGTAGCGTGCCCAACAGAGACAGGTGGCTATGCTCCTGTTGTGCTAAAGAGCAAACTGCAGGCCCAGGGTCAGCAGAGGAGGACTTTCTGGGGTTTGGGTGACACAGAGAGGCGGTTTTCTAAAGTTTCCCCCCTTTCAAGTTGTTTCAAATGACAGAAGACTTTGCCTGGGGCCACCCAGCCTGGGAGTGGCAGAGCCCCCAGAATTCAGACTTTGACTCAGGACTCCAACTCCAACTTCTTGGGTTTGAAGTCAGCTCATTTCTCTCCTTGCCCTTTCTCACAGGGCTGTTGAGAGGAACAAGAGCGGAAAGGACAAATGAGTGTGTAACGGCATTAGAGGAAATAGTGCCTAGCATTCTCCTTTTCCAAATCTAATTGGCCTCCACGTGAGGGCCGCAGAGAGCAAATACTTTGGCTAAGCTGATCTGTTTGCATGCTCTACTTCTTAGCTGTGTGAAGATATCAGATCTTGCTTGACAGGTTGTGAGAATGAAATAAGCAGCATATGTGAAAGTGTTTTGCAAACTATGAAGCAGTACTATCATTGAGAGCTTTAAGAGTCTTTGCTTCCGGGAATCCAGCAAACCCAGCTCACTCTAGGACCCTGAAAGAAATCGCCTCTGGTGGGAGTAGAGAAGGTGGCGCTTTTTTGGTTTCTCCGGCATTCAGGCAGACAGAACTGGGCAGGAAAATGGAGGAAGATGAGCTTGCTCACCACCTCCGTCTTCTTATCCCCCAGCTGAGGGGGCAGTGGCGGGGGAGCTGGCATAACCTTTTCTTCGGTGAGTCAGCTAAGAAGGAATTTCTAGAGCTCCACTGATGTAGACATGGTTGTTTTAGTTTGGATTTCTAAAGCTGCTCCTCTTTGAAGCAGCTTTAAGACACAGCTAAAAGCACAAGCAATTGGGAAGCACATGGAAAATGACAGCAGCATAACATCTTACTAGTGTGAACTTGAAGAAATCAAGTTTCGCAGGGTCATTGTATTAATAGTGTGGGAAAGTGCCTGGCACATACTAGGGGCCCAATATCTGTCCATTTCCTTTCCCTTCTCAGTGGACAGACTGCAGTCACTAAGCTAACAGAAAGCACTTACTCTTCAGTTGCCTGAGTTTACAGATAATAGGTGCCATTATTCATTTAATCCTCACAGCCCCAGGAGACAGCTTATCTACATACCCCGAAGAAAAGGCAGTTCAGAGTCTTATTGCCCAAGGTCACGTCACACAGCCTGCAATTTTTAATTTTCTTATTTTTTAGTTTTGGGGGTGCATAGGTGTATATATTTATGGGGTACCTGAGATGTTTTGATATAGGCATGCAATGCGTAACAATCACATCATGAAAAATGGGGTATCTATCCCCTTAAGCATTTCTCCTTTATTACAAATTATACACTTTTATTTTTAAATGTACAATTAAATTATTATTGACTACAGTCGCCCTGTTGTGCTGTCAAATAGTAGGTCTTATTCATTAAATTTTTTTTGTATCCATTAACCATCCCCATCCCCACCCCAGTACCCTTTCCAGTCTCTGGTAAATCTTCTACTCTCTATCTCCATGAGTTCAATTGTTTTGTTAGTCCCCACAAATAAGCGAGAACATGCAAAGTTTGTCTTTCTGTCAGCCTGCAATTTTTAAAGCCAGAATTCAAACCCACCTTGTCTGGTTTGCCTGTTAGATATCAGGATGTGTGAAGGTGTTTAATTGAGCTGGGCCTCCTGGAAGGCCCAATCTTCAACGGACTTGGACCAAGGAGGTAACTCCAACCTGGCCCATTTGGGAATAAACTCAGGGTGGAGTTTCAAAAACAGGAAATAGGCCATTGCTAGAGGCAGGCTGGCAACCATTGGAAGAGAGCGGAAAATGTTGCTTTCCAAATCCTTGGGGGATTTAATCTGTGCTCTCCCAGTTTCAGGAGCTTATGTTGTGAGGGTGAGATGACTCCTCATTAAGCAGTATACAAATAGATTATTGGTAGTCTTCTGTCATCTCCCACGAAACACAACCTCCCCCTCATCACCTGACAGCCCTCCACTAACCACCCTATAAACAAGAGGGAACTGAGTCTCCTTTTCAAACACCTCTCCTAAGCTAGACTGCAGAAGCTGGGAGGGCTGAGTCATCTTCCTCTTAAAAGAAAACCCGTGTTAACAAAGCCACAGAAGTATGCTTTCTGTGCATATCATTTGTTTCAACACATGGCTGCTTTTATAGGATACCAACGCCAAGAGCTGAGGACACTGTCTTCTCTGTTCCTCAGAAAGTAGGTACCCTGCAGTGTCATCTGTACTGTCCCCCTCCTCCACACCCATTATCTACGTGACTGCAGGCACCTCACTAAGCAGCCAAAGGACCACCACGGCACATTTACCCAGGCCATTAGTTTGGATTGTGCCAGGTATCTCACAGCATAGGCAAGAAGGGCCAATCGAAGAGTTAGGATGGCTGGGTGCGGTGGCTCACGCCTGTAATCCCAGCACTTTCGAGGACGAGGTGGGTGGCTCACGAGGTCAGGAGTTCGAGACCGGCCTGACCTACGTGGTAAAACCCCGTCTCTACTAAAAATACAAAAATTAGCTGGGTGTGGTGACGGGCGCCTGTAATCCCAGCTACTTGTGAGGCTGAGGCAGAAGAATCGCTTGAACCAGGGAGGTGGAAGTTGTAGTAAGCAGAGATCACGCCATTGCACTCCAGCAACAGATGACACTCGTCTCAAAAACAAAACAAAACAAAACAAAAAAGGCTATGGCCTGAGGCTACTCTTCACCCTAAGGGATATATGGTAAATGCATGAGTAAAAGCTCTGGCCTCAGATACATACACAAGGATGACTTTTAAGAGTGCCTCCTCTCTCTCTCATTTCTTCTGGTCAAGCTAGGATGAGGTAGACAGGACCGGGAAGTAGACTACATCCCTCTGCGGTCCATTCACCTACAGCTATAGTTTCTGAGAATAGTGCTGTGTGGCAGGGAAAGCTCTGGCTTTTATGATCTCCCCTTGTAGAGTGCTGGATTGCTTCATGGTGCAGGGTGCTACTTATATGGCTTCATATCGTATGCCCAGTAGGAAGGAGAATGCCTGGGCAGATCTGATGCTGGACAAATTCACTGCCCACATCAAAGGGCATCTCCCCATAAGCCCAGAGACCCACAGCTAAATGTCCCCAATCCCCTGTCAAAAAAAGCAGCTGATAGCCATATTTCTGTACAGGCTCATGTAATAGAGCGGACTTTTATTATTTTTTCAGAGAATTCGGATAGCCATAGATTATACAGAGCCATTTCTCAGTACTCTTTTCCTTCCACTTAGGAAACTGGAGTACAACATGATAAGGATGATGCCAAGACAAGACTGCTGGCTCATATCATCTAGGGTACAAATACACACTTAATCACTTGACACTTTATTGAATGCAAAGCAAGATTTAGCATCTTTGCCTTCGTTGTACAGAGCTGAAGCGGGAGCCCAGGGAGGGGAGGACTGCACGGTTTTCCTTGGTGGGGGAGTTGTGCACCCTGCAGTCCTGTGGTGGTGTGGGAAGATCAGCCCATGTTCTGTCGGTTGCCATAGCCCCTAGGATGGGTGTCCTTCCAGTCATCCCACTCCCGGGCTCTGTGGAGTATTTGTTCATCATCCTCTTCCTCCTTTTCTTCTTCTTCCTGTTGCTGAGCTGCTTTTCTGAATTCCTCTAAAGTGGAAAAATTAGAAAGGGAGGTGAGAAATTGAGGGAATGTTAATAAGTAACGTCAGGGGCCTCAGTTCCACTCTGAGCACAACCACATGCAATGAGAACAGGAATACAGCCAGCTGCCTACCCTGAGCCCGGCGGAAGCGGGGAGAGAACTTGCATTACCTAATATATCGCATGTTAAAAAATAGTATGAAAGGATGCTCTGAGTGGTTTCCACAAGAAGGCAAAAATCATAAAAGGTGCCCCTCAGAATGAATTCTATTTTGGAAGAGAATTCTTGCAAAAATGGCCAACACCCACCCCCCACAAGCCCCTAAACAAAAACATTACTACCACCACCAAACAACCCCTGCAATCCAAAAACAGGAAAGAAAAAATATTTATGAATTTGTGATTTGTGAGTTGCCGGGGGGGTGGGATTGCAGTTGATGTTTCCTCCTCCACCCATTTCCTTTACTATAGTCATACATAAGTTTTTGTGCATAAAATTGAAAATCACAGGGCAGTTGGACCTACCAGAAAAGAATGCCTACGTATTATTTTGCAGTGCTTGAAATAGGCTCTGAGGTCCAAATGGCACTTATCATGCAGTGTACACCCAAAAGAAATTAAACCAACTGCTGCATCTCTTTTACTTTTTTTTTTCCTTTGTGAGGTAAAGCAGCATTTTCCTGGCTACTCTGACTTTGCTCATGAGAAATAGTCTCATTACTATGAATGAAATGTGTGGGGATCTGATCTCTTCTAACAGCTCAGGAGCCTTCTTTTTTTCTGAGATAGGGTTTCTCTCTGTTGCCTAGGCTGGAGTACAGTGGTGTGATCATGGCTCACTGTAGCTTCGAACTCCTGGGCTCAAGTCATCCTCCTGCCTCAGCCTCCCGAGTAGCTGGGATTACAGGTGTGCACTACCACACCCGGCTAATTTTTGTATTTTTAGTAGAGATGGGGTTTCACCATGTTGGTCATGCTGGTCTTGAACTCCTGACCTCGTGATCTGCCTGCCTTGGCCTCCCAAAGTGCTGGGATTACAGGCGTGAGCCACCTACATATCTTCTTTCTTCTTTTTATTTGTAACCAATCTGTGTCTTCATATTTAAAATGTATCTCTTATAGACAGCATGCAGCTAGACCTGATAATCGATCCCTGACTTCTAATTTGAAGGTTTATTCTACTTACATTTGAGGTGCTCTGGATTTGGCCATTCTATCAGGTGTATAGTGGTATCTCAGTGTTGTTTAATTTGCACTGCCCTAATGACATGATGTAGAGCATCTTGTCACATGCTGTCATCTGTATACTTTCTTTGGTGAGGTATCTGTTAAGGTTTTTGGCCCACTTCTTAATCAGGCTGCTCCCTTTTTTTTTTGAGACAGGGTCTTGCTCTATCACCCAGGCTGGAGTGCAGTGGCACGATAATAGCTCACTGTAGCCTCGACCTCACAGGCTCAAGCAATCCTCCCACCTCAGCCTCCTGAGTATCTGGGACTACAGGCACGAACCATCACACTTGGCTAGTTTTTTAAAAACTTTTTTTTTTTTTTTTTTTGTGGAGAGGGGTCTTACCATGTTGCTCAAACTGATCTTGAACTCCTGGGCTCAAGGGATCCTCTCACTTTGGCCTCCCAAAGTATTGGGATTACCAGTGTGAGCCACCACACCTAGCCTAAAACTGCTCCTTTTCTTATTGTTGGGTTTTAAGAGTTCTTTGTATATTTTGGGTAAAATATACAAAGTCCTTCATCAGATAAGTCTTTTGCAAGTATCTTCTCCCAGGTTGTGGCTTGTTTTCTCATTCTCTTGATAAATTATTTTTTAAGTGGTTACTCTAGGAAATACAATGTTCATCTTTAACTTCCCAGCCTACTTAGAGTTAAAATTATGTGATGGGGGCCAGGCGCAGTGGCTCACGCCTGTAATCCCAGCACTTTGGGAGGCTGAGGCGGGCGGATCACGAGGTCAGGAGATTGAGACCATCCTGGCTAACACAATGAAACCTCGTCTCTACTAAAAATACAAAAAAAAAATTAGCTGGGTGTGATGGCGGGCGCCTGTAGTCCCAGCTACTCGGGAGGCTGAGGCAGGAGAATGGCGTGAATGGCGTGAACCTGGGAGGCGGAGCTTGCAGTGAGCCAAGATCGCGCCACTGCCCTCCAGCCTGGGCGACAGAGCAAGACTCCGTCTCAAAAAAAAAAAAAAAATTATGTGATGGGGGGCCTCAAGGATGGTGCACAACAATCCCAGCCTCTTGGTATTCATGCTTTTATGAAGTCCCCTCTCATACTGTATCAGGATTGGTCTATATGACCAATAGAATAGGGCAGAAGTCATATTCCAACATTAGGTTATAAAAGATATTGAGCCTTTCGATTTTGGTCATTCTCAGATCATTCACTTTGGAGAATGGAAGCTGTTGTGAGCAACCCTATGTGAGCCTCCTGTCCTCAGACACATCGATGAGCTTGGCAGCAAATTCTCTAGTCCCATCCAAGCTTCCAGAAGACTGCAGCCCCAGCTGACAGCTTGACTGCAACCTCATGAATGTTTCTGAGCTAGGACCACCCAGTTGTTTCTGAATTCCTCACCCTCAGAAACTATGTAATACAATAAATGCTGATTATTTTAAGTTGCTAAGTTTTAGAGTAATTTGTTATACAGCAATAGACATGTATCGGTTCACATAAAACAGGAGAATCTCACAAACAAAATAGTTCCATTTACCCTGTCCTTTTTGCGATGGCTGTCACATATATTACACCTAATACATTATAAACCTCACAAGTCAATATTATAATTTTTGCTTTGAGAAGCTACGTATAGTTTTTAAAAACTGGGTTGAGGGAGATAGTCCTTTGCATTTACCCACATAATTGCCATTTCTGCTGCTCTTCACTACTTGAATATTTACATTTCTATCTGATACCATTCCCCTCAGCCTGAGGAATTTCCTTCAGCATTTCTCTAATGCCAATTTTCTGGTGAAGAATTCTTTTAGCTCTCATTTATCTGAAAATGTCTTAATTTCATCTTCATTTTATGGATATTTTTCACTGGGTATAAAATTATACGTTGACAGGTTCCTCCCCCCACCACTTTGAAGCTGCTCCACCATCTCTGGCGCCCATAGTTTTTAATGGAAATTCAGCAATAATGTATATCCTTGTTCTCCTATTTGTGATGTGTACTTTATCTTTGGATGATTTCAAAATTTCCTCTTTCTCTCTGGTGTTCTGCAGTTTGACTATAATGTGCCTATGTGTGATTTTCTTTGTATTTAAACTGTTGAGGTTTGCTGACATTTCTGAATTTTGGGAAATCTTTAGCCATCGTTTCTTCAAGTTTTTCTGTTCCCTTCTTTCTCCTCTGGTACTGGCATTCCAATTGCACATACATGAGACCTTGGTACATAATTCCGCAGGCCACTGAGATACTGCTTACTTTTATCCAATCTTTTTTTTCAAATTGGATAATTTCTATTGATCTTCAAGTTAACCGACACGCTCTTCTGTCAGCAACAATCTGGTATTAAGCTCATCCAGTGACTTTACATTTTCAGATATTGTATTTTTCCATTCCAGAATTTGTGTGTATAGTTTTTCTCTGCTGAGATTTCTTATCTTTTCATTAATTACAAACATATTTTGCTCTCTGCCCTTTAGGATAAAAATAATAGCTGCTTTAAAGTCCCTGTCTGCTAATTCCAACATCTGAGTTATCTTGGGGTTGGTATCCATTGATTGCCTTTTCTTTTGAATTATGAGTCACATTTTCCTGTTTGTTTTTTTCATGTCTAATAGCTTAGGATTGAATTCTAAACGTGATAAATGATATACTGTAGAGATTCTGAATTCTGTTTCATTCCTCTAAAGAGTACTGATTTTTCATTTTAGCAGGCAATTAACTCGTCTAAAACCAAAATACCAAATTCTATCTCCCTTGCATTGGGCAACAGCTGAATGCTCTATTCAGTTATTTTAGCCTTAGTTGAGGTGCTTAAGAGTCCATTCTGTGCATGCATAGTCAGCCAGAGATTTCAGTAGGGTTTATATACAGAATCAGGGCATCTTCTCTGTGGTTCTCTCTTTTCTGGGATATCCTCCTTCATTTTTCAGTTGCTATTCACCCTGATCTCAGTTCTCTCATTCCTCAAACAGTAAGACTGCAAGTTCCTATCCAAGTTTAAGCTACCCTACATCATAGTAACTGCAGTCTGCCCACAGGTGAAAAGCTAATCCTTTCAAATTACCACTCTTCTCTTTTTGGTGCTATAGTAGAAACAGAACTGAACCTGGGAATTTGAAGGTCTGATTTTAAATCCTAGCCAGGCCACTTTAAGTCAGTTCTCAGTGACTACCTTCTTCATTTTATTTATTTATTTGAGACAGGGTCTCACTCTGTCACCCAGGCTGGAGTGTAGTGGCGTGATCTTGGCTCACTACAACTTCTGCCTCCCGGGCTCACATGATCCTACCACCTCAGCCTCCCGAGTAGATGGGACTACAGGTGCATACCACTACGCTTGGCTGTTTTTTGTATTTTTGGTAGAGACGGGGTTTCGCCATATTGCTCAGGCTGGTCTTGAATTCCTGAGCTCAAGCAATCCGCCTGCCTCGGCCTCCCAAAGTGCTGGGACTACAGGTGTGAGGCACTGCGCCCAGCACATCTTATTTATTTTTATTTTTTTTCTTTTTGTTTTCACCTATTTGTCCCAGAGCACTTTCTCATCTTGAAATGAGAATAAGAATGTCTGCTTCATGAAGTTGTTAAGAGGATCAAATGAAGCTGAGCACAGTGGCTGATGCCTGTAATCCCAATGCTTTGGGAGGCTGAGGCAGGAGGATTGCTTGAGCCCAGGAGTTTGAGACCAGCTTGGAAAACACAGTGAGACTCTGTCTCTATTTTTCCTTTTTAAAAAGGATCAAATGGGATAATACATGAGATAAGGAAACTGAAGCTCAGAGGGACTAAGATATTCCATCTATTAAGTGACAGGAGGGCCAGGCATGGTGGTTCACGTAATCCCAGCACTCTGGGAGGCCGAGGCGGGCCGATCACCTGAGGTCAGGAGTTCAAGACCAGCCTGGCCAATGTGGTAAAACCCCATCTCTACTAAAAATACAAAAATTAGCCAGGTGTGGTGGCAGGCGCCTGTAATCCCAGCTACTCGGGAGGCTGAGGCAGAAGAATTGCTTGAACCTGGGAGGCGTAGGTTGCAGTGAGCCAAGATCGTGCCATTGCACTCCAGCCTGGGGGACAAGAGCGAGACTTCATCTCAAAAAAAAAAAAAAAAAAAAAGTGACAGGAGTTGGACTGTTCACCCAGGTCTGTCCATACTTTTTCTGTTATACCCTATTGCTTCCACCTTTTTGATGGCCACCCTCTTCATCTTCCCCTTCCAAAGACAATTCCAAGTACCCACTATGATCCAATTACCAAGTTGGGCACTAAAGGTACAGTAAGTCAAAGTCCCTGCCCTCAAGGAATTCCAAGTATCATTTCCTCCTTCTAAGTGTTGACTGCCCTTCAGCTTACACCTGCTTTTGGTGACTTGCCAGTACCTTCAGGTAGTTGGTTTTTAAAATATTTTGTTCAGTTTGTAATTGTTATCCTGTATGAGGGGCTGGCCTGATACAACCTACTCTGCCATTACCAGATGCGAACTGCTATCCATAGATTGAGTTTTCTACACAGCTGCTCTGTTTTTATGTCATGACATCTGGAGAGATTTACAAACTATGCTATCACTGTCCCCATCCTCCCATAACCATTTGCTATTTAATAATAAACATAATACTGTCTAGAATCTTTCTATTACTCAGAATCTTTGTCCCCACTATTTCTGCTCCTAAAGGGCAACTATACTTGGTAAGAATTTAATTGCCAGGGAGTAAAAGACCAGTGGTACAACTATTTCCCTCCTACCCCGTCATACCTGGTGCTGCCTTGGCTATTCCCTGATCTGGTAATGCTCCATATTTCCGATGTTGCTCATACCAGTCACTCACCGTCATAGTTGCCAGACTTGGATAACCAGCTCCAAATACTCTGCAAAAATTACACTGCATTTAGAAAACAAAAAAGAAAAAAAACACAATACTACAAAAAGTCTCTTCAACAACAAAGTCTGTGTCCATTTCAGCCTTGTTCCCTACCCAGTCAACTTCTGAGGAGTTGTACAAACTCATGGGAGGATGTGTAAAAAGAGGCATCCAGAAACGGGCATTAAAGTCAAGAGCTTTCATGAGAAGATAAATAGCCCAGGATCACCTCCCATTAAGCAATCCCAGAGACCTATGCTCCACAAAGCAGTGAAGACACCGTGGAATGGGTATTTATAGTTGGTGACTCCGAAAGGTACAGAAAACAAGGAGACTCCTGCCACCCTAGGGAAACATATCTCAAGAACTCAGAATTACATCACAGGGAGGCAAATATGTCCTTTTGAGAATTGTAGCTGAAGGCAGGAAGAGTGCCAATAATGTAATAATAAAAAAAAAAAAACTTTAAAGTATACAATTCTCCATTCAATTATTTTCCCTTTTTGTTTTATTTGCTTGTTTACATGTGTGCCTTTTTTTTTTTTTTTGAGATGGAGTCTCGCTCTGTCGACCAGGCTAGAGGGTAGTGGGGTGATCTCAGCTCATTGTAACCTCCACCTCCTGGGTTCATGCGATTCTCCTGCCTCAGCCTCCCAAGTAGCTGGGATTACAGGTGCCCGCCAATACGCCTGGCTCATTTTTCTATTTTTAGTAGAGACGGGGTTTTGCCATGTTGGCCAGGCTGGTCTCGAACTCCTGACCTCAGGTGATCCACCTGCCTCGGCCTCCCAAAGGGCTGGGATTACAGGCATGAGCCACCACGCCCGGCCCATGTGTGCCTATTTTTAAGCTTGAGTTTGTGAAGGAAGTGTCTGAGGAAGACAGACATGGAGAAAGTTTCAGGAGAAATAATATCCCTTAGATAAAAGAACAACTTCCGTAAGTGAGATCATGACTTTTTTTTTTTTTTTTTTGAGACGGAATCTCGCTCTTGTTGCCCAGGCTGGAGTGCAATGGCGTGATCTCGGCTCACCACAACCTCCCCCTCCCAGGTTCAAGCGATTCTCCTGCCTCAGCCTCCCTAGTAGCCGGGATTACAGGCATGTGCCACCACGCCCGGCTAATTTTGTATTTTTAGTAGAGACGGGGTTTCTCCATGTTGGTCAGGCTGGTCTCGAACTCCCGACCTCAGGTGATCCACCCGCCTCAGCCTCCCAAAGTGCTGGGATTACAGGCACGAGCCACCTCGCCCGCCCAAGATCATGACTTTTCAACACCACTCAGTCTGTGGGTCACTAATGAATTGCCACATTGAACCACAAAAGCAGAGGGCTGCAAAGCAAACCACTTTCTAGTACTACCTACTTGGCCTGGGCTGTGTTCCGAGTGAGAATGAAGGGTTTCACTGGAGGCCTCTCCTGGCGAGATGAGTTAGAAGTTGATGCCTAAGAAGGAAATTAATTATGAGAGGTGAATTTACCATTTTACCCAACCTACCATATGGGCTCTTAAGTCTTCAGATGCTTGAAAAGCTCTGGATTCAAAATTCACTCACTTTCTATTTATCAGTCTCTAAGACATAGCAGCAGAACACTAATGGTAGAAGTTCCTTAGCTCTCCTGAGGGGGCCTCAGTACCTTGCAAAAAAGAGAGAAAGAGAAAGTTCTCCCAGGAATCATGTCACTAGAAGTAAAAAATTACTTGGCTTTAAAATACCCTGTCCAAAGAAGGAGATTCCAAAGCCCTCTTCCATGTTCCATCTAAATCCCCTGAGCTGAACTCGAAGCCCCTTTCTTCAGCCTGGCCTTCAGTTAAAAAGTTGAATCACTACCATCCTTCTTCTAAAACCTCTTCCAATGTAATTATGCACTTAATTGTCAAGAACTTCTACGGTGCTTTAGAAGTCAATGTTCCTAAATGAAAGGGAGAAGGATTGGTTAGTAGTTTCCATATAGAGGTATACAGAAAAGTTTCAAGGAACCTTGGCTTTCTAGGGGCATGCTGAAACAAAGGATGGCTAAAGAAAAGGTGCTCACTTAGTTCTAGCTCGATCACTTTCAGAACCAATTCCAATACCACATAAGAGCACATTAAAACAACACCACAACGATTACAACAAACGAACAAGAAAAAACAAAAAACCCACACACCAAGAAAGGGACAGGGCAGGACCCAGAAAAGTCCAGCCTCAAAATGCTTGAAAAGCACTCATCTAGACATGCTCAAGGGGCCTTATGACCTTAGAATACTAATTGTTCATTCTTTGATCTCTTAACATGAAGAACTAGGTTGATATTATCCTGAGGCAAGAGCTCCTGGGCTAATTAGTACAAATCAAATTAGGAAGAGGTTTCTCTGAGGACTTAAATAAATGCCTGTGACTTCCTGATAAATTCAACCCAATTCATTTTGTGTCCTGAACCAAAGAACAAGTGGCAGCAGATACATCTCTTTTCTCCCTCTCCTCCAGTTCTATCTTTCTTCTCCATTCCCATCCTCTCCCTCTCTTCCCCTTCATTATAGTCAATTTTTTTTTTTTTTGAGATGGAGTCTCATTCTGTCGCCCAGGCTGGAGTGCAGTGGCATGATCTCAGCTCACTGCAACCTCTGCCTCCCAGGTTCAAGCAATTCTCCTGCCTCAGCCTCCCGAGTAGCTGGGATCACAGACGCGCACCACCACACCCGGCTATTTTTAGTAGAGGGGGTTTCGCCATGTTGGCCAGGCTGGTCTCAAACTCCGGGCCTCAAGTGATCTGCCCGCCTCAGCATTCCAAAGTGCTGGGATTACAGGCATGAGCCACCGTGGTGGCCAGTTAGCACAGATTTTAAAGGTTTAACTCCCTATGCCTTCCTTCACCAGCCACAGCTTTCCACAACCAAAACCAATTTTTATTTCAGAGACATTTCTGTCCCCCATGGTATACCACAAAATTACAAATGACTACAAGTGTGTTACAGATTAAAAAGCACTGGGGAGCACATTAAATTAAAGAGAAAGCTACCTTAGTGATCCTTCGGCCTTTCTATACTCATCTTGATAAAAACAGTGATTTTATGGAGACTTAAAAGGATCTTAATTTGATCTTCTGTAGAATACTGAAATCTCTGGCAGTAGCTTTCTTTGGCCAGGCTTACCTCTCTTGAAGAGTCTCTTTCTCTCAGGATCTTTATTTCCTGGTCAATGCTCTCAATCTCTTCTAAGCTGATATCAATCCACCTCTGAAGGTGAAGAAGATAATATTCACGAACACGCTCATCATCTGCTTGACCACTTTCCACAGCAGATTTCATTGCAGACAACCTATGCTCCAACTCCTTCTTCTGCTTGTATCTGTTCCACAGAAAAGCATTACCCATGAACTTACAAATGAAGAGGTATTCCTTCAAAAGAAGGCCTCAATAAGATTTTATCTTTGCAAATGATCGGGTAGTAAGCATGCCAATTTCCACCTTGGCAGGGATATAGATTCTATACCCCAGAGATAGCCACCAGGCAGTTCCCTCAGATGACAAGTAAGGGCCCAGCAGGGGCTGAGGAGTACCTTCTGAAGCCAGAAAAATACAGAAGTAACCGGATCTCAGCAAGTCCTTTAGGGAAGATGAGTACCTTAGTCATTTGATTATACTGACCTTTACTAGGGTGGGTGCTTAGTATAGCAACACAGTGCTTCCCATGATGCTTCCATTTTGGGAATTACACCTTCAAAAAAATCATAGAATTTTAGGGGTCATTTACCTGTCAGTGATGCAGGAATGCCTTGTGAAACAGCCTAAAAAATGATCAACTCTTTTTTTCTTCTGGGCAAAACATTCCCAGCTCTTCTGGCTCATCCTTGTATCATCTGAAGACTCATAACCACCCTGGCTGCCTTTCTTTTTCAGGATGCATTCTGGTATGGCATCTGACAAATATCTACTGAGTACCTATTGTGTGACAGGCACCATTCTCAGTGCTGGAGACACAGCAGCATATAAAAGTCCTTGGTCTCATGAAGCATTCATTCCAGTGGGAGTAGACAAAAAGAAATAGATGAGTTAGGTCATGATAAGTGCTACGAAAGAGCGAAAAGTAAGGTCAAGTGCATACAGTGATGGTGGAAAAGTAGCGGTGCTATTATATACAAGGTAGTCAGAAGAGACCTCTCTGAAGAGATGACAGTGAACAAAGACTTCAGGAAAATAAGTATGCCAATATCTGGAAGAGTATGCTAAGGAAGAAGGGCAAATACGAGGGCTGTGAGGTGGGAGCGTGCCTGGCCTGACATGGCTGAGAAATAACAAGGTGGCCAGTATGGCTGAGATAAAAAAAGAGTGACAGAAAATGAGGTCAGACATAGCCAGGGCCATAATGTGTAGAACCTGGTAGGTCACAATAACCAAAATATCAAATATCATGGTATTTTGAATGGGAAAGCCACTGGAGGCTTTTGAATACATGACATGAATAGAGTGACATAAAAAGACTTTTAAAAATATGGGCCACTCTGGCTGTTGTGTGGAGTATGGGCTGTGGGGGGCTATGAGGCAAGGATATAAGCAGGGAAAGCAATTAAGAGGATACTGCCACAATCCAAGTGAGAGATGGTGACCTGAAATAGGAAGGTAGTGATGGAGATAGTGGGATGTGGGTATATTTAAAATATAAAATAGACAGGATTTGTTGATTTATTGGATGTAAGAGCCTGAAGGAAAGACAGAAGTCAAGGAAAAACATCAAGATTTCCAAGAGACGTATCTTGAAATATCTCTGCTTGAAATCCCACTTTAGACTCTCCAGAATCAGATGTTCCTCTGTAGGTCTTCACCCAAATCAGGGGATCTTAAGCTGAAGTCCACAGAGAGTTCAGTATGGTGGGGGTGGTCCTTGAACTCCCTCAAATTTTATACAGAACTCTACCTGTATGCTTTCTCTTTCTTTTTTTTCGGCTGAGAAATTTTTATAGATTTTATCAAATTATCAAAGGGGCAAGGGGTCCATGACCCATGAAAAGTCAAGAACCGGCTGGGCACAGTGGCCCAGCCCTGTAATCCCAGGACTTTGGGAGGCTGAGGTGGGTGCATCATGAGGTCAGGAGATCAAGACCACCCTGGCCAACATGGTGAAACCCCATCTCTACTGAAAATACAAAAATTAGCTGGATGTGGCGGCAGGCGCCTGTAATTCCAGCTACTCAGGAGGCTGAGGCAGGAAAATTGCTTGAACCAGGGAGAGGTTGCAGTGAGCCGAGATCGTGCCACTGCACTCCTGCCTGGGCAACAGAGTGAGACTCCGTCTCAAAAAAAAAAAAAAAAAAAAAGTCAAGAACCACTGTTCTGAAAAGACTATTATAAAAATGTTTAGGCTCTTCTCTTCCTTTTACCTAACAAGTGGACATTTACTATAATGTTACAAATAACTGACACATCATCATCCTAAGAAGCTTTTTGAGTAGAACACTACAAAGAACTACAATTCCTAGTTCAAGATATTACTTGAGAATGTTTAACTCCAGTCTCACTCCTATCCCCAACCCTCTTTCCTGGATGTACCTAAGTCACAGGAAAAAAAATAACATACGAGGACCTTAGGATGATATAATTCAGGGTAAATTCAGGGTTAGTCTAGTAGTCCTCTGAATAAGGTTCTTTTGTTTCTTTTCCCATTCTCTGCATGCTTAACGCCTAACTACTGCACTCTGCTCCTTCCTTTTCTTCTACTTCCTAGCTTCTATGACTTTGCTCATCATCTTTGTTTTTTTGTTTGTTTTTGAGACAGAGTTTCGCTCTTGTTGCCCCGGCTGGAGTGCAATGGCGTGATCTCGGCTCACTGCAACCTCCACCTCCCGGGTTCAAGTGATTCTCCTGCCTCAGCCTCCCGAGTAGCTGGGATTACAGGTGTGCACCACCACACCCAGCTAATTTTTGTTATTTTTAGTAGAGACGGGGTTTTGCCATGTTGGCCAGGCTGGTCTCAAACTCCTGACGTCAGGTGATCTGCCTGCCTTAGCCTCTCAAAGTGCATTCCAGGCGTGAGCCACCATGCCTGGCCTGCTCATCATCTTTTAAACTTCTAACTCAATACTTGTTCATTTGGGCCAGTGTTTTTAAAACTGTTTTGTCTTAGTAAAAGAACCTTTTCTTCTAATGAGAGATGCCACGGAACTCCCATAATTAATAAACAAGTAAAATTTACTTTGGTTAAATCAGGAGGGCTGCCAACACCGCCCCCCCCACCCCTAGGCATTGCAGTGAAATTTTAGGGCTCCAAGGAACAGATAGAAAACCACTGTCTTATAGCTTCATCACTGTTATGGATTCCCCATGGTGGGCCATTACATGGAAATACTCCCTATTACCCTAGAATCCCCTATCCTTGTAACCCTTCTGACCCTGGGCAACTTCCATTCCCTTTCTGTTCCCAAGCTGTTGAAGAGAGTTAAGGAATTAGAAACTTGTATCAAATGGGTCAACTACAAATCACTATTGTCAAACTTTGGCTGAGTGGTCACCCTTGCTCAGCCATCCTTTTGTTCATCTTTTGTGAAGACTGTTATCACCATCGCACTCACCACATGGCCAGCCAATGTAGAATTCAATTTCCCTCTTCACCATAAAATCTCTGTAACTGGCCAAGGACGGTGGCTCACGCCTGTAATCCCAGCACTTTGGGAGGCTGAGGCAGACGAATCGCCTGAGGTCGGGAGTTCGAGACCAGCCTGACCAACAAGGAAAAACCCCATCTCGGCCGGGCGCAGTGGCTCACGCCTGTAACCCCAGCACTTTGGGAGGCCGAGGTGGGCAGATCACAAGGTCGGGAGATCGAGACCATCCTGGCTTACACGGTGAAACCCCAACTCTACTAAAAATACAAAAAATTAGCCGGGTTTGGTGGCGGGCGCCTGTAGTCCCAGCTACTAGGAGGCTGAGGCAGGAGAATGGGTGGAACACGGGAGGTGGAGGTTGCAGTGAGCCGAGATCGCGCCATTGCACTCCAGCCGGGGCAACAAGAGCGAAACTCTGTCTCAAAAAAAAAAAAAAAAAAAAAAAAAAAAAAAAAAACACTCTATAACTTCACTCTTCCTCTTTTACTGTTGTCTTTAAGGAGCTGATACTGTCTCTACCAAGCCATTTCCAAGGTAATGTGTTTGTTTTTTTTTGTTTTGGTCTCACTTCGTTGCCCGGGCTGCAGTGCAGTGGTGTGACGAAAGCTCACTTTGGCCTCCAGCTCCTGGGCTCAAGTGATCCTCTCACCTCAGCCTCCCGAGTAGCTAAGACTACAGGTGCACATCACCATGCCCAGCTAATTTTTATTTTTTTTGTAGAGACGGGGTCTCACTACATTGCCCAGGCTGATCTTGAACTCCTGCCTCAAATGACCCTCCCGCCTCAGCCTCCCAAAGTGCTGCGATTAAAGGCACAAGCCACTGTGCCCAACCAAAGGTAATGTCTTTACCACTCCACTTTTGTTATCAATCTAGTACCCCCCCCACATTCTTCCAGGCCTCACTCTATTTATTGATCATCCTCCTGGTCATTAGCAGCTAGTTTTTCACTCTACTGGTGCCTTTCCCCTGTCTTAGAAACACTTTACCTCAACTCATTTTTCTACCCTTTCAAATGATCACTCTTCTCTTTATTTTTGAGACAGGGTCTCTACTCTGTCACCCAGGCTGGAGTACAGTGGTGCGATCACAGCTCACTGCAGCCTCAACTTCTCAGACTCGAGCCATCCTCCAACCTCAGCATCCTGAGTGGCTGGGACTACAGGTGTGCACCACCACCCAGCTAATTTTTGTATTTCTTGTAGAGACAGGGTTTCGCCATATTGCCCAGGCTGGTCTCGAACTCCTAGACTCAAACAATCTGCCCGCCTTGGCCTCCTGAAGTGCTGGGATTACAGGAATAAGCCACCACACCTGGCCTACTCTTCTCTTTTCTATGCTACAGTGGGAATGATACTAGAACTGGGAATTTGAAGACCTGGGTTTAAATCCTAACCTAGCTACTTACTAGCTATGTTAACTTTGGGCAGTTCAATTCTCAGAGCCCCCCCTTTTTTTAATCTCTAAAATGGGGATAAGAATGTCTATTTCATGGGGTTGTTAAAAGGATCAAATGGAAAAACACACATCAAAGTGCTTTGTAAGCAGCAATACACTGTTAGCTGATAAAGAAATTGAGGCTGGGGGGGGTTGCTAAATGATGCCACATCTATTAAGTGGTAGAAATTGGATTAGTTACCCCAGGTCTGACTCCTAAGTCTAGGCTTTTTCCGCTACAGCATTTTGCTTCCATCTTTTTTATGACCACTCTGTCTCTCCCAAAGACACCTCCAAATACCTACTATGATCCAATTACTGGGTTAAGCACCAAGGGATGCAATTATATACAATGATATAATTAGTATACTGAGATACAATCAGTCAAGGTCTCTGACCTTGAGGAGTTTCAAGTCTAGAGACTGGCAGATAGTTAGTTATACTGTGATAAGTAACATGAACTAAATGCCATGGTATCTGGGAGGGAAGATAATTAGGGAAAGGCTTCAAAGAGGACATAACATTTGTTTTCTCTTTTCCAGGCTCCTATAAGTACCTGTACCTTACTGAGTTTCTTTTTTTTTTTTTTTGCAACGGGGTCTTGCTCTGTTGCCCAGGCTAGAGTGCAGTGGTGCAATCTCGGCTCATTGCAACCTTTGCCTCCCAGGTTCAAGCGATTCTCCTGCCACAGCCTGCTGAGTAGCTGGGATTACAGGTGCCCACCACCAGGCCCAGCTAAATTTTTTTGTATTTTTAGTACAGACGGGCTTTCACCATCTTGGCCAGGCTGGTCTTGAACTCCTGACCTCATGATCCACCCACCTCATGATCTCCCAAAGTGTTGGGATTACAGGCGTGAGAGACCGCGCCCGGCCACCTTACTGAGTTTCTGATTGCTCTTTCCTTCCTCTTCCTTCTCCCTTAACTTGCCCCAAAGTTTTATCTTTGACTTTTTTTTCTGTCTACATGTTTTTCCTTGGCAAACTCATCTACACCAACGAAAGCAGAGGCCTCCTAAATTTTTCACATCAGTCACAAAACAGTCTCATAAATTTTACTTGCACATTTCAAGTAAATGTGTCTATGGAAATAACTATCCAGTTGTCACTTTAGGACCTAAATTGAGTAAATCCAAAACTAGACTCATTACTTACCCAGCGTCCGCTTCTCTATTTCTCTCAAAAGGATGGAGGTGCTGTTACTCAACCAGATTCATGCTCCTCAAATATGGGAAATAGAGGACATATATGAAGAAATAGGTTTTGAGAGAGAGGACATACCATTCAGGTGTTTTATGTAAGATGGCCTCAGTATCTAAAGGCATGGGTTGGGGGACTTCCAGAAAGTAAATAAGGATGTGAGTAATTTGTTTTCTAACCATGTAAACTATTCTTGCAAAAGTAGTATCTCTGATAGCTATAACTTCATTTTTTATCACTTCTTCCTATTTGAAGTACTATTATAACATGCTAACTTGTATTTCTCCCTCTGCCTCTCTTCTTTTTCAGTATTTTATGTACACATCACTTCTTCATGCAGAGCTGCAACCATACTCCTCTTAGCTTCTGCCAAACCAGACTATTATATAGTCTTTGAACATACCTAAATATACCCTGGCTTTGGGCTTTTGTTCATCTTGTTTCTCTTGCTTGTCAACAATAAGCATTGCTTGAGGAACTTCTATATGCCAAGCTCTATGGCAGGCATAACATAGTGAACAAGAAATGGCTTGTGCCCTCATAGAGTATATACTGTAGTAGGGGAGAGAGACAAAACTCAGAAAGACACATGAAATGACTGCACGTAAGTGCCAAGAAGGAAACAAACATGAAGCAAAGAGAGAATAATAGTTGTTAACTACTTAAAGAGACTGATCTGGAAAGGCCTGAGGAATGACATTTAAGCTGAGACCTAGAGGATGAAGAATTAGCCATATGAAGAGCATTCCATGCAAAGAGGACTGCACACACAGAGATTCTATAGAGGGACAGAGCTGGGTCTATTCAAAGAACTGAAAGACGGTCATTGTGGCTGGAGTCTAGTGAACGAGGGGAGAATGATACATGGTGAGACTGAAAAGAGGCAGGCAGCAGATCACACAAAGCCTTGGAGCTGATTTGTCTATCTCAGATGAGAAATGTTGGTAGCCTAGACTGAGGTATGATAGTGGAGATGGAGAGAAATAGAAGGATAGAAGATACCTTTTGTAGCTAGAATGGACAGGCCTTTGCTGATGGACTGGATGTGAACATTCAGAAAAAGGGAGGAATTGAAGCTAAATCCTAGGTTTCTGGTTTAAAAACCTAAGTCAATGGTGGTACACTTACTGAGATGGGTGAGGAGGCACATTTGGGGGTTAAAAAGCCAAGGGTTCAAGGTATGACATGTCTGTGAAACACCCATAAAGGAAGGATGTTGCAAGTATGGGTCTGAAGGTCAGGAGAGGTCTGGGCTAGTGATACGAATGTGGGAGACATTAGTATAAAGTTAGGTGTTGATATCTGTCAGGCATTTAAGAAAAACGTTCAAAGCGGCAGGCCAAAGAAATGCAAATCAAAACAACAGATACTTTCTGTTTGCCCAATTTTCTTTTTCTTCTTTTCTTTTCTTTTCTTTTTTTTTTTTTTTTTTTTGAGACGGAGTCTCGCTGTTGTCAGCCCAGGCTGGAGTGCAACGGTGCGATCTTGGCTCACTGCAACCTCCACCTCCCGGGTTCCAGCAATTCTCCTGCCTCAGCCTCCCAAATACCTGAGATTACAGGCACCCGCCAGCACGCCTGGCTAATTTTTGTATTTTTAGTAGAGATGGGGTTTTGCCATGCTGGCCAGGCTGGTCTCGAACTCCTGATCTCAGGTGACCCACCCGCCTCAGGCTCCCAAAGTGAACCATCGCGCCCGGCCACCCAGTTGGATTTTCTGAGTATTAACACCCAAGACAAATGCAGTGGAACATATTCTGAAACTCTGTTATTGTAGAAAGCAACACTTTTACCACATATCAAGAGCCTCAAAATATTCAAACACTTTGACCTAGTCACTGGCTCTAGAAATCTACCCTAAGGAAACAGTGACAGATGCATTTAAAGATGTTTGTTTATAGCATTACTCAGAATAGCAAAAAGCCAGTGTCTAAATATTTGACAATAACAGATTAGTTTAAATAATTATGGTACAACTAGAGCATGGAACATTCAATATCATGGTTTCAAAAGACACGAGGAAATGCTCATGGTATAATGTTAGGTTAAAAAAAAACAGGATAAAAAGCTATAGTTACAGCATTCCAAATTTATTAGCTTAAATAACTATATAACTGAAAGGAAACACATCAGAAAGTTAACAATGATCATCTATGAGTGCTAGGATTGAGGCTTTTTTATTTAAAAAATATTCTTCTGTTTTGCAAACTTTCTACAATGAGCACTATTACATTCAGGAAAATCTTTTTTTTTTTTTTTTTTTTTTTTTGAGACAGGGTCTCGCCCTGTCACCTAGGCTGGAATACAATGGTGCGATCACAGCTCACTGCAGCCTCAACCTCCAGGGGCTCAAGTCATCCTCCCAGCTCAGCTCAGCCTCTGGAGTAGCTGGGACTTGTAACAGGCCTGTGCCACCACACCTGGCTAATTTTTTAATTTTTTTGGTACAGACAGAGTCTTATTTTGTTGCCTAGGCTGGTCTTGAACTCCTGGGCTCAAGTAATCCTCCTGCCTTGGCCTCCCAAAGAGTTGGGATTACAGGCATGAGCCACCGCGCTCAACCTAATTTCTATTTTTAACCATCCTTTAAGACTCATCTCAAAAACCATTTATGTTCTTTTTTTTTTGAGACACAGTCTCAATCCATTACCCAGGCTGGAGTGCAATGGTACAGTCTTGGCTCACTGCAGCCTCCGACTCCTAGGCTCAGGCGATTCTGCTCCCTCAGCCTCCCGAGTACCTGAGATTACAGGAGTGCATCACCACCCCCGGCTATTTTTTTTCTTTTTGCAGAGATGGCGTTTTGCCATGTTGACCAGGCTGGTCTTGAACTCCTGACCTCAAGTGATCCACCCGCCTCAGCCTCCCAAAGTGTTGGGATTACAGGCGTGAGCCACGGCGCCTGGTGTCAAATGCCATTATGTTCTGAAACCTTTTCTTCATCCCTCCAACCAGATGTGACCACTCCTTCATCTCTCTCTTGCAGTTTGTTTTTTTTTTTGTATAATTATTTGGATACCAAACTCACTGTTTAAACTACCTCTTATCTGCTGACAGGCTGCCCCCAACTTCTTACAAAGGACAGGATGTTAAATTCCATTTCATATCAGTCTAGCCCATATCCTCAGTCACTCACTATCCCCTAACTTTATTATTCCTCATAGTCCTTACCAGCGGAAATTACATTATTTACTAGCTTACTGTTTGTCTCTACTACCAGAATAAAAGCTCCATAGCAGCACCGACTGCATCTGGTTCTCTAACACCTAGAACAGCTCCTAGCACACAGGAAGGAATTAATAAATATTTCTGAATAAATGAATCATCTTCAGCTCTCTAGACCAAGCCTCGCCTCTGAGCTTCAGACTAACAGACACCTCTACTTATCTCCTAGGCACCTTAACCTCAACATGTTTCAATACTAAATTCATAGTCTCCCCTTCCCCGATCTTCTCTTCTTCCTCTTTCCCCATCTCAATAAATTTCACAGCCACCCACCTAAATCAGAAACATGGACATCTTTCCTTGCTGCTTTCTTCTATCCCACCTCCCACAACCAATTGATCACCAGGTTTCCTGTAGATTCAACCCTCCTAAATATATTCCCCCATCCCTCTACCATTGCAATAGTAAACCCTAGTCACCTTTGTGACTTAACTGGGTCTAATCTTTTCCCTCATTTTTTCCTAACTGCTGTTAGAGTATACTAGCTAAAATGCAAATGTGATCATGCTACTATTTGAAAAGAAACAGCCAGGGTGCAGCGGCTCACACCTGTAATCCGAGCACTTTGGGAGCCCGAGGCAGGTAGATCACCTGAGATCAGGAGTTCAAGACCAGCCTGGCCAGCATGGCAAAACCCCATCTCTACTAAAAATACAAAAATTAGCCGGGCATGGTGGCAGGTGCCTGTACTCCCAGCTACTCGAGAGGCTGAGGGATAAAAATTGCTTGAACCCAGGAGGTGGAGGTTGCAGTGAGCCGAGATCGCACTATTGCACTCCAGCCTGGGTGACAAGAGTGAAACTCTGTATAAAAATAATAATAAAAATAATAATAAAGAAAAAAGAAACAAAACTCTTCAGTGGATCTCAGTCACCAGAGTAAGCTCTTTGGCATGTCCTACCTCATAGCAGCTGACATTTATAGAATACTCACCACGTGCCAGATATTGTGCTGTTTTATGTGATTTTTCCCATTTGTGCTTATTAACCCTGAGATAGGTACACATGCATCTCAACTTACAATGGGGCTACATCCCAATAAATCCATCATAAATGGAAAATATGGTAAGTTGAAAACGCATTTAATACACCTTATTGAACATCATAGCTTAGCCTAGTTTACCTTCAACATGCTCAGAACACTTATATTAGCCTACAGTTGGGCAAAATCATCTAACACAAGGCCTATTTTATAATAAAGTGTTGAATAACTCATGTAATTTATTGATGTTCCCCTGACTGTGTATTGCTTCTGCACCAATATAAAGTTAAAAAATTCTAAGACTAGCCATCGCAAATCGGGGACCATCTGTACCATTATTACTTAGATTTCACATATGAGGAAAGCTGAAGCTCAGTTAGGTTAAATAACTTCCCCAAAGTCCAACAGATTATAAGTAAAGCTGGGTCTCAAACCCAGGTCTCTGACTCTACGACCCATACTCTTAGCCACAAATAATAATAGTTGACTTTGAGTGTTTACTGTGTCAAACATTGTGCTAACTGCTTTATATGTATTTCTCTTTTAATCCTCATCAACTACTTTATGAGGAAGGACCTATTATTATCTGAATTTTGCAGCTGGGGAAATTAAGGTACTGAAAGATCAAATAACTTACCAAAAATCACAGTGATTAATCACAGTGGTCGAGCTGGGATTCAAACACCTTACAAAGTTCTCAGCAACAAGTTTCTCTTCACGTTCCTCACATCCCAGGCTCTCCTTGATGTGGACCCTACGACATTCTTCAGTATCATTCCTTCCCCCTTACCACCCTCTTTGTGTTCTACCGTCACCTAATTGCTTATAGCTGCTGTTTTCGGCCTACACATCTCCACTCACCACTGTTTCTTTAATGCCTCTGTGGCTTCACTAAGGCTTTACATACTCTGCTGGCTAATGCCCTCCTCTCCTCTTCCTCTGGATATTCCTATTTACCCTTAAAGAACTCAGCACAGGAGTCACCTCTTCCAGGGAGCTTTCTCCTCTCTCCTGCTCCCTTTGGTTAGGTGCCCTTTCTGTCTGCTCTCATAGTACCTTGTGCATCCCTCCATAACATCCGTTTATATTGATATTCTGTTTCTATGCCCGTTTTCCTCACCAGATTGTATGCTCCTCCAAGGCAAGGACCACTCATACTCACACAAATACCTATACAGTTTGTATTCCCAGTGCCTAGCACAGTTCCTAGACATCATGACCACCCATTAAATGTTGTTTAAAAAACAAACAACAACAAAAAAACCTAAGAAAGTAAGCAATTTTTCCAAGGTCACACGATGAAGCTGTGCCAGGACTAAGATCAGTTCAGGATGTTACACATCTACTCCAGTAGTCTGAACAGAGCTCCTCAATCAGTGGACCATAAAATGGCCTAGCTTTGCCTTTCAGAGACATCTACCCCACTGTACCATATGAACATTGCTATGATGTGATGTGGAAAAGGTTGGGAGACACTCTGCTAAACTACATTGCTGCTGTTGGCAACCATAAGGTAGTAGGGGTCTGATAAGTAGGTATAATCATCTCAACAAAAGCAGAGGCTTCTTGAAAAACTCAGGAAAGTTTGCTCTCCCCAGGGCCTATGCTCAGTAAGAACCAAGAAAGTGACCCACACCATTCTGGCCCCCCACCACCCGCCAAGAAAGCATGCCCCCGAAAAGCACTGCCATTGGGCAGCCCTCATATTATAGCTATTGACCCACCTCTGTATTTTAGCCTGTCTTTGAGATGCCATAGCAACGAGGCTAGGATAAGCCATGGAGGAATTGACAGTGTGATTTTCAGCAGAGTTGTTCATGGTTTTGGGCAGCTCAAACTCTGCCACATGATAGCAATGGCACTGAGTTAAGTAGTTTATAAAGTGTTCTCGAGCCCGCTGCAAATGATCTAGACGCTTGCTGGGGTTGACTTGTTTCATGGTGAGGGCTCCTTGAAACGCTGACACCAACAGGTACTTCAGGTCGGTGGAAGCAATCTCTTCCAAATCTTCATTTCGGCTGGAAGAGCAAAAAGGAGGCAGCGAAGCCTGACTAGGCATTCCAATTGTGGCCCTTGCTTTCTGGGGGACGGAGTGGGAGGCTGGGCTGGGAGTGGAGCAGAGGGAGGCACGGGGAACAGCCGCCAGTTTCACTCAATTAAAGTGGCTGAGCGCTCACACCCAATGCCTATGCAATCAGCAGACGCTAGGAAGCAGAGTCGTGAGATATCAACCATCTGGGAAGAGAGGTGGGGAATGTAAACAATGTACACAAGATCGCAGTGGTAAGTAGGAACGAAAGGTTCTCACTACTAAAGGTCCCCTCCACTCAGGCGCAATGGCTCCACCCTTGGTAACCATTATTACCTTCGTTCTCAGCCATTATTACTATCTTCCCCCATACCTGAACAAGTCGAGCTGCGATAACATTTCGGCAGCCTTCTCAAGGAGGTCCAAGCCCTTGAACACCTTCTCCTGGACTATCCGGGAACCGGCGGGTTCAGTCGCTACTTCTACTTCGTCCAGTAACTGTTTACCGGTTTCGAACAGCTCGGGGAGCCGCGGCAGCTGTAACTCGTCCTCAGCAGCCATTTTGGGGAGAGAGGAACCCGGAAGATCCCTTTTCCGGGGTCAAAGGCAACCTTGATAAAGAAGAACTAGGCGAGCGCGGACAAAACCGGAAGAGGCCCCTCATTGGTCCAGTAGCTTCACTGTTAACAAAGCATCAAAGGACTTCCGGGAGCCGCTGTTAGCCGGCCCTGGCAACCATTTCCATAGACTCATTTTACCAGACAGACCGTTACAAGTCGTAGGCATCTGTTAAAAGCAAGCAAACAAGCAAAACCCTATGCGCTGTTTTACCATGAGCTCCTCGTCGCCGACACGGGGCTGAGAAGTTCTGTGGGCTCTGAAGCCCGGGTGAGGCGAGGCGGAATTCGGAGCGCGAGGAGTGCGGACGAGTGAGTGCGCTTTAGGAGCCGGTCAGGCGCGCCCCTTACCTCGCCAGTAGCTCCCTAGGTTGAGGAGTCCAGGGACTCCAGCTGCCGCACCACTCCCACGGTTTGAAGATCCGGTCGCTTGAGCGCGAAGTGCAAGTAGCGCCCCCCTGCGGCTTCGGTCCACCCACCAGATGGAGCTACGGGTTCCTCCGAGCCAATCCTCTCCCGTCCTCTTTCCCCTTCACCCCACACACGCCTACGACCCGTAGGCCGACGTCCGGTGGAGCCCCCCTCAGCAAGATTGGTAACCTGTAACTCCGGTCACTCCACAGCCGGCTTCCCTTCGTGCACTTAGTTCCTACGTCAAATGTTATTTCTGTGCAACCTTCCTTGTCTCCCTACCGCCTTCCACCCTGTGCCCTTCAGCCGCCAAGTCTGGGTTTCTTCTATGCATCTCTATCATGGCACCTACCACGCTGTATAATTGCTAGTGACTTACAAATCTCTCTTATCAGAATGAATTTGACTCATCTTTGCACCACTCTGGCTAGCCTGAGTACTCAGTATCAGTCATTATCTGAATAAAAAAAAAGTGATCAGTTTGGAAAGCAGCCAACTTATGCAGAACAGCATTGTTCAGTAGGTAGTTACTAGCTACATGTGGTTACTAAGCACTTGAAAGTGGCTATTTTGAATCGAGATGTGCTGCAAGTGTAAAAAACACCCCAGATTTCAAAGACATTTAAAAAAAAGAATGAAAAATGTAAATACTTTTTACATGGACTACATGTTGAAATGGTAGTCTTTTGGATATGTTGGATTAAATATATTATTAGAATTAATTGTGCTTGTTTCTTTTCACTTTGTAAATGTGCCTGCCAGATAATTTAAAACTATATTTGTAGCTCCTATTATATTTCTACTGGACAGAACTGATGGAAAATATAATTTCAGGACTTCAAAGAAGGGACGTCATTGTTTTGAACAAAGCAATATAAATACATACTGATTACCTTAGGACGTAGCCCGAACTGTCTAGGAGATTTAAGTAGCAGGCACACTCTCTACCCCTGAAAATAAACTTTTAAACTAGTATTTTAAACTACATATCGTTGAGAAGAAAAAAAGATTCATTAAAAAACAACTAGAGGGCAATATAGGACAGTATAAAATAGGTGATATGTTATATTGCATAGGCTGTTGGAAAACCAAGAAAGGGCAAGTCATTCCATGCTAGGAGTAGTTTAGAAGGCTTCTTAGACATGCAGTCACATAGAAGAATGTCAAAGTTTAAAGGGAACCCCAAAAATCGGAGGAAAAACTTGAGACCAGAAAGGTTAAGGAACTTGCCCAGCCAGTTTGTGACAAAGTCAGTGACTTCTGAGTTCAATTGTTTCTACTCCATTAGCCTTCAGTTGGGTAGGATTTAGAAAGATGAAGACCTTTAATGTGTGACAGATTGAAGCCCCAAACTAGAACAGTGCTTCCTAAGAGGGAGAGGAGACTGTGGCATACATGGAGGTTGAAAAAGCTTCCCAGGTGATTCTAATAAACCTTCCCTTGCAACCCCTGTGCTTTATAGACTAAGAAGGAAGTGAGGCTTTGGCGAATTACTTATTTGGTTTATCTGACACCTCTAGTAAACTGACCTTACAGGGTCAGGCTTGGCAGGGAATATAAAGAAGAAAAAGATAGTACTTGTGGAGGAGACTTAGAAATGTAGTAATTGTGAGAGTAAAGATAATTTGCTTCTCTGCATTTGCTTGGATTAAAACATGTCTTTACTGTTACTTAAGAGGAAAAAATATGCACAATCTTGATTTGGTCTTAAACTTTGTGAGCCATTTTTTATGGCTTTCAAAATTAGTCTTTTTTTTTTTTTTTTTTTTTTTTTTTTGAGACAGGGTCTCACTCTGCCACCCAGGCTGGAGTGCATTGGCACGATCTTGGCTCACTGCAAACTCCGCCTCCTGGACCCAAGTGATCCTCTACCCTCAAGCCCCCCAACTAGCTGAGACTACAGGTGCAAGCCACCACTCCTGGCTATTTTTTGTATTTTTTTGTAGAGGCAGGGTTTCGCCATGTTGCCCAGGCTGATCTCAAACTCCTGAGGTCAAGCGATCCACCCGCTTCACCATCCCAAAGTGTTGAGATTACAGACGTGATTCACTGTGCCCAGCCAAAATGACAGTCTTTATGGGGGATGCCAATTACTTTCAGAGTGCCTGTTATATATTAGAATTGTCATTTTAAGCATTGCATTTCATCTTATTTTGAAAGAATACCAAGATTAAAAAGTGGTTAGAAAAAAAGGAATAATGGCTGGGCGTGGTGGCTTATGCCTGTAATCCCAGCAGTTTGGGAGGCCGAGGTGGGCAGCTCACCTGAGGTCAGGAGTTCAAGACCAGCCTGGCCAACACGGTGAAACCCTGTCTCTACTAAACATACAAAAATTAGCTGGGCATGGTGGCGCGGGCCTGTAATCCCAGCTACTCGGGAGGCTGAGGCAGTGAGCCGGGAGGCGGAGGCTGCAGTGAGCCGAGATCACACCACTGCACTCCAGCCTGGGTGACAGAGCAAGACTCTGTCTCAAAAGAAAGAAAGAAAAAAAGGAATAATAAAAACGAGTCGTTTGCTGTGTTTTGTGTGTAAACACTTTATCATATTAAACTCCTGTTGTGCATGGGAGACTTTTTAAAATCCTAGTTTAGGGCACTTAGCAATCATGAAAGTATAATGGTACTTAAACTTTTTGTAGTAGCATAATTCTTTTTCCAAAACAAGTTTTAGAGAGCCTGTAATTTCTAAAAGGACTGATGTATTTGAAGAGGATACAAAGAAGCCTGCCAACTCAGCCACTGGCCCATCTTCCTCAACCTGCTCAGTGAGTGGCACTCCAGGTGAGGGACTCAAGGGCTCTAAGTAACACAATATAAAAAGCATTAATCTGGCCAGGTGTGGTGGCTCACGCCTGTAATCCCAACACTTTGGGAGGCTGAGGTGGGAGGATCCCTTTAGCCCAACTCTGCTACTGAATAGCTGTGTGACCTTGGAGAAATTCCTTCCTTTACTCCTACCATACATGCTGTGTGCTACCTGAATGCTAGGCATTGAGAATTCGAACACCACCCAAGGTTTAAGCTCTTAAGGGGTCCGTAGTTCCATGGAAGAGACAGGTAAACAAATAATCAAATATTAATTTGATAAATATTTTGGTAAGGGTGTGTTCAAGGTGTTAGAAGAATGGAGAGAATAACTTTGGCCCGGAGGGGCATTCTGTTAAAGGTCAAACTCAATAACATGACTTCAAGATCCTTTCTGATCTGCCTGCTGACATCCTTTTTATTTTCTTCCTTCGTGGATCCTAAGCTGAACCTTTAGCAAACTCTCCTAGTTCTCCAAACCTATCATGTTCTCTTAGGCCTTCATGCATTCACATAGGTGGTACCTTCTGCCTGGAATGTCATCTTCCTTGTCTGTGCCTGGCAAATTTCTATTCATTACTCATAACTTGGCTCAAAGATCACTTCCTCTGGGAAGCACTTCCTGATTTTCCCCTGTAGGCGAGGCTGCCTCCTTCTTAGCTCTTACAGCATTTGATTAATC
The DNA here is from genome assembly GCF_006542625.1 of Nomascus leucogenys. Classification (NCBI taxonomy): domain Eukaryota; kingdom Metazoa; phylum Chordata; class Mammalia; order Primates; family Hylobatidae; genus Nomascus; species Nomascus leucogenys. The sequence goes on along the minus strand of NC_044406.1, from coordinate 62,003,268 downwards.
CCCCTGTGATAGTACTGTACTGTGGTTATCTTTATCCACACCTGTCTCTCACTAAACTGAGAGCTCTTTAAGGCCAGGGAGAGTGTCTTACTCATCTTTGTTCACTCTAGCACAGAACCTGCCACCCATTAGGTAGGAGAGACTCAATGTTAAATGAATAATTTTGTATCATAATAATACCTAAACTTCTCTTAAGTGCTCACACATCCTGCCAAGTGACTATGCTAAGTACTTTACATGTGAAGGAGTTCAGGAGATGCCACCCCAAAATATGCCACTTTGGCATGCTGATTATTTGAACCAAGGGCACTTGGGGAACAGTGGATACAGGCAGAGGCTGTCTCTGAGCTCCCCTTATCTGCCTAAAGCTGGCTCCTCCAAAAGGAATGTAATTGTCATGAATCCCCTCTCTAGGAATCTTACCAACCAGGAAAGATTAACTTGGATCACAGGAGAGGAGATCGGAGGCTGACACCACACCCAGACAATGACCTATTCTTCTGAGGGCTGCTTTGAGACAACTTTTATTACCTGAAAGACTTTTTATCTGCATAACAAGACAACCTCTGTTACCACACATTTCCTTCCATTGCTCTCACATAACTCTTGTGTTGCCACCAGCCCCCAGGAAGCCCCAAGCCCCTATTCCTTTCTGTAGTTCAGGATGCTGTATAAGCTTCAATTGAAACAATCCCTATAAACTTCATAAAATTAATCATGGAAAAAAGGAGGGAGAGAAAAAAATAAACCAAGCTTGCAGCAAATTCAGCATGAATCATGAGGTCAGCTTGCCCTCTGACCCGCTTCCTCATAGTTGTTTGCTGCCTACTGCTTCAAAATCATGTAGACCCTGTTACAAGATTATAGTTCCCCTTAACTGTTCTGTATCTCATTGCCTATTCTTCTGTAAGCAGCCACATGGCGCTTTTTATTGTAGCCATCCTCATCCAAATACCCTGAAGTTTTACAGGTGCAATTGTCCTAATAATTGCCCATGGACTCACATCATCTATACTGTTTTGCCTTGCAAACTCAAATTATGAATGAATCCATAGTTGAACAATACTATTAGCCTGATGATAGCAGCAGGAGGCAGACAAATCCCTAGGCAGACAGGGGCGGGTCCCCTGTGAAACCTGACCTTCAAACCAAAGACAGTTTAAAGCCTGAAAACCAAGCTACAAGTCTCAAATAAATCCACAGACCGGATTGAGAACCTCTCTTCCTGTTTGGCGTGCTTTCCTCTGATTGATCCCCACTCTTCACCTATTTTACATATACCTACCCTCCCTAACTGGTTTTTTACACCATTGTGCCCATCTTTGAGTGGTGTCTTTTTTTTAGCCTTTTTTTTGCACACTCATAAACTAATCAGCACACACTTCCCCATCCTGAGTCCATAAAAGCCCCGGACTCATTCACACTTTGGGACTACCCGCCTGCAGGTTGTGGGGAGCCTACCTAACTTTGGGTAAAAGGGCTGCCCAACTTGGGTCACCCCTCCACTGAGAGCTGTTTCATCACTCAGTTTGCCTTGCTCACCCACTGGCTGTCAGCATAACCTCATTCTTCTTGGATGTGGGACAAGAACTTGGGACCCCCTGAATGGTGTGTGCAAACAGAACTGTAACCCTGTAGCACTCCCCTCTGGCTTGCTGAGCAAGCAGGAGAGGGAGCCGCTGGGTGCCACATGCACCCCTTTGTCAGGCTGTGGAGAGTGGGACTGAAAGAGCTGTTAGCATGCTGCAACACCCTCTTTGGGGCTTCGAGGTCACTGGCATCCCTGTTCAGGCACCACCACAGTCCCTTCATCCAGACGCCTGAGCCCAAGGTGGAAGCAGGTCGTGGCACACTTGGCCCAGCTGAGGGCTGAGCGTGGATCCCACAGTGAGTGGGGGATCCAGGCCGGAGCACAAGCCAAGTGCAGCCCACTGGGCCGAGTGAGCAGGGTACCTCCTGTGGCGAGCCCAGGGCTGAGTGAGGCCCAGGCAGGGGCGTTGCCGGCCACAGAGGTCTCCAGTGGGCCAAGCAGCACTGAGGTCTCCAAACACTACCCTAATAGGTGTGTGATGGCTTTTAGCTAGTCTTACAAATCTCGCTCTCCCCACAACCATCAACCAAATTGGAGAATTTTTTGTAACTATAGCTTCATTCTCCTGATGTAACTTCAGTATGTGTTAATAGGACTTAACATGCTAATCACAGCCCTCTATTCACTATATATATATTAATTATAACACAATGAGGGATATTTACCTATTACATTAATAGCATTAAACCTTCCTTTACATGAGAAAACACCTTAATGTCCATACATCTTTTACCCCTCCTCTTCCTGTCACTGAACCCCAAAATGATTTTGGGCTTCATATATTGTAAATACAGTTGAACCAAAACATTGGATTGTAGAAGCCTCCAACTTCTTATTTACCAAGAAAGCATGCAAGAACTGCTAATTCATGTCCCCATATCTAACAATAAGGCTCAGCTTTTTTTTTTGTTTTTTTTTTTTGAGACGGAGTCTCGCTCTGTTGCCCAGGTGGAGTGCAGTGGCACGATCTCGGCTCACTGCAAGCTCCACCTCCCGGGTTCACGCCATTCTCCTGCCTCAGCCTCTCCGAGTAGCTGGGACTACAGGCGCCCGCCACCTCGCCCAGCTAATTTTTTTTTTGTATTTTTAGTAGAGACGGGGTTTCACCGTGGTCTCGATCTCCTGACCTCGTGATCCGCCCGCCTCGGCCTCCCAAAGTGCTGGGATTACAAGCGTGAGCCACCGCGCCCGGCCAAGGCTCAGCTTTTAAAGGATAGAAGCTATTCATTGGCCTTAGGAGCCAAAAAGATTGGTGCAACTCCAAATAAAAGTAATGCATATATTCTCCTCCTTTACCTTAACTTTTCCAATTATTATTACTTCAACTAATATTTACAAAAGTAACTCCTACCTCACCTACATAAAAACTTCCATCACATGAGCCCTTCATTACCAGTCTCATTCCAACTACTACATTTATTTACCCACTTCAGGAAACCATCGTCTCAAAATGACACTGAAAGACCACCCAAACCCTAAAACTCTCACTTAGCTTTAAACTAGATTATTTTTCAATAGTATTTATACCAGTAGCACTCTTCAGCTCATGGTCGGTTATAGAATTTAAATATGATGGCCTGGCACAGTGGCTCACACCTATAATCCCAGCACTTTGGGAGGCTGAGGTGGGTGGATCACCTGAGGTCAGGAATTTGAGACCAGCCTGGCCAACATGCTGAAAAATACAAAAATTAGCCAGGCGTGGTGGTGTGTACCTGTAGTCCCACTACTCAGGAGGCTGAGGCAGGAGAATCGCTTGAACCCAGGAGGCGGAGGTTGCAGTGAGTCAAGATCATGCCACTGCACTCCAGCCTGGGTGACAGAGTGAGACTCCATCTCAAAATAAAAATAAATAAATAAATAAATAAATAAATAAATATTATATATATATACACTCAGGCCCTAATATCAATCATTCTTCAAATATTTACTCACATTTCTCATCACCATACTAATTCTAGTCACTACCAACTTTTCACTGGATGAGAGGGAGCAGGTATTGTATCTTTACTACTAATCAGCTGATGATATGGCTGAACAGATGCTAACACAGCAGCCCTATAAGCAATTCTACATAATTGCATTGGAGACATTGGCTTCATCTTAGCAATAGCGTGGTTCCTATCATTCTCTAATACATGAGAATTTCAACAGATATTTATTCTTAACTCCAACCCCAATATCCTCCTACTAATTGGGCTCCTAGTAGCAGCAACTGGCAAATCAGTTCCATTTGGACTTCATCCGTGACTTCCATCAGCCATGGAAGGCCCAACTTCCATCTCTGCCCTCGTTCATTCTAGCACAATGGTAGTAGCAGGTATCTGCCTACTAATTTGCTTTTACCCCTTAATACAAAATAATATACTCATTCGGGCACTTACACTATGCTTACGTGCCATCACCACTTTATCCATAGCAATCTGAGCTCTAACACAAAATGATATCAAAAAAATTGTAGCATTTTCTACCTCAAGTCAACTAGGTCTCAATAGTTACAACTGGCATTAATCAACTTCACCTAGCATTTCTTCATATCTATACTCACACTTTCTTCAAAGCCATAGTGTATATGCTCTGGATCTATTATTCATAATCTAAATAATGAACAAGACATCTTCAGTTCCTCCTCACTTATCAGTGGCAGCCTCGCAGGTATACCTTGCCTTACAGGCTTCTACTCCAACGATCTCATCATTGAAACCACAAGCACATCATATACCAATGGCTGAGCCCTCTTAATTACACTCATCACCACCTCCGTAAAGGCTGTATACAGTACCCGAATTATTTTCTTCTCACTGCTAGGACAGCCTTGCTTTACAACCTTAGCTGTCATCAACAAAAATAACTCAGGCCAGGCGCAGTGGCTCACACCTGTAATGTCAGCACTCTGGGAGGCTGAGGTGGGCAGATCACTTGAGGCCAGGAGTTTGAGACCAGCCTGGCCAACATGGTGAAACCCCACCTCTACTAAAAATACAAAAAATCAGCTGGGCCTGGCGGTACTCGCCTGTAATCACAGCTACTTGGGAGGCTGAGACAGCAAAATCGCTTGAACCCAAGAGGCGGTGGTTGCAGTGAACCAAGATTGCGCCACTGCACTCCAGCCTGGGCGACAGAGCGAGACTGCATCTCAAAAGCAAACAAACAAACAAAAAACAAAAAGTAACCCCCTTCTAATAAACTAAATTAAATGCCTAGCAATTGGTAGTATTTTTGCTGGATTTTTCATCTCCAGCAATATTACTCCTATACCTATTCCCCAAATAACTATGCCCCTCTTCCTAAAACTTACAGCCCTTGGCATAACTATTCTAGGATTTTCAGTAGCAATAGAACTTAATCTTTGCCAAGTGTGGTGGCTCACACCTGTAATCCCAACACTTTGGGAGACTGAGGCAGGTGGATCACCTGAGGTCAGGAGTTCGAGACCTGCCTGGCCAACATGGCAAAACCCCATCTCTACTAAAAATACAAAGAAGTAGCCAGGCGTGGTGGCTCAGGCCTGTAATCCCAGCTACTTGGGAGGCTGAGGCAGGAGAATTGCTTAAATTTGGGAGGTGGAGGTTGCAGTGACCCAAGATCATGCCACTGCATTCCAGCCTGTGTAATGAAAGCAAAACTTCGTCTAAAAAAAAAAAAAAAAGAACTTAATCTCATGACTAACAATCTTAAACTTAAAATCCCCTCACACACATATAAATTCTCCTCTGATATACTGGAGTCCTTTCCAATTACAATACAACACATAACACCATACTCAAACCTCACTGCAAGCCAAAATATAGCATTCCTTCTATGATACTTAATTTAAATAGAAAAAGCAACACCAGTCCGGGTGTGGTGGCTCATGCCTATAATCCCAGCACTTTGGGAGGCCAAGGCAGGTGGATCACCTGAGGTCGGGAGTTCGAGACTACCCTGACTAACATGGAGAAACCCCATCTCTACTAAAAATACAAAATTAGCCAGGCATGGTGGCACATGCCTGTAATCCCAGCTACTCAGGAGGCTGAGGCAGGAGAATTGCTTGAACCCGGGAGGCAGAGGTTGCGGTGAGCCAAGATCACACCACTGCACTCCAGCCTAGGCAACAAGAGCGAAACTCCGTCTGAAGAAAAAAAGAAAAAAAAGAAAAGAAAAAGCAACACCAAAAAATATAGCCCAGCTCTAAAAACTAGCCTCGATCACTGTATCCAGCCAAAAAGGCCTAACCAAACTCTATTTTCTCTCCTTTCTTATCCCAATATTTCTAATCTTATTCTTAATCATATAACCCTGTTTCCCCAAGTAATCTCAATCACAATAAAAATGCTGACGAACCGGAAACCACCATTAATCAACTACCATAACTGTACAATGCAGCAATACCTACAGAATCTTCACAAAGCCCTACTTCCTCACCCTTAAAAATCACCCAATTTTCCATATTTTAATAATCAGTAATAATTTCTACCTCATCATAATGCACTATTCACATAACCATAAATAATTCTAACAATAATCCTAACAACAGGGCACCCCATAACAACACTTGAGCCCCAAGCTTCAGAGTACTCCTCAGTAGCCATTGCTGTAGTACATTCCAAAACCACTATCATTCACCCCAAGTAAATTAAAAAAAAATTAATCCCAGAAAAGCACCACCAAAATTTAACACAATACCACAACCTACTCGTCGACTAATGACCAACCCTAAACCTCCATAAATAGGTGAAGGCTTTGAAGAAAAACCCACAAAGCCCACAACAAAAATTGCACTTAATAAAAATACAGTCTGACAGAGCAGGAGCATCGCCATCTTGGACGAGCCCCTCATTCTAAAGTTCACCTTAGGAAAAAACCGCCTAAATCCAAAGGGCATCAGCCTAATGGCTAAGGTCAGCATGACCATAAACCACAAATAACATCTCCAACCAGAAACATTCCAAATTCCTCCTCGACCAGAGACATGCTAGCCCCGAGATAAACACCCCTCCATCCAGGAAGATGCCAGCCTCGAGATAAGCCCCCTCTGGCCAGAAAGATGTCTGCCCGAAGATAACCTCCCCTCCTCCCAGAGACATTCCAACCCCACCATAAACTTCTCTCCACACAGAAACATTCCAAGCTTGTGATAAGCCCTCTCACCCTAAAACCAATATATACTCTTAGTCCGTAAGAGAAAGCGCTCCTGACCGAAACCAGCCAGGAGCACCTCTCAGGTTTTATCTAAAGTAAACCTATCTTTAACTGCAAGCAGCGTTTTGTGTTTCTCTCCTCTTTCTTCCTTTCTTTCTTCTTCTTATTTTTTTTTTTTTTTGAGATGGAGTTTCACTCTTGTTGCCCAGGCTGGAGTGCAATGGTGCAATCTTGGCTCACCACAACCTCCACCTCCTAGGTTCAAACAATTTTCCTGCCTCAGCCTCCCGAGTAGCTGGGATTACAGGCATCCGCCACCACCCCCCGCCCCCGGCTAATTTTTGTATTTTTAGTAGAGACGGCGTTTTGCCGTGTTGGCCAGGCTGGTCTCGATCCCCTGACCTCAGGATCCACCTGCCTCGGCCTCCCAAAGTGCTGGGACTACAGGCGTGAGCCACCATTCCCAGCTCCTCTTTAACTCCTACACAGTCTATGTCATAATTTTCACATGGAATTTAGCCATGACCAATAACATGAAAAATCATCATTGTACTTGTGATGTTTAATCATGAGTGTCAACTTGATTGGATTGAAGGAAACAAAGTATTGATCCTGGTTGTGCCTGTGAGGGTGTTACCAAAGGAGATTAACATTTGAGTCAGTGGGCTGGGAAAAGCAGACCCACCCTTAATCTGGGTGGGCACCATCTAATCAGCTGCCAGTGCAGTTAGAATACAAGCAGGCAGAAAAATGTGAAAGGAGAGACTGGCCTAGCTTCCCAGCCTACATCTTTCTCCCATGCCGGATGCTTCCTGCCCTTGAACATCGGACTCCAAGATCATCAGTTTTGGAACTCGGACTGGTTCTCCTTGCTCCTCAGCCTGCAGACAGCCTATTGTGGGACCTTGTGATCATGTGAGTTCATACTTAATAAACTCTCATATAAATATATATATATATATATATATATATAAAGGGAATGTATATAATGAAATATATATATATATAAAGGGAATATATATAATGAAAAAAATATATATATTCCATTAGTTCTGTCCCTCTAGAGAACCCTGACTAATACAGTACTTCAACTATAAGAACTCTAGTGACCAACATCCAAAAAACCCACTGCTTAATAAAAATTATTAATCACTCATTTATTGACCTATCAGCACTACCAAACATTTCTGCATGATGAAATTTTGGCTCTCTTCTAGGTGTCTGCCTGGCCCTACAAATTATTACAGGACTGTTCCTAGCCATACACTATACATCAGATATAATAGCTGCATTCTCCTCCATCACACACATCTGTTGAGATGTAAATTATGGCTGATTTATCCAACACCTACATGCCAATGGAGCATCAATATTCTTCATTTTCTTCTTCTTACATGTAGGATGAGGCTTATATTACGGGTCTTATACTTGCCTAGAAACCTGAAACATTGGTGTTAGTTTATTATTTGCCGTAATAGTACAGCATTTATAGGTTATGTCCTGCCATGAGGATAGATAAACTTTTAAGGTACAACAGAAATCACAAACTCATATCCGTTATTCCATATAATGGCACTGACCTTGTGCAGTGAATTTGTTGGAGCTTTTCAGTTGACAAGGCCGCCCTCACATGATTCTTTGCCTTCACTTCATCTTACCCTTTGTTATTGTAGCCCTAGTAGCTGTCCACCTTTTATTTCTCCACAAGACAGGAGCTAACAACCTGTCAGGAGTTTCATCAGATTCTAACAAAATTCCATTTCACCCCTATTATACAAAGACATCTTAAGCCTGATCCCCTTTCTTCTATTACTACTTTATTCTCATCTGACCTATTTATTCTCACCTGACCAACTAGACTCCGGCAAATACCCTCAGTACATCACCCTACAATAAACCAGAGTGATACTTTTTGTTTGCCTACACAATTCTACATTCTGTCCCTAACAAAGTAAGAGGGGTACTGGCCTTTGTCCTCTCCATTCTTATCCTAACTATTTTTCCAATACTTCACATATCCAAGCAGCGAAGCATGATACTTCAACCATTAAGTCAATGCTTATGCTGAATTTTGGTAGCAGACCTTCTTAAGCTTACATGAATCAGAGGCCAAGCTGTCCAACACCCCTTCATCATCATTGGCTAAGCAGCATCTATTGCATATTTTTCCCTCATCCTTGTTTTCATGTCACCCACTAGTCTAATAGAAAACAAGTTACTCAAATGAAGAATTCCTTGTAGTATAATTAAATTACTTAGGTCTTGTAAACCAAAAATGGAGGGCCCTCCTCCCCAGGCCAATTTCAAGGAGAAAGCTTCCTGCTTTACCACCAGCACCCAAAGCTTAAGTTGTACCTTAACTATCCCCTGATTTCTCTACTTGGGAGTACAGTAATTTTATTTTAACTATGTCACTATTGAAGAATCCACAAAAATTAATAGTACAACTATGTACATTGTGCATTCCTGCTCGACCCCAAGAATTAATGTACCAGTATCATATATGCTTAATCATACATTGTACATTGATGTATTATCATACATTAAATTCCTACTTCCATGAATATCCAGCAAAAACAATAATGCCATAATAACCTATCATACATTTATTGAACATATCACAAGGACAGATTTGCATACATGCCCATTGTCCAGTACAGCAAATCCTTAATATTACATAGGACATTCAGTCATTTATGGTACATAGCACATCCAAGTCAAATCATTCCTTGTCAACATGCTTATCACCTCCAATTCACCTTCTTAAACTACCAAGCTTCGAGAAATTAGAAAACCACTCAGGAAGTTCTACCTTCCTTGCTCCAGGCCCGTAACACTTAGGCGTGACTTATACTGAAATTAAACCTGGCATCTGGTTCTTCAGGGCCATGGACACTAAGATCGCCAGCTTGTTCCCCTTAAATAAGATATCTCAATGGAACAATGACTAATCACCTCATGATCACTCATGGGAGCACTGTCATGCATTTGGTATTTTTAAAATTTGGGGATGCTATGATCCAGTACGGTGGGAGCCTGAACCCAGCCAAGTCAATTGTAGCTGGATTAAATTGAATATTATGAGTCAACATTTATAACCATAAGGTGCTAATTCACTCATGCTTGATGAACATAATGATAATACAGTGCACAACTTGAACATTATAAAGTATTAAGTTTTCCATTTGAGATATTCTTTCAGGTCCTGTATGCCAGTGAAACTACTGACATCAGCTGGGGTTAAGAACCCCACAAGAAGCTGACTCACCAAATAATGCAGTTTACACATCCTGATTATTTCATCCCCCTTACCCCAAGCAATCAACGGCCCCAATTTTCCAGCCCCCTCACCTTCCATGATCCCCTTAGAAACCCCAGCCCAGAACTCCTTGAGAGGATTGATTTGAGGGTCTCCTCCCATCTCCTCACTTGGTGCCATGCAATCACTAGGCTCTTTCTCTGCTGCAAACCCTACTGTTTCAGTGTATTGGTATGTTACTGCACAGTGGGCATACAAACCTGTTGGTCCTATAACACAATAGTCTGACCCTTCTATAAGTCTCATAATTTGTGGGATTCCCATACATATGTATGTAATGAAATAGGTTTTTAAAATCCAGTTAATCTGTCTTATATCCATTTAATTCATAGCCCAGCCAAGGAACCTAGAAGGGTGGAGGAAAGCCTATTTTTGCTTCCCTGTAGTTGGCACCCAACCTAGGGCCTCACTGGCAGGGACCAGCTCACTCCACAAATGCTGAAACTACAGGATCCTGAGACCCTTGACGAAAATGCTAGCCACAGGTAAGATTTCTGACCACATCAGGTTTTCAGGTCTCTTCCTTCAGAGTCTGGTTGAAGCAAGAGTGTTAAGAGTCTCTTTGTCTTACCCTTTCTAAACTTGGATTAGCAGTAGAAATGTGTGGGAACTAGTTCTTTTTTTTCTTTTTCTTTTTCTTTTTTTGATAAGAGTCTCGCTCTGTCACCTAGGCTGGAGTGCAGTGGCATGATCTTGACTCACTATAACCTCCATCTCCTGGGTTCAAGCAATTCTCATGCCTCAGCTTCCCCAGTAGCTGAGATTACAGGTGTGCACCACCACATCCTGTCAATTTTTGTATTTTTAATAGAGATGGGGTTTTGCCTTGTTGGTCAGGCTGGTCTCAAACTCCTGGCCTCAAGTGATCTGCCCACCTCAGCCTCTAAAAGTGCTGGGATTACAGATACATGCCACTGCACCTGGCCACTGAACTAGTTCCTGTATATGGATTCTAGTATTTCGGGGAGGGGAGTATGAATATTCTTGTTTTCTGATCCCTTTCCTCCCAGATACGGTCTTTTTCATTTATTTTGTCTTTCACGTCATGTGTCATGAGGAGTAGAATCATGGGGCAGAACATAGGCACAGGCCCTTATAAACCTGTTGTTCCAGCTGGCCTCACAGATTGGTGAGTTTAAGGTTCTCACCAAAGTGGTGTCAGTTTAGACAAACTTTGGTGTGGGTCCCAGAGACAAATAAACTGATGAGGTTCTCCTTTCATCTTGTTTTATGTCCTGAGAGCTTGGCTTTCTGACCAGAGAACACTCTCTCTGATGTCTGCCATCTGGTGGAGTGGGGCTCAAGTACGGGCTTGCATCAGGCAGCCAATCAAACAGATTGGAACCTGAGACTAGAAGTGGCAAGCAGCATTCTCTTTGACTGACCATGTCAGCTTTCAGGGGAGTCTGTCACAATAAGCAGTCCCAGTCCATAAGGAGCTTTTGTTGTTTTAACCTTCATTGCTTGGTTAGTGCTTGGAAATTCCCATCCCAATATCACTTGCCTAGTGTTACAGACCAGGAGGTTTGTGACCGGAGGCATCCCACATTCTGTGGGTGATATAGTTTGGATGTGTGTCCCCACCCAAATCTCATACTGAAATGTAATCCCAGCTGGGGGCAGTGGCTCACACCTGTAATCCCAGCACTTTGGGAGGCCAAGGCAGGCGAATCACTTGATGTCAGGAGTTCTAGACCAGCCTGGCCAACATGGCGAAACCCTGTCTCTACCAAAAATACAAAAATTAGCCTGGTGTGGTGGCAGGTGCCTGTAATCCCAGCCACTTGGGAGACTGAGGCAGGAGAATTGCTTGAACCTGGGAGGCAGAGGTTGCAGTGAGCGGAGATTGTGCCACTGCACTCCAGCCTGGGTGACAGAGCAATACTCCATTTCAAAAAAAAAAATAAATAAATAAACAAATAATAAAATAAAATAATAAAAGTAAATAAAATAAAGAAATGTAATCCCCATTGCTGGAGGTGGGGACTGGAGGGAGGTGATTGGATTATGGCGATGGATTTCTCATGAATAGTTTAGCATCATCCCCCTTGGTATTTTCCTCACGATAGCAAGTGAGATCTGAACATTTAAAAGAGTGTGGCACCTCCCGCTCGCTTTCTTGCTCTTGCTTTCACCATGTGACATGCCTGCTACCCCGTTGCCTTCTGACATGATTGTAAGTTTCCTGAGGCCTCACCGGAAGCCAAGCTGATACCAGCATCATGCTTCCTGTACAGCCAGCAGAATTGTGAGCCAATTAAACCTCTTTATAAATTACCCAGTCTCAGGTAGTTCTTTATAGCAATGCGAGAACAGACCCTAATACAGGTAACTTTTATTTTCTTAACCTTAGGGTACATCTTAGTTGATAAAAGGGAATCTATTTTGGTCTCTCAGATCACATATCCTAAATCTGGAAAGTTAGAATAACTTTCGGTTTAATTCTACATCTTTCTGTGAAAAGACTTATTGGTTGAGTCACTTTTAAGATAAATGAATTGGCTATATTAAAAAAATGTATTTTCAGAGGGCTGTTCTAAACAACTATTTATTGGTACCTATGAGAAGGTCAAATTGAAAAAAGGACATAAAGAGGTATAACAGCTAGCTTTAGAGACACCCTTAGCAAGATCAAAAAGCAGAAATCAGATTAGAACAAAGTTAAAATCCTTTTAACTCATTGTAAATTTTACTTCTCTGCCCTCTTATACTTCCCCAACTCCCTGTCCCTGACCCTTCAAAATATCTTTTGGATCTCATGGTCCTAATTTAAAACTCCCCTCCTCCAAATCCAGCTCCATTTCCTCATTACATTCCTTTAGCTAAGGAGAGAAACATTTGTAAGAATTGCTTTGAACTATGACTTTTGGTTTTGGAGTACCCATTTGTTAGTGATTCTTTCTCTCTCGTGAACAGTTATTGTTTTCCTGTTTGTCTCATTTTTGTGTCTTGAGAACTTGGTTTAACTTTCTGCTTGTTAGGGGCACATGGGTTATCAGGCTTGCATGTACAGGCAACCAACCAAAAGGTTGGGAGCACCCCAAAATATGGCTGGACAGGAATGTGGGTTGTGCCCCATTTGAGGCTAGTGTACCTACTGTTACCAGCTCTCAGGATCATCGTCTTAAGGTTTTCTTCTGGCTGTCTTTGGGAGTGGCTTTTTATCTTGGAAGGGCTGCATCTTCTTGCTTCCTCTCTGGAGATGCCTCATATGTCCATGGTTAAAGCCAAAAGAGGCTTATTAGTTTTGGTTTGAGTGATCTATTAGGTATACCTTTGGTTTAGAACTCTGGTTTATATATATTCAGAGCATAATAGGAACTTGTTTTTTTTTCTGGCCTTCTCTCTTGAGCTAAAATGGAACTATATACACAGAAAGAAAGAAAACAGATTATTAAAACATTCCAAAGATGAGCAACTGTAAATCTAGAACAGAGGAATCTTAATTTCCATCTTAGTTGGAAATCTCCCTGATATAAAGGAGCAAATTATAGATAATATAATTAGATGGATTGCTCAACCCCTTGATATAATTCAGCCTGCAACCTAATTTTTGGGGAATTAAAAACAACTGTCCTTGTCTTACCAATTGAGTCCTTACAAAAACGTGAATGTGCCTCTAGAGGCAATTCAAAGCCCACCTATCCTTATTATCAATCTCCAAACTTCACCTATTCATCTCAAGATGTCTGCAGATACTTTAAAAAATTAGAACATTGGAAACAGAACAGTCCTACACTTAAGAAAAAGAAAGAAAAATGTAAAAAGTAACTAAACTAGACCTCTAATAGGCAAATATGCCCCCTCCTTCTTGGTGCAAACTGACATTCTTTCTCTGTGCCTTTGAGATGTAATTTTCTACTCTGCCTTATCCCAGAACTATCCCTTTTGAAATGCAAACTTTAGGAAGATGATTCTCAGCAATAAACAAACAACAACAACAAAAAACCTGAAAAATCTTTTTTTTTTTTTTTTTTTGAGACGGAGTTGTTGCCCAGGCTGGAGTGCAATGGCACGATCTTGGCTCACTGCAACCTCCACCTGCCAAGTACAAGTGATTCTCCTGTCTCAACCTCCCAGGTAGCTCGGATTACAGGCATGTGCCACCACGCCTGGCTATTTTTTTTGCATTTGGTAGAGACAGGAGGTCTCAAACTCCTGACCTCAGGTGATCCACCTGCCTCGGTTTCCCAAAGTGCTGGGATTACAGGTGTGCACCACCGTGCCCAGCCTGAAAAAAAAATCTTAAAAGTCTTTTCTATTAACAGTAAAAAGCTTTAGCGGACTGGGTGCGGTGGCTCACGTCTGTAAGCCCAGCACTTTGGGAGGCTGAGGCGAGCGGATTATCTGAGGTCAGGAGTTGGAGACCAACCTGGCCAACATGGGAAACCCCATCTCTACTAAAAACTGCAAAAATTAGCCGGGCATGGTGGTGGGGGCCTGTAATCCCAGCTACTTGGGAGGCTGAGGCAGAAGAATTCCTTGAACCGAGGAGGCAGAGGTTGCAGTGAGCCGAGATTGCGCCATTGCACTCCAGCATGGGTGACAGAGTGAAACCCCATCTTAAAAAAAAAAAAAAAAAAAAAAAAGCTTTAGCCATGTGAGCAGGTAACCTTAATTTGTTCTACTTTGGGGGGTCAGAAACACAATTTACATAAAAATATAAGAGGGGATAAACCAGTGAGTTTATATTACTATATTTTACTGCCTCATGAGTAAAACTTTTAAAGTAAAATGCCCTAAGATCTTTATTGGTGTTTATTTGTATGTCTATGTATGCTTATGGATGTGTATATACAAGCATGTTTGCATGTTATGTCTACATGATATAAAATCTCTTAATTTTTTGTTTGAGACGGAGTCTTGCTCTATCACCCAGGCTGGAGTGCAGTGGCATGACCTCAGCTCACTGCAACGTCCGCCTCCCAGGTTCAAGCGATTCTCCTGCCCCAGCCTCCAGAGTAGCTGGGATTACAGGTGCATGCCACCACACTCGGCTAACTTTTGTATTTTTAGTAAAGACAGGGTTTTGCCATGTTGGCCAGGCTGGTCTCAAACTCCTGACCTCAGGCAATCCACCCGCCTTGGTCTCCCAAGGTGCTGGGGTTACAGGGGCCTGCCACCAGGCCTGGCTAATTTTTGTACTTTTAGTAGAGACTGGGTTTCACCATGTTGGCCAGGCTGGTTTTGAACTCCTAAGCTTAAGTGATCTGCCCACCTCAACCTCCCAAAGTGCTGAGATTACAGGCATGAGCCACCGTGCCAGGCCCATGGTATAAAATCTCTTAAAGGAGTTCTATTCAAACTGGCTGTAGACATTGGTAGGGCGTGGTGGCCCATGCCTGTAATCCCAACTCTTTTGGGAGGCTGAGATGTGAGGATTGTTTGAGCTCTAGAATTCAAGACCAGCCTGTGCAACATGGTGAGACCTTGTGTCTACTTAAAAAAAAAAAATTAGCAGGGCATGGTCGTGTGTGTCTGCAAGTGTCAGCTGCTTGGGAGGCTGAGGTGGGAGAGTCGCTTGAGCTTGGCAGATGAGGCTGCAGTGAGCTATGATTGCACCACTGCACTACATCCAGCCTGGCTGAGAGAGCAAAACCATGTCTCAAACAAACCAAAAACCAAATTGGCTTAGAGGTAAATGAGTGCTTATATAAATGAAAAACTAAAACTGCTAGAAATATGGTAACTAACTCAAATATTTTTCAAGTTTATGTGACTTGGGTAAATCTTTGGTAAATAAGACTAGCTTGATACTATTGGTTTAATGAAAACAGCTGCATCTTCTGAGCTGTCAACAAGAAACAAATAAACAAACAAATAAAAAAAAACACCCACTTGGGCCGGGCGCGGTGGCTCACGCTTGTAATCCCAGCACTTTGGGAGGCCGAGGCGGGCGGATCACGAGGTCAGGAGATCGAGACCACGGTGAAACCCCGTCTCTACTAAAAATACAAAAAATTAGCCGGGCATGGTGGCGGGCGCTTGTAGTCCCAGCTACTCGGAGAGGCTGAGGCAGGAGAATGGCGTGAACCCGGGAGGTGGAGCTTGCAGTGAGCCGAGATTGCGCCACTGCACTCCAGCCTGGGCGACAGAGCAAGACTCCCTCCCCAAAAAAAAAAAAAAAAAAAACACCCACGTAATTTGCTTTGGTGATGACTGCCTGACATGCATATGCTGTAAAAATAGTTAATAGTGCCCAGGCACAGTGGCTCATGCCTGTAATCCCAGCACTTTGGGAGGCTGAGGCTGGTGGATTGCTTGAGGTCAGGAGTTTGAGATCAGCCTGGCCAACTTGGTGAAACCCCGTCTCTACTAAAATACAAAAATTAGCCGAGTGTGGTGGTGCACACCTGTAATCCCAGCTACCAGGGAGGCTGAGGCAGGAGAATTGCTTGAACCCAGGAGGCGGAGGTTGCAGTGAGCCAAGATTGCACCACTGCACTCCAGCCTGGGCTACAGAGCGAGACTCTGTCTCAAAAACAAAAAAAGAAAAAGTTAATAGTGAAATAACTTGAGATGATGGCTAGTTTTGTCTAATGTCTCATGAGATTTTCATGAGTAATCCAAACATGATTGTTAAGAATGAGTAAATTAAATAAGATGTAAATAAGATAAAATTTATAAATAAACTTAAACAATAATTATGTTTTTATTATATGTTTACTTAAAAAGTTTCCCAAATCTCTTTGGTAACTCCTACCTACAGAGTTTTGCTAAGTTAAATTGAATGATGGCTATTCACTGAACATCCAGATCATTTCCAAATAAGATAAAATACTAAAACATTAATTTCTGAACATAAGTTTATTTACTTTCGGCTTCTTGAATTCTATAGAAGTACAAAATATATTTTGGACCTGTTAGTAAATATGTCCTGTTCCACAATGAAAAATTGTTCTATGAGAAAACATGTTTGCAAAAATTATGAAATGTGTATTAATAAAGTTCTGGTACATGACAGTTCAAAATTGCTTACTTCCTAGGTTTACACTAAGAATTAGGGTTACTGTATCAGTCTGTTTTCACACTGCTGCAAAGAACTTCCCTGAGGCTGGGCAATTTATAAAGGGAAGAGGTTTAATTGACTCAACAATTCCACATGGCTGAGGAGTCCTCAGGAAACTTACAATGAGGCACCTTCTTCATAAGGTGGTGGAAGGGAGAAGTGAGAGTGCAGGAAAAACTGCCACTCTAAAAACCATCAGATCTCGAGGCTGGGCACAGTGGCTCAAGCCTGTAATCCCAGCACTGTGGGAGGCCAAGGTGGGCAGATCACTTGAGACCAGGGGTCCAAGACCAGCCCGGCCAACATGGCGAAACCCTGTCAACACTAAAAAAATACAAAAATTAGCCAGGCATGGTGGTATGTGCCTGTAATCCCAGCACCTTGGGAGTCGGAAGCAGGAGAATTGCTTGAGCCTGGGAGGTGGAGGTTGCAGTGAGCCTAGATTGAGCCACTGCACTCCAGCCTGGGCGACAGAGCGAGACTCAAAACAAAACAAAAAAAATCAGATCTTGTGAGAATTCACTCACTATCACAAGAACAGCATAGGGGAAATTGCCCCCATAATCCAATCACTTCCCTCCCTGGACACATGGGGATTACAGGTCCCTCCCCTGACACCATGGCGATTACAATTCCAGATGAGATTTGGGTGGGGACAGAGTCAAACCATATCAGTTACTAAGACTTAAAATCCTAACATGTAATCAAAACTACTAGAAATAAGGGAACATTGTATACAAAAAGTATAAAGAAAGGTGATCTACAGTATGAGAATGTTTTTTTGTTGTTGTTGAGGGAAAGCATTAGAAATGCTTATTCCCTGGTGCTGCAAAGAAATAGCACTTGAACATAAATTTAATTCTCTCAGCAAGGCCATTTTTACTTTCTGCAGAAAAGGTGCCTCTCACAGATGGAACAATGGCGAGAGCACACTTGAACAAAGGAAAAGCAGACATATTTATCCCTTACACATTTGGGTTGTCCTTACTGCTGTGTCCTGCATCCATTGGCTGGAGCTGGACCTCACAGTCTTAAACTGATACCTGATTTGCTAATAGCCTAAATCTTTCCTAAATAGATAAGTGCAAGGGGGAACAAAGGAGAGGAAGTTGCTTATGAAAGGTTTAAGGAAGCAATAACATTTCCAAATGAGGAAGGGGAGTAAGCTATGAGCTAAGACTTGCCTGGGCCTGTCCAGACATGCCTGAGTAAGCCAAAGCAACTAATGGGGCTAAAGTGTAAGAGCTGATAGTTGATAGGAGGCTTTAGAGTAAGAAGCTATTATGCCTAGTGTCTATTATTTTATTTTTAAACCAAAATAAGCTTTGAAGAGGAACTTTTCTACTTTCTACAGAAAGATAATTTTGTCCAGTTGGGAGGTTATTTAAAGATTGTTTCAGAACAAATGAAGAAAAGATGGACAAAAATTTAATGGATGTGAAATTGGGAAGAGAGAGAGTAAGTGAGGGAGAATCTTGTGTGGTCAAACTGACTAAAATTTATTGAATTTGTTATAAGCGTTTTAAAAATGAGCCTTAATATCAAAAGTACACTGATGGCCTTGGGAGGGTGTATTTGTCGAGGAATTTATCCATTTCTTCTAGATTTTCTAGTTTATTTGTGTAGAGGTGTTTGTAGTATTCTCTGATGGTAGATTGTA
Organism: Nomascus leucogenys; assembly: GCF_006542625.1. Lineage (NCBI taxonomy): Eukaryota > Metazoa > Chordata > Mammalia > Primates > Hylobatidae > Nomascus > Nomascus leucogenys. Next base: position 61,984,565 of record NC_044406.1, on the reverse strand, counting down.
TTTCTGTGGGATCGGTGGTGATAACCCCTTTTTCATTTTTTATTGCATCTATTTTATTCTTCTCTCTTTTCTTCTTTATTAGTCTTGCTAGCAGTCTATCAATTTTGTTGATCTTTTCAAAAAAACCAGCTCCTGGATTCGTTAATTTTTTGAAGGGTTTTTTGTGTCTCTATTTCCTTCAGTTCTGCTCTGATTTTAGTTATTTCTAGCCTTCTGCTAGCTTTTGAATGTGTTTGCTCTTGCTTTTCTAGTTCTTTTAATTGTGATGTTAGGGTGTCAATTTTGGATCTTTCCTGCTTTCTCTTGTGGGCATTTAGTGCTATAAATTTCCTTCTACACACTGCTTTGAATGTGTCCCAGAGATTCTGGTATGTTGTGTCTTTGTTCTCGTTGGTTTCAAAGAACATCTTTATTTCTGCCTTCATTTCGTTATGTACCCAGTAGTCATTCAGGAGCAGGTCGTTCAGTTTCCATGTAATTGAGCGGTTTTGAGTGAGTTTCTTAATCCTGAGTTGTAGTTTGATTGCACTGTGGTCTGAGAGACAGTTTGTTATAATTTCTGTTCTTTTACATTTGCCAAGGAGAGCTTTACTTCCAACTATGTGGTCAATTTTGGAATAGGTGTGGTGTGGTGCTGAAAAAAATGTATATTCTGTTGATTTGGGGTGGAGAGTTCTGTAGATGTCTATTAGGTCCACTTTGTGCAGAGCTGAGTTCAATTCCTGGATATCCTTGTTAACTTTCTGTCTGGTTGATCTGTCTAATGTTGACAGTGGGGTGTTAAAATCTCCCATTATTATTGTGTAGGAGTTTAAGTCCCTTTGTAGGTCACTCAGGACTTGCTTTATGAATCTGGGTGCTCCTGTGTTGGGTGCATATATATTTAGGATAGTTAGCTCTTCTTGTTGAATTGATCCCTTTACCATTATGTAATGGCCTTGTCTCTTTCGATCTTTGTTGGTTTAAAGTCTATTTTATCAGACTAGGATTGCAACCCCTGCCTTTTTTTGTTTACCATTTGCTTGATAGATCTTCTTCCATCCCTTTATTTTGACTCTATGTGTGTCTCTGCACGTGAGGTGGGTTTCCTGAATACAGCACACTGATGGGTCTTGACTCCGTATCCAGTTTGCCAGTCTGTATCTTTTAATTGGAGCATTTAGCCCATTTACATTTAAAGTTAGTATTGTTATGTGTGAACTTGATCCTGTCATTATGATGTTAGTTGGTTATTTTGCTCGTTAGTTGATGCAGTTTCTTCCTAGCCTCGATGGTCTTTACAATTTGGCATGTTTTTGCAGTGGCTGGTACCGGTTGTTCCTTTCCATGTTTAGTGCTTCCTTCAGGAGCTCTTTTAGGGCAGGCCTGGTGGTGACAAAATCACTCAGCATTTGCTTGTCTGTAAAGTATTTTATTTCTCCTTCACTTATGAAGCTTAGTTTGGCTGGATATGAAATTCTGGGTTGAAAATTATTTTCTTTAGGAATGTTGAATATCGGCCCCCACTCTCTTCTGGCTTGTAGAGTTTCTGCCGAGAGATCAGCTGTTAGTCTGATGGGCTTCCCTTTGTGGGTAACCCGACCTTTCTCTCTGGCTGCCCTTAACATTTTTTCCTTCATTTCAACTTTGGTGAATCTGACAATTATGTGTCTTGGAGTTGCTCTTCTCGAGGAGTATCTTTGTGGCATTCTCTGTATTTCCTGAATCTGAATGTTGGCCTGCCTTGCTAGATTGGGGAAGTTCTCCTGGATAATATCTTGCAGAGTGTTTTCCAACTTGGTTCCATTCTCCCCGTCATTTTCAGGTACACCAATCAGACGTAGATTTGGTCTTTTCACATAGTCCCAAATTTCTTGGAGGCTTTGTTTATTTCTTTTTATTCTTTTTTCTCTAAACTTCCCTTCTCGCTTCATTTCATTCATTTCCTCTTCCATCACTGATACCCTTTCTTCCAGTTGATCGCATCGGCTCCCGAGGCTTCTGCAATCTTCGCGTAGTTCTTGAAACTTAGCTTTCAGCTCCATCAGCTCCTTTAAGCCCTTCTCTCCATTGGTTATTCTAGTTATCCATTCATCTAATTTTTTTTCAAAGTTTTTAACTTCTTTGCTATTGTTTTAAACCAGGAAGAAGTTGAATCTCTGAATAGACCAATAACAGGCTCTGAAATTGTGGCAATAATCAATAGCTTACCAACCAAAAAGAGTCCAGGACCTGATGGATTCACAGCCGAATTCTACCAGAGGTACAAGGAGGAACTGGTACCACTCCTTCTGAAACTATTCCAATCGATACAAAAAGAGGGAATCCTCCCTAACACATTTTATGAGGCCAGCATCGTCCTGATACCAAAGCCTGGCAGAGACATAACCAAAAAAGAGAATTTCAGACCAATATCCTTGATGAACATTGATGCAAAAATCCTCAATAAAATACTGGCAAACCGAATCCAGCAGCACATCAAAAAGCTTATACACCATGATCAAGTGGGCTTCATCCCTGGGACGCAAGGCTGGTTCAACATACGCAAATCAACAAATGTAATCCAGCATATAAACAGAACCAAAGACAAAAACCACGTGATTATCTCAATAGATGCAGAAAAGGCCTTTGACAAAATTCAACAACCCTTCATGCTAAAAACTCTCAATAAATTAGGTATTGATGGGAAGTATCTCAAAATAATAAGAGCTATCTGTGAGAAACCCACAGCCAATATCATACTGAATGGGCAAAAACTGGAAGCATTCCCTTTGAAAACTGGCACAAGACAGGGATGCCCTCTCTCACCACTCCTATTCAACACAGTGCTGGAAGTTCTGGCCAGGGCAATCAGGCAGGAGAAGGAAATAAAGGGTATTCAATTAGGAAAAGAGGAAGTCAAATTGTCCCTGTTTGCAGATGACATGATTGTATATCTAGAAAACCCCATTGTCTCAGCCCAAAACCTCCTTAAGCTGATTAGCAACTTCAGCAAAGTCTCAGGATACAAAATCAATGTACGAAAATCACAAGCATTCTTGTACACCAATCACAGACAAACAGAGAGCCAAATCGTGAGTGAACTCCCATTCACAATTGCTTCAAAGAGAATAAAATACCTAGGAATCCAACTTACAAGGGATGTGAAGGACCTCTTCAAGGAGAACTACAAACCACTGCTCAATGAAATAAAAGAGGATACAAACAAATGGAAGAACATTCCATGCTCACGGGTTGGAAGAATCAATATCATGAAAATGGCCATACTGCCCAAGGTAATTTATAGATTCAATGCCATCCCCATCAAGCTACCAATGACTTTCTTCACAGAATTGGAAAAAACTACTTTAAAGTTCATATGGAACCAAAAAAGAGCCCGCATCGCCAAGTCAATCCTAAGCCAAAAGAACAAAGCTGGAGGCATCACACTACCTGACTTCAAACTATACTACAAGGCTACAGTAACCAAAACAGCATGGTACTGGTACCACAACAGAGACATAGATCAATGGAACAGATCAGAGCCCTCAGAAATGATGCCGCATATCTACAACTATCTGATCTTTGACAAACCTGACAAAAACAAGAAATGGGGAAAGGATTCCCTATTTAATAAATGGTGCTGGGAAAACTGGCTAGCCATATGTAGAAAGCTAAAACTGGATCCCTTCCTTACCCCTTATACAAAAATTAATTCAAGATGGATTAAAGACTTAAATGTTAGACCTAAAACCATAAAAACCCTAGAAGAAAGCCTAGGCAACACCATTTGAGGACATAGGCGTGGGCAAGGACTTCATGTCTAAAACACCAAAAGCAATGGCAACAAAAGCCAAAATTGACAAATGGGATCTAATTAAACTAAAGAGCTTCTGCACAGCAAAAGAAACTGCCATTAGAGTGAACAGGCAACCTACAGAATGGGAGAAAATTTTTGCAACCTGCTCATGTGACAAAGGGCTAATATCCAGAATCTACAATGAACTCAAACAAATTTCCAAGAAAAAAACAAACAACCCCATCAAAAAGTGGGCAAAGGACATGAACAGACACTTCTCAAAAGAAGACATTTATGCAGCCAAAAAACACATGAAAAAATGCTCATCATCTCTGGCCATCAGAGAAATGCAAATCAAAACCACAATGAGATACCATCTCACATCAGTCAGAATGGCGATCATTAAAAAGTCAGGAAACAACAGATGCTGGAGAGGATGTGGAGAAATAGGATCACTTTTACACTGTTGGTGGGACTGTAAACTAGTTCAACCATTGTGGAAGTCAGTGTGGCGATTCCTCAGGGATCTAGAACTAGAAATACCATTTGACCCAGCCATCCCATTACTGGGTATATACCCAAAGGACTATAAATCATGCTGCTATGAGGACACATGCACACGTATGTTTGTTGTGGCACTATTCACAATAGCAAAGACTTGGAACCAACCCAAATGTCCAACAAGGATAGACTGGATTAAGAAAATGTGGCACATATACACCATGGAATACTATGCAGCCATAAAAAATGATGAGTTCATGTCCTTTGTAGGGACATGGATGAAACTGGAAACCATCATTCTCAGTAAACTATCACAAGGACAAAAAACCAAACACCGCATGTTCTCACTCATAGGTGGGAATTGAACAATGAGAACTCATGGACACAGGAAGGGGAACATCACACTCCGGGGACTGTTGCAGGTTGGGGGGAGGGGGGAGGGACAGCATTAGGAGATATACCTGATGCTAAATGACGAGTTAATGGGTGCAGCAAACCAACATGGTGCATGGATACATATGTAACAAACCTGCACATTGTGCACATGTACCCTAAAACCTAAAGTATAATAATTAAAAAAAAAAAAGTACACTGATGGCAAAACTAGAATTGGTCTTCTCCTTTAAAATGACAAGATTTTCTTATAGTAGTGATGAGAGACAGTGAAAGATTTGTTTTTACCTTTTGAGTGATCTGCCTAAATGAAAACATTTTTGTTACTTATCAAAATAATTTCCTGTGCTTCATGTTGCCTTTTATCAGGTCTTTGACCACTTAAAAGAAAACAGAGTCCTATCTATTAAAAGAGCTAAGGCTATTCTTTATTTGCCTTTGAAGTCTTAATTATGACTCTTGTTAAATGAATGATACAGTACTCTGTACTCTGTGATACAGGTTTATGATAACTTTACGATCATACCATTGGACTGGGTAAGAATTTCCAGAACTGTAACGAAGAAACGATGGGCTCATGAAACTACTAACTTAACATCAAGCAGAATGAGAATTAATTACCTGGAAATGAACTGACAAAAAGATTAAATTTTTAAAAATGAGTTTTTGTTTAAAACATTGCTGATTCTTGGCTGGATGTGGTGGCTCATGCCTGTAATCCCAGCACTTTGGAAGGCCGAGGCAGGTGGATCACCTGAAGCCAGGAGTTTGAGACCAGCCTGGCCAACATGGTGAAACACCGTCTCTACTAGAAATACAAAAATTAGCTGGGCATGGTGACGGGTGCCTGTAATTCCAGCTACTGGGGAGGTTGAGGCAGGAGAACCGCTTGAACCTGGGGAGGCGGAGGTTGCAGTGAGCTGAGATTGCGCCACGGCACTCCAGCCGGGTGACAGAGCAAGACTCTGTCTCAAGAAAAAAAAAAATTGCTGATTCTTTTTATATTTTGTTTACTGAATTTAAGGAAACTTAAAAAAATTTAAGCTATCTATAACTTACAAAATTTGGCAAATTATACTTTTGTAAATAGAATTGCAACATTTATCTTTTTCTCCATACCTGATCCTTCCAGAATTTGGAAACTATTTTTGAATATTCTTATTTTTTATGGCAATATAATTGTTTGCATAAGTTCAATAAGAGTCTGTTTTCTTTGTAATAGGACACAATTGGAGACACTGGTTATATTACCAAGGCTTGATTGAAATGTCGTATTTTCTGATATGACTAGATAACTTTAGGGAACTAAGGTTGACTTTATAGAACCAATAAAGCCCTTGGGGAAAAAAACTGGCCTGGTATCTTGAACACACACTTCATCTTGTTGCCTTACAGGTAGGTTATTTCCTGGCAAGCCCAGGAAACTCAAAATATTTTGGGGACCTTGGGAAGAGAGGAATTCATACAAATCTACAAATATTACAGGCAAAGTTTGATGATGAGTCTTCAGTTTGGCTTTATAGCTTCAAGAGGCTTCCAAAAGTCCAATCTGTAATTCCTTATTAAAAGTTCCAGACTTAAAAGAGACTGTAAGATCAATTACTGTTTTTTTTATTTTTTTGAGACAGGGTCTTACTCTGTGGCCCAGGCTGGAGTGCAGTGGCATGATCTTGGCTCACTGCAACCTCCGCCTCCCGGGTTCAATGATTCTCCCACCCCAGCCTCCTGAGTAGCTGGGACTACAGGCACATACCACCATGCCTGGCTAATTCAATCACCATCCTTACAGCACTTATGTAAATAATCAGGCCAAATTTTGTGAAAATAAGTTATTTTGTAAATAAATTGGTCTTACTGTGATTATCTTTGGTAGAAATGGGGGTGACTGTAGAGAGAAAAATTATGTCTCAAAAGAAAATTATAGTGCAGCCATTATTAGATCTTAGTTCATTCTTTTTGAGGATTTATTATTTACCTGTAAACTAGACTACATCTTGAATTCTTCTAGTTTCTCCGGTGTCTGGCTATGACTCTGCAAACTAATATTTCCAGTTTTTCTCCTACCCGGATGACTTGTAATTTCTGAAATTAAAACTGCCCTTTCCTGAAGCCCTGAAAGCTGAAGCTGTATGACTTGATATAAATGTCAGAGAAATCACCACAACTTACATATGGATAAGCATTGTGCCTGTTGATGTATGGACTACTCGGAAAGTTCACTGTAACACTTGATGCCAACTGCAAACCAGGAAAATAGGTCATATTGCCACTGCCTGCCCCTACTCTAACTGAAAATGCTTGAAGTTTAATATCTAGATATCTTCTCAACTGGTTGCCCTCCAGACTCAGAAACTACTTTATAGAGGCTGGGTGCAGTGGCTCACGCCTGTAATCCTGGCACTTTGGGAGGCCGAGGTGGGCAGGTCACTTGAGGTCAGGAGTTCGAAACCAGCCTGGCCAAAATGGTGAAACCCCGTCTCTGCTAAAAATAAAAAAATAAAATAAAAAAAAATTTAGCCAGGTGTGGTGGCAGGCGCCTGTAATCGCAGCTACTTGGGAGGCTGAGGCATGAGAATCGCTTGAACCCAGGAGGCGGAGGTTGCAGTGAGCTGAGATCTCACCACTGCACTCCAGCCTGGGTGACAGAGTGAGATCCTGTCTCAAAAAAAACAAAGAAGAAAGAAAAGAAAAAACTACTTTATAGACTGCTCCAAACATTAACCTTTGTATTTCTTTTGTTTCCATAGAAATGTCTCTTATTAAATACCTGTTTGCATCATCTAGAGGACTAACTTTGATGGGAACTCACCTGCAACAAACCTCCTGAAATGAGACACAACTGTTTAGGTGGACTGACCTGTTCTCAGGTCTCTTACCACTCAGCTACTAACTCAATTTTTCTCTCAGCCATTAACTCAACTGTTAGTGTGCGAAACTCCCAGAGAAGTTTCAGACAGGGGAAATGGAGGAGTTCGGGAAATGCCACCTCAAAATATGTTGCTTTGGTATACTGATTATTTGAACTGAGGGCACTTGGGGAACAGTGGATACAGGCAGAGGCTGTCTCTGAGCTCCCCTTATCTGCCTAAAGCTGGCTCCTCCAAAAGGAACTTAATTGTCATGAAACCCCTCCCTGGGAATCTTATCAACCACGTAGATCACAGGAGAGGAGACTGGAGGTTGACACCACACCCAGGCCGACTATCGCCTATTTTTCCGAGGGCTGCTCTGAGATGACTTTTATTAGCTGAGAGACTTTTTGTCTGCCTAACAAAACAACATTTATTCACCAAACATTTCCTTCCCTTACCCTCCCCTAACTTGTGTTGCCACCACTCCCTAGAAGCCTCAAGCCCTTATTCCTTCCTATAACTCAGGATAAGCTTCAATCATCTGACCCGTCTTGAAGTCTCATAGTTTGTGGGATTACTGTGCATATGTATGTAATTAATGTTTCTTCTACCGTTAATCTGTCTTATGTCCATTTAATTCATAGGCCACCTACAGAACCTGGAAGAGTGGAGGGAAGCCATCTTTCACTCTCTCCACATGCGTTTTCTCAATTAATCCTTACAAGTGGCCAGGTGAGGTGGCTCACACCTGTAATCCCAGCACTTTGGGAGGCCAAGTGAATCAAGTGGATCACCTGAGGTCAGGAGTTCAAGACCAGCCTGGCCAAAATGGTGAAACCTCGTCTCTACTGAAAATACAAAAAAAATTAGCCGGAAGGGGTGGCAGGCGCCTGTAATCCCAGCTACTTGAGAGGCTTGGGCAGGAGAATCGCTCCCACCTGGGAGGCGGAGGTTGCAGTGAGCCAAGATTGTGCCATTGCACTCCAGCCTGGGTGACAAGAGCCAGACTCCATTTCAAAAATAAAAATAAAAATAAAAAAATAACCTCACAAGTGAAGTGCCATAAGAAATAGGTGCTGTTATACCACAGTTTCTTGGTCCTTTTTCTTTTTGCTGCTATAACAGAATACTACGAATGGGTAATTTATAAAGAAAAGATTTATTTGGCTCATTGTTCTGGAAGCAGGGAAGTCCAAGAGCATGCTGCTGGCACGTGGTAAGGGCCTCATCCCATGTTGGAAAGCATCACATGGTGAGTGTGTGCACAAGACAGAGGAAATTGGGCTGAACTCATCCTTTTCTCAGGAGCCCACTCCCTCAATGACTAACCCACCCCCATGAAAACAGCATTCATCTGTTCACCTCTTAAATGGCACATCTTCCAATACTGCTACATTGGCCATTAAATTTCAACATGAGCTTTGGAAGGAACATTCAAACCACAGCATCTTGTTTTACAGATGAGGAAACTGTGGCTCATAGAGGTTAAAGTAACTGGCCCAATAGTGTTACATTCAGCTCAGATTTGAACCCAAATCTGTTGGATCCAGATCTGATTCCAGAGCCCATGCTTTTAACCACCACACTCTACTACAGAAGAAGGGTGAATTATAGACCTAGTGAAGGACAAAAGAAATGAAAATGTAACACATATGTGCTAGAAAGTAAATGGAAGAAAGATTGAATCAGTAGGCTGGCTCATATTATGGAGGATGTACAGTCTGCCAGGAGAATGCAGACTTGATAAGTAAGAGAAAGGCATTTACGTCAATTAAATATTTATTGAGGACCTTTGGAGTGCCAGGCACTGTGCTAACTGCTGGGATATAAATACGCATAGTCATTGCTCCTGAGGCTCTAACAGCTAGGTGAGGAGAGAGACAAACAAACGCATGAATTCAATGTAATGAAGCAAATGCTGTTATCGTGATACCTGGAGGGTATGACAGAAACATCCAGGAGAGCCTAGTTAGGGGCTTCATAGCTCTGTTACCCAGGCTGGAACACAGTGGTGTGATCCTGGCTCACTGCAGCTCAATCTTCTGGGGCTCAAGCGATTCTCCCATCTCAGCCTCCCAAGTAGCTGGGACCACAAGCGTGTGCCACCCTGCTTGTGGTCCCAGTGCCTGGGACCCAGTGCCTGTGCCAGTGCCTGGCTATTTTTTTATTTTTTATTTTTTAATTAATTAATTAATTTTTTTATTTTTATTTTTATTTATTTTATTTATTTATTTTATTTTTTATTTTTCACTTTTATTATTTTTATATTTTTATTTTTATATTTTTATATTTTATTTTTATTATTTTTATATTTTTATTATTTGTTTTATTTTTAATTTATTTTTATTTATTTATTTTTTAGCTTTTGTAGTCTCACTATGTTGCCCAAGCTGCTCTCAAACTCCTGGCCTCAAGCGATCCTCTTGCCTCCGCCTCCCAAAGTGTTGGGATTACAGATGTGAGCCACAGTGCCTAGCTGCTAAACTGAGTCTTAAATGGTGATAGCATATGCAGGGAACTTGAAGCACTTTTATATTCTTGGAACTTCCAGTTGGGGGCAACAAGAAGAGGATGGTTAATTTATTCCACATACATTTACTGAATGCCTGCTATGTGTGAGACACCATTCTAAAGTGCTGGAGTGAATGAGACAGACAGACTCCCTGCCCTCATGAATCACGAAAGGTAAGCTGGGGCTGCTGCATGTCCCCCATTTACAAAGCACTTATTTCCAAAGAATTCAGGTAAACAATATCTTAACTGCTCCCCTTAACTGTTTGAAGGCAAACTATAGTAGATACACTGGTCTAGTTTTCCCAAAGTGTAGAGGCACACTGGTGATATGAAAGATGAATTTATATGGCACATGGAGGGACATTTTAAAAATTTAAATAGGTCTAAGTGAACCTGTAACAGCCCTCTAGCATCAGAGACAGAAAGCTTCACTGTCAACTGTTCTTTGAGTGACTCCACTCCTTTTCCATCTGTTGCCATAGAGATGAATGGCTTCATTTCTCCAATTTCCCTACCCCTGCCCCCTATGTGAGCCTCAGAAAGCCCCCTTCCCATCTCCATGGAAAGAACTCCATGATCCCCAGCATTTTTTTCAAGTCACATCCCTGTTTCTTGGGCTGTCACCATAGAAACTGAACGCCCCTCTCCCTAGCCATTTCCATGGTGACTATCCCCACGATATCATTAGGATCAATTTCTACTGGAGGTCTAGAACTCAGGGAGGGCTGGAAGGGGAGGGTGACTCCCTGCAGTATCTGCTGTCTCCTTCTCTGTCCCTTCTGGCTTTGAAGGCATAGCAGTCCTTCTCTCAACAAAGGGGGTAAAGAAACTATGGTTTATAGAGTACTTTCTACGTGCCAGGCACTAAGCCAGTTACTTTACATACTCAAACTCATAACTGGCCATTTTACAGAATTTAAGGAAGAAAGGCTCAGAGAAGCAAAGGGACTTGGCCTTATTTCCCCCCAAGCTTCTCATAATCCTCCTGAAACGGAAAACCAACAGGATTTTATTTCCATCATTCTCTTTTGCTATGTGACTGTGGACAAGTTCTCTCTGAGCTTCATTTTCCCCAACATTAAAATAAGAGTGTTGCACTAAAGTATCTTCCTGAATATCCCCTTACATAAGGTCAGATCAGAAGTAGTTCTAATCTCACTGAGGAGCTGGTTTTTCAGTTATGAATATTATAAACAGTAAATACATTAAGGTTTTTTGTTTCTTTGTTTAACTGACAGTGGAGGTCTCCAAACTTTTGATCTAACATCTTAAGTTTACTGTTTAGAATCTCTACTGGTTTCTTGTAGGGTTTTATGTTTTGGTTTTACATTTCTGTTTTGAAATAGTTCACAGAAAGTTGCAGTGAGATCCTGCGTAGTCTCTACCTCACCTCTGCCAATGCGGGTATCTTGCATAACTATAGTACAATATCAAAACCAGTCAACTGGCCTGGCGCGGTGGCTCATGCATGTAATCTCAGCACTTTGGGAGGCTGAGGTGGGCGGATTGCTTGAGCCCACGAGTGCGAGATCAGCCTGGGCAACCCATCAAAACCTTGTCCCTACAAAAAAATAAAATTAGCCCGCTTGGTTTTGCATGCCTTTAGTCCCAGCTAACTGGGAGGCTGGGGTGGGAGGATCACCTGAGTCTGGGAGGTTGAGACTACAGTGAGCTGTGATCATGCCGCTGCACTTCAGCCTGGGCAACCCTGTTTCAAAACAAAAACAAAAACAAACAAAACACAAGTCCACCGACATTGATACAGTCCACAGAGCTTAATCAGACTTCATGTTTTACATGAACTCATCTGTGTGTGTGTGTGTGTGGTGTGTGTGTGTGTGTGTAGTTCTATGCACTTTTATCACATGTGGAGATTCATGTATCCACAACCTCAGTCAAGATATAGAATTGTTCAATCATCACAAGGATTCTTCATGGTGTCCTTTTAGAACCACATCCACCAGCTTCCCTCTCCCCATTCTTAATCCCTGGCAACCCCAAATCTGTTCTCCATCTCTATAGTTTTGCTATTTCAAGAATGTTATAAAAGTGTAATCATACAGTGTATAACCTTTTGGGAGTAGCTTTTTTTCACTCAGCATAATTCCCTAGAGATTCATCCAAGTTGTTGAATGTACCAATAATTTGTTCCTTTTTATTGGTGAGTAGTATTCCATGGTAGAGATGTACCACAGTTTGTTTAACTACTCATTTGATGAAGAACGTCTGGGTTGCTTGCACATTTTGGCTATTATGAATAAAGCTGCTATGAACATTCATAGTTTTGTGTGACTAAAACATGTCTTTCACAGAGCAAAAATTTTTTGTTTTGATGAAGTCAATTTATCAATTTTTTTCTGTTATAGATTATGCTCTTGGTGAAAAGCCTAGAAAGTTTTTGCCTAGCCCAAGGTCCCAAAGATTTTCTCTTATTTTTTTCTAAAAACTACAAGTTTTATAGTTTTATATTTTACTTTTAAGCCTGTGATCCGTGTTGAGTTCATTTTTACATAAGGTATGAGGTTTAGTTCAGGGTTTTTTTTTTGCCTATGGTTGTCTAATGCTCTAGAGCAATTAGATAGCCAGATACTGGCCATTGGGCTGCCCCAAGGTAACTGTAGTCTCTAGGACATCAGGACACATGGCCTCAAAGAGATTTCACCTCCACTTCTGCCCAGCTCTAGAGCATTAGACAACCATAGGCAAAAAATAAATAAATAAATAAATAAATAAATAAACAAATAAATAAACCACTAGACAATTTAATGGCTGGAAAGATTATCCTTCTCCTCTATTGAATTGCTTTTGTACCTTTGTCAAAAAATCAGTTGGGCAGATTTGTATACGTCTATTTCTGAGTTCTCTTTTCTGTCCCACTGATCTATGTGTCTATCCCTGTGAGAACCACAGAGCTCAGGCCTTTGGGACAGAATGCCTAGTACCACTTGCTAGCTTGGGTGACCCTGGGCAAGTTGCCCTCCCCGGCTTCCTCTCTCTCACTCAGTATACAAAATATGCCTCCAGAGCCCCACATGATCGAACTCCTGCCTGCTTCCCCGTGACTGTCTCCTATTACTCTCCTCCTTGTTCACTCTGCTCCAGCCACACTGGCCTGACCGATCCTCAGTCACATAACACATGCTCCTACTTTTGGGGCTTTCACAGACTGTTTCCTTAACCCAGAATCTGCTTCGCACAGACGTCCTCATGGCTACCTCCCTTCCTTCCTTCAAGTCTTTTATCAAATTTCACCTTCTGAGTGAGGCTTTATTTAAAATGGCAAAGCCTCTGCCCCTCCCCTTTCCCCACTTTTTCTCCATGGCACTCATCACCATCTAAAACACAATGTCATGGACTTTTTTGCTCTGTCTCCTACCACTGCAGTATGAGCTCAATGAGAGCAGGAATTTTTGTTTTTGTTCACTGCTGTATTCCGAGTGCTGACTCTGTCTAGTATAATATACCTTTTTAAATGAATGAAGAAATGAATAGATAGTTGGATGGATGAATAGGTGAGTGAGTGAATGAACGAATGAATGCCGTGAGCCAAGGCCCAGCTCACCTGAGCAGCCTCTCTGGCCCTTGGCTTGTGTCCTAAGCTTGCGACCCTAGAACCATCCACTTGCTTCTCTAAGGCTGGCCACCAGGTGGCAGTTGGAGCCTAACTTCTGTCTCATTTGCTTCCCTTTGCCTTCTCTCTGCTGCCTGTCAGTCTTGCCCAGGACATTTTGACCTTCTCTGCCTAGGCATGAGGCTAGAGGATTTTGTGAGAGCTCTTAAAGTAGGCAGCTTCAGTATTTAAAACTTTTTTTTTTTTTTTGAGACGGAGTCTCACTCTGTCACCCAGACTGGAGTACAGTGGTGAGGTCTCGGCTCACTGCAACCTCTGCCTCCTGGGTTGAAGCGATTCTCGTGCCTCAGCCTTCTGAGTAGCTGGGACTACAGGTGCATCCCACCACGCCCAGCTAATTTTTGTATTTTCATTAGAGATGGGGTTTCACTATATTGGCCAGACTGGTCTCGAATGCCTGACCTCAAGTGATCCACCCGCTTCCGCCTCCCAAAGTGCTGGGATTACAGGCATGAGCCACTGCGACTGGACCAACTTTGCATCTTTTTATCCTTAGAAAGGTACTACCTTGTTCCTGCCACAGCCTGCTCTCTGTCTCAGATGGAAGAAGCCATATACTGGCCATTGGGCTGCCCCAAAGTAACTGTAGCCTCTGGGACATCAGGACACATGGCCCTAAGGAGATTTCACCCCCACTTCTGCCCAGCTTCAGCAAGCCTCTCCCAGGGTTACTGCACCCCTCAACTTGGTAAAGGCTAGGGACTCTAGCACCATGATTAAGCCTTTTGAGTCAACCTGGGTTTGGTCTCCATTATGCCACTTATTAACCTTGTATCTTGGGTGATGTTGAGCAACAAACAGAGATATTCAAGCCTCGGTTTTGTCAGCTGTAAAATGGGGATAATAATGGCATCAAGCTCACGGGGTGGATGTGAAGATTCAATGTAATAACACGCATACAACGTAAGTAGAGTGTTTGGTATAGAATAAAGCTCACTTGAACAAAAATGAAGGGCAAAAGTGGGAATAAACAAGACCAGGCATGGCAGGAACTTGCCAGGGAGTTTGAGGAGGGCGCCGACTAGATGACTAGAAGGCTGAAGCCAAGAAAAGATGGGAGATCAAGGAAAACTTCACAAAAAAGATCACGGTTCAGCCACAGGTTGTAAGACAGGTCAAATTACGCCAGTCAAGCTGGAAAGAGCATTCCAGGAATAACAGTATGTGCAAATAAAGAGAGGTGTAAAATGGTAGCTACTCACAGTCATTCCAGGAACTGTAAGTAAGTATGAATTGCATGTTTCTTGTGGGAGAAGTGACAACAAATACAGACAGATAAGCAGGGACCAGATCACAAAGGACCTCATGTGCCAGGTGAAGGAGACTGGACTTAATCTGGTGGGGGCAGTGGAGAGCCATCAAAGAGTTCTAAGCAAGGAAGTGGATGGATGCAACTGATGACCTGGAGGTCCAGCTGCCTTGAAGGAAGACAGAAGCTGGAGGCAGGTGAGAGATGAGCTGAGCTTAGACTAGAGAAGTTGTATTCGGGATGGAGATAAAGGGATGAAGTCCACGGATTTTTTTTCAGAGGAAGAAACTGCCAAGAGCTTGCCTGAAAAAGAAAGAAGAACCAGGGACAGAGAAGGAAGTAGCATCATGGTACAGTTTTTTTTTGCTTTTGTCTTTTTTTTTTTTTTTTGAGGCGGAGTCTCACTCTGTTGCCCAGGCTGGAGTGCAGTGGCACGATTTCAGCTCACTGCAACCTCCGCCTCTCGGATTCAAGCGAGTCTCCTGCCTCACCCTCCTGAGTTGTTGGGACTACAGGCGCGTGCCACCACACCCAGCTAATTTTTGTATTTTTAGTAGAGACAAGGTTTCATCATGTTGGTCAGACTGGTCTCGAACTCCTGACCTCAGGTAATCCACCTGCCTCGGCCTCCCAAAGTGTTGGGATTACAGGTGTGAGCCACCATGCCCGGCCAGTACAGTTTTGTTTTGTTTTGTTTTTTTTAATATGGGTGAGACTTGAGATTCTTCTGTTCCCCACAGGGCCTGGCACTAAGTAATTGAATGAGTGGAGGGAGGGGCACCCTGAACAATACGTGCCAAGAGGCAGGGCCCTCTCCCAATTTCACCCTGGTCCCCACCCTCTGACTTTCCTGTTGTCTCTGAGACAGAGCCCTACAATACAGGGGGTGAGAGGCTGGCCTTTTTACTCAGAGCTTGGATTTCCCTTCTAATGGAGGAGTTTCCCTAAAATGGCCCCCAAGGACTGAGGGAAACGTATAGGCCAGCTAGGGAAAGCATTCATTTCCTGGTACCCCAAGATGTGACTCCTTTCAAGAAAAGCCCAGCAGGTTTCCTCTACCTATTTCAAAAGCCTTCACTCCCTCCCCAACTTCTCTTTTTCATCTTTCCCCCAGGGAGAACATTGGTCCCTACTTTTCCCATCCTGTATCAACACTTCTTGCCCTGGCATGGGCCTACTTAAAAGTTTCCAAGGCCTAGCCCAGGTTCATGGTTTTGGGGGAAATTGAAAGACCCCAACAGCATGGCCCAACCAGATCTCAGCCTACTCCTGGCCTTGCTGTTTCTGCAAAAGCAGTAGAATAAATCATTCTGCCTCCTTGTTACAAGGCTACCTCTGCCCTGAGGCTGCTATCTTCCCCATGCTGGGGACTTTTGCCTTCCTGGCCCAGTCTGGGATGAAAATATGGGAGTTGGCCTGGCGTGGTGGCTCACGCCTGTAAGCCCAGCACTTTGGGAGGCCGAGGTGGGTGGATCACTTGAGGTCAGGCGTTCGAGACCAGCCTGGCCAACATGGTGAAACCCTGTCTCTACTAAAAATACAAAAATTAGCCAGAGGCCAGGCGCAGTGGCTCATGCCTGTAATCCCAGTACTTTGGGAGGCCGAGGCTGGTGGATTACCTGAGGTTAGGAATTTGAGATCAGCCCGGCCAACATGGTGACTCCTTGTCTCTACTAAAATTACAAAAAATTAGCCGGGCGTGGTGGCATGTGCCTATAATCCCAGCTATTCAGGAGGCTGAGGCAGGAGAATCTCTTGAACCCAGGAGGCGGAGGTTGCAGTGAGCCAAGGTCACACCACTGCATTCCAGCCTGGGTGACGGAGCAAGACTCTGTCTCAAAAAAAAAGGAAAATATGGGAGTCCTTGGTAGATAAGAGACAAATGAATAGTTGAATAGTTATAGATGCATACTTTGCCTTAAGTGCTTTACATTTGTCATTGCATTGAATCTCCACAACAACCCTGTGAGAGAGGTATCACTATTTTACAAATGAGGAAAGAGGCTCAGGGAAGTCACAGAATTTGCCCAAGATTATTAGACTAGTTAGTGGTGAGCTTGGGAATTGAATTCATGTGTTTTTTTTTTGTTTGTTTTTTGAGACGGAGTTTCACTCTTGTTGCCCAGGCTGGAGTGCAATAGCGTGATCTCGACTCACCGCAACCTCCATCTCCCAGGTTCAAGCGATTTTCCTGCCTCAGCCTCCCGAATAGCTGGGATTACAGGCACTCACCACCACACCTGGCTAATTTTGTATTTTTTTTAGTGGAGATGGGGTTTCTCCATGTTGATCAGGCTGGTCTTGAACTCCCGACCTCAGGTGATCCGCCTACCTTGGCCTCCTAAAGTGCTGGGATTACAGGCGTGAGCCACCACGCCCAGCCAACTCATGTGTTTTTTTTTTTTTTTTTTTTTACCTCAAAACCCCTTTTTACCCCAAAACCCCTTTTTACCCCATAAGTTATATTCTCCAGGGAGTAGGGTTGGGGAGTGGAGAACCTTCCTGGTTGACTCTTTTTCCAAGGGAAAGGGCTAGAAGTTGGTTCCTCCTGTCCTTGGTGGGTGCTTCATCTCCAAGGAAGAGTAACTATGGGTGGGCAGCATCCACCCTATGGAATCCAGAAATAGATTCATTGTTGCCTCTCCCTCCTTTCTTGGTCCCTATCTGGTGCGCTCCTGGGGCAGGGACTGAGCAGGTAGGCTCAGGTTTGCTGTCCCCTTCAACAAGCCTCTTCCCATCTCTGAGCCTTTTGTTGTGCTAGTTATAAAATGAGAGGGTTGTCAGAGAGAAATACTCTCTAAGGTCTCTTCTAGCTCTAACATTCAAGGATCATATTGATTGTATTGTACCGTAAGACCGCCTGATTCATTCATGGATAGAAACAAATTTCCTGTTGCCATAGGGAACAAGAGCTTTTTGAAGTAGAAAAAGATACACTCAAGGCGGTAATATAAATTGAAAGAGCATGGGCTTTCAGTCAGCCAGACTTGGGTTAAAATCCTGTATGCTGGGCAGGTCACTTCACTTTTTTGAGCTTCTCTCATCATCTAGTAAGACAGGAACAACCACCCCTACTTCTTGGAGTGAGGTAATGTATTTGGCAGTGCCATGAGAGGTGCTCAAGATCTTTTGTTTTGAGGGTATGGGGTTCATCTCTTCCTCCCCAACTCCACCCTACTCTTTCACTAGCTTCCAAGATAGTCTTCTCTCTCCCCAACCCTGATGGCCAGGCCGAGTGTTTTCTACCAGGGCTTCTGCTTCCAAATGTTTCTGGCAGGGCTCCCATGTAGTGTGGAAAAACTTGACCTCTCTCACAACCTTCTTCTAAAAGTTCTAGGGGGGATGGTGCAACTGAGGCCAGACCAAGGCTTCAACACTTGGACTTTTGGGGCAACCAGCTGAAGGTTTTGGTTTCAGAGGCCCTCCACCAGCTTCACTGGCTCTGCTCTCTCATCCTGGCATCCAACCTCCTGGACCATAACCATCTGGCTAATGACAGAGCACTCCAGTTCTTGTGTTGCTTTTGGGTTCCATATCTCTCGGCCAACTGCCTCAATGGTGCCATAGGTGGCCAAACTCAGCTCCTTGGAGAGCCTAAATCTCTCAGGTAACTACGTGACTCGCCTGGCCTGGGGCACCTTCTTGGGCTCCCCTTTGCTGTTGGATCAACCTGAGCAGCAAGTACATTCTGGAAATTGAGTCAGGGGCCTTGGCTGGCTTGCTCTTGCTGTAGGAGATCAGCTCGGCCAGCAATTACCTTCACTGCATCTCTGCCTTTAGCCTCCCCAACCTGTGGCAGCTCCATTAGAGGCCCAGTGCCCTGCAGTTATTTGCAGCTGAGGAGTGAGATGGGACACACTAGTTTCAGGTATTAGACCCGAGTCATAACTGGCTTCTGAGCACCTTCCCACTTCTCCCTACCCCAAACCATCTCTGACAGTTTCCCCTCTTTGACAACTATCTGATGTCTCTAGAACCAAATTCCCTATCTCCAGTATGGGGGGTTGCCAGTTGGTACTAAGAGGTGACTAGTGGAATCTGACTCGGAGTAGCCATGATGTAACATCCAACCTGAGTGACATTATCTTGGCATATCCCACTTGACCTTAGTAGAAACTGACTGGTATCATTCCCAAGAGACTTCCCTGGTAGGCTTCCTGCCCTTCAGCACCTCAGCACGGCCTAGAACTGTCTCTGAAATGTGACAGCCCACTGCCCATGGCATCACCAGTTCCAAGGTCATTCCCTACTTCTCCACTGTCCTTCTGCCCATGACATCTCTGGATTTCCATGGAATCTGATTCAGTGTGCGCCTGTCTGGTTTTTTGAAATTATGCCCAGGCTGAAAGCTGTAGACTTGGAGGATAACATATTGTACCTGTTTTGGGGGCACGGAGCATGAGGAAAGAGCCCCTCCCTCAGAAGCACCATTGACCCCCGGCCCCAGCCTTCACCAGGACAGCCTTCCTAGTGAAGAATCTGAGCCTTCGAAAGAACGAGCCAGGGTCCTACGTTTAGGAGTCTGCTCCTGCCACTCTCCACTGCCTGGATCTCTCTGGCAACATGAGGATGGTTTTTAACCCCAGGGACCTTTTGAGGCTTGCAGTTCTCCTTGCAGAAGCTCTCTCTGTAGGCCAATGGGATGAAGAGCTCCCAGGCATGGCCTCTCTGCCTGCAGAAGCTCCATGTTTTGGATGGCCCTGATAAGCTGAGAAGCTTTCCTGAGGGCCTTGGCTGGTTCCCCCTGGCTAGTCTGGGCCTCCACTACAATAGGCTGCAAGCCCTGGAAGGAGGGACCCTGAAAGCCATACCTGGCCACCTCACTAACTTAGCTATCTCTAGCAATCTTCTCCACTGCTGGATGCTTTGCTAAGGGCCAATGTGAGTGTGCTAGACTTGGAGGAAGGCCAGAGCCTATATCTTGGCAGTAATGGGTGACCACAATCCACCATGTATGAGGCATGGGGGCCTTGGGCTACCTGGACTTTGCTGATGGTGACTGGCCTGCTGGTCATCTGCTGTGGCCTGACCACCCTACTGAAGAAGAACCATTGTTTAGCTCTTGTCCTGCAGTTCCACTGCAATAAGATCAGCCTTAGACCTGAGCAGGAAACTTGAGGTAGAAGACTGTGGTGGGATTCTTTTCAAAGCATGGCCCCAAACCCCTTGGGCATGGGACAAGAGAAGATAATTAGGGACTCTGTGCAGGAGGATGAGCATAAAAGCAGGCCACAGGGGCTTCCTACATACAGAGATGGGCATGTTTATCTCTGACAGCTGAAGTATGGATATCCATAGGACTTTAAAGGGGACATATTTGGGTCCTCAAGCCAGAAAATAGAGATGTCCAGACCCTCAGAACTACAAGAAACCTTTAGGAACATCTTCTTCACCTCTTCCCTTCTTGAATGGTCATCCAGCCTCTGCTTAGACATCTCCCTTCCTCTCCAGGCAACCTATTTTACCCACAGAC
This sequence comes from Nomascus leucogenys, assembly GCF_006542625.1. Lineage (NCBI taxonomy): Eukaryota > Metazoa > Chordata > Mammalia > Primates > Hylobatidae > Nomascus > Nomascus leucogenys. The sequence continues at coordinate 61,964,195 of NC_044406.1, read as the reverse complement.
AACTCTGACTCCTAAGGCAGATTTTTTCCTTCCATTAAGTCCAGATATGCTTCTACTCTTGGGTTCCAGCTCTGCCCTCAGTGGCCATGTACAAATACACCTGTTCTCTTGGACTCTGACAGAAGTCTGAAGACAAGAGGCCCACATTCCCTTGAATCTTCTTCAGGCTAGACAGCCCTAGCTCTTTCAATCAATCTTCATGGCACCAAACTGTCACCACATGTAACCTCTCTGTGTCCCAGTTTCCTCACCTGTGAAATAGGGATTAAATCAGATAATACAAGCACAAAGCTCTGAACAGTGTGTGATGTATTGCAAGCACTCAATGAATGTTGTTATTATTAAACTCCTATTTCTAGATTTGATCACTCAAGTGAGTTCTTGAAGTCAAAAGACTGTACCTCATTAATCTGGATGCCCAGTGCTGAGTCCAGTGTCTGGCATGCAGTAGGCACTTAGTTCATGTTGGTTTTGAGACAGTGACACGGTCTCCAGTCCCTGCTCCATCCTACTAACACTCCCCTGGACACATTCTAGTTTGTTCCTCTTAATGTATAAAGCCCAGAACTCAATACTATCTGGTCATTTCAGGTTCAAGTATGTCACAACTATAAAAATCTCAGAATCTTGCATTAAGGACAGACTTTAAAAGTCATTTATCTGCTCCATCTAGTCCACCCTCATCCCTCAATTCCTCAATCTGATGCTAGAGATCCCAGCAAGTTGCCATCCAACTCATGACTGTCCATCCCAGTGAGTCACTCTTGGGTTCCAGTGAGTCAAGTTCTGGCAGGATGACAGTTCCTTTGGGGGCTGGAGACCTGAGACCTCATCACACAACAGAAAAAGAGTTAAGGGGGGTTGGTTTAGCATCCTGACTGAGGCTGACATCTGTGCTCTGGGCTACTTCCTTTCTCTTAGTTTCTAAGTGAAATTACCTTTTTAAATTTGTGGGCTTGTTAAAGGGAAAAATGGGTGTTTCTGTATGTGGGCATATGGAGTGTGTAGTGATGAGACAGAGTAAGAGAGAGGAGAGAGAAGGGGGAGAGAGCAAGAGTGAGAGTGGAGACACAGAGACAGAGACAGAGAGAGGAGTGGGAGTGGAAGAGAAAGAGAAAGAGAAAGAGACACTCAGAGACAGAGAGAACAGGGAGATGGAGATGGAGGAGAAAAAGACTGAGACAAACACACACCGTCAAAGATGGAAAGAGTCAGAGAGAGGGAGAGGAGAAGAAAAGAGGGAGAGGGAGGGAGAGGGAGAGGGGGAAGAAAAGAGAGAAAGAACCAAGAAGTGGGTGTAAGCTACAGGCTGTCCATGGAGCCCAGAGCCCTTTCGTGCCTGAATGATGGTCCTGAAGCCTTTTGGGGCAATCCAGAAATCAACAATGTCGATTTCCCAATGGAAGAACTCCCAAAGTCAGTCGCAGACCTCGTCACTAGCTGACTTCTGATCTCCTTTCTGTCAGCTGCCCCCTGGATATGATTCCCTCAGGTCTTGGTCAGTGGGCTGAGCATTAGAGGGAGCACCCAGGCAGCTCTTCCTCCAGCCACCTGTGGCAGGAATATATATGCAGGCATCTCTGGTGATGCTTGGCTGTGAGGGGTAGACCAGTCTTCTAGACCAGAGTGACACTAAGGCACTTATACCCATTGCCCAGATAATAAATGAGTTATTGCCTGAATTCTGGGGGAGGGCTTAGACTTGCTGTCACATAATGTCCCAGCAGCCACCTGGTTTGGCCTAAGACTTCTTGAGCTTTCATTCTCAAAGAGCCCTTATTAAGCACCTGGGCAGGAGCCCTGCGTGGGAGGATTCTAAGGCCAGGCCCATGCCCACAGAGAGGCACCAGAAGGAAATAGCCAAAATACTGCTCAGGCATAAAGGACATGTGATTAACTGAGCAAACAGGTAACCAGGGCAGAAATGCATAATCAGCAAACACATCTACACAGTGGACAAGAATAAGGATAAAGACATACCTGAGAGCAGAGAGTGAACACAACAGGCAGGGGAGAGCCAGTGAACTGGCCATTCTTCTAACTAATCAGGAAAGGCTCTCTGGATCAGGTGGAATTTCAGATTGCTGAGCATGTCTGCCCTCTCTGTAATTTGATTAAAATTGGTTTAGAAATTTGTGCTATATTTCAAGTGAGTGCTGTGCTTAAAATGTAATTGCATTTGGCTGCGTATTTGACATTCTTGAAATTAGAGCAGCTTGCATGCAATAAGGAAATTTGTCCAGAATGGAATTTGATTTTCAAGCCAATGCATAGAAGAGCAGTTGTGATCTGAGCCTCTGATGGATAGTTCTTTTAGGGTTGCCTCTCGGCTGGCTCTCTCTTTGCACTTCCTGTTCATTCTGGAACTCTTCTCTGGCGCTCAGAAAGAGGGAAGCTTCTTGACCCGGGACTCCAGAAACCACATTTTTCGTGGCAGTCAGAGTTGGAGCCATCTTGATTTCCCCATCTAGGCCTCTCCTATACATCTGCCAGCCTTGGACTATATATGCCAGACTGGGGCAGTTAGAGACCTTGTCTTTGCCACCCAGGACTTAGGACCTTTTTCTGGGATCCGAAACTCCCAGAGCTGGTACTCTGTTCAGATTGGCTTGCTCTCCTTTGTCAGAACCCAAAAGAGCTGTCACATTGGCTGGCAGGCAGGCAGACAGCAGCTTTATCTAATCTTCTTCTGGTCTTATATTTGTTTCTTGGGCATGGCACGTAGAGGCCTCCAATTTGGCATCAGTCCAAGGGATAGGGCTGGCCTCTCTATGTCTCAGCTTTCCTTAGTAAACATATGCTGCCAGGCCAAAGGAAGGAAAGAAACACTTTTAGAGCACATGCTCCGTGTCAAGTGCTTTCACAAATGCCTCATTAAATCCTCACAATACACTGAAGAGGTAGGTCTTGCTTTGTTTTTGCAGAGGGGGAAACGGAGGCACAGAGCAGTGAAGTAACTTATTCCAAGGTCTCAGTGCTAGAAAGTGGGGGAGCTAGAATTGCAGTCTAACTGGATCGATTCTCAAAGCAAGCTTTTCCCAGTTTAACACAGCTTCTCTGCAACAACTGTGGCATTCCTACCAAGTAGCAGTCTGTCTGTCTGGGAGCAGACACTATTAGGCCCTGTCAGTTCTCCATCCCAGGGCTTACCTTTGTGCCCAACTGGGGCCAACACCACCATTCTCACCACACCTGTGAAGGGCCAGCTGGTAGTGGCCTTTGCTCCTCTAAATTCTTTTTTTTTTTTTTCTTTTTGAGACAGGGTCTCACTCTGTCACCCAGGCTGGAGTGCAGTGATGTGATCACAGCCCACTGCAGCCTCGACCTTCTGGGGCTCAAGTGATCCTCCCACCTCAGCCTCTTTTTTTTTTTTTTTTTTTGAGTTGGAGTCTCGCTCTGTCACCCAGGTTGGAGAGCAGTAGCATGATCTTAGCTCACTGCAACTTCTACCTCCTGGGTTCAAGCGATTCTCATGGCTCAGCCTCCTGAGTAGCTGGGATTACAGGCGTCTGCCACCACACCCGGCTAATTTTCGTATTTTTAGTAAGGAAGGGGTTTCACCGTGTTGGCTAGGCTGGTCCTGAACTTCCGACTTCAAGTGATCTGCCTGCCTCATCCTCCCAAAGTGCTGGGATTACAGGTGTGAGCCACCCTATGTGGCCTCAACTCATCCTCCTGAGTAGCTGAGACTATAGACGCATGCCATCATGCCCTGCTAGTTTTTCTATTTTTTGTAGAGAAGGGTTTTCACCATGTTGCCCAGGCTGGTCTCGAACTCCTGGGCTCCAGCAATCCTCCCACTTCAGCCTGCCAAAGTGGTGTGATTACAGGCGTGAGCCACCGCACTGGTCTGCTCTTCTGAGTTCTAATTGGCCAAAAGTTTGACCCAGCACAGAGGTATAATTTGACAGGCAGGCTGCTGAGACAGGTTTGTAAGTGTCTCGTCTGAGCCACTTCCAACAGAACATGCCCCTGAGGTATGAGGTCCACCACCCCTCCATGCTCCCAGAGCATAGTGTGGTGTGAGAGGGATGATGTCCTGGAGCCTTGAACACAACTCTTCCTTCCCTTGGGGAGGCAGCTAGTTCTGAGAGCCTTTCCCCTCCCTGGGATCCTTGGTGTTTACCATATCTGGCTCATATAGCTGTGTGCCCAGGCTGTTTCATGACGGGATGCCCACCACTGTTGAAAGTTAGCACAGCTCCTTTGGGGGAGGTATTTGTGCTTCCATTATGAAAGGGGGCTTCTGTAGAATGAGCTGGGTTTTGCTCTCCACGGCTACTTCCCTGAGGAACCAAGGTGGTGGGGTAGGGTCTTCTTCAATGATTATAAACCCAGGCTTAAGTCTCTTTCTCTACTACCATTTTTCTTACTGTATGGACCTCTTATGGAAGGAACAATTCTTTTACAGAGGTGAAAGTCTTTGCCCTGCAACTTGGGGTTTGTCCTGGAGTCTACTGGCAAAAAAACAACTGCAGCAAATCTTCTGTTTAAAGTGTGTGTGTGGCCAGGTGCAGTGGCTCACACCTGTATCTCAGCCCTTTGGGAGGCCGAGGCGGGAGGATTGCTTGAGCACAGGAGCAGCCTGGGCAACATGAGACCCCGTCTGTATTAAAAAAAACAACAACAAAAAAAGTCAGGCTGGGTGCGGTAGCTCACGCCTGTAATCCCAGCACTTTGAGTGGCTGAGGCAGGTGGATCACTTGAGCCCAGGAGTTTGAGACCAGCCTGGGCGACATGGCGAAATCCCATCTCTACTAAAAATACAAAAATTACGCAGGCGTGGTGGCTTGCACCTGTAGTCCCAGCTAATTGGGAGGCTGAGGTGGGAAGATCACCTGAGCCTGGGGAGATTGAGGCTGCAGTGAGCTGTGATCATGCCACTGCACTCTAGCCTGGGTCACAGAGTGAGACTCTGTCTCAAAAAAAAAAAAATAGTGTGTGTGTGAGGTGGGAGTGCTCAAGATGGAGACATCCATTGCAAATTGTATTGAATGAAAAAAAGAGCCCCCCCATTTCCCTCCTCCCGCCAGACAGAGTCTTGCTCTGTCACCCAGGCTGGAATGCATTGGCGTGATCTCAGCTCACTGCAACCGCTTCCTGGATTCAAGCGATTCTCCTGCCTCAGCCTCCCGAGTAGCTGGGATTACAGGTGCCTGCCACCACACCCAGCTAATTTTTTTGTATTTTTAGTAGAGATGGGGTTTCACCATGTAGGCCAGGCTAGTCTCGAACTCCTAACCTCATGATCCACCCGCCTCAGCCCCCCAAAGTGCCGGGATTACAGGCAGGAGCCACTGCGCCCAGCCAAAAATAAAATTTTTAAAATTAAAAACTTTTTAAAACGTTGTACCTCGTGGCGGGCGGCGCCCTTTGTGGATTCCAAGCCCTTTGTTTTGAAGGAAGAAATCTGAAGAAAATGCCAAGGAAGCCTTCACCTGGGCAGGGGGATGGGGTAGGTAACGAGATCTAGGGCCCAGGGAGTCCAGGGATATTTGAAGAGCAACTGGTTTATCCATTTGCTCCCTTCTCAGAACCCCTGGGCTTCCCTCACCTGTTTATGCTAATCCTGTAGGCATGTAAGTTACCTGCCATTTACATAATGACTTAGATTCATGGACCAGCAGCATCAGCATCACCAGGCGTTTGTTAGAAATGCAGACTCTCAGGATTCTAAATCAGAATCTTCATTGTAACAAGATCTCGGGGTGATTCAATGCACATGAAAGTTTGAGAAGCACTTGTTTAGTAGACCATGGACATCTGCTCTGGAAACTTGGACAAAGTTCCTGGGCCTCTGGATTACTTGCCCATGTTTGCTGTTTTGTCACCTCCTATCCTAAATCCTAAAGGGCCTATGGGTTTGTTTCAAAGACAGCAAGAAATCAGGGAACCAGAGAAACGTATCCTACTTTGTAGGCAGTCTGGGAGAGGAGAGGTGACGGTAGCTAGAAAGGAGAGACGCTCATGGACCTAATTGGGGCCTATGGGAGAATCAAAGTGCTACCCAACATCCATTTCCTAGTTATATTTAGATGTGACCTGGTTGCCAGATGTTAAAGCAGCCCGTTAAAGCCCAGGGCTAAGAAGCCAAGGGTTATGAAATGAAACCAGGCTGCTGAACACAAACAGAGAACAAGCATTTTAGCTATAAAGTTTAACTGGGTGCTTAAATGTGCTCTCCTGTAAACTTGTCATACAACCTGAGCTTGCACTCCCCCAGTGACAGGGAACTCATTACCCAGTACCTCACAAGGTATCCATTCTGATTCATGGTCGATCAGTTCTGTTAGAAAGTTAATTCCTTGTATTGAGCTGAAAGATGCCTCCCTGAAATTTCTACCCACTTATGAATCCTAGTTCTGCCCCTTGGGCACCACCCCTCACATCCCACCTGCTCTTGCAGCTTTGTAATAGCCCTTCAGAGGTACAGAACCCACACTGCGTTGATGTAGTGAATGCTTATAATTTTATGTTGCCTCGGCATCCATTTTGAATGCAGGTTTAGCTTTCTCGTGCCAGAGGCAGGTCTCATTCAGTCACCCTTGACACTGTTTCCAGTACCGTTTTCAGTTCGACACCACACCCAAATGGCTCAAGTAGGTGTTTGGAGATAAGAACTTAGAGACATCTCTGGTGCAGGACCATTCAGGCTTTTGCCTGTGAAATTAAAAGCGACCCCCACACACCCTATTCTCCAATATATGCTGCTAGTTGACATGCTCTCTTCTCTCTCACGTGCTCCCTGACCTTGCATGTGTGCCTGTGTGCATGCGGCCTCCAGGGCATGCCGTGTACACCCCAGGGTGGGTAAGTGCTAATAAGAAGTCTTAGACTTTCACATTGTAGTTGTGTCATTGAAGCAGTGCCCGCAATCTGACCCCTGACCCTGAGGCTGCCTGCCAAAAGGGACCCATGCAAGTTGGTCCCCTGCTGATGTTCTTTTGACAGGGCCTCTGGTGGCTGCGAGGGACAGTTGCTATCAGCTAAATTGATTTAAAAAAAAACTTGGGCCAGGCGCGGTGGCTCACGCCTGTAATCTCAGCACTTTGGGAGGCCGAGGCCGGTGGATCACGAGGTCAGGAGTTCAAGACCAGCCTGGCCAAGATGGTGAAACCCCGTCTCTACTGAAAATACAAAAATCAGCTGGGCATGATGGCGGGTGCCTGTAATCCCAGCTACTCAGGAGGCTGAGGCAGAGAATCGCTTGTACCCAGGAGGTGGAGGTTGCAGTGAGCCGAGATCGTGCCACTGCACTCCAGCCCGGGAGACAGAGCAAGAATCCATCTCAAAACAAAACAAAACAAAACAAAACAAACAAAAAAAAACCAACTTGAAGAAGTTCATTCAAAACACTCAAGTCTTCTCTTCTTCAAGCTAAGCAGCCCCAGCTCCTTCAACTGTTTCCCTTGGGACCTGGGTTCTAGTTTTCTCTCTAGCCTCTCAGTGCCCCGCTTAACTGACATCCAAAACAGGATTAAGTTGCAAAGGAGCAAAAGACACACCAAGAGGCTAAGCAGCAGCCTGGCCCTGTGGCTGGTGACAGGGCTCCAAATGCTTGCCAAGGCGGCTTAGCTTAGAATCTAAGGCCTTTAGTCAGATGGGTAATAAAGGACTTTAGTTGATTTGAGAGCACTTTTAGAGCCTGGTGTTTCCCACCAGGGGCAAAACAAGGCAAGTTTTAAGCAGTTGGCCATCCTTGCAGTACTGGTTCCCAAGCTACTCTTTTTATCAAGTCTTTCTTGAATACATTAGCCTCTTTTAATAACCAGTATGTTCTCCATCTAGGGAGGGCCTAGCAGCAGTTTTATGTCCATCTCCCTGCCACTCTCACTTTGCCAGATATAGCTCTATACTGTGTGACACTTCCCCTGTCAGTGACTGTCTTCACCAACCAGGGACCCTAGTCAGACCAGTCATAAAGGAGTACAACCCTTACTTTGCCACATTATTAGGTTTTAGTCCCCCTTTCTCCTCCTGAGCTGGTCACAAGACTTTTCGGGCGATTTTCATGAGTCTACTTGAACATTCCATTGCCTAACCTACTTTTTCAGGTCATACTTTCAGTGGTCCTGTGCCCCCCAACTATGGTGAATGATAAAAACAAAGCAACACTGATAGCTAATATTTACTGAGTATTGGATGTTTATTATGTTTCAAGCACTTTACATATATCAACTTATTTAATACAACAGCCTTATGAAGTGGGTACTATCTACTATTAGCCCCATTTTTCAGATGAGAAAATTGAGGCACAGAGAGGTTAACTCACTTGCCAAAGTTTGCACAGGTAATAGTAGTACAGTATTCAGAATCTGGCTCCAGAGTCTACATGCTTAGCCACTGTCACCCTACAGGCAAAACTTCCTCAGTGTGGCCCACAGACTACCTGCATTAGAATCATTTGAAGAACTTATTCAAAAAGTCCCAGTTCCTGGGGAAACTGTCCCTCCATGCTCCGTCTTAGAGGGTGGATCCTTCTTCACTTCATCCTCTGTCTGTGGATCTCATATGCCACTATGTCTCTTAAACTTAAGGGATATCAGAAGCACCTTTAGAGCTGGTTAAAAATGCTGTCACTGGGACTCCACCTCCAGAGAATGCCATTCAGTAGGCCTGGGGTGGGATCCAGACATGTGCAATTGCTTTAACTGTGATAAACATTAAGGAATCCTCACTGCATATTTTCTCCAGCTTTCTTTACCCACTCCTGGCCTCCTTATTGTTCAGCAAGGTCCTCAACAATCTACTTTACCTAATGTGTGTTCTCTCTGCTCTCTAGTGCACAGAACTCTTGGCTTTTCAGATCTTAGGAGAGGCCATTCCCTTGGGCAAAGCTGTACATACTTGGGTTCTTGATCCATCCTTTCTGGCCTCCTGAGGGAGGGATCAAGCACTTTCACTCCCCTTTCCCTGGCTTCTCTCCTGAAACGTAAATGCGCTCAACCCCTGCCTATACAACAGAACAAAAAACAAACCTCCCTGTTTTCTGCACGATTTACTGTTCTCTTTTTTCATTCACTATAAACTTCTTGAAATAGTAGTCTATAACCTCCTTGGGCAAGTTACTTAACCACTCTGTTTATCAGTTTCCTTATGTGTAGAATGGAGATTATAATAGTGCGTACTTCAGTGGGTTGGGGAGAATTAAATTTGTCAACATATGTAAAGTACTTATAGCAATATTTGGCACAGGATAAGTGGTCACTGAAATAATTATTAGCCATATACACGGTAGTTATTGTCACCATTGTTATTCACAATATCCAACCCAGTCTCGGTCACCATCCTAAAATTCTGTAACATTCAACTCTGTTTGACTTTCCCCTCTTTTTTGCTTTTAATATTATTTATTAAAATAGAAGTATAACACACATGCAGAAAAGTGCCCATTTCATAATGGTCCATCTCCACGAGTGTTCCCAAATGAATACAACTGTATTACCAGTGCTCAGATCCAGAAATAAAACATTTATGATTACCCCAGAAGTGTCTCCCCAGCCCCCATCCTCCTGCTGCCTTAGTCACATCCTCCTTTGTAAACATTTATTTTAACATTTATAGTTTTTATATAATACTGAAAAACTTAGGAGGATGACAATGAATTTTATAGTAAATTACTTACTTACTTGTATGGTTTTATTCTATAAGTTACTTTGCAGCTTCATTTTTCTAGTAAGTCCTTAAAATATAAAGCTATTTTCAGGAAAACATTGAATTTTTTTAAAATTTGAATTATTAGTTAGATCAATTTTCAGTTTTTAAGGGAGATTTTAACTTTTCATCATGTTAGCTATTGTGTATGTGTATGTAGTTAGCATACTACATCACTGAAATGTTTAAAATGTTAACATTTAGTACAAGTCTGTCTGGGGAAATCTTTATTCATTGAAAAAAATTGCGGCTGATTATTTTTCCATTAAAAAAAGGGAAAGCATTTGCAATTTAAAATGATTTTTTTCTTATTTACAGAAAGGCATTTTGTTTGCAGAAAAAACACTCTAAAATCATTTAATGAGTCTCTTATACTATCTAGGAGTCTTTATACTGATTTGTTTTTGTTGAAATACAATGTAAAATAAAATGTAACATATGCTCACAGCTGATAATCTGCAGAAATTAAATTCACCTATTACTCCACTTGGGAAAAAACAAAGCTCTGATAATATTTGATGTCTATTCTCTCGGTGCTTATTCTATGCAAATGGAATCTTAAGGGTTACTCCCCACCATCCTTTCTTTCCTGCACTATCCTCACCTGGCTTTTGGGGGACTATCTTCAAAGATCAGAGAGGTGAATACACCAAAGCTAAAAAATTTGACCTGGCCCAAAGTAAAAAACAAAACCAAAACAACAAAAAAAAGCCTGCAAAAAGTTCTTGAATTTCAAAGCTTCTGCTGCAGTTTCTTTGTGTCACTAGGGTTTAGTGGATCTGTTTTTAGACAAAGCATTGTATGGGCCTCAGGTCTCTCCACCAGTAGAAACAGAAAGAACAGAAACTGCTTTGCAAAATGATGTAAAACCCAAAATCCATCATGGGTCTGAATTCAGGAAAGAAATTATTGCTTTTAAAATGTGAATTTAGACTTTATTATTTCTGAGAATCACTGCTTTCCTTGAAAGGGATGGGATGTACATACGATAAAGAGATAGGCTACGAAATCCAGCCAAATAGTTACTTACTGGAGAACTACAGGAAGGATGCAGAGCTCATTACAGCCAGAGTGCCAGAGCCCTCCCTGCACTGTCCTGCTGAAGCTCTCGTCTTACTGTTATCAAGTGAATCATTCTGAGTTTGGCAGCAATATTGTTTGTTGAGGGTTACTGCTGGATGACTGTTGACACATGCTTGGCTTGCTACTAACTTTATTAATTTTAATTATATATATTTTAAATTTTAGCCATATTTATATTTTGAATAAGCAATACATTCACACCCTGCCCCTTAGCCACTGAGTTTGCCTTCTTGTACTTTCTTTTCTAAGATAGTCTGTTCTCTCTCTCTCTCACATTCTCTCTCTCTCTCGCTTGCGCGCACACACACACACACACACACACACACGCACACCTCTTTTTAGTTTAGCTCAGAGGTACCAAAAACCTTTAGTGTACAAAGGTTGTATACATGAAACTAGATATACTCTACTTGATAGACGATTTAAGGGATTTTTTTGGGAGGAATGGACAATTTAAGGGTTGAGGGGAAGGGTCTCACTCTGTTGCCCAGGCTGAAATGCAGTGGTGCAATCACGGTTCACTGCAGCCTCAACCTCCCAGGCTCAAGCTATCCTCCCACCTCAGCTCCTCAGCTCTTCAAATAGCTGGGACTATAGGCACATGCCACCACACCTGGCTAATTTTTAGATTTTTTTTGTAGAGATGGGATCTCACTGTGTTGCCCAGGCTGGTCTTGAATCCCTGGGCTCAAGCAGTCTTCCCATCCCAGCCTTCCAATGTGCCAGGATTACAGGCATGAGCCACTGTGTCCGGCCCTGATTTAAGGGATTTTTAAGGGCCTTTCAGTGAACCATTTCCAGAATTACTTAGAAACCAGGGAATCACCAGGATCACCTCTGATCCTGGCTTTACCCTTACTCTCCACATAAATGCTAATTCTATTACTAATGTTTACGACTTTGGTCCCCTCCTCTCTCCCTGCTGCCACTGACCCAATCCGGGTCAGCATCATCTGTCATGAATTAAAAGAGAAACCCTCAATTCATCTTCTTCCCTTCAATCTCTCCTTGCAATTCATTATTTCCCCCAAATGTCATCCTATGTGTCATTCCTAAAGCATAGCTCTGATGTCTCATTCCTTCTGAAAAACATTAACTTAATGGATTCCATTGCCTATATTGTAACATTCTAAATCGTCAGTAAAGAAGAGTTTTTCCTGGAAGGGTGAGCAAGTTGCAGAAAAAACATTCTCTCTTATCTCAGGTATGGGGTGGTCGCTGAGTCAAGGCTCTACAGAAAAGGTAGCTCAGGAAGTTGCTGTGGGGGCTGGTCCTCATGATAAAAAACTGAGTACTCTCTGTACCCTCAGTAATGATTGAGGGCTAGAATATACCCTGAGTAACCTCTTCTTGGTTTCCAGGTGGCTGAGAATTCTAGAAAAAGTTGCTTCGCGCACATAGATTTGGAACATTGGAAAACACTATTGTTGCTACCCATTTCCTTCCTCCTTTCAAACAAAATTCTGATTGGGATTTTCCAAGAACTCTGAACTTACCTGCAATTCCAGGAAGGCCTTAATGGCCTCTTCCTAGGAACTGATTCAATTTGGTGATTTTCCAAGGTGGCTTCAAAGGGAACAGCCTGTAGCAACTGCAGCAGTCCCGATCCGAAGGTTAAGATGGAGCAGGGTTCAAAAAAAAAAAAAAAAAGCAATAAAGCAGCCGGGTGCGGTGGCTCACGCCTGTAATCTCAGCACTTTGGGAAGCCGAGGCGGGTGGATCACCTGAGGTCAGAAGTGCGAGACCAGCCTGGCCAACAGGGGGAAACCCCGTCTCTACGGAAAATGCAAAAGTTACCTGGGCATGGTGGCGGGTGCCTGTAATCCCTCCCTACTTGGGAGGCTGAGGTGACAGAATTGCTTGAACCCGAGAGGCGGAGGCTGCAGTGAGCTGAGATCACGCCACTGCATTCCAGGCTGGGCGACAGAGCGAGACCCCATCTCAAAACAAAAAAGCAACAAAGCTCATGCACCCATCATATCCTGACTTTTCCTCTAATTGGATGAGCCCAGGCCACGAGCTCATCTTTGTAAAATGTGAAGTAGAGATTCCTCTTCAAAGAGAATTTCCTCTCCGTCTAATTAGGAATAAATAGTAACTTCTCTTAGAAGCAAAATTTATTCAAATACCTATGCTAACATTTTAAAATATCTGCTAGCCATAATAAAGAAATCAATGTAGTTTGTGTTCTTAGCTCCCACAATTTAGCCTAAATATTTGCCCTGGCATGCTTATACTGGTCCAAGCAAGCACTAGCTCATAGCCTGTTCCTCTTCCTTATTTGGAGGTGTTTTTTACCTTTCTCAGCATTCCACAAGTTACTGCTTCCTTCCTTTGTTCTCCTCTGCCTTTGCCTCTTTTAAAAAGTTCTAAGTTGCTAGCCAATCGGGACAAATACAGAATGTGAGGTCCTGTTCCAGCCAATGGAAACCGGAGACAGCAGTAGGGTGAATGCATCAGGTTATAAATGACCTTGTCTCTTTTGTTCAGTGTACTCTTGTGGCAAAACTGCTGGCGAGTGTGCCCTTTCTGCAGAAAGTAAAAATGGCCTTGCTGAGAGAATTAAATTTATGTTCAAGTGGTATTTCTTTGTGGCACTGGGGAACAAACATTCTATTTCTAAATAAACATTTTTACATATAACATCGTGAACCAGTCACTGTGGCCAGGGAGAAGAGGTGTTTTGATTGGCAGGCCTAAGGGGGAGGGCCCTGGTGAACCCCTTTCAACCTAACAGGGTGGGAGAGAGATGGTGCACCAAAAGATAAGTGGGGGCTTTTGCAGGAATAGTGGGCAATGGATGCTGGAAATGTGAACAACTGTTCTCTACACGTGTCTCACAGACTGTCATCTTTGTGTGTTTGCCTAATGGGGTTCCCTCTGCCTGGAATGCCCTTGCCTTCAGCATTGCCCACCTAAATCTAAGCTGGCCTTTCAAGTCTCCCCATTTCCCCTTGCTCTGCGATTCCTCCACCCCAAGCTGGCCCAGGGCATCCCCACTTTATTTCCTCATCTTCTTATTGGACCACAGCACTTACTGTTGGGCCTTGGATTGGGGGGTCACTTGGATTTATATTGGTCTCACCTCTGAGGCTAGGCCTCCTTGGAGAGCACCAAGGCAGTCTTAACTGTTTTGAGGCCTTCCTGGGCCCCAGCCCAGCAAGCAGTGCCTGTCATGGAGATACTTGATACATTTTGTTTAACTGAATAGGCTACTTAAAGAGAACAAGCTGTTTTTAAGCCCCCTCAAATATTTCAAAAGCACTATTTACACACTTGAGAATGTGTTCCAGTCACTCTAGGCTATTCATTAGAATAGGTCCCTTAAGCAGCTCTCCAAGTTGGGCTGAAGTAGCTGATTTGCACTTAGGAAGGGGGATTGGAATCAACATTGTAGTCGTGGTGTCTCCACCTCAGGCTGCTTCTTCAGCTCAACAAAACGAGTGTGTTCCCAAACTCAAGACTGATCAGGGCCTGGTGGGGGATTAACATTTATGTGGTTCTAGAAAGAGGACTCAACTGGGCCAAAGCAAACCTCTGTCAGTGGTCCTCCACCTCCCAAGCTAGCCTTCCCCATGACTTAGGGCTGTCTGCTTCCTCTGGTTCACTCCTCACCTCCATGCAAAAGAAATCTCTTTTGTTTTCTAAATCCTCAGGTGAGGTGGAAAGCTTCTAAATTACCATCAGGTGCTTGAATGGCCTGAAAACCTCTTTATGAGGTGGTAGGTGGTGGTTATCCAGCCTAGCTTACACGCCTTCTTGTGAGATGGTCCTTTATATTTTTGAATACCTCTGATTATCAAAACATTCTTACACCAAACCACGACTGCTTTCCTCTCACTTCTGCCTTACGTTGTGGAGTCATGCACAACATTGAGACAGGTCTCAGGTCTTTTGTGTGTGTGTGTGTGGTGGGGCGGGAGAGACAGAGAGAGAGAGAAAGACAGCTGGGAAGGCCTATGGTGATCAATCTAGGTCAATGGCTGTTAACAAGATTTCTTTTTTCTTTTTTTCAAGATATTCAGGAACAATAAACATATTTAGGGGATGCATTTTCCCATTCACAGTGAAGATGGGACTTGATGGTTGGGTAAATGCATATTTGCATAATTCCCTTAGGCTAAGACCCACTGAAATGAAAAGGAACCAAAACCAGAAAAGTAGATATCTTCTATTATCTTCTGTCTTAAACTAGGTTCAGGCCACAGTAGCCTACCACAATCTCATTATCTCCATATGCAAAATAATGTCAACCCAAGGAAAAATGAAGATACCAAGAGAAATGCACAACGACACCCCCTCCCCACCCCCACAAAAGGCCAATTACCTAGGTTTTCTATCTGTTGCTCCAAGGGCTGGGTTTTCTTTTCTTTTTTTAAAAAAGATCTTCTAAATGGGAAGATAGGCAATCTGTTTTTAGTTCTACTGGTGGTTATTTTTATGATGTTAAACACCATGCCTATGCCTATAATTCTCAATATTTCAGCTTCTAAAGTGAAATTGTGTCTGATTCACCCTCTGAGAGATGAGAAACTTGTCACCTTTCCTTTTTACCTCCTGATTTTTTGTTCTTCAATTTTTGTCCCTATGTATTTTAGATGAATTAGTATTGTTTTTTCAATAGCTTTTCTTTCAAGAATTGTATCTGTCAAGAGTCTTACCTCAAAGGCCCAGGCCCAGTTTCACAAATGAATGGATTATTTCAAAGTTTCAAGGAGCAGATAATTCATATGCTATTTAAATTATTTCAGAGCAAAAAAAAAAAAAAAGAGGAAACCATCCAGTTTAAAAAATATTTTTTCTAGTGTTTAGATAATACATAGATAACATTTTCTATTTAAAAATTCAACAATGTAATGGATAAACACAATGTGGTACATACACACCATGAAATATTATTCAGCCTTAGAAAAGAAGGAAATTCTCACACGTGCCACAACACAGATAAGGATTGAAAACATGATGCTAAGTAAAATAAGCCAGACACAAAAGGACAAACACTGTATGATTACACTTGTTTGAGGTACCCAGAGTAGTTAAATTCACAGAGCCATAAAGTAGAATATTGGTTGATGGGCCAGGCATAGTGGCTCATGCCTGTAATCCCAGCACTTTGGGGGACTGAGGCAGGTGGATCACGAGGTCAGGAGTTCGAGACCAGCCTGACCAACATGGTGAAACCCTGTCTCTACTAAAAATACAAAAATTAGCTGGGCGTGGTGGCAGGCATCTGTAATCCCAGCTACTCAGGAGGCTGAGGCAGGAGAATCGCTTGAACCCAGGAGGTGGAGGTTGCAGTGAGCTGAGATTGCGCCGCTGCACTCCAGCCTGGGTGACAGAGCAAGACTCCGTCTCAAAAAAAAAAAAAAGAATATTGGTTGATGGGCTGAGGGGAGGGGGAATGGGGATTTAATGTTTAATGGGTATGAAGTTTCAGTTTGGGAAGATGAGAAAATTCTAGAGACAGATGGTGCTGATGGTTGCAAATCAATATGAATGTACTTAGTGCCATTGAAGGGTACACTTAAAAACAGCTAAAGTCGTAGATTTTGTTATGTATATACCACCACAATACAAAAATTCAGTTATGTAGGCTGGGCACAGTGGCTCACACCTGTAATCCCAGCACTTTGGGAAGCTGAGGTGGGCAGATCACCTGAGGTCAGGAGTTCGAGACCAGCCTGGCCAACATGGTAAAATCCTGTCTCTATTAAAAATACAAAAAAGTTAGCTAGGCATGGTGGTGTGTGCCTGTAATCCCAGCTACTTGGGAGGCTGAGGCAAGAGAATTGCCTGAACCAAGGCGGCAGAGGTTGCAGTGAGCTGAGGTCGCACCACTGCACTCCAGCCTGGGCGACAGAGCAGGACTCTGTCTCAAAAGAAAAAAAAAATCAGCTTTATAGAAGTACATAGTTTCAAAGTGAAAATTCACCATCTTCTTCCTTTCACGCACCCATTTCTATTCCTGTCCCTAGAGGTAATAATTAATATAGATATGCCAAAATTTATTTAATTAGACTTTACTGAGGATATTAAGGTGTGTCTAGATGTTTGCATTGACAAACAATGCTGTAATGAACATCCTAAAAATAAACTTTGTGTAATGTTGTTCCCGGCCCAAACTGAGGGTTGGGCTGCTATTTCTCATGGCCCGGTAACGAGATGCAGATGAATTGGGGAGGAAGAGAGTTTTTATTTCTGTAACCAGTCACAGGGAGAAGGCCTGGAAATTATCGCCAGATCAACTCAAAATTACAAAGTTTTCCAGAGCTTATATACCTTCTAAGCTATATGTCTACATGTAAGTGTGCATTCATCTAAAGACATAAGTGATTAACTTCTTTTTTTGAGACAGAGTCTCGCTTTGTCACCCAGCGGGGAGTGCAGTGGCACAATCTCTGCTCACTGCAACCTCTGCCTCCTGGTTCAAGCGATTCTCCTGCCTCAGCCTCCCGAGTAGCTGGGATTACAGGCATGCCCCACCACACCCAGCTAATTTTTGTATTTTTAGTAGAGACGGGGGTTTCACCACGTTGGTCAGGCTGGTCTTGAACTCCTGACCTCGTGGTCCGCCCGCCTCGGCCTCCCGAAGTGCTGAGATTACAGGCGTGAGCCACCGTGCCTGGTAATTAACTGCTTTTAATCTATAACTAAGGTCTGAGTTCTGAAGACCTTCCTCTGGAGCCTCAGTAAATTTACTTAATCTAAATGGGTCTAGGTGCTTGGGTGATTACCCTTATCTTGTCTCCTGCTAAATCATGGAGGTCTGGGGAGTTCTCTCAGACCTCCAATAAACTTGTTTTTGGAGGCCTGGGGAGTTTCTTCAGACTCCCAGTAAAACTCTTTTAATCTTAAATAGCTTCCTATTAAGGATTCCTTCCTTATGGCCGGGCACAGTGGCTCACGCCGCCTGTAATCCCAACACTTTGGGAGGCCAAGGTGGGTGGATCACATGAGGTCAGGAGTTCGAGACCAGCCTGACCAATATGGTGAAACTTCGTGTCTACTAAAAATACAAAAATTAGCCGGGTGTGGTGGTGGGCGCCTGTAGTCCCAGCTACTCGGGAGGCTGAGAGAGGAGAATCGCTTGAACTTGGGAGGCGGAGCTTGCAGTGAGCCAAGATCGTGCCACTGCACTCCAGCCTGGGTGGCAGAGCGAGACTCCATCTCAAAAAAAAAAAAAAAAAAAATTCCTTCATTATTTTTTCATGCTTTAAGGCCCAGGAAAGGCCTAGGCAAAACTCTTGGTGAGCTTTCGTTACATCCCAGCCTTTATATAAGGGCACTGGCTTTTAATATTTAACTTAACCACTCAGTCAGTACTGAAACAGTTGTTATGGAGGTCTGTGTTAGTGAGCTCTGGCCTGCCACAATATGTATACCCTCAATATATTGCGAGGTCAAAAGCTATGTGCATTTTATTAAGTAGGTTAGGTTTAAATTTTTAATTCATATAGTTCAAAATACCAGAAGTTCAAGAGATTACACAGTGAAAAGCCCCCTCCCATCCTTTCCCCTAGGAACCTGGTTCCCCTCCTCAAAAGTGACCAGTTATATCCTTTTAAATATATATTCTAGTCATGTGCAAGGGAAACTGCTAAAAATACAAATGATAGTGGTTTATGCACTTTAAATTTGATAGCTATTGCCAAATGGCCCTCCAAAGGGATTGTACCCATTTATACACCATCCATCAGCACTGTTTGAGAGTGCCTGTTTCTGCATTCCCTCATCAACACAGCATACAAACAAAGTTTACTTCTTTGCTAATCTGACTGATGAAGCATGGTATCTCATTTAATTTGTAATATTATGAGTAAAACCGATGTTTACTTAAGCTGGGTTACTTCTCCTGCCTCCCTCTTCAGCTTCTTTTCCACAACTCTCTCACAACTACCCTTCAGCTAGGCTGAACAGGAGACACCTGTTCTTTCACTCCTTCTTGTCTCTGCTCTGGTTGTGTTCTCTGGGAGCTCCTGCTAAGCCTCCTGACACAGCAAGTCGGATTCAGTGTCCTTCCTTCCTCTGTGCTTCCTCTTATCACAGCATTGGTCATGTTGCTTTCTGTCTATTTCTGTTTTCCTGTCTGCCACCTCTAGACGGTGAGCACTGGGACTAGATCTTTTCTCTCTCTTAAGCTATTGTTTATCACTGTTATCATCAGTAAATATGAAATAAGTGGATGAATGGACAGCTGACAGTTTCAAATTGAGGTTAAAAAATAGGTATTCTGTATAACTGATTGAAAGAGACTCACCTTTTTATAGTATAAGAATGTAACATATATGGAAGGTGGCAATTCAAATCAGTGGTGAAATGGTGGATTATTCAATAAATAGTGTTGAGCTAATTGGTTAGCTATCATAATTGAGGAAAATCACTTTATGTCCTTATCTTACACCCATGTAATTTCCAGGTGGATATGTTAAATATAAATATAAAGAGAAAGCATTAAAAAATCGAAATAAATTATGCACAAGTATAGATCCATTTTCAGGATAAGGAAGACTTTTCTAAGACTGACACCAAGACAGAAACCATAATGAGAAAGATTAATAGATTTCATTATGATTTTAAACTTACATATATGCAAAAAGAAAGAAACAAAACTGAAAGGCTAATGAATGCCCAGGAAAAACTATTTTTTTTTTTTTAAGACAGAGTCTCACTCTGTCGCCCAGGCTGGAGTGCAGTGGCACGATCTTGGCTCACTGCAAGCTCTGTCTCCCTGGTTCAAGCGGTTCTCCTGCCTCAGCCTTCTGAGTAGCTGGGATTAGAGGTGTGTGCCATCACGCCCAGCTAATTTTTGTATTTTTAGTAGCCAGGATGGTTTCGATCTCCTGACCTCATGATCTGCCTGCCTCGGCCTCCCAAAGTGCTGGGATTATAGGCATGAACCACCATGCCTGGCCAACTATTTTTTAAAATATTCAAATGACAAGTGATCAGATTTATTAATATGGAAGGTCTTATTAAAAATGCAGAAGAAGGCCGGGTGCTGTGGCTCACGCCTGTAATCTTAGCACTTTGGGATGCCGAGATGGGTGGATCGCCTGAGCTCAGGAGTTCAAGATCAGCCTGGGCAACACGGTGAAACCCTGTCTCTATTAAAATACAAAAAATTAGCCGGGCGTGGTGGCGTGTGCCTGTAATCCCAGCTACTTGAGAGGCTGAGACAGGAGAAACGCTTGAAGCCAGGAGGCGGAGGTTGCAGTGAGCCGAGATTGCGCGATTGCACTCTAGCCTGGGCGACAGAGCGAGACTCCGTCTCAAAAAACAGAAACAAAAACAAACAAAAAAATAAAAAAAGAAAAAGAAAAACTTATTCAGAGAAAATTAAGTGAAGTTCAGGAATAGGCAACAAAATAAGAAATATTTGTTCCTAGAAAACAAAATACCGTATGCTCTCACTTATAAGTGGGCGCTAAACTTTGGGTAAACAAGGACCCAAAGATGGATACAATAGACACCTGGGACTACTATGGGGGAGGTGGAGGCGGAAGGGGCGAGGGCTGAAAAACTACCTGTTGACTACTATACTTATTGCCTGGGTGACTGGATCATTTGTACTCCAAACCTCAGTGTCATGCAATATGCTCACATAACAAATCTACACATGTACCTCCTGAATCTAAAATAAAAGTTGAAATTCAGAAAAAGAGAAATACTTGTTCCTGCATGAACGAAATAAATGCATAGAGGAATATTCAATCTCACTAGTAATCAATGAAATATCCACTAATACAACATTTTTCATCTAACAAATTAGCAACAATGATAATTTTCTGTGTTGGCAATTATGTAGGAAAATAACACCCTCATAGCCTGGGAGTGTAAATTCATGCAGTCTTTCCCAGTATGCATTAAGAGCCTCTCCTTTTTGACCTAGATCACTTCTACAAATCTTATCAAAAGGAAATAATCAGAAATATAGACAAAGATTCAGCTGCAAGGATATTACAGTGGCATATTTATAGTGGTGAGAAATTGAAAGCAATCTAAACGTCAAACAATAAAATTGAATAAATAAATTATGGCACATTCATTGGCTAGAATGCAGGCTTTAAAATCATCATATTGAAGACTGTTTAAGGACACAAGAAAGTGTTTATAATGTATTGTTAAGTTTAAAAGGCAATTTCAATAGAATGACACCAATATTGTTTTTCAAAACATGTGAGTCTATTATGTGTTTGTGTAGAAAAGTCCTGAAAAGAAGAACCTGAGGAGTCCCTCCATGCAGGTCACCCTGTCCCCAGAGGGGCACTTTTGGTGAGCTCCAGTAGAAGCTCTGATAGCAACAGCTGGGGCAGACAGCCCTGGGAGAGTCTCTGCTTCCCCTGCAGGACCTGTGGGAAGAGGCCAAGTGGCCCCAAAAGTCACCGTAGACAAAAGCAAGAAGTGGCTGCTCGCAGAGCCGATAATGTCATGTTCATGGGCTCCTAGATAATATTAATAGTAGCTAACATTTGTTGGGCACTTATTTTCTGGACACTTGATATGCATTTTCTTTTCTTTTTTTTTTTTTGAGACGGAGTTTCGCTCTTGTTGCCCAGGCTGGAGTGCAATGATGCGATCTCGGCTCACTGCAACCTCTGCCTTCTGGTTTCAAGTGATTCTCCTGCCTCCGCCTCCCAAGTAGCTGGGTCCACAGGCGTGTGCCACCATGCCCAGCTAATTTTTGTATTTTTAGTAGAGACAGGGTTTCACCTTTTTGGTCAGGCTGGTCTCAAACTCCTGGCCTTAAATAATCCACTCACCTTGGCCCCCAAAGTGCTGGGATTACAGGTGTGAGCCATCAAGCCCGGAGGCATTTTCATTTAATGTTCTTAATATCCTGAAGAAATACCTCTAAGACAAGTATTAATCTCCCTATGTTATCCATGAGGAAACTGAGGCCCGGAAAGTTTAGGTGACTTATCCAAGGTCGCAAAGCTAGGAAGTAGGTGGGCAATTTCAGCTTTAAACCCAGATAGATGTCTGACTCCAGAGCCTACATTTGCATACAAGAAGCATCTTATTTTTTATTGCTATGGCAAGAGGGGAGAGGGAATGATAATGAATAAATGAAAAACAGTAAGGAAATGAATGAAAGTTGCTTCTGGAATCAGATCCTTTTGAGAACAGTACCCCGTGGCTTTCATGAACTTGCCCAGAATAGTCTGTCCTCAGTGACTGTAGTCATTGTTATAGAATGGAACAAACTGCAAATCCCTCGTGTCCTGCCAGATCCCACAGTGGAGACCCCCCTCTTTGTGTTCTGGGCATGGTTAGGATCTGGCCTGGGTTAACACTTCCCTCTCCTTCCTGCTGAAGGCAGACCCAATGGGGGCAGCTGGGGACAGGACCAGTGAGATCTTAAAGGTTCCCAAAATAGGAATAGCTATTTCTCTTGTATTCAGGGACAAGCCTGTAAAATGGGACTTTACCATCTTTGGTGCCATCTGTCACAGAATTTTTTGGGCTGTACCAGCCCCACCCCCAGCAAGGCTCACATTATCTAGGCAGTGCCCTCTTCAGCAACCTATGCCGCTTCTCCACTTAAGACCCCTGCCCAGCCTATGCCCCCTTTCCCAGCCAGTGCACCCTTCCACAGCTGTGCCCAATCCCCAGCCATCCCCCCATACCCTGTGAACCCCTTGCCTAGCAAGTACCTCTGCCCCCAGGCAGCTGCCCTCCCCTCTTCAAAAGCCAGGAAACTCTTTTTCATCCTATACCAACTTATACCCTATGCCAACTAGGCTCCCTTCATCAGTGAGTGTCCTTGTCACCAGCCTATTCCCCCTTCCTTGCCCAGCTGCGCTTCCTTAACCTTGCTCCTCAGTCTATTTCCTTTCCAGACCTAGGCCTCCTTTCTCAGGGAGTCCCCCTTCTCCACCCGATCCCCACCCTATGCTGCCTGCCCTTCTCTCATCAGGAGCCCTGATTCTGCCTGTTCCCTGGAACCCAGTCATGCCCGTTTTCTCAGTCAGGCCCCCTCACTTAGCCAGGCCCCCTTCATCCATTTATATACCTTTCCTCCCAGCTAGGCCCCCTTCCCCAGCCAAGGCCACTTCTCCTGTCAGGTCACCTTGCCCTGCTAGACATGGTTCCCCTATACCTACTGATAGGCCTCCCCAGTCAGGCCCCATTTCCCAGCCAGTACTGCCTTCTGCAGCAACCCTACCCAGGCTTTCTGCCCCAGCTTGTTGCCCCTCCCCAGCTTGTTGCCCCTCCCCAGCCTGTGCCCCCTGGACAGGTGGGCCCTCTTCGGCAACCAGGCAGCCTTCCTGAGCCTGAACTACTGTCTCTAGCCTGTCCTGGACCATGAAGGAATTCTGTCCCAGCCAGAGCCCCTTCTCCTGCCAGGTCCCCTTTGCCCAATATCCCTATCTCCAGGCAGGCTCCACGACCCAACTTTATTTTCCTTGCTTAGCCTATGTCCCCTTGCCCAGGGCCCCTTTCCCCAGCCAGACCCTCTTCCTCAAGCTGTGTCCTCTTTAGATTGGCCCCTTTCTTAGCCATCTGACCAGTCTGTGTGCACCTCTCTGCCCTCTAACCACTTACTGCTGGGTTCCCAGTCTGTGTCTCAGTGGGGCTTCCTCCTCATCCTGTACCCGCACTGGATGCCCCTCCTTCCTTCCGCTCCCCAGGACAGCCTCAACCCCAGCCAGAGCCTATTCCCCAACCTGAGATCCTGCTGACAGCCTCCTTAGCCAGTCTGCCCTTCCCTAGCCCAGGCCTTTTTTCAACTCTATGTCCCCTTCCCACAGCCAGGCACCCATCCCCAGCCTTTCCCCTTTTCAACTGGACCACTTTTCCAAGGAGTTGCCCCTTTGCTGGCCTTTCCCAGCCAGCACCTCCTTCCTCAGTCAGGCATCTTCTCTCAGCTCTCCCTCACCTGCCCAGTGGCCTCCCCAGCCATGCAATCTTTCCCACCAGGATCCCTTCACCCGCATGTGCCCCATGCTAAGCCAAGTCCACTTCCCCGGCTAGGAACCCTTTCCTAGCCATCGCCCTCCTGTAGCCAAGCTCTCCTCACCCAATGTGCCCTCTGCCCCAGTCTGTGCTCCTTTCTCCAGGCAGGCCTCTTTCCACAGCCTTCGCCTGCCCAGGCCGCTTGTCCAGCCTATTGCCCCTACCCCAACCAGACCCCATTCTTATCCTGTGTCCCCCTCCACAACTAAGCCCGTTTTCTCAACCACGTGCCCTTCCTCAGCCAAGTTCCCGTCAGGGGGAGAGGCCCTCATTCCCAGGCATGATCTCTTTCCTGGCAAGCTCTCTCTGCCTGGTAGGGCCCCTCTCCCAGCCGGGCCCACTAACCTGCCTATGATCCCATCTCTAGCCTATGTCCTTCTCGGTATTCAAACCTCTCCCACCACCAGGTTCCCTTTCCCAGTCTGTGCCTCCCTCCCCAGCCCCTTCCGCTGTCAGAGTCCCTCTCCAGTTAGGCATCCTTTCCCTAAGGGGTCTTTTTACTCCACAATCCTCCCTACCCCACACCCTTCTGTCTTCCATAGACTGTGCCAGCCTCTCAAGACTGTGGTCCCTTTACAAGACAGGCACATCCCCATGTCTGGGACTCTTCCTCAGTCTCGCCCTCTCCGCCAATCTATGTCCTTCTCCCTGAGTCTACGTCCTCCTCCCCAGCTTACGCTTGCTTTCCTGCTAGATCTCCTTCCCTGGTCCAGTGCCTTCTCCAGCCTGGACTCCACTGGACAGCCCATGTCCCCTCCGCCGGCCGGGCGTTCTTCCCCAGCCTTTCCTCTCATTAACAGCTAGGAACACCTTTCCCATCCTTTGGCTCCTAACTCAATTGGGCCTCCTTCCCTTGACCAGCCAGTTCTTCCCTAACCCGTTCCCCCCACCCCCGCTCAACCTATGATGCCCCTCCCAGCCAGGCTTCCCTCCCCACCCCATGTCCCAGTCCACAGCCAGGTTCCCTTGCCCAGCCTTGTCCCCTTCCTCTGCCTGTGCCTCCCTAGCCTGTTCCCTCTTCCCCAAGATCTTCCTCCTTGCCCTGCCAAGGCCACTCCCATGCTTGGCCCCTTTGGTCACCTAAGCCTGCATTATCAGCCCAGCCACCTTTCCCAGCCAGCGTTCCCCCACCCTTGCAGCCAGGTCCCCCCTCCCCCCATCCCAGCTAGGCTTCCTTCTTCCATGACCCCTCCACACCATATGGCACTTCTTCAGCCTGTGTGCCCTCCCCAGTGAGGCTCCCTTCCCTATCCAGGCCCAATTTCCCAATTCCCTTCAATTCCCCTGGCCAGGCAGGTTGCCTGAGCCATTTCCCCATTCAATAGCCAAAGACCTGTTGCTACCAGGCGTCTTGTCGCATTGAGTTGCCCCCTGGTCAGCCTATTCCTCCTTGTATAGCCAGTGACTCTTTCTTGACCCAGCCCCCTTTCCTGCCCTTTTCTCCACCCAACTCCACCCCTGCCAGGACCCCTTCCCCAGACTGTAGCCCAGTTCCCAAACAGCTTCCCCTCCCAAGCCAGGCCCCCTTCCTCTCCTTCTCCAGCCTGCCCCAGCTGGGCCACCTTCTCCTACCAGGAACCCTTCAGCAGCCAATGCCCCAGCCTCCAGCCTGGACCTTTTCCAGGCATCCTCCCTCAGCCAGGCCTTCTTTCCTAGCCTGTGCCCCCGCTACCCAGCTGGGCCTCTTTGTCCATGAAGGTCCCCTACCCTAGCCAGGCCTCTTCTTTTAGCTTGTCACCCCCTTCCCTGATCCTATGCAGCCCACTGAAGTAGAGCACCTTTCCCATTTCTAGAGCCCTTCAGCAGTCTTTGCCCCTGTCCCCAGTCAGCAACCACCACCCCGCCACCCCCAACAGGCCTATGCTCCCTAACCCTCCAGGATTCCTTTGCTGAAGTAGATCCTGGGATATAAACTCTGTATGAAGTTAGCTACACAAAAACAGAGAAGGAGGTATTTTTTAAATGGTTTTTATTTTTGAACAAACTACATGTTTAAAAACTTTTAAAAACATGTATATTTTATCTTAGAGCAGTTGGAATGTAGAAAGACTTTCCAAAATTAATCTCACTGAATTACAGAAAGTAAAGATTAAAATTTTCATAAGTTGTTGACTGTAAATCATTTCACTTTATATTCTTTTGGAAAATTCAAGGATATTAACAAGTCTCAAATAACAAAAGTATATTGTTCACTTTTGATGTAACAAAATAGAACAAAACTTTAATATTTTAAAGAATCTTTTTAGATATTTCTCTATCTCTAAGAAATAAGGAAAGTTGTTACATTCATATCTTTCACACTTCATACGAGATGATATAATAAGGTCAATCAAGTACTTGAATAAAGTCATAGCCTTTTATATCTCTAAGAATAAAGGAAACTTACTCGATTCAGATCTTCACCCCTTAGAGTAAGTAAATTACCTATCAATGTGTCTCTTTTTTCTTTATACTAGTTGTAAAGATAATGAAACGTATCAACTATTTGAATAAAGTCATATCTCTTCCTACCTTTAGTAAAGGAAATTAAGTTCAGATCTTTCACGTCTTAGAGTAAACCTTATCTAGCCTATCAGTTTATCTAAATTTACTTTCTCTATTTAACAGATTTACCTTACAAGTTTAACAAAGGCTGTTATTTAGAATTAGCAAACATGGGAGCAACTAAAATTAATTGGGAACCGCACAAGTTTTGATGAAAAAAAACAAAACAAAGTACTAGCGGATCTCTTGTTCATAACTTGAGACATCTGAGTAGCCTAGCTTAAGTAAAAAGCAAACCATGACAATCTTTCCCCCCAAAACTCAGCAAAAGGCCTTCACAAGGTATTTTGATCACATAAACTCCAATTTTGTCTAAGTAATCCAAGATATTCATAGGAAAACCTGAAGACTCCCCGAGCTAGTCTACTAGATTTATTTTTCCCAGAACACATGAAACTTAACATTTCCTTTTTTTCCTTTTTTTTTTTTTTTTTTTGAGACGGAGTCTCGCTGTCTTCCATGCTGGAGTGCAGCGGTGCGAGCCCGGCCCACTGCAGCCTCCGCCTCCCGGGTTCAATTGATTCTCCTGCCTCAGCCCCCCAAGTAGCTGGGATTACAGGCGCCCGCCACCGCGCCCGGCTAATTTTTCATTCTTTTTGAGACGGAGTCTCACTGTCTTCCACGCTGGAGTGCAAAGGCACGATCTTGGCTCACTGCAACCTCCGCTTCCCGTTAAGCGATTCTCCTGCCTCAGCCTCCCGAGTAGCTGGGACTACAGGCGCCCGCCACCACGCCCGGCTAATTTTTGTATTTTTTTTTGTAGAGGCGGGGTTTCACCGTGTTGGCCAGGCTGGTCTCGAACTCCTAACCTCGTGATCCGCCCGCCTCGGCCTCCCAAAGTGCTGGGATTACAGGCGCGAGCCACCGCGCCCGGCCAATATTTCCATTTTTGTCGTTAAGTTATACGGAACATGACCAAATCTTAGTCGGTGAGGGAGGTAAAGACCTTTAAGGGCAAGACGAGGTTAGAACTTATCAAATTTATGCCCCTCTGATGGTGCAATGCATTTCCCTCATATTTCCAGGGAATTTCCCTCGAATTTCGTTTCCCACCCCGTGAAAGCAGCAAGGTCAGGAAAGCGGGGGCGGGGCGGGGGGGTAGTTTTGATTAAAAGGAAGGAAAAACAAAAAACAACAGAAAAGCAAAAGGGGAAAATAAACTGAGCCTACTGAGGAGATGCGGCGACGGCGACGGTTCCCCAGGGCTGCTCGGCGCCTTGGGGCCTAGCGGAGATGCGGGAGCGCGCCCCCGGTGGCGCCGGCTTCGAGCGGTGTCACGGAGTTATAGTGCTCGCCGAGGCTGTTGGCGTGGTACAGGTAGACCAGGATGATCGGCTTCTTGACGTACTCCTCCCCGATGACCAAGGTGGGCGAGTCGGCCTGGATCACCTCGATGGGGGTCTTCAGGACGTGCGACAGGGCCCTCAGCTCCAGCTGGCCTCCCCATGCCGCGGTGCGCACGATGTTGTCGCAGTAGATCATGAAGTCGTCGTAGCCGAAGGAGTCGCCGGTCTCGGGGTTGCTGAAGAAGGGCAGGAACTCGTCGACGTGCTGCTTCATGTAGCCGGCGGTGCGGCAGCGCAGCGTCTCCACAGACACGCTGAACTCCAGCTGGTCTTGGATGGCGCGGTACATGCAGTGGCCGTCGGTCGGGATCGCTTTCATCTCCAGACCCCTGGCTCCCAGTATGGCGGCGAGCTTCTCTTCCTCCTCGCGCTTGAAGCCGGCCAGGTGCTCCGACATCTCGGCCTGGAAGATGCTCTCCTGGCGCTCCCTCTCCTGGGACTCCATTCTTTCTCGCTTTCTGTGGGCTCTGGAGGGGCGGGGAGGCCGGTTTTCCAGATTTATCTTGGCCAGGTCTTCGACGACAGATTCAAGGCTACTGTCGTCCTGGAACTTCTCCAGCTCCTGCCGGTGCTTCTGAGCCATCTCGGCCTCCATGCGGGCCACATCTTGGAGCAACTGCTTTCTTTTCGTCTTGTCGGTCTTGGGGACCGAGTTTTTTAAGACCTGGATCTGGGCCTGCAGCTCCTTCTTCTCGCGTTGGTGGCGGCGCAGTATGCGCTGCTGTTCACTCTTCGGATCATCCATGATGTTGAATGGCAAGCGGGAGTTGAAATTTGCTGGCAGTTCAAGTACCGAACAGACCAGAAGTCCTCAGCCTGCCTTAACGGTCGCTCTCTTTCACCTCAGCCGGCTCTAACCGCGGCTCTGGGCTCACCTCAGCCACCGCTTCCCCTCCCCCATTCGCATTCTTCTCTGCCATTGGTCACTGTGTCTCCATGGCCACCCCCCCCGCAAGCATGCCCAGTGCTAGGAGTGGCTGTTGGGAGACCGGAAGTATGAGCCCATTGGACCCCACAGCAAAGGTTTTTGGCGGGATTCAAATATGGCCTTCCTGCAACGTGTGTGGCAGTTGGGCTTGTAGTCTTTCGCTGATTGACAGCCGACTTCATTTCCAAGTCTGTACACAATGCAGGCAGTAGCCATGCCTGACAGCCACATGACAGATACTACACCGCTGAATGTGCTCTAACCCTGGACTTGGCGTTGCCCCTATTGTTGAGGAAGCAGTGCGTTTTTCTCCAGTCTTTCAGGTCCCTTCACCAGGGAACCATTAACTTGTGCATCAGAACAAGGACATTTACTTACATTCCGGCAAACACAGTCCTTTCAGTTTACTCTTTTTTCGGGGGGGGGGGGCCGGGGAACGGAGTCTCGCTCTGCCGCCCAGGCTGGAGTGCAATGGTGCAATCTCAGCTCACTGCAACCTCTGCCTCCCAGGTCCAAGCGATTCTCCTGCCTCAGCCTCCTGGGTAGCCGGGACTACAGGCGCCTGCCACCACGCCCAGCTAATTTTTGTATTTTTTTTTTTTTTTTTTTTTGAGATGGAGTCTCGCTCTGTCGCCCAGGCTGGAGTGCAGTGGCGCAATCTCGGCTCACTGCAACCTCCGCCTCCCGGGTTCATGCCATTCTCCTGCCTCAGCCTCTCCGAGTAGGTGGGACTACAGGCCCCCGCCACCACGCCCGGCTAACTTTTTTTTTGTATTTTTAGTAGAGATGGGGCTTCACTGTGGTCTCAATCTCCTGACCTCGTGATCCGCCCGCCTCGGCTCCCAAAGTGCTGGGATTACAAGCGTGAGCCACCGCGCCCGGCCTAATTTTTGTATTTTTAGTAGAGACGAGGTTTCACCATGTTGGCCAGGCTGGTCTTGAACTCCTGACCTCGGGTGATTTACTTGCCTCAGCCTCCCAAAGTGCTGGGATTATAGGCATAAGCCACTGTGCCCAGCCACAAGTTTTTATTTTAGCCATTTTGATAAGCGTGAAGTGGTATCTCACTGTGGTTTTAATTTGTAGTTCCCTAATGGCTAATGATGTTCCTTTTTTCATGTGCTCATTTGCCATCTATGCCATATCCTTTTCAGTAAAATGTTTATGTCATTTGCCTATTTTCTCTCTCTATTTTTGGGGGGGATGGGGTCTAGCTCTGTCACCAAGGGTGGAATCCAGTGGCATGATCATGGCTCATTGCAGCCTCAAACTCCTGGGCTCAGGCTCAGGTGATCCTCCTGCCTCAACCTCCTGAGTAGCTGGGACTACAGGCACCACCATACTTGGCTAATTTTGGGGAATTTTTTTTTTTTTTTTTGCCAGATGCGGTGGCTCACGCTTGTAATCCCAGCACTTTGGGAGGCCAAGGTGGGAGGATGTCTTGAAGTCAGGAGTTCCAGACCAGCCTGGGCAACATGGTGAAGCCCCCTCTCTACTAGAAATACAAAAAATTAGCGTGGTGTGTGCCTGTAGTCCCAACTACTCCTGGGGGCTGAGGTGGGAGGATAGCTTGAGCCTGGGAAGCAGAAGTTGTAGTGAGCCAAGATAGCGGCACTGCACTCCAGTCTGGGCTCAAGTGATCCTCCACCTCTGCCTCCCAAAGTGCTGGGATTACAGATGTGAGACACCACGCTCAGCCCTTCATTTGCCTATTTTCTTTCTCTCTCTCATTCTCTTTCTTCCTCTCTCTCTCTCTCTTACTCTCTTTCTCCTTCCTTCGTTTCCTTCCTTTTTTTCTTTTTTTTTTTTTTGAGACAGAGTCTTGCTCTGTCACCCAGGCTGGAGTGCAGTGGCATGATCTTGGCTCAATGCAGCTTCCAGCTTCTGGGTTCAAGCAAGTCTCATGTCTCAGCCTCCTGAGTAGCTGGGACTACAGGCGCACACCACCACACCCGGATACTTTTTATATTTTTCGTAGAGACAGGGTTTCACCATGTTGGCCAGGCTGGTCTTGAACTCCTGAGCTCAAGTGATCCTCCTGCCTTGGCCTCTCAAAGTGCCAGGACGACTACACACACCACCATATCCAGCTAACTTTTTTTTTTTTTTTTTTACTTTTTGTAGAAATGGGGGGCCTCACTATGTTGCTCAGGCTGGTTTTGAACTCCTGGGCTCAAGCGAGCCTCTCACCTCAGCCTCCCCAAATGCTGAGATTACAGGTGTGAGCCACCGTGCCTGGCCAGGATTTTTGTAGGAATCGTGTTCAAGCTGAATATCAATTTGGGGAGAATTGACATCTTTACTATGTTGAGTCTTCCAGTCCTTGAACACCTGGATATGTATCTCCATTTATGTAGATCTTCATTGATTTCTTTCAGTGACACTGCATGATTTTCAGCATATAAATCCTGTGCGTATTTTGTTAGATTTACACTTAAGCATTTCTCTTTTTTTGAGTGATTGTAAATGGTATTGTATTTTTAGTGTTCACATGGTCATTGCTAGTATATAAAAATACAATTGACTTTTTTTGTTTATCTTGTGTTCTACGACCTTGCTTAACTAGCTAATTATTTCTAGGAGGTTTTCACCCCCTTGATTCCTCGGAATTTTCTACATAGGCAATCATGTCATCTGTGAATAGGGACAGTTTTATTTCATCCTTTCCAGTAAGTATGTCTTTTATTTCCTTTTCTTGCCTTATTGTGCTGATTAGAACTTCCAGCACTATGTTGGATAAGAATGGCAAGGGCAGACATCCTTGTTTTGATCTTGATTTTAGGAGGAAAAGAATTTCATCTTTCACTGATAAGTATGATGTTAGCTGTAGGATTTTGTAGATGTTATTTATCTAGTTGAGGCCTTTCCCATCTATTCCTATTTTTCTGAGAGTTTTTGACATGAATGGGTATTGAATGTTGTCAATGTTTTTTCTGTATTGATATGCTAATATGATTTTTCTTCTATAACTTATTAATATGGTAGATTACAGTGATTGATTTTTAAGTATTGAGATAGTCTTGCATTTCAGAAATAAACCCGATTTGGTCATAGTTTATCATTATTTTTATATGTTGAGGAATTCTTTTGGTAATTTAAAAAAGGATTTAAAAAATCTACTTTCATGAGAGGTATTGGTCTGCAGTTTTCTATTTTGGTACTGTTTTGTTTAGTTTTAGTGTCAGGTTAAATACTAACTTCACAAGAAAAGGAGGGAAGTGTTCCTTCCTCTTCTGTTTTTTGGAAAGAGATTGTGTAAAATCAGTAATAATTCTTCTTTAAACATTTGATAGGATTCTCCAGTGAAACCATCAGGGCCAAGACATCACTTTCTTGGGAGTTTTAAAATTAAAAAAAAGTTTTCCTTAATAGGACTAATCAAATTATATATTTCATATTGAGTGAATTTTGGTAGCTTGTGTTTTTTGAGGAATTGGTCCATTTATTCTGAGTAGTCAAATTTATGTGTGCAGAATTATTTGTAGTATTCCGTTTTTATTGTTTGATGTTGGGAGGATTTATAGTGGTATTCCCTGCTTTATTGGTAATTTGTGTTTCCTCTTTTGTTCTTTGTCAGTCTTGCTAGAGATTTGTCAATTTTATTGATCTTTTCAAAGAACTAGCATGTTGTCTTATTGATTTTCCCCACTGATTTTCTGTTTTAGATTTCATTAATTTATGCTATTTATTATATTCTTCCTTTTGCTTGCTTTGGGTTTAGTTTGCTCTTCTTTTGCTAGGTTCTTGAGGTGGGAGCTTGGATAATTGCTTTCAGACTTTTTCTCTTTTTCCACTCTATACGCTTAGTGATATAAACTTCCTTCTCAGTACTACTTTAACTGGTTCTCCCATGTTTTGATATGTTTAGTTTTCATTATCCTTCAGTTCAACGTACTTTATGGTTTTCCTTGAGACTTTTTGGCCCATGGATTATTAACAAGTGAGTTATTAGCTTCTAAGTGTTTGTAGGTTTTCCTGTTATCTATTAATGATTTCTACTTTGATTCTGATATGGTTTGGGTCTGTGTCCCTGCCCAAACCTCATGTTGAATTGTAATCCCCTCTGTTGGAGGCGGGGCCTGTGGGAGGTGATTGGATCATGGGGGCAGATTTCTCATGAGTGGTTTAGCACCGTCCTCTTGGTACTGTCCTTGAGATTGTGAGTGAGTTCTTGTGAAATCTAGTTGTTCAAAAGTGTGTGGCACCTCCCCTCATCTCTTTCTTGCTCCTGCTTCCTCCATGATTGGAAGTGTCCTGAGATCTCCCTAAAAAGCAGAAGCTGCTATGCTTCCTGTACAGCCATCAGAACCATGAGCCAATTAAACCTCTTTTCTCTTTTGTTTATAACTTACCCAATCTCAGGTATTTTTCCTTTCTTTTTTTTTTTCTGAGACAGTCTCGCTCTGTCACCCAGGCTAGAGTGCAATGGCATGATCTCGGCTCACTGCAACCTCTGCCTCCTGGCTTCAAGTGATTCTCCTGCCTCAGCCTCTAGCAGCTAATTTTTGTATTTTTAGTAGAGACAGGGTTTCACCATGTTGGCCAGGCTGGTCTTGAACTCCTGACCTCAAGTAATCCACCCACCTAGGCCTCCCAAGGTGCTGGGATTACAGGCATGAGCTACCGCTCCTGGCCCAGCCAGTATTTCTTTATATATAGCTATGCAAGAATAGCCTAACACAGATTCCTTTGTGGTTAGAGAACACATTTGTATATGATTTCAATTCATTTAAATTTGTTAGGGTTTGTTTAGTTTATGGCCCAGAGAATGGCCTATCTTAATATATGTTCCGTGGGCACTTTAAAGAATGCATGTTTTGCTCCTGTTGGGTGGAATGTTCTAAAAATGTTGTTTAGATCCCAGCGGTTCATGATGTTGTTCAATTCTTTTACATCTTGCTGATTTTCTGTCTAATTCTTATGTTTATTGTTGAGAGAGGAGTTTTGAAGTCTCTGACTGTAATTGTAGCCTTTTCTATTTCTCCTTTCAGTTCTATGAGGCTTAGCTTTTCATATTTTGCACCTCTGTTGCAAATCCTACACATTTTAGGATCTTTGTATCTTCTTGGTATATCCATCCTTTGATCATTATTGGAAGTCTAGGCTCCCCACTCAGTCTTTGCTGGTGGGAGTGGGACCACAGTTTTTCTCTGGTTGTGGCTGGCGTAGTAGAGTGATTATTGTCTAAAACTTTTCTGTCTTGCTAGGCTAATTCATTCCTAGTCACTTGGCTGGAGAAAACAGGCTTTTATAGGGGCTCTTTTTGTCTATGGCTGTAAGTGTATTTTTGGTTGCTGGCTTCTTTAACTTCAAGCCTAAGATATATGAATCAAAAAGAAAACTCACGTCATTCCTCCTGTCCTGAAGACCCTACGTGGTCTGCCTTCTTTCCACTTTTTGGAGCCTTGTGTTCATTTTGTATATAATATCCAGAGTTTTTTGTTGTAATAGCAAGAGGAATAGGGCAAAGGATGTCTATTCTATCTTCTCCTATCTTATTTGAAATAAATGGAACTATTTCACACTCTCCCTTACTGGCATTTGCATGTTTCAAAGAAATTAAATACTGTGACTTAAAATGAATCAAAGCAATTATAATTTTAGAAAACCATTATGCTGATCCTGAAAGAGACATCTTTTGGACTTTGATAGTGTGATAGCAATGGTCCTGTAGAGTCTGCTTGTTTGCTGCAATCAAGATAGCTTTTTCAGATTCTGCAGAAAGAATGACAGGTCCCTCTGAATGTCAAACCCCATTGTGTGGGTTTGTTTTTGTGGCCTGAAGTGCAGAAAAACCAGCTTTGCAAATGTTGAGCTTTCCTGTCTGTAGTTTGTGTTAAGGAAACCATAGTTATTATAATATCGAATGTGCCTTTTCCAGCTCTGAACTGAAGCCTACTCCCCCAACACACACTTTCCCATCTGGAGATTATGATCCAACTTCCGAAGCACAGGCCTTGCCTTTTAAAGTCACGTGTCTCCAGCAATGGATGAGCTGCCTGCTCTTCAAGCATCTTTCTATGAATACCATTTCTCACAAGTGAGCTTTTGATAAGGATTAGATGGCAGGGAGTTCAAGGTTACCTCTTCCAATAATAAGCACTAGGAATGGTGATAGGCCATCTTGTTGATTAATGGTTATGCTTTGCCAATCAGCAAGGTGGGTGGAGAAGAGAATAAGTGCTTAACTTCCAGGGGGCTGTGATGATCAAATGTACGTGAAATGCAATGCTCAGTGCCTGGCACCAAAGAGGCCAGTAATAAATTGCAGTTTCTTCACTCTACCATACCTCAGTCCCTACCTCCCAACTCCTGTTCCCCATTCTATATCCCCACATCCACCCTTTTACCCTTATTTCTTCTCCCCTTCACAGGTAACCAGAGATGGCAGTTTCCATGGTAATCAGGACCCTCATTAGTTCAGAGTTTAATGGTCCCTAAGTGTCTGTCTGGATTGAGTTTCTAGCCTACATCAGAGGGAAGTTTCCAGTGAGCTCAAGGGCTGTTGAGAAATTGTCAAACATAAACCAATATAACCAAGTTCTCCTAACTAGACACAATAGCACATGGTGTTATTTCAATCTAAAGAGACAGGATGTGAGGAAATCATCCCATCTTGTCCTGGGCTTACAGTTCCTGGGCATCTAGAGAATAACTGTCTTCCTAGAACTTGCCTAAGAGGGAGTATATCACCGGATTGTAGGTGTTGGAGTGTGAGTCAGGTGATACAGCAGACTGGGCAACAAGGAGGCAACCTCACTGAAGGCTTTTGAGTAGATCACTGTGGATTTACTCTTTCTTCATCCTCCCACCTGTCCCTTAAGGCTCTGGGGCCACATGAACTTCCTGCTCTGTTCAGGCCTGGTTTCTGTGCTGCCCCAACCTTGTTCCTGACCCTCCTTCTACGCCAACCCCCTTTGCTCATTCATTCAATCGGTCGTTCAGCCACCATTTATCAGCCCTGCAATGTTCCAGGCACTGTTCTAGGCACTTAGGATGTAACAATGAACAAAATAGAGACCCCTAATCTCAAGGAGCATACAGCTAAGTAGGAGAAGACAGATTAAAAAGAAACAACTACATTTGGGAGGCCGAGGCGGGTGGATCACAAGGTCAGGAGATCGCGACCTTCCTGGCTAACATGGTGAAACCCCGTCTCTACTAAAAATACAAAAAATTAGCCGGGCATGGTGGCGGGTGCCTGTAGTCCCAGCTACTCTGGAGGCTGAGGCAGGAGAATGGCGTGAACCTGGGAGGCAGAGGTTGCAGTGAGCTGAGATCGCGCCACTGCACTCCAGCCTGGGTGACAGAGAGAGACTCCGTCTCAAAAAAAAAAAAAAAAAAAAGAAAGAAACAACTACAGAACTACATACAAAATTGAAGCTGACCTTTGGAAGCGAGGTTCCTAGTCTTGCTCTTGATTAGCGTTCTAGCCTCTTTTCTCCCTCTGTCCCTCCTCAGCAATGGTCCATGTACACAGAGAAGCTTCTTCTGTTCCCTTTCCACATCTGCTGAAGGATTGTACGAGCATTCCTGGGAGAGTTTGAGACTTGTTACTGTCGCCAGTGGCATGAGGTTGGAGGTGAATATGAATGCTTGGGAAAAAGTGGCCATGTGAAAGCCGCCAATCCCAGGAGCCTTTGGAAACAGGAAAGGTACATGTTACCCACCAGAGCAGAGGACAGTGACCAACTCCAATCTTCTGAGTCAGAAGAGGCCCACTCTGGCACTTTCAAACTATCATGCTTGGTTTTTTTTTGCCTTCCATCACTAATGTCCTGCTTTGGTTTCTTAGGCAGGCTCCCATCCCCTGATCATTCTTAGTTTGCTAAATGAGAGAAAGCGAGAACCGGAACTTGAGCCAGAATACACAAAATCGCTGACCAGCAGGCCACCTCCCTTCAGAAGAGATGGGTGGGCTGGCAGTGGGTGCTGGGCATGCAGGAAATATCCCTCAGCACAGTGGGGACTCTGCTGGAAGAATCTGAGTAAGCCGTTAACTGCAGGGGATGGAGGCTAGCCTGATTTCTGAGGCAGCTGAGAAACTGGGGGTGACGTTCAGATTTCGTGAGCCACTGAATGGGGTCTGCTATCTGCGTGTGCCAGACAAGGCCCGGCTGTGGCTGCCAGGGTGTGCCAACTGCTTTGACCACATGATCCTGGTCTGATCATAGGGTTGCCACATTTAGCAAATAAAAGTACAGAACCTGATTAGATTTGAGTTTCA
The DNA here is from genome assembly GCF_006542625.1 of Nomascus leucogenys. Lineage (NCBI taxonomy): Eukaryota > Metazoa > Chordata > Mammalia > Primates > Hylobatidae > Nomascus > Nomascus leucogenys. The sequence goes on along the minus strand of NC_044406.1, from coordinate 61,927,456 downwards.
GATGGACAACAAATAATGTTTGAGTAGAAGTATGTCCCATGCAATAATGTTTTAGTGTAAGTATGTCCCAAATATTACACTCAAACATTGTTCATGGTTTATCTGAAATTCCAATTTAACTGGCATCCTGTTATTTTATCCGACAACCCTACCTGGGCAGAGTAAAAACTGCTATGTAAAGGAAGAATGACTGGCTTTATTTTTCATCTGTTTCCAGGAGCCTAGAGAGTGGGACCAGTGGGGTTTGAGCTTGGGTCTGAGAGCATGAAGAAATATGTCACGGGCAGGGGGCTCAGTGAAAGCCATGGAGAGTCTTCCCCTGAGTAGCTTGGAATTATTAATGGAAAATTCCAAGAACCCTTCCAGCTCTGACCATCTCTGAGCCTCAGAAAGTCCAGGAATGTTGTGAGGATAGAGTGGAGAGATGGTGGAGGGGGATAGGACTGAGGACTGGAAGCACCCACACAATCTTGACAACTTCTCTGTTTGGTATTAGGATGGGGGGATGCATGCAGATGCATCAGCTAGGTACATGCCCTTCTTTCTGTGGACGAGAAGGCAGGGCTTCCAAAATGTCCAAAACGTTCACACTGCCATGGCTTCTGCTCCAGAATTTCTGCCATTCTTTCTCCACAGTGACGCTGTTGGAGGGAAGCCCATTCTGGGACAAATGCAGTTTAGCTCTGGGCCTTCACTTCTCAGTGCCCCACTGTATCCTTCCCACACCTTCTCTCAATGGCAGCAACAGTGGCAACCTGTGTTTGGACACCATTTCACGGTTCACAAAGTGATCGGCCATCTGTTACTTCTCTGGATTCTCACGTCTGAGTGACCACTCATTATCTCCTATTTGGAAGTGAAGAAACCAAGCCTCAGAGACTTGCCCAGTGCCACATGGGCCAGGCCTCCATCCACTCAGGCATTTTCATAACAATTGTCAGTGAGTGGCTACCGTGTGGCCTGTGTTAGGGGCTGGGCACGTGAGAACAGTCAGACCCAGAACCACCCAATTCCTGCCCCTGAGAGCTCCCAGACCAAGATGGGAGAGCGAGGCATCAGGGACAGGGGACAGATGTGTGAAGAGGTGGGGACAACACAGTTCCACAAGGCCTGGCTTGATACAAAGAAGGCCCGTCTCAGGAGTGTCTCAGTAGAGGGAGTGAAGTGGCCTCTCAACCCCAGGCTTTCTTCTTCTCTGGTAGGCAGCTCTTCCTTTCTTTTCAGGCCACTGCGGTCTTCACTCGCTGCATGGGTGCTGGCTCCTGGAAGTGTCCTGGGGCTCCATGCACTTGGCCCACAGCCCAACCCCAGCTGTGCTGAGGTGGCTTCTCCTTGGCAGGGAAGTGCAGATCCTTCCCACAGGGCCGTACAGAATGTTCTTCCTCTGCCTCATCCCCAACTCCAACCCTTCTTCCAAATGGTCTTTTGTGGAATTCTGTGTTCATGGAGAATCCAACTACTTCTCTCCATCTCCACTGCCACCCAGCCTGGTGTAAGGCACTGTTATCTCTCACAGAGGATTATTGTTATAGCCCCTCAAAGGTCTCCTCCTTCCCTACCCTTTAGCAATTTAAGTCATTCTGGCTCTTCTCTGCTCAAAGCCCTACAGAGGCTCTCCATTTCGGTCAGAGTAGAAGGCTGAGTCCTTATGTTGGCCTACAAGGCCCTCCGTGAGCAGGCCTTTGCCAGGCACTCTGCTCTCTGCCCTCACCTACTCAGTTCTTCTCATTCACTTGATTCAAGTCTTCTTGCTGCTCCTCATGACCTGCCAGGGACACCTTATTCCAGGGGCTGTGTGCCCTTACTGTTTCCTCTGCCTAGAACTTTCTCAATCCCAATTGCCACACTGCTTACTTAATCATCTCCTTCAAGCCTTTGCTCAAATGTCACCTTCTCAGCGTGGCCTTCCCTGATCACTCCTTTTAAAATTGTAAAGCCTGCTCTCCCTGCCTGATCCCTTCCCACCTCCCAGCACTCTGCATCCCTCTTACTCTGCTCAAATGTTTTTTGTTTTTTTCCCCGTAGGTTTTATCACCTTAGAATGCACTATAGAATTAGTTAATTAATTAATTTATATCATTTGCCTTCCTCCACCAGAATATAAACTTCACAAATCATGATTTTTTTTAGTTTGTTTTGCTGCCCAGAACAGTGCCTGGCATATATTATGTCCTCATAATAATTAGATGTTGTATTAAGACACCCTTCCAGTCTTCCACCCTTCCATGTATTTGGCACATAGGACACACCTGGCTGGACTTGGTATCTTTCATACTCGCATATCTCCCATCATACACAGACTTGGAGATGCCACCTACTAATGTGCATATATAAACATGTGTTGACAACTAGATACATATTTCCCTTTGTACATATATACTCACAGGCAAAGACCACATGTACACATGCATGTGCATGAACAAAATCATATTTGTAAAATTTCTTTTTCTTTTTCTTTTTTTTTTTTTTGTTTGAGACAGAGTCTGGCTCTCTTGCCCGGGCTGGAGTGCAGTGGCATGATCTCAGCCCACTGCAACCTCTGCCTCCCGGGTTCAAGTGATTCTCATGCCTCATCCTCCAGAGTAGCTCGGATTACAGGCACGTGCCACCATGTCCGGCTAATTTTTTGTATTTTTAGTAGAGATGGGGTGTCGCCATATTGGCCAGGCTGCTCTCGAATTCCTGGCCTCATGTGATCCACCCACCTCGGCCTCCCAAAGTGCTGGGATTACAGGAGCGAGCCACTACTTTTTTTTTTTTTTGAGACAGAGTTTTGCTCCTGTTGCCTAGGCTGGAGTGCAATGGTGCGATCTCAGCTCACCGCAACCTCTGTCTCCTGGGTTCAAGCGATTCTCCTGCCTCAGCCTCCCGAGTAGCTGGGATTACAGGCATGTGCCACCACGCTCGGCTAATTGTGTATTTTTCAGTAGAGATGGGGTTTCTCCATGTTGGTCAGGCTGGTCTCGCACTCCCGACCTCAGGTGATCTGCCTGCCTCGGCCTCCCAAAGTATGACCTTGAGGGAACTCTTTTTCCAAAATTCTATTATAAAAAAATTCAAACCTACAGAGTAGTTGAAAGAATCGTACAGTGAACACCCACCACCTAGATTGTACAGATAATATTTTGCTATGTTTATTACATATTTATCCATCAATACATCCCTGTATCCATCCATCAATATATTTTATATGCATTTCAAAGTAAATTGCAGACATCAGCACTCTTTTTTTGTTTTGTTTTTTTAGAGACAGGGTCTCACTTTGTCATCCAGGCTGGAGTGCAGTGGCATGGTCATAGCTCACTGTAATCTCTAATTCCTGGCCTCAAGTGATCCTCCTGCCTTGGCCTCCCAAAGTGCTGGGATTACAGGTGTGAGCTACCATGCCCAGCCTAGTATTCTTCACCCCTACACACTTCAGAATTAATGAGAGTTCAACATTTTTTTACTTTCGAGGTAAAATCCACAGGCAGTGAAATGTACACATTTTAAGTGTATACTCACTGAGTAACGAGGTTTTGATCTGTGTAACTCAAAGTCCTATCAAGACAGAGAACATCACTGTTACCCCTAAAGACTTCCTAGTCAATCCCCCAGCACAGGTAACCACTGCTCTGATTTGTTTCACTATAGATTGGTTTTGCCTATTCTAAAATTTCATGTACACAGAATAATATACCCCAATATTTGTTTCTTCACTCAATAACAGGTTTATTCAGTACCTATGATAGCTCACAGACATACATGTGATGTCTCTTCAATGTGAGTAATGAGTTCTCCCAGACTGACCAAAAGGCTGAAGGTATTTCTAAGGCCTGGCCTGTGACCTCCTTCCCTCTGCCCTCCAATCCCATTGTCACTGAGAGACCATAGACAGTTGGGCCTCAGAAACAGAAATGCAAGCCCTGTGTCCCATTTGAGCCCCAGGCTCCTTCCTGCCCATCACTTTCCACCATCCAGACTGGCCCTGGAGGCCTCTTGTCGGCTGCACGCCCACACTAACTTCCCACACCAGGGTTTCATCACATTTCTCTAGCCAAGTGTGCAAAGGAGTGTCACAATCCCAGTCCAGGCAATACCCAAGTTGGTAGAAGTACAGGTGAGTGGGCAGCTGGAAGGAACTGGATAAGCAGAGGCATTATGTGGTCCTGTAATTCTGTGGAGGGGTGGTACAGGGGCAGAGGCTAGGCAGAGGCTGGGGAAGAAAACATTAAGAGAGGAAACATCACAGACTCCTGAGCAATCAGGGCTGGGCAGCTGAACAGCACTTACCTGGAGCCACTGGGACGCTGGGCACAATGCTCTTGCCCTCTAAGAAGGACCTCAAGACTGCCCTGGACGTCTTTGCTGTTTTCCAGTGGGCCCTCAGTGCCTTGCTTATCAGTGAGTCTTCAGCCTTTGGTAGGGTGACCAATCATCCTGGCTTGCCTGAGACTGAAGGATTTTAGGGTTGCAGGATGTTCAATGGTCAAAGTAGGGTTGTTCCAGTAAAACCAGGAAGGTTCGTAACACCAGCCTCTGGCCTGGTCCACCTGGCCATGGTGTTTGTGGGATCTGTGAGTGTCCCTGTGGGCATGTGTGTGTGCATATGGGTGTGTGCCTATGCGGGGGTGTGTATATGCGCGTCTATGCACATGGACTTCGCTGCAGGTGTGTGCCCTCCTGGGTCTACATTGGGGTGTAGAGGGCATTCTTTGGGAAGATGAGGAGCAGTTCCACTGAGGCTAGCCAAGGAAAAGGGCTTGGCTGCAATCACAGGGACTCAAGCAAACCACCAGTGAGAGACAGTTGGGTCAGGTGGCAGACCGAGGCTCTGGAAACCTCGTCCTGAGGATTTCGACCATTTATCCATCCATGTCTGCATGGATGGATACACTACAAACACTTTGTGAAAGTTATTTCTATGCTGGCCACTGTGTTCTAAGTGCTGAAACAAATCGTCACTATGGGAAGGGGTCCTGGAAAACATTCTTGCCTTTCCAGTGGTTCAGGTGAGTACTGGCTGGAGTCAGGGACATGAATTAAGTGACCTTGCAAGCTATCTAGGAATAAAGAATGCAGGTAGGCCTTGGTGCACAGAGCTGGCATAGAGGCATGCCAGTGAATAGGAAGGGTGGGCGGGCATTCCTTACCTCACCTCACCTGTTTTCAAATTCCAGGTCTACTACTTACTATCTGTGCAATTCTTAGCAAGGTATTTATCCTTTCTGAGTCTTGTTTTCCTCATTTGCAAAGTGGGAGCATTCAGGGTGTATTAATCAGGATGGTCTAGGTATGCTGTGCTGATAAATTCACCCTGAAATCTCAGTGGCTTAACCCAGCAAATGTTTATTTCTTGTTCATGCTGAATGTCCAATATAGGTTGGTGGGAGTCACCACTCACTGTGGACATTAATACTCAGGCTGACGGAGGCACCACCAAATTGTGTCGCTGCAAAATGGGGCTTGAGGGATTACCACAGCATGGGAGGGAAAGTGAATGGAGAACTCATCCACAGTCCTTACTACCTCCACCCAGAAGTAATAGGCAAGAAACCATGAGCTGTCGCCTCATTTTGAACGTCCTTAATTACTGATGAGATTGAACATCTTTTCGTGTTTATCAGCAATTAGCATTTCTTTTTCTGTTAACTGCCCATTTATGACCTCTGCCCGTTCTTCTCTTGAATTTGAGTTGACTCTTGAAGGACAAATAGGAAATAGGTGAAGAAAGGAAGACCATTTGGGGCAGAGAGTGGGCAACACATGGAAAAGCTAGGATGGCAAAGGGCACATAATGCATTCAAGGAGCTGCCAGTGGTTAAGTGAGGTGGAGGGTGAGAAGCACAGAATTGGTGCTCAATATATATTTATTGAATGAATGAATGAACAAACGAGAGGGAAGAAGGAAGAGACTGGAGAAACAGGCAGGGGACAGATTGTATAGGGCTTTGTAAACCATGGGAAGGAGTTTGGACTTTTTTTTGAGAGCCATGTGGAGCCGTGAGGGAGATTGACACAGGGTGATGGCATCAGAGATTACTCTAGCTCTGTGAAGCAAACTGATTATAGGAAGTTAGAAGGGAAAGGGGCAATGCCAGGTAGGAGGCTGTTGCAATAATCCAGATGGCGGTAATTTGGACCAGGCCAGTAGTGATGGTGATGCAGAGAAGAGGAAAGAAGAGGGGAGATTCAATAAATTGGAGTAGAATGAATAGGACTTGAAGTTGGGGGGTGGGGCACAAGAGAAATGGAGGAAGCAAGACTGAGGGATCAGGTCCCAGTGTGAGCTGGCAGGGAGGCAGGAGGAGCAGAGAAGGGTTAAGGAGGAGAGTGGCTGAAAGGGGATGAGTCCAGGGACAAAATGGACTCATAGGACTCTTAACTGGAGTTTGACTTTGGGGTATACTAAGGTACGGAGGGGGCAGGCAGAAGAGCTCTCGGCCCTGGCAGCAGGTGTGGGCTGCAAGCATTTGCCCCTTCCTCACTAGCTCACATAGGGCAAGTGGGGCAATGGCCCTTCGGAGGCCTCTCAGCTCTTCACTCTAGGAGTGCAATTGAATCCATCTGGACCCTAAAGGCCTTGAGCGAAGGCCCTCCCAATAAGTGAGGGAAATAGTGCAGATATTGCTATTTTAGTTCCCATCTTGCAGATGAGGAACTGAGGTTCAGCAACGTCTTTGGTCACACACAGTAAGTGGCAGATCCAAGATTCATCACATCACAGGGCACCCCACCTGAGGCCACACTTACAAGATGTCCCCAGCACTGCCTAGGTTTGAGCAGAGCCTAAAGGAAACTGGGAGGGATCCTCTGGACTAGACCCATGCCTCTCTTTACTTCCTGAAGAAGTCAGTAGTGTCATATGGTGCTTATCAAAACCCTAGAACTGCTGGCCTTTGCTACACCCTTAATTCTCTTTCCCAAGGCACTGCTTTTCAACTTTGTTGGTTCTTTCTTCTGGAATTTACTTCCATATTTCTAAATCTTATTATTTGCTGATGTAATAATTTTAGACATTGTCTATTGACTTCCTAATATGGAAGATGAGAATTTGGCTGCATACACTATCACTAGAACTTCCTCTTCCCCCATCCTCCCAAAATTGTTATAGCACAGGTTTTGGTTAAATGCCTATGACTAGAAAATATGATTCATAATTGAGCTATTTAGTCACCAAGATTATATTTCCTTTCCCATGGAATTTCTTGTTTTCCCTGAAGTTAATAATTGCCTCATTTTATTTTATTTTATAATTTTTTAATGTAATATTTTAAAATCAATTTTTGAATCTTAAGTACTAAATATTTTATAGAAATAAAACTTTTTCTACTTAACATAAGGATTAAAAATACCTAATTCCAATCCTAGAAGTATCATCATTGCAATTTGACAAAATAATTTCAAAGTTTATCTGGAAAAAGAAACCTTTGAGACTAGAAAAGAGGAAGAAAAGAGGAAGCACAGTTGTGAACGCTCCCTATGAAATATTGGGTAGAAAACTGTTACATAAAAAGCTTCACAGACTCTAGAATTCACAGATAAAATTATTGAGTACAGGTCGGTGGCGGTGGCTCACGCCCGTAATCCTAGCACTTTGGGAGGCTGAGGTGGGTGGATCACTTGAGGTCAGGAGTTCGAGACCAGCCTGGCCGACATGGTGAAACCCCGTCTCTGCTAAAGACACAAAAATCAGCCATGCGTGGTGGCACTCACCTGTAATCCTAGCTACGGGAGAGGTTGAGGCACAAGAACTGCTTGAACCCGGGAGGTGGAGGTTGCAGTGAGCTGAGATCATGGCACTGCACTCCAACCTAGGCGACAGAGTGAGACTCCGTCCAAAAAAAAAAAAAAAATTGAGTACAGTGGTCTTGAAACAGACACACAAATTTAACATTTCACAGTGAAGCATCCTAAAGCCATATAGGGGATGGGTTTCTTACCACAAAGTATTATTAGAAAAATCGTTCATTTCATTCAGAAAGTCTAGTTGTAGCCTTACTCATACCGTAAACTGAAATGAATTGTAGTTAATTGCTTCATTTTACATTTCTTTTGTTATCTATTAGAAATCTATTAGTTATCATGAATTCACCCTCTGAATCTCTGCAGACATGTCAATCTCTCAGTATGGGCAAATGCAACAAGAATCTAAGTCCCCCCAATCCTTTTATTTCCTTTAGAACATCGCTGCTGGAGCCCAGTGTCTTCCTGTTACAATTTGGCCTCATGCACAGCTGTCACCTCCAGGGCCCCTGAGGCACCTTGGGTGCAAAATTTAAGAAGGTGCTCACTCTCAGGGCTGTGCAAGTGATGGGCCAGTACATGCATGACCTGAGAGTGAGTGTCTTGCTCAACGTTGTGCCCTGGGCACCTTGCTCACCTCTCCCTATCCCTGGCCCTGCTTGCTCCCCTCCTTCGTTGGGTCCTTTTTTTCCTGGATTGTATGCCTTCCTCGTTCTTGGTTTACTCCCTCATTTTGGTGAAGCACATTCTCCAGTAGTTTTCTGAGACAGGAGCATGGGAGAAAAATTATCTGAGACTGTGTGCATCCGAAATTGCCTTTATTCCATTTCTATACTTGATTAATAATTTGGCTGCATATATAATATCTTAGCTGTGCCTAGTGTAAGTATTTGAGTCTAGAGTCTCTTTAGTTCAATTTTTTGGGGAACAATCCTCCCATCATCCAGTTGTGTCGGGGAGGAGAGGGAACCTGGGGTTCTAATTCCTTGGCAGACTTTCAACCAATCCTCCAGTTTTTCTAGCCCTGCGCCTCATCCCTGCCTCTTGTGGCACCTGATGCCTCCAACTTCTGAGTCTTTCCTAGATCCTCCAGTGCAAATAGGCTCACATCTTGTAGGCATCCCCCTTACAGGTAACTAGATTTTAACTTTTTTGTTCTAAGTCAGTTACCCCCTCTTCCATCTGCTTTCCTACATGGAAATGTTTTGCTAATATCTCTTATCTGCTGTTGGCATCTCATTAATTCTCTTTCTCCTTGTGGATCTATATTTTAAAAAACATTTTAATGATAATTTTCATGGAGCTCCAGCAAGAAGTCAAGGCAAAAACTTGTGTTCAATCTGCAATGTTCAATTAGAAATGTTCTCTGTCTTTTCTAACCTTTTATTGACCCGCTTTCCCAAATAATCTTACTTACAGCTGCCTTAAAAACTGAGTCCAGTAATAATTCTGAGTGTGGCTCCCTATGACTCATCTCTAGTAACTCTTCCTAACTATGCTAACCTACAGTGTTCCTATCTTACTGGAACTTAATACAGCCCAGTACCTTATTCTATTCCGGTTTGTATTTTTCTTTGTTTGCCATCTGGTGTGCTCCCAACTGGGCCGAAGATGGGTCTTTGCTTTCCCTGGTATTCCCTTAACTAATGCCTCAGAGAGAAGATTTGGAGAGGAGGACGTGAATTAGAGGAAAACTGTCCCAGGATTCCCCACCTCTGGTCACCCACCGCTGGCTCACTGCCATTAACCACACTGCAGGCAGAGCCCAGTGCAGTGCTGGAGCAGGGCCCAGAGAGGAGAGGGCTCACAGTGTGAAGCTCAGCTGGGGAGGAAGACACCTTGCCTCCTAGACCTGAATCAGGTTCCCAAGGCCAGATAGAAGAGGGGGCTGGGGACATGGGCAGATGGGCCAGGTGCTGGGGTGAAGTGAGAGTGCTGAGTGGGTATGGGTGAGACAGAGTGCACGTGACCTTGGGGTGGACAGAACTCCGGAGAGAGGGTAAATGTGAGGGACTGCTTGAAATTCATTAACTCTGGTCTGGGCTTCCTGCAGCAACCACTGTGATTGTTGTCAACCTCTACCTGGTGGTGTTCACGCCATACTGGCCTGTCACTGTGCTTATTCTCACCTGGCTGGCTTTCGACTGGAAGACCCCTCAGCGAGGTAAGGGTCCTGCTGGTGCTGTGTTGCCACGTGCCACATGCTCTTTCCCCTTCTCTCATCACAATCCTGAGAGGCTCTGGCCAATTCCCAGACAGCCCTTTAGCCTGTCCCTCCCTGGGCTAGAGAGGCTGAGGGAAGGAGTCTTTTTAAGGTGGTAGAAAGGCCCAGATCAGAACTGGAGTGGGTTAGGGGAGCGGCAGCTAGTGAAGCAGAAGCTAGGCCTGTCCTAAATTGCCCTGATATGCCCAACTTGGTTGCCACTTAAGAGGCCAGGAAACAGCAGGGGGTGAGAGCACCCTGGGGCAGGCCCACAGTGGGAATGGACAAAGCTTGGCTGTATTGCCTCTGTTTTCAGGCGGCCGCCGGTTTACCTGTGTGAGGCACTGGCGCCTGTGGAAACACTACAGCGATTATTTCCCTCTCAAGGTCAGTAGCCCCAGGTCCCCATTCAGGCCCGGGTCCAGCCCCGACTTCAGTGCTAGCAGTTGGGTCAGGCTAGGGGTGGAGGGTGCCATCAACATTGAGGCTCTTGAGAATGACGCCCCCTGTAGTTGTACATTGGGCAGCCTGCATGGCTAGACGTAGCAGTCCTTTTCCTTTCAGATCTCTGCCCAAAAGAGGAGTTCTCTACCCCGGGGATAGCCCTCCTGATTCTACTTTCTTCCGCAGCTTCTGAAGACTCATGACATCTCCCCCAGCCGCAACTACATCCTCGTCTGCCACCCTCATGGGCTCTTGGCCCATGGATGGTTTGGCCACTTTTCCACAGAGGCCTCAGGCTTCTCCAAGATATTTCCTGGCATCACCCCTTACGTACTCACACTGGGAGCCTTTTTCTGGATGCCTTTCCTCAGAGAATATGTGATGTCTACAGGTAAGTTGGCTCCTAGGACACAAAGCCAAAGAAAAAATGGCTCCCCAAGGGAGAATTGTAGGGGGATGCATGAGAGCAAGGCCAGCTCCCAATCCCCTCTGGTGTGAAACAGCTATCATAGGCTCACCTGCCTGATGTTAGGCTCCTTGCACTCCCCCTCCTTTGAAGCAGTAGAGAGGAAACGTAGGGGTTTGGGAAGTGACCAGTGGCTGTTTGGCTTTTTCTATCCACCAGGGGCCTGCTCTGTGAGTCAATCCTCCATTGACTTTCTGCTGACTCATAAAGGCACAGGCAACATGGTCATCGTGGTGGCTGGTGGACTGGCTGAGTGCAGATACAGCCTGCCAGGCTCTTCTACCCTGGTGTTGAAGAACCGGTCTGGCTTTGTGCGCATGGCCCTTCAGCATGGGTAAGGACAGCTCCAGTCCAGGCTGGCGGAAGGGATCCAAAAGTGTTGCAGGGAAAGAAGAGGGGGTTTCGACGAAAGGACATCCACAGAGAGAGGAGGAAGTATACAATACATTCTTATGAACTATGGTCATCAGAAAGATAATTTTTGTCAATTAAAAAAATAAATAAGTTAAAAAAAAAAGAGGGAGGAGGAAAGCCACCTCTGGGTTGAAGAGCTGGGGCCAGGTCCTGGAGGCATTTCTGCTGAAGCAGAACGGGCAGAGGGCCAGCCCTGAGCCTGTTCTCCCTCACACCAGCCTCTCATCTGGGCCGGCCCCTCTATACAAGGGGAGTGGCAACAACCCTGTCTCAGAGAGAGCCAACCTTAGCTTGTGTTAAAGTGAAGAAAATCAACTGGCATGGCCCTTGGGTCTTACTTTCCAGCGTTTCAGACCCAGGGGTTCCCAGGAGGGTCTGGGCTTGCCTCCTCCTTTAGCTTACTGATGCTTTGCTCCCACAGGCAGCCAGGGGTAGGCCACAGAGCCCCCACACTCAACTTGGATCTAGGCACAGCTGGACTGGGGTCTGGGAAGCCTGTAGGCAGACCCAGGGATCATGGGCCATCAGCGTGTCTGGCATTTGACAAGGTCCCTACCTTTCTGGGCTTCAGAGGATATGCTTTTGCTCTGCAGAGTGGCTCTAATACCTGCCTATGCCTTTGGGGAGACGGACCTCTATGATCAGCACATTTTCACTCCTGGTGGCTTTGTCAACCGCTTCCAGAAGTGGTTCCAGAGCGTGGTACACATCTACCCTTGTGCTTTCTACGGACGTGGCTTCACCAAGAACTCCTGGGGCCTTCTGCCCTATAGTCGGCCTGTAACCACCATCGGTGAGTGGGCGTTTCTGCTGGCAGCCTCAGTCTAGGACACAGGATCTAGCTCTGAGGCTGAACCTCAGCTCTGACTCTGCTCAGAGGCAGGGAGGCTGGCTGGGATGAGTGGCAGCTTTTTGAGGTGAGGATGGGGAGAGTCTGGGCTTGAAGCCTGGGGCCCATTCTGAGGAATGAGCTATTCTGATGCTTTCCCCTTTTCCTTCACTGTCTCCCCTGGCAGTTGGGGAGCCTCTACCAATGCCCAAGATTGAGAATCCAAGCCAGGAGATCGTGGCTAAATATCACACACTCTATATTGATGCCCTACGCAAACTGTTTGACCAGCATAAGACCAAGTTTGGTATCTCAGAGACCCAGGAGCTGGAGATAATCTGACAGACATCCCCAGCAGCCTTCAGCCTGGCTGGAAGGTATGGACCCAGTGAGAACAGGAGGACAAAAGTCACCTATCGGGCTCCCGCTCCTGATTAGACCAGTCCTCCTTATGGGGAGGGGCTATTTATTTGCTTGTTTTCTGCACTCCTTTTCCCACTTCATTTTTTTTCCTTCCAGCTCTTTTCTGCCCTTTCTTTGCAGCTACTGGAGAGATAGTCCCAAGAAACAGGGAAGAGCCTAGGGGAGAGGTGTCCTGACGGCACTTTGGCACCAGCATTGAGGAAAACAATGGACAAAATAAAAAGCCCGTCTTCTGATACCGCGTGTGCACCAACTACTCTGTTTTGAAGGCTCTGGGATGCATGTTTCTCCTTCTCTAGCTGTCAAACAGCCCCATCTCCCAGCATTGAGCCCCATCTTCTGGCATTGAGTCCTACTTCCTACAGGAGTAGGACTGGGGCCTTGAGAGCCAGTGGGCTTTGAGTTCAAGCTCCACCAACTTCAAGCCATGTGACTTTGGGGCAATCAGTCACCTCTGAGCCTCCTTTCTTCATCTATAAAATGAGACTAACAATCTCTCTCCTGCTTACCTCAAAGGCTGTTGGGGAGATCAAACAATATTGGATGTGATTGAACTTTATAAAGTGGAGAGCTACACCAACCATTTTCCTCTCCAACCATTTTACCCATTTCCTGTCCCTGAGCAAACAACGCCCTAAATACCCTCTGCTACCCACTAGCCCGCACTCAGTTTCCACCTCACAGAGCTTTAACAGAATGGGTTGGGCTCAGGCCTAATTTTCTCTGTCGTTCCCTCAGCAACTTGCCTATACTTGCGTGGCCCTGTAATTCTGGCCTTTGTTTGAGAGTCAGCCAGCCTGCTCAGGATGGAAATGAGGCGCCTGGCTTTTAGCAGCCATAAAGAACTCTCCTTCTGAATGGCAAGTCTCTCAGACTCTTGGTCTAATGGCTGTTGCAATGACAGGCTACAAAATTTGGCTCACAGCCCTCTCATTCCATCTCTCTTGGGTGGGTGCCATTTGGTCCAGTGATTTACCTGCATTACGTTCGTCAATTTGGTCTACAATATCCTGCGTGTTTACTGCAGTGTGGGCTGCTGCCTCTATCCTGGGTGCCTGCCTCATGTGATGATTTGTATACAGTGGCCAAAGACATGCTTCTGCTTTTCTGCTGTCTTTGTTACTTGTTGTGCCAGAGATTACATTTTCCCTGAGCTTCCATAAAGTGTTTTTAAACAGTCTGTAGCTTTCCTGTAACTGGTTTCCTTAAAAGAAAAAAACCCCAAACCTCTAAGGCGGCCATAGGACCAGCCTGGGCTCCAACACCCAGACCATGCACACCTGTGTGCACATTGCTCCACCTATACGATGGCACAGGGGCAGGCCCAGGGAAGCCAAAAGATTGGCGGGGGGCTGGGGGAAAGGCTGCTGGGGTTGTGAAAAGCGCCAGACCTCTCTTGAGCTACGTGTTCTTGAGCTGCAATCTGGTCTTTTTCCTGTGAGCCCCTTCCTTATTGATTTTAGCTCAGGATGGATGGAGGGGAAAATAGGCAAATACTACTTTCCCAGGTAACAGCAGCCTCGGCTGGGAAGGAATCAGACCAGGTTGACACACTTACTAGTTGGGTAACTCTGGGTGAGCCACTTAAATTCTTTAAGTGTTGGTTTCCTCATCTGCAAAATGAGCTGGAGGCTGGGTCTACCCAAGCTATTTGGGGCCCAGGCCTGAAGTATCTTTTGTAGATGCCACATTCTTAAGCTGAGAGTGAGTCAGTTCTGTGTATTGCTGCCCCAGGACAATGTTCCTTTTGGCAGGACATCGAGCCTACCGGTCATGTGGTCACAGTCACAGAAGACCTAAGGCAAGCTTGTCTAACCTGTGGCCTGTGGGCCACATGCGGGCCAGGATGGCTTTGAATGGGGCCCAACACAAATTCATAAACTTTCTTAAAACATTATGATAACTTTTTGTGACTTTTTTTTTCTTCTAGCTCATCAGCTATCGTTAGTGTTAGTGTATTTTATGTGTGGCCCAAGACAATTCTTCTTCTTCCAATGTGGCCCAGGGAAGCCAAAAGATTGGACACCCTGACCTAAGGTAATGGGGATGCGGGAGTGTGGTCTGAGGTATGGAAAGGATGTGGGATGTTCCAACAGGAAATTCAGACCATCTTCCTTCTGTTGCTGCCTCTGAAATGGGTGCCTTGGTCCTTCCCCTAGCTCATATGTGGCGTCATTTGCAAAGAAGCACCTAACATGTAGGAAGTACTCACGCCGATTTCAAGAACAGACGGGGAAAGCGCTTTATTTGCAAAGAATAAACCATTAATTTACACAAACTTACATCCCAGTTTATATACATTATATATAGTTTATATACACAGTATCTCACACTGGATGCTGACCCCCAAAAGCAGCATTGGGCCTGCTCCAGGCCATTCTCACAACAAAGCCCACCCCCCAATCCCAGCTGGAGGAATACAGAAATGACACACCCCGAGCCCTCCTGGAAAGAGTCCTGAAATGGATTAAAAGACAAAAATCAGCTTTCTTCTTTGTGCTCACAGGGCCTAGAGGAGCCTCCAGGCAGGGATGGGTCCTGAGGCAGCATTACAGTAGCCTAAGGACTTGCTGGTACTGGGCCAGTCTTGTGCTTTCCAGTCCAGAGGCTAGAGCTGGGAGAATGCCTTGGGAGGAGGAAGAGTTCTGATGAAGGCTGCAGCTACTCTCTCCCTGCCTGGCCAGGCTCCTGAAGGGGGCCAAGTACTTCCAGCCTGGAGTTTGTGGGTAGAAGAAAGAAGATGGCCATGTGGGACAGGAACTGCTTTACCCCCTCACTCTGCTGAATCTGGAGGTTGGTGCTTGCTCACCACTTGGGGCAGGTCGTCTTCCCTCTCTGGGCCTCAGTTTCTACATAAGTAACAGGGTGGAATGTAGGTTGGGCTAGATTCCCTCTAAGGGCCTTTTTAGCTCTAAATTTCTCTGAATCTATTTGCATCCACAGGAAGTTACATAAACACACACACTCATACATGGATCAAAGTCTTTGTTTACCTCCAGGGTTCCTAGCTCTTTCCTGTTCAGCAAAAGAAATTTGGCTCAGGATGGATGAAGGGGGAAATAAGCAAATACTACTTCTCCAGGTAACCAGTAGCCGAGCAGCCTCCGCCAGCTGTCTTTTGTGCCAGCTTGGCTGTTGAAGCCCAAGTAGCTGGCAGAGACTCCTGCCATGCAATTCTCCTTCAAACCTCTGTCATCTGCTTGCCCACAAATGTCCTTGTCCCATTCTCCATGCTAGCATTGGTCCTCTGGCAAACTCACACCAGCATAGTTCCAAACTGCGCATCTATTTCCACATTCTCTCATCAGTAAATTGCTTTGTCACTTTGCCAATGACTTAGCAGCAATAGGGCTCCCCAGCTACCTATTGCTTCCCTCATCATCCCTCGCCCTCTAGAGTTCCTTTGGAGGGTTCAGAACGAATCAAGGGTCCAGTGGAGATCCTATTTCCTTTGTCATCCCCTCCATGTCTGGAGAATAGAATGGTATCAGGATGCTCTTTAGGGGCACAATTAGGAAGACTTTTCCTCCTCTCTCCTCACACCTTTCTGGCCTCAGAACCAGTCCTCTCTTTCAGGTATTCCCTCCATCCCTGAGAGACCCTGGTAGTATCAAAGTCTCTAAGGTATGGTGGAAAGAGATAAGGAGTCACACTAGTAGTTGTGGGAAGCAGGCTGGCTCCTGTAAGCTGTCTGTAGGGTAATGAAAGGAGGACCTTGCCCACAGTAGGGGCTCCACACATGATGGTTGGCTGGTTCCTAGGATGGGTGAAAGAACATAAAGGCTACCAGTTCTGTGGGTCCCAGAGGCCTGCTGCTTCAACATGGTGCCAGGAAGATTCTTCTGAACACAAGAGCTCTAAGGCTGTTGGCTGTTTCCCAAAGAAATGTCTGACTCTTTTTGCCACGGAGCCCCTGGCAGCCAAGAGGACAGGTATTACCATCAAGGAATGAAATCAGGCATCTCTGAGTTTCTCCCTAGAACCCTCAAGGATTTCAGTTCCAAATTACCACTTTTACTGGTTCTCTCTAGACCTCAAATTCTACACAATGCTGTGGTGTAATGGAACAGCTTTGGAGTCAGACCCGGCTGAAGCTCCAGGTCTGCGGCTTAAACTGGTCAAAACACTCTGAGAGTGCTACCTCTCTGAGCCTCATCTAAACAATGATGTTTGTCATATTATCAGCCTTGCCTTCTTCAAAGGAGATAATAAAAGAGAAATTATTTTCCAAACATGAAGGAGAGGTTCTTGTTGGTTTCTGCTACAACTGCGGACTGTCCAAGGCACTTTATAGGAGTTAGGCCCAGACACGTGCCTGGAGTTCACCTCACCTTGGGTTGCAAGGCTGTCATTAGCAACCAGACAACGGAGGCCTAGCCCATCACCTCTCACCCTGACCCTTGAAGGGCCAAGCAGTGTGGTTGCTTAGAAAGGGAAGGCACAGCTGAGAAATAAGTACCCGCTGTTCTTGGTGAATTTCAGCTGCCTGAAGGAAATTATTCCCCATCTCCTGAAAAGGAAACACATTTCAGGAACAAGAGGAGCAGACTGTACAAGGCTGGCCTTCCCAGGTTTGGGCTGGACCTAGCACCCAGAAGCCAGGCTGAGCCCAGGCACTTTGAAGTAAGGCTCTCGAGGGTCCTACCATATGATCTGGTGGGAAGCTTGGGGTTTAGGGGAAGGTGAATTTGGACCTGAACTAGGGGGCGGATCCCTGCTCAGTGCCTAGACACTGGCTTCTCCTGAGCCTGGCTTTAGGGGAGCAGCATGAGCATCTGCAGTGACAATGCTCTGCTGTGGCTTTTTGAAGCCAGAGTGAAGAAAGACTGGGTTAGTACGGCATCAGCTGATGGCCTTTCAGGTAAGGCCTGGCCTAATGTCCACTTGGGTTGTAGCAAACTTGAACAAAAACCCTCTGTCCTATCCTCACCCCTTGCCCTTTCTAGGCCAGGTAAAAAGGCTCTGCCTTGCTAATGCCCAGGAGCAGTCTAGGATTTGGGAATTTAGAAGGCTGTGGTGAGAGCCACCTGCTAAGAGTCACAGGTACTAGAAATTGAAGGGACTTCTGGAGGTCATCCAGTCCAACCCTTTGTCCCCAGACAGAATTCGATTAGGAATGGATGAAAAACATTTGTACTGCTTAATAAATGGAAAATTCTGTTTGTGCCCAGGTAAGCTAAAGAGTATCCCAGACTCACATGACCACAGGTCCCAGGTTAGGCACCTGTCTCAGACAGAGGTAGGCTCTGTGGAGAAAGAAGACAGGAGTTCTAGTCAGGCTGGGAATGGGGGCAACTAGAAGGTGACCCCAGGGAATTTTCTGAGTGTGGAGCACAGCTGTAAATAAAATGAGAGACATGTGACCCAAGTACCGATTCAGGGTCTTATGTGGGCAGATTTGTGGCCATTCCCTGTGATTGTTCCAAAGCACAGCAAACTTCCCAAAGCCCAGCAAGCTGCCACGGTGTGGCTGTCAGCCGGAGTGGGAAGAGCACTCCGACCCTCCTGCAGGCCACAGTATAGAGCAGAAAGAACATTCCCACTGCCAAGGATGCTCCTTGGCAGGTTTCTCTCATGGTCTCTGCCAAAAGCACCTGCCTTTTCCCTCTCTGGCCTTCTTCTTAGGCTGCAATGCTCCCTTCCCACTCCGCCCCAGCCACTACCCTACCCAAGAGAGGAGCAGCAGCCCCCTTGGGGTCAGATGTCCACCCCCAGAGTCTGGAGTGCACCTTTGCTTTCTCTGGCCTGCTGCCCTGGATCCTCATTTTAGTGCAACAAACAATATATCTGACAACAGGGACCTCGGGGTTGAAGAGTCATGCCATAAGCCAGTCAACATGGAACCAAAGAAGGTTTTGCTTCATGTAAACCCTGGGGCTCCATCAACTGTCCTGTTAACTCAAGGTCATTCTGGAAAGTCAAGCAGGCCTTGTCACCCTGGAGTCACTGGGGAATAAATAACACTGGGGCATTTCTCTCTGTGGCTGCAACACCAATACACCTCACTCCACAGCAGCACTTAGAGGTTCTGGGAGTCCTGGCTCCCAAACCCAGGGAAGGGGCACGGACAGAGGCAAAATGGGGGGAATCTAGGATGCAGGGGCTTCACCCAGCCTGATGGCCCCAAAGAATGTGGTGTGCTTGCTCATGTTGATGGAGATGTCAGCGTGCACCATCTTGACGGCGATCTTCTGCCGGGCCTTGAGGAGGCAGACGCCTGCAGTATAGCAAGTGTTGTAGTTGGTCTTGCCCGTCTCGATGCTGCGTGTGCACTGCAGGAAGGGCTTCTCATCCACCACCACCTCATAGCTGGCAAAGTCAGTGAAGTTGATGTAGTATACCTGAGTGAGAGGCAACAAGAAGGGATTGGGGAAGAGAGGAAAGAGAGGGTGGGGGGCCCTCCCTGTGGTGAATTGACAGAACCTTCACAGATGAACTGTCAGTATACCCCATGGATGGGGCAGTCCCATGTGAAGGCGTGCTAGCTGGCCAACAGGAAAGGCAGGGTGACAGGCTGATGCATTGTCCTTCCCCTAGTCCATGGGGCTCAGCTGGCTGAGCAAACCTTTCTTACAACAGCACACCTGTCGTAAACTCTGTGAGGCTAAGAACCATGCCCTATTTGCAGCTTCACCGTGTCCCCGTTCCCCCGCCCACCCCTGCCCCAGCCCTGACATGAAGCAGAGTGCTCTGAACATAGCAGGTGTGCACACAGTGCCGTAGACACAAACTGACTTCCATTCTTGAGCCCCACAGACTATTTGTGGAGAAACTTAGAAGTCACTGATTCCCGAGAGAGGGCATGTAACAACTGGCGATTTCTTCAGCTCCTTAACAGAAGCTTATTCAGCTTGCACCACCCCTCCCCTGTGCCTGGACTCCCCTCACTGATTCACAGTGCCCCTTGGGCCTCCCATTTGATGATTGAGGAAACAGGTCCAGAGAGATGGAGAGCTAGCTACCGCAAACAAGACAAAGAATTTGGAAAAGCCCAGGCCCCTAACTTTGTGGCCAGAAGGAAGCACTAACTTATGCTCAGTGGCCTAATGTCATGGGGATTTTCCCGGCCTGCATGGGCCACTCTCAATTCTCTCCTAGGCTCAGAAAATTAATTTTTCCATCCTTCACTACCCTTATCCATCATACCTCACACCAAGTTTTGATCTGCCACCCGCCCCCACCATGTGGAGCTTGGCTCATAGGACATCAGGGTTATGCCCATGTGCCCCATGGGTGTTGGGACTCTCAGATATCACCGTAAATCATTTTATGAAAGGTCACTCCCTCTATCAGCTCTTCAGGTGGGAACAGCATATTTGGGTGCCATATATGGGTCAGGACCCAAGCTACACTGGGGTGCGCAGTGTGCCTAGTAGATGCTTGTTAGTCCACCTTCTCTGGCCGCTCTCATGTGACTCCCATCTGTTGGCTCCATAGTCCTTCTGTCCACCTGCCTCCTTGCTGCCCACCCCACAAAAATCCCAACCTCATGGCTCATCTTCCTTTATCTCCAAGGAGCCACCCCCGTGGAGGCAAACAATGGGGGAATGGAAGTAGATGGACACTGGTGGACTTGGGGAGCGGGCCCAGGGCAGGAAGAGGACAAAAGCAGAGGGAGAAAGGGCTGGAAGAATGACAGCAGGAAGGAGGCAAGAATAGAGGAATAGAAAGATAGGGAAACAAATAGAAGAAAGAGGAAGGAAAGACAGTCAGAAATCTTTTTGAGGTGGAAAGAAAGTCTGCCGGAGCACTATTCATTATAACGTCCGAGCCAGCAGTGTTGAGGGGAAGGGTTCTCAGTAACCCTGGAACTGACTTTCAAAGAATATACTGAGACCAAGTTCAAGTTTGGCAGTGCAGCCAAACAGCTCAGAGGGTAAACAGGGGCCTGAGGCCCTGCAGGAGGGAATCAGATGGCAGGGTGTGGGAGGGGCCTTTTTCACAGTTTTTCAATAATATTTGGCTAGGGAAAAACAAAACAAAACAAAACAAAAGAAGCTGGCCCCCTCTCTCTTTCCTCCTTTCAACTCCCTCCCAGTGCGGTCCCCCCACCCCTTCACCCAAAGCAGGAAGTTAGCCATTGGATGGTCTTGGCTGGCTCCACAGTGCCCCTATGTGGCCTGCACCGGATCTGCATTCTGGATATAAGAAGAGTTAGGCCTAAGACCGTACTCACTTCTACCTGACTATAGATGAAGTAGGTGCCGTCCACCAGTACCTCCAGCTCCCCGCTGCGGGGATGTAGCTTAAACACCTTGGGGTTCATAGTGATGCGAGACCAGTCATTGAGCACTCCACCTGAAAGATCTCGGTATGAGAGAAGGGCAGTCACTCAGTACATGTCAGAATAATCGAGGCAACAGAAAATAAATACCAAGGAGTTCACAACCCCCACCCCTATCCCAGTGCAACCAGGGTAGCCTAGAAGGCCAACCTTTAAGAAGAGCATTTGAAAGCAGAGAAGCTGTTCTGTTTGTAAAGCAGCTGCCAGGCCTGCTTCAGGGCTCATGGGCTCTGCCTGTCTGTCTTTATCCTTCCTTTCTTGACTCTTGCATCTGGAAGGGTCTTTACCCAATACCTTCTAGCTGGAATTTGCTGGTGGAGGATCAGAGTGGGCATGCTGCCCTATTTTCTTTGTTGTTATGGGGCCTGCACAGGCAAAATTCAGACACTGAGTGGCAGGCTAAGTCTTATTATTCAATTTTACTTTCCCAGCCAGAGCTCCTGAATCCCTCTCTTGTCTCATAGGTTCATGGGTTTTCTCTTTCTCCTTAAGAGATTCTTTTTTATGGTTCTTCCACACCCACAGCTTTCTGGAAAGCCTCCCTGGGAGGAAACCACTGGAGAACCTTAGGGATTAGAGATGATTCAGACTCCATGGCAACTGGGGCTACTGACCACTAGTACCAGGGCCCCATAGGTGAGAGGGATCCTTATGAGAGTGAAGGATAGACTGGAAGGCTGCAATAGAGCCAGCTGGGAGGATAGGAGCCGAGGCACCTTTGGCAAAGCATCTGTCTCCGCCCCACCCCAGGCAGGGGTGGAGGGGGCAGTCACACTCCTTTGGACAGCGGAAGCCAGTGTGTGAGGGTGGAGGAAAAACTTCTCTTTCCATCCTGCAGAAAGAGGAATGTTCCTTCCCACCATAAGAGGAGGACATCCAAGCCCAGGCAGCCTTTTCCCCTCTAAGCCATCCATCCTGCACCCAAGAAATTATATTTTATAAGTCCATCTTTGGCCAGTTTCGGTAGGCCTGCCTCTCTGAGGGATGAGGAAACAGGCTTTCTGGAAAAGGTGACCATCTTTCCTTGAGGTGGTAAGTAGATGGGCTAGGAGCTGCCCTGGCTCTGTCCCATCAATGGACCACTCTCCATGACGTCCTCCAACCCCTGACCCCATCACTTCTTCTTCTTTTTTTTTTTTTTTGAGATGGACTGTCACTCACTCTGTCACCAAGGCTGGAGTGCAGTGGTGTGATCTTGGCTCACTGCAACCTCCACCTCCCGGGTTCAAGTGATTCTACTGCCTCAGCCTCCCAAGCAGCTGGGATTACAGGTGTGTGCCACTATGCCCAGCTAATTTTTGTATTTTTTTGTGGAGACGGGGTTTCACCATGTTGGCCAGGCTGGTCTCAAACTTTTGGCCTCAAGTGATCCACCAGCCTCGGCCTCTGCACCCCACCCCCATCACTTCTGGTAATACTAAAGGTCTGGTAATACTAAAGCCACTGCACCCCACCCCCATCACTTCTGGTAATACTAAAGGTCAGCACAGACCACCTCTGAGGATTGGCCCAGAGGGGCTGGAAACAATCTTATTATGTGGCAGTGGGAGCAAAATCAGTGGCTGCTGGCACAGAATAAACACTATCCGTCTAGATACCCAAACAAATCTATTTTGGCCTGTCTCTGGCCTCCCTGGACAGGTGGGGATCATGGTCCACTCAGGGCCTTGGGGTCCCCAGCAGGACCAATTGGGTTTTGGTGCCATTGTGTTCCTATTTACACTTCTGAGGCTACTAAGTCAGACATGGAGGTGGCAGTCAGGGAAGTAGCTAAATACAGTCATTAAGGAAACTCAGCACAGCCAGTTCAGGACTGACTGAGTTCTTAGAAACTGTCCCCATGTAGCTGTTTTTTTTTAAGCTTCCTTTACTGTTTCTGTACTCACAACCTCTCCCTTCCACCCCAAGCTCTGAAAGCATCTGGCGTCTTGGCTAGCTTGCTGCTTCCCAAGGCTCCTGGGGGTTCACGCATTTTAGGCTTTGTGCACTCTGGGGACTGGACATTATTCTAAAGTGCTGTTCTTTCATGAATGTTCATGTCTCTTTGGGGGAAGAAAATGAACCTAATCATTCAGTGGAGTGTACCTACATATCACTGAAGTAGCATAGGGGAGAGGAAAGAGTCAGAAAGATGTAGTTTTGAATCCTGGCTCCTAAACTAACTTGACTAAGAAATATTGGGGAAGTTAATTAACCTCTCTGAACTTCACTTTCTGTCTTTGTAAAAAGGAGCTCATACCTACCTCATAGGGTGGTTGTGAGGATTGAATGAAATTAAAGACAAAGAAAGTATGCTGAGAACTCTAAAGTATTGTACAAATATGAAGCAGCATGATTTATTATGGTATTATCCAATCTCTCTGGGACTCTGTTTCCCCATCTTTTAAATGCAGGGATTACAACAAATCAGTGTTTCTTAACCCCATTAAACACGTTCTCCTTTCTGATAGACACTAGCATCTTAAATTCCCTGGAGATTCTAACATGCCCCACCTTCCCTGAGAGATGCAGCCTGTCTGCCCATCTGTGCAGATCCATCAGACAAAAAGAATTTAATTTTACATAGTTGTACTTTCTATAATTTGTATTGTGAAAATATTAATCTAACTACACATATCTCCATGGTGGCTCTGATATAACCTCCATCCCCTGAGAATGCCTGGGCTAGATGATGTCTCAAGTCCCTTTCAGCCCCGTCATCAGTGATTCTAAAGCAATTTGGGTGTAGCAACTGGTCTTGATGCCAGCAATTGCTCAGGACAGCCAGTAGAGGGCATGGTGGAGCAAAGAATGACTTTGTATGCCAAGGGTACCTCAGGGGCCTGGGAGGAACTAGGCTGGGTGATTATTTGGAGGCTGGGGAGGAGGCAGGGGTGAAGCTCCTCTTTGGAAGAGAGCCTATTTTGATTCTTACCATTCTTGACTTGAATTGCTGACCCTTGGCCCTGTAGATGCACCACAGCTGGCTGGCAGGATGAGAAGGATAGAGAGTAGTCACTATGAGTAATGGCTGCTTGCTCAGCCACCGGTCCCATGTTTCCGTCCTGGTTTCTAGTCTTCTATTGCAATCCAATTCTGATCCCTCTCCCCTGTCTTGGGATGTTACTGACTACATTTCTACTAGAGGGTAATATGGTTTTGTAGCTCTACCGCTTCCTAGCTATGTGACCTCAACCAAATGTAATGCCTCTGAGCCTCATTTCCCTAACTGTAAATGGGGATTATAAGAATGTCTGGCCTCTCTCACAGGGATGTCTGAAGATCAAATGAGGTGATGGATAGAAAATTGCCCTGCAAGCCG